>NW_026535891.1:0-665833 GCF_028551555.1 Melozone crissalis | reverse complement strand
AGCCGAGCCGAGCCTGGCCGAGCTGAGCCGGGCCGAGCCGCCGGCAGGGCCCCCCGCGCTACCCGAGCTGCGCTCCGCGGAGGCGGAGGAGCCGCGGGGTCTCGGCGGAGCGAGGGCTCCGCGCTCCCCGCAGCGAGAAGGGTGAAAGAGGGACGCAGGTGAAGGAGGGATGGAGCGGAGGGGTGAAGGGAGGGACGCGATGCGGGGTGCGAGGGGGGATGCGGGTTTCTTTCCCCGAGGAATGGAGGGATGCGGGCTGCCCTGGAGAGGAGGAACGGTGCGGGGGATGCGCGTTCCGCCCCGGAGGAGGGAAAGGGTGGAGGGACGCGGGTCACTCTGGAGAAGGAGAATGAGGGTTCCCCGCCGCCCCCGGGGAAAGGAAGGATGGAGGGAAGCAGAGCCCCCGAAGCGAGGAAGGAGGGATGCGTGTTCCCCGCGAAAGAAGAAAGGACGGAGGGATGCGGGGAGAGGAAAGCCGGGGATGCGGGGAGAGCAAAGCCGGGGATGCGGGGAGAGCAAAGCCAGGGATGCGGTTCCCTGGCGGGGGAAAGCTGCGCTCTCTCTCCCCCTGAACGAACGGAGGGATGCGGGTCCCGCTCCCTGGCCGAGATGCGCGGTCCTTGCTCAGGGCCGGGGTCCTGAGCCGCGAGCAGGAGTCTCTCCCTTCCTTCTTTCCTCCCTTGCATCCCTTTCATCATTTCCTCTGTGTTTTCTGTGTTTGTTCATCGCTATTCCCCCAGATCTTGGCTCAATCCAAAGCATCACAAGTTACTATTTATATTAACCGGCAGGTTTTTCTCGCAGTCATTTTGTTTAGAGAGCGTTCAACGCATTTGTGGGTGGGGAAATGTCCTTTTTGTCTTTGATGCATATTTTAAGTTGTGGGTGCAAATTCTATTTGCTTTGATTATTACCAGTTTGAATGCATTAATTTGATAGTTATTAAAAATAATGTGGGCTTAATTCTCGGCACCTGCAGAACATCATTTGGTTTGCAAATGAAACAAATTGAAACTCGGCAGAAAATAGGCAGCCCTTGCGTGGTTCTCCTGTAATTCTGCTCCAAATTGTGTTTCCTAGGGGCCTGATCCTGCCTGTCCCAGCGATGCTCAGCACTCTGGGCTGCTCGGGCTGCAGGAGCAGGGCCAGGGCTGGAGCTCTGTGAAGATATTCTGGATCTGGCTGTTAATATTTGCATCTCTTTTTATTCGTTTTCCTCCCTCGTTCCTTCCTTAAAAGCCACGTGCCCCCGAGCCCCTGGAGAAGAGGAGGTTGGCTTTTTCCTGCTGATGCTGTAGACTCCAGGGGTTGGTTGTTATCTTTGGTTATCTAGCTGTATGAGTGGTGTCGATTCTTCATAAAGCTAGATAACCGAAAGTAAAAATAACCCCATTACACGCCTGAGGAGGATGTGGAGAAGAAAGGAAATTTCATCAAAAAAGGAAGAGGAGGAAAAGAAAAATATTAAAAAAAAAAACAAACCAAAAAAAAAAAAAAAAAGAAGAGAAAGGAAATGAGAGGCGGAAAAAATGGGGGAAAAGACAACTTTCAGAGACTGGAATTAAAACCCGAGGTAGGATTTTTTTTTTTTTTTTTTTTTTTTTTTTAAGAACCTATTTGCCTCCTGTGATTTTAAGAGTTTAGTGGTTCTGGGCATGTGAAGAAACCATCTGTGTTGAGAAAGACAAAGATGTTGCCGCTCTCTCCTCGGCCGTTAACTGTAATTGAATTAACAAAGTAAAACTTCCAATCAGATTATGAATTAGTTAAGTCCAGGACCCACACTACAGATCAAGGATGAACTTTCATTGCATAACCAGTCATAGAGCATCAGAAAATCCATAAATCAATACAGATTACTGTGTTGGATTATCTGTTTAATAAAGCAGCAACAGAGCAATGTTTATTAATGGTTGTTTTGCAAATACGAGTGCTGGATTCTTTTTCCTTTTTTCTACCTTCCCTCCCCCTCTTCCCTATCTGTTATACAGATACATAAATTTTATTCCCTGACAGCTATAACTTGATATCAGTATTAGAAAGAGGGATATGGTGATTTGTAAAATGGTTTCTTGCAGTTTTCTTTGTTTTTCTTCCCTTGTGTCTCTATTCAAATGCTTCCTTTCTTCTTTTAACCCTTTGTTTATGAATTTTGCTTTGAATGGACTCAAGATTCTAATTTGGGGATTTACAAGGGAGATTTTATATATATATATATATATACATATATATATATATATACATATATATATATATATATATATATATAACTTGTGTGTGGAACCGCATGAGACTAATTGGGGAACTTGATTTTGCTTAATTTATCTTCACTGCCAATTGATGTTGGTTCTTATCCCTCTTTAATGGATTATGTGTCAACCTCTTCCTTATGGAAACTGGGATTTTTTTAATCTGCTCTACCCTAGAAGGGAATTTTGAGTCAAAGAGGTGAGCTGGGTGCTTCCCACTTGCTTTTAATAATCAAACTGGGTGCCTGAGATGCCACCTACAAATCACAGCAACCTATTTGAAAAGGTGTCTTGATCTTGCTTAGAAGAACACAAAGATCTCATGGTGGATTAAGATAAAATAATATCAGAACGGTGATTCCAAAGAGGAAAAAAAAAAGCAAACCCAAAACCAAAAAAGACTTTATAATAATAAAGAGCTAATGTGGGTGATGGCACCTGAACTAATTTTGGAAAGGAGCAATTATAGCTTTGTGACTTTATGCAAACCCTCTTGTGAGAGATGTAGAAATGAGCTGACTTTTGACCTGTGCTGGACCCGCTCGTTTCGCTCGTGTGCTCGTTGGGATCTCTAAAAAACCCAAAAGGGCACAAGGAGCTGTCCCTGGCCCTTCCTTCAGGGAAGGGCTGTGGTGCTGGGTGTGATGTGACAGATTTATCCTGCTCATATGAATGCTTGAAATTAATAAACAAGATTTTATTCCCCCTCACCCACGGCCTTTAATTCAGAATAATTTAGCACGTGTGTGAAGTGGAGTTCTGTGATGATCAGCTTGGGGAAAGCTTAGGGACAACCTTCTTTCCTTCTTGCCATTGAGGTTCTGCCATTGTTCCTGGTGCTGGCAGGGATGTAGGGAAGTTTTTACAGGCTCTTGTTTGATTCCCTGCTCTCCTTTGCCATCCTGCTGCTCCTCCCTGGGGCGAGTGAAGCGCTGCTCTCCTGGCCAGGCTGTTTGTCCCCAGCAAGAGAGGGACATTGCAGAGGGCAGGACAACAGGGAATGAGCTCCATGGGCAGGGAGAGCACCCTCCAAGGAAGGAGAGACTTCCTCCATGGATGCTCACACCCAAAGAGAGCAGCCTCCAAGGAAGGGGAGACCTCTCCATGGATGCTCACACCCAAAGAGAGCAGCCTCCATGGAAAGGGTGACCTCTCCATGGATGCTCAGACCCAGGGAGAGCAGCTTCTAAGGAAGGGGAGATCTCCTCCATGGATGCTCACAGCCAGGGAGAGCAGCCTTCATGGAAGGAGAGATCTCCTCCATGGATGCTCACACCCAGGGAGAACAGCCTTCATGGAAGGAGAGACCTCCTCCATGGATGCTCACCGCCTGAGCACCTCAGGGTGACGTTGGCTTGGCTTTGGTGACAGAGCGGTGACAAAGCTCTCGGCACGGAGCTCGCCTCACTCATCCTTCCCAGGCCAGGAGAAGTCCTGCTGGGTGTCCACACCACTCCTGGGTGCTGGTGCTCCAGGATGTGTCTGGGATGTCAGCACAGAGCGGTGGCCAAGGTCTGCGCATGAAGGGGGACGAGGGACTTTTATTCAGGCTGAGCCCTGGGAAGCTGCCATGTGCCGTCCACCATTGGCCCGTGGCTTCCCTCAAGGAGGGGAAAAATGCCTTTTTCTCCAATCAGGGGCTGGGAGTGCTGCTGTGGGAGCATCTTTTGGTGTTCCTGGGTGACCAATCGCGGGCTCTGCGGCGCTGCCATAGGCTGCTTTGGATGGTGTCACTTCTTGGCTCTAACAAAGGCATGAGCAGGAGTGGGGGGATGTAAACTGGGACAAGGATGAAACTCCTCCAAGAATTTAGCAAACCATGTGTGGAGGGCCTGGAGCCAGGGGCAGGAGGTGCCTGTGCTGATTGGTGATGGAGAGGGTGGGTTTCAAGCCCATCAGGCCCAAGCTGCCTCTCTGGAGCTTTTGCACCTCATTCCCAGCTCCAAAAATCTCTCTTTAAGATGCTTGTGACCCCCACTGCCATTCAGGGACGTGGTGACACTGTGGGGCTACAGCACCTCCATGTTCATCACCCATCCCTTTGTGCTCCCAGCTTGGAGGGGAAATGGAACCAGTCCAGCCCCCTCAGTCTTTGGATGGGTCCCTGGGGGATTTCTGGTGCCACAAGCTTTGTTACAGTTTCTGGGTGCTGTTGGAGCATGTCACTCTTTGGCCGGATAGAATTTCTTTTTAATTTGAGTTTTTGTTGTGGGGAGTGACCATTTCCAGTGGTGGAAGTGTCTGTGTGACTGTGAGGTGGGCTCTCTCTCCAAGGGCTTAGGAATAGTCTTGCAAATAGCTGATTTTTAATTTTTTTCCCTTTTTTTTTCTCCCTGATTTACTCCTGGAGTGCTGTAGCAGTAAGCCCTGTGTGTTTGCGTGACATTGATCCAAATTGCAGTTTACATGTGGCCGTTTAAGCTTGCTTGGACACTCTGATTTGACTGGCTAACACTCAGCACTGTCTACTCTGCTCTCCCTTCTGGCCACATAACTGCTGGAGACATTAATAGGAGAAACACTCGTTTGGGAGCGAGGTATCAGCTCTCCACATCGTTCTCTTGCTTAGCAGCAGTTTGGAATTGTGAGGGGAGAAAAAGGGAGAAAATGCAATACTGATTTTTCTGTGATTCAGTGAGTTGTTGAGGAGAACGAGCCTATACAAATATAATTGTTGAAAATTATAATTTCTCTCAGTGGATCTCCTTTAGCTTCTGGGTTTAATGCTTGTGTTGGCAGTGCAGAAATGCAGCAGAGCAGTTTGGTGCTGAGGCCAAAGCCCTCTCATTGTACGAGCGCTGCAGGTCGGGGGACTGGCAAAAGGGCAGAAATTCTTGTGCTGGTTGGTGCTGCCAGTGGATATGAACTTTTACTTTGTGATGGATAAAATATGTATATTTTCTTTCTTAAATTTCTTAAATTTCGTATTTGAAAATTCTCAGAGCAGAATGATAAAACTAGCTGTAAAAATGTTTTTTTAAAAATAATGATTTTATGGTGTCTGAGGAAAATAGACATTTCCCTATTGAGGGAATTTTTTTGCTGGCCTTTTACAGTTTTAAACTGAAAACAAAAGGAGGCCCTGGTGGCTCAAGCCCTTTGGTAGATGAAGTGTCCCTTGTCCTCCCAGCCCAGTGCCATGCAGCCTGGCTTGGGCAGGTGTGGAGTGGCACGGCAGTGCCACCACAAAGAAATCCCACCAATACCATAGAAATTTGCATGTATCTATTTCATTTCAAAATGCACAGATTGAATTCCTTCCCACAAGCGGTCGCGGCTGGGTTTGGAGGGAGAGGGGATGGTTTTTAGAGATGCTCTCACAGCAGGGCTGGCAGCCAGCGGTGACTTGTTCCCAGCACCAATCCTCAAAGCTCTGCTCTTTTTGGGATGCTGCTGGTCCAGCTGGGTTTGGGGGCACCTTTGTACCAAGGAAAGCGTGAGGGCTCTGCCACGGGCACCTAGAGGCTCAGAAATGCTGATGGAAGCCTCCAGCTGCCCGTCCGGGGCTGAGAGGGGAGCACATCTTTGTGCTGAGAACAGAGTCTTTCCTCTTCAAACAATCAGGGCTTCAAACCCCTGAGCGTTTTCAAGGCAGCGATTTTTATGTCGGGATTATGATAAAGCGGCTGAGTGGGCGCTAAGCCGCCATAGGAATCAGATCAGGCCCTGCTTTAATTTCAGCGAGTGGCGGTGTGTGGGAACGGAGGCTGGGCTGATGCTCGGAATTACCCGAGCTCTGGGCTCGGAGCTCAGCCTGCAGGAGGCTGGGCAGGCTCCTCTTGTCCTTGTCCCCATCGTGTCTGGTACTTCTCAGGGTGCTCTGCAGCGCCCTGGGGTCATTTTGGGGTGGCAGTGCCTATTTCTGTATGGCAGAAAAGGAGATTTCTTGAATCCCCAAACGCTGCGTGCCCAGCGCACGGGGCCGGGCGGCTCTCCCGCACCCCGCCCGAGGGAAGCAGTGCCCCGAGGGAGGGACAGCTCGAAGGAAAATGATGAGCTCTGTGCTCCTGAGGCTGCTGAGGAGACGGGAGCCAGCGGGCAGGTGCCTGAGATGCAGCCGGGGTGATTGGATGTGAAAGCGGAGCTCGGTTCTCGCCGCCCGCGCTGGCAGCTCCGCGCTCCCATCGCCGCGGCCGCCGCAGCTTTTGCTGGCCCAGCCTTGTGCTGCCGACATGCCGGGGGGTCTAAACATAGTCCCGGGGGGTATTTCGGATTGCCCGGAGGGATTTTCATGGATAGATACAGAAAGGGACGTGTGCGTGTGAGTCCCGACGCTTCTCGCTGGCCGAGCTGGGGAAGGGGCGGCGGCCGCGGGCAAGGCTGGCACGGCCCTGGGTGGTTTTGCAGGAAAAGAGATGGAAACTTTGTTTTAGGGTGCCAGCTGTGGAGAGGGATGCCCGAATGCTGGGATTGTGGCTGGGGGTGTCCGTGTGTCTGCAGGGCTGGTGGGGAGGTCTTGGAGCAGGACTCCTGCTGAATCTGGGTCTCAGTCTTGAATCTGGTTCTCAGTGGACCACAGTCTCTTGAATCTGGGTCTGAGTGGATCACAGTCTCTAAAATCTGGTTCTCAATGGATCACAGTTTCTTGAATCTGGTTCTCAGTGGATCACAGTCTCTTAAATCTGATTCTCAATGGATCACAGTTTCTTGAATCTGGGTCTGAGTGGACCACAGTCTCTTGAATCTGGGTCTGAGTGGATCACAGTCTCTTAAATCTGGTTCTCAGTGGATCACAGTCTCTTGTTCACTGGTTCTCCGTGGATCACAGTCTCTTGAACCCGGTTCTCAGTGGATCAGTCTCTTGTTCACCATTTATCAGTGGATCACAGTCTCTGGCTCACCAGTTCTCAGTGCATCACAGTCTCTTGAATCTGATTCTCAGGGATCACAATCTCTTGCTCCCTGGTTATCAGTGGATCACAGTCTCTTGAATCTGGTTCTCAGTAAATCACAGTCTCTTTCTCACTGTGTAACCCCAGCATTTATCCTGCTACAGCTGGGACAGGCTGGCACCTGGCATCTCTAACTGTCCAGCTAAAGCTGTGTAATCCTCACCCAGCATCACAGCCAGGGCTGGAGCTTCAACTTTGACAGCCCAAGCTAGGTGTAAAAATAATTGTAATTGCACTTTTGGGGGTTTGAATATTGCTGGAGCAGGGACAAAAGGAGCAGTGGCAGGGTGCTGGTGCAGGAGGAGGGAGCATCCATGTTGGGTGCATCTGCTGCCTTTAACTGCTTGGTCTGGTGTGATGCATTTTTACAGGCAAGCAGAGGGCATGAGGTGGAGCTTGCTCTGACGTAGGGAGAAAATGCAGTTCTCAAAAGGAGGGAAAAGTGCTGATTAATTTGGAATAAGTTGGGAATGAAAAAATGATACTCATTGGTGGTGGACTGGTCTGGTTTCGAGCCCTGTGCGGCTCCAGGGGGCTGTTGGCTCATCTTGTGGCCTTGCATTGTTTAGGTCAAGGCAGGTAAATCAGGTTTAATTTGACCTTCAGCAGGTTCCTGCCTGCTGGAACCTCATATTTTATTGAAAAAAACCAAAACAAACAACAAAAACCAACCAACAAAAAAACCCCAAAAACCCAAACCCGAAAACAACAACAACAACAAAAAAAGGCCAAAAAATAAAACCCAAAAAACCAAAACAAGCAAACAAAAAAACCAAACAAAAAAACCCAACCAAACCACAAAAGCTTTTCTGGATCAGTTTGTGGGAAAGGGAAAGGGGATCCTTCAGATTGTGTTCACGCTTTTGGAAGCACAGAATGCTCTTTGGGAAGAAGAAAGTGTTGTCCGTAGAGAATCTGCTTTGTTTGATCTACCTCTTCCCCCCTGTCTTTTAGTAAATCTCTCTGTTTTGGTTGAGTGAAATATTCTGCTTTTATTCTATTATTTTATTCTTTTATTCTATTCAGGATTTCATAGGAGTGGATTGTTTTAGGGATTCCCGGGCTGGAGCAGGCAGGAATTTGTCTGAGCCAAACAACCTTCCTCTGGCACCAGCAGGCACCAGCTGCTTGGGAGGAAAGTGCTTGAAACCCTACAATTATGGGATAATGTATTCCAAGAGAGTTTCTTGGCTTTCCATTCCTGGGCTGGAGAGTTTCTATTCCCTCCCCGATCCTTGTGAAATATTGCTGAACTTGGATGTTCTTGTCACCTGCTCCTCGATGGGGACAATCCCACAGCAGCAACTGGCCGGGCTTGGGGCTGGGCAGGAGGGAAAAAACCCCCAAATTTTCTGGCATTTGCTTTGAATTTTGTGACTCTGCTTGTGGCAGAGGAATCTTTGAAAAGATCTGGAGGGGCACGGCCTTCCACAGCCACGTATAGAGCCAATGGAAAAGGGATGGGGAATTAACAATATAACCTGGATTGTTCAAGGGAATTAGGCACAAAATTCACTCAGGGATGTTGGTTAATCCTGCAGGGCACTGTCAGTATCCAGAGAAGTTTTATTCCTGCTGGGGCCTGGCCAGAAGCTGCAGCAATTGTCCCCTCTGGCTGGGGACAGGTTTGAGGGCTCAGGACATGGAGGACGGGTGGCCTTGGGCCACCACCCCACTCCACAATTTTACAGACAAACTCCAGTCCTGGGAGATTTTTCTCTCTTCTTTCCCTTTATTTTGACTTCAAAAAACCCCACTAACAAACGCACACACATATTTTTCTTCTTTTTCACGAAAAAAGGTCTTTCCAACATCAAACCCACCCATGTGCAGGAGCAGGGCTGGATCTTTTTGCAGGCAGAGCTTTCCCACGGAACTGTGCATTTCTGGCTGCTCTTTACTATAGAAAATCTCTGATTTTTGGAGGTGAGGGAGCCTGTCCAGCCCCTCTGCCCAGCCTGGCCGAGGCTGTGACAGGATGGGGACAAGCTGGCAGCGATTCTGGAGTGAAAGCAGGCTGCCTCCCTCCTCTGGTGCAAGGGATGGCCACGGAGCAGGTTGCCATGGAGAACGGGGATTATTCTGCGCGTGTGTGTGTACAGGCTGGTGGGGGGGGGGGGAATATCGTAATTTTTTTTGTCAAAAAACCCCCAATTTCTGATGGAGTGCGATGCCGTGCTCGCCCGACCTTGGGAGCTCCAACCTCCAACCCCATCCCCATCCCCTCCTCCCCTGCTGCTGCTGCCCCAGCCCCTCCATCGGACTCTTATCTCCAATAATCCCCCCTAAGAGGGCTTTCTGCTTGTTATGACACCCAGTGAAAGCGTGGGAGAAAGATCCTTTCTTCGCCCTTGTCCTCCACAGCCAGCCACTAGCCTGAATGGGAGGCTTTTTTGTGTCTCTGTGTGCCTGACTAATTGAGCTGAAGGACTTGCGTCTGGAAGGGCTTGAAAGGGACTTTTGTTGCCGCTGCGGAGTTTGTGGAAGGAGAACGAGCTCTGCTTTCTTAGGGAACGCGGCTCCTGGGCAAATTTGACTCTCGAGTGCTCACGCCTACCAGTTCTTTGGGAAAATAAGAAAAAAAAAAAAGGGTGGTGGGATTGGATTTTTTGTGTTGTGTGTGGGGTTTTTTGGGGGTGATTTTTTTTTTTCCAGCGCTATTGGCGCTGGAGAATTGAGTCTGGCAAAAAAAAAAAAAAAAAAAAAAATCACCCTGGCCCCGGAAGGTTGGTGAGCTGGCTGTAAAAAAAAGGGCTTGGTGAGATGAGGTAAAAACTGGCTAAAAATAACAGTATCAGAAGCCCTCCAAAAATAACAGTATCGAGAGCTCTTGCCTCCAAAAATAACAGTATCGAGAGCCTGTGCCTCCTGCAGCTTTTAAAGCCTCATAATCCAACCCCAAATCTTCTCCAGGATTCCATGGGAAATTCCTTTGTGGTCCACGGATGCTTTCACATCCCGCTGCATCCTGAGCACCAGCCATCACAAGAGAGTTTAAGTGGCAGCTGCAAAATTCCTCTTTTCCTTTTGGCCTTTACAGGAGTGCTGAAAAGTTGGGATTCTGCCTTAAATTGGTGCCAGGTGATGCCCAGGTAGTGTGGGCATCAGGAAGGGATCTTTGTTCTATCTGTGACAGCCCCAACCCTTTATCTTCCTTAAAGCACCCAACATCCTGCTTGGTAGGAAAACCAAGAGGTTTTTCCCACAGCAATTTGGGAATTTAAAGGTTCTTTTCCACTGGGAATTTTGGTTTGGGATACCTGGATTATCTTCCCTGTTGGTATCTCCTGCGGCACTTTTTTCCCATCACGAGAATTTGGTGTTTCCATGTGTCCAGGAGATTTTCTTGCTTTGTTTGGTAATTTTTCACGATACTGAATTCATTCAAAGACCGTCTCCAGCCTGAATTTTCCCCATGGTGTGGCTGTGCAAAACCTACTGCTAAATGTCTGTCCTGGAAAACATCCTCTGGCAAGGAGGGAATGTGGGATTTGGGAGGAAAAAATGGCTTTTGAGGTACAAAACTTCTTGGCATGTGGCAAAGATGGCTTTTTAAGTGGCTGGTGGGAGAAATGGGGAAGAAAGTGGCTGGATGGGGTCACTTTGTTCCTGTTGCTTATTTCCCATGGGATGTGCAGCCCCTGCACCTCGTTGAGAAACCGCTTGAAATGATTTTCCAAAATATATTTTCAATAAATATATTTCCACTGTAATTTCTCAACACCTCCCCTCACCCTTTCTTCCTTTATTCCATAGATCTTGCAGGTCCCTCCAAGCAAAAAATTACTGTAGAAGCTGCCAGGGTCCATTCCATGCCCTGTGTGGATAAACCCTCACAGGGTGTGTTATTGATTTCTAATGACAAGGGGTTAAAATGTATTGAAAATTGTGTTTTTAATGGGGTGATGTAGAGGCTGCAAATGCCCAGGGCATCTCTTTTCCCACCCTGTGCCCAAGGGTATCTTCAGGAGCTTTCCAGAGCCAAAAAGTTGAGTCAGGAATGGGGGAAAACCAGAACAAACAGGTTTGAAACAGATTTAGACAAGAGTGGTGAAATTTTATAGAGAGGGAAGGTGAAGGCAAAGAGAGCTGAATGAGCAGGAGGCTTTCTAAATTAAAAAAAAAAAAAAATCAAACATTTTAAAATCACTTTTGGAGACGGAACCAAACCCTATTTTTTAAAATAGGGTTTTTAAATTTTTTAAAATTTAAAAACTCCACTTGGAGTTTTTAAATCCAGCAATTTCTGCGCTGCTTTCTGCCAACATTGTTCTAAACCCAACCTTGGTTTTGTGTCCTGCAGCCCGAAGCCCTGTCCTGCTGAAGATCCTGGGATGCCCACGACACCAGGTATGTGTTAATGCACCCTGACTCCTTTCTGGGCCAGAAAATGACAATTTTGGGGTATTTGGATGCTCATCAGGCAGCATCTGAGGAGTTTGTCCTGTCAGCCCCACGCCAGGATAATTCAGTATTGGTTATCAGTGATGAGCAGCTCCCGGCCACGCCTGGGCATTGCTGCACCCCCAGCATCCCCCAGCCCCTTTTTATATTTTTTCTATATTTTAATTTTTTTAATGTGTGTGTTTTTGTTTGTTAGTTATTTTTTAATATATGCTTTCCAATAACTAATTAAAAAAGAGAAAAATCACCCAATTCCACTTTTGGAATGATGTGTGAACTTGGAAACTGGGGCTTGGAGTCAAAACAAGATGAGGGGAGCAAAGCAAGGCTCCTGCTCCAATAGGCTGGACACCAGAAAACATAAAGAAAACCAAATTACTGGTGCCTTTTAAAAATATTATTATTTTTATATTTTTAATTTAAAAAATATTTTTAGTAAGGAAAGAGATTTGCCAAAGTGCACACCTCACGTATATTTTACCCTCTGCAGAGGTCTTATTATGCTGGAACAAGCTTAATGAAATAAAAGGCTTTATTTTTTTTATAACTGACCAGTAGTTCTGCACTCGTGCATTTCAGAGCACAGCAAAGTGACTCTAAACCAATAATCTTTGTAATGTCTCAAACCAAACCCCTAAAATGTGGGAAATTCTTGTCCTTGCACAGATTATTGCTGCTGCATGTAATATCTTATAGCTCAAATAACAAGAGATTTTGAGCAGATTGGGAAAAAAAATCAAATGTAAAAGGAGGTATAGAATAGAACAGAAAAATCAGGAGGTTTTGGAACAGATAAGAAATAATTCTTGGACAAAACACAGCAATAATCCCGAAGTACTTTATTATTGTGAATCAATACAATGTTGCCGTAAAATATTTAGAATTCTGCCATACATCTATTTCTCTGTAATATTCATAATTCCTGCAATCCCAACATTCAGTGAGCACGAGGCCACTGCCCAGAATTTCCTTGTTTCAGTTCCCAGCACTGGGGCCTTCCATCTTTGGGGCAGGGATCAGGGATCAGAATTTTTACAGAGCTCTGGAGGAGTGGGGCACTGATGCCACACAGTTTTTGACGCACTCTGGGCATGCCAGGATGCTGGACAGGTCACAGGGATGTGAATTGGGACCCCAGCGCCACCACTGCTGCCCTCTGCTCCTCCTTCCCTGTCTCCTCGCAGAACCACGGGCTCACCCAGCACTGGGGGAAATTGCAATTTAATTTTTTTTCCTCAATGAAAACACTGGGAAGAAAAAAATAAAGGGGGGGAAGAATGGGATCTTGGTGCATTTTGTGACTTTGTTCCAAGCAGAAGAAGAGCCAGGGGCTCCAAGGCCAGCCCAGCAAGCGGGTTCGATGTGAGCAGCCAAACCCTTGTGGCTGCCAGGACCCTTTTCTGCTGCACCACCGGAGGGTTTCACCTTCTGCCAAGAGCGGCCTGCTCCCCTTCTTTCTCTTCCCTTCCTTTTCTTTTATTTTCTATCCTTTCCTTTATTTTCTTACCTAATATTTATTTAATTTTATTTTTCGATTTATTATTAAATTTTCCTCTTTCTTTATTTTCCTTTATTTTCCTTTTAAATTTCCTTTAATTTTCCTTTTAATTTTCCTTTTAATTTACCTTAAAATTTTCCTTTTAAATATTTCATTTCCCTTTCATTTTATTTCTCCTTTTTTGTTGTTGTTGTTGTTGTGATTTTCCTGTATTTTTCCCTTTGTTTTCTTTTCCCATTTTAATTTCCATTTTCCCCCCAATTTCTCGCTTAAGCCTGCTTTGTCTTGTCTCCTGCTGGAACGTTTAACGAAGGGCCAGCCGCTCCCACGCCAGTAGGGTTTATTTTATTGTTGTTGTTGGTATTTTCCTGGTGCTTTGTTCCACCCTCCCCATCTCGGTGCCCATGGAGGGGTGCGAGTCGGGGTGCCCATCATGGATGGGGAAGCACAAAGCCCCAAGGAAGACACGAGGGCTCTTGTTATCCTGGCCGTGCAGGAAAGAGTTAACCCATTAGAAATTCCGAGCCCTTCTTCCGATAGTTAAACCTGATTTGCATGCATTTGCATAATGAATGTCATTTGCATTCTTGGAGGTTGGCTACTTCTGTGGGAAAAGTCAAAGCGGGATTGCGGGGAGGGTGAAGGGGGGTCGGTGAAGAAAGAAGGGAAGATTTTTTTTCCCTGCACCCCCGCGCATCCCTGCCCCTCGCTATCCTCACCTAAATGCTCTTTTCCTTCCCCTCTTTCCCCCCATTTTCCCCCCTCGAGGCCTTCCTCCCTTCTCCCTTCCGCAGGACACAAAGGCAGCCATCGCTGCCTAGGCCGTGCCGAGGCCAGGCGCATCCTCTCCCGCTTGCCCCCCTTCCCCTCCTTTAATTTCTGCCTCTAATTCCATCTTGGCTCCCGTTCCTGGCGCCCTCGCGAGCGGGGGGCTGCGGCCCCGGCCCTCCCCTCCCCGTGGGTGCATGCGTGCTGAGGGAAAGGCAAGGTGGGAGCCACCATTTTAGGCAGCTGCTGTGTAAAATGGCCGATTCCCCTCGGCTGGGCCTGGCCATGCGGGCGGGAGCGTTCCGGCGGCTTCCATCGCGTTCCGGCTGCTTCTGTGGGATGGGACAGAGCCGCTTGCGGTGCTTCGGGTGCTGCAGCTTTGCCATGGAGCCTTTGGCCTCAAGGGGCTCATCCCAGCTTCGCTGTGGGGTCTTCAGCCTTGAGGGGCTCATTACGGCCTTGAGGGGCTCATCCCAGCCTCATCCCGGGGCTTTTGGCCTCAAGGGGCTCATCCTGACCTTAAGGGGCTCATCCCAGCCTCTAGGGGCTCATCCCAGCCTCACTGTGGGGCCTTCAGCCTTGAGGGGCTCATCCTGGCCTCATCCCGGGGCCTTCAGCCTCAAGGGGCTCATCCCGGCCTTGCTGTGGGGCCTTCGGCCTTGAGGGGCTCTTCAACCTTGAGAGACTCATCCCAGCCTTGCCATGGGGCCTTTGGCCTCAAGGGGCTCATCCCAGCCTCAAGGGGCTCAGCCCGGTCTTCGGCCTCGAGGGGCTTATCCCAACCTTCAGCCCTGAGGGGCTCATCCCAGCCTCGCCACAGAGCCTTTGGTCTCGAGGGGCTTATCCGGGCCTCACCATGGGGCCTTCGGCCTTGATGGCATCATCCTGGTCTTCGGCCTCAAGGGGCTTATCCCGGCCTCACTGTGGGGCCTTCAGCCTCGAGGGGCTCATCCCGGCCTCAAGGGGCTCATCCTGGCTCATCCCGGGTTCTTCAGCCTCAAGGAGCTCCCACGGACCCTTCAGCACTGAGGGGCTCATCCCGGCCTTGCCAGGGAGCCTTCGGCCTCAAGGGGCTCATCCTGGCCCCTCTTCAGCCTCAAGGGGCTCATCCCGGTCTTTGGCCTCGAGGGGCTTATCCCAGCCTTCAGCCCTGAGGGGCTCATCCCGGCCTCGCTGGGATTTGGGATTTCCTTCTTCCCGCCGTCACTGGGATGTCACAGCCACAAAACCCCTCAGCCAACACACACCCCAAAATCAGCCTCTTTTCACCTCATCTCCAGGTTTTGCACCACCGAAGGCAGCTGTATCATATTTTTTTGCTGTATTTTTAAAAAATTGTTGTTCAAAGTATCCTCCGTGCCTTCCTGTGGGGCTTCAGGCTTGGCTGCTGAATTTTTTCTTAGATGCGCTAGATGATGTTTTATTCTTTGTGTACTGTGATAACATTAGCGAAACAGCTGTTTAATTATTTTTTTTGTACCCCTCCTCCTTCTTTTGGACTAGAAAAATTCAATAGCCTCATTTTTTTTCTGTGGCTGAAGCCATTTCATGGCTGTTTAAGAAAGGGGGGAAGAATAAATGTGAAACAAAAGTGACTTCATCTCCTTCTGTGTGCCATGGGCTGAGGCATGAGAACCTTCACCTGGTCCAAGTGATCTATGGGCACAAAGTTAAGGTTAATCTCAGAGAGGGGAAAAAATCTCTTCACATAACTGGTGCGAAGTGATTAATTTTGCCACAGAACCTGAAATATATTGGGGTATTTTATCTGAAGCCCCATTGCAAGGGGTTTGTGATTTAGGTGAAAATCTTGGTGTTCCGTGAGGCCGCGTTTGTTGTTCTTTTTAATTTCTCCCCATCCCTCTGTTGCCATGAGACCTGGAAACTTAAAAGCCTAAATATGCTAAGTGAGTTTAACCCTGGTGTGACGGGAATTTCGAAAGCAGATTAAAACCAACTCAAAATTTATCCCTAGAAGAAAAACAAATCACATTTTTTTGCTTGTGGGCTGATGCTGGACTCCCAGACACACCTGGTTTGGGGCAGCCCCGTGGGGAACGTGGCTGGGCTTGGCTCTGGTCTGGTCCTTGGTGGGGTCTGTGGGGTGGCAGGGGCTGGGGAAGGGGAAATGTCACTGCTGTGTCCCTTCAGCTGGAGCTGGGAGGGGCCACGCGCTCCCCTCCGCCTGCCAAACGTGCTTAGTCAGGAATGGGAAATACTTCCCTAAAACTTGCAAAAATGCACTAAGGCTCTTAGCTCTTGGGCTAAGCTGCAGCTACTTAGTCCACTTCTCACTGCTGTTATTTATAAACTTCAGGCTGTGCTGGGGGATTTTTTTTTTCCCCATTCCTTTTTTTCTGGTTCTTTCCCTGGGATAGGGCACAGGAATGTGTTGGAAACTGGGCTGGAAGGAGAAGATGGGTTTGGGCATTGCCACGAGTGCCACTCACTGACTTGGCACCACTGAATTTCCACAGATTGTCTCTGGTTTCTGTAGTGTTAGAGATGATTTATGGAACTATTGGCCACCAGAACAAGCTCTTTCTATGGCCCTTCCTCAGTTTAAACCACATCAGTTCTGCATTGGGTATCTAAATCCATGTGTAACCTGTGAGTAGCCATGGCTGGAGGCAGAGAAACCTTAAATTATCCAACCAAAACCACTACACAGAGTTTATACACATGGAAAGTACATAAAGTGAAGATTAATATAATATGAAAATATAAACCAATTCTGAAAGGACACTCCAAAGGGTCAGGGCTGCTCACTTTTGGTATTTTCAAGCAGGGATGAGCAGTGCTGGAGCTTTGCCACAGCTCCCCAGAAGACAAAGAAAGAATAAAGAAAAGTGGGTTTTTTGACATAGATTTAGAGCTTTTGATCCTGCTTGTAGCTTTTGAGTACCTGGAGTTGATTTTTCTACATGATGCACTGAGATGCTGGCTGGCACCACAGCTGGCAGGGACAGGGCATGGTGAAACGAGAAATTTCAAATTTCATTTCATTTCAAATTTCATTTCATTTCGAATTTCATTTCATTTTAAATTTCATTTCATTTCAAACAGCCATATCAAATTGCTCCAGAGCAGACCCCAGCTCCTCTTGCTCCCTACAAGGCTAAGGCCCCACAGAGGCATCTCAAATTAGGGAATCAGCCCAGTTTCAAATATCTGAGAGTTTTCCAGATGAATTCTCTTCCTCATTCCCCTCTCATGTGAGAAGTGTGGCTGTAATCTCCCTGTCCTGGTGTAATCCAGCCAGAGAACATGAGTCTGACATTTAACATCCTCTTTTCTCTCTCTTGCCAGGCTGCATGTGGGTTCACCCTCCCTGCTGCTCATTTTCTGGCTGACAAATTGTCTCTGGCCCTGGTGAGAGTTCATGGGAACATTGTGGTAAGGAGATTTTTATTTAATTTTGGATTTTTTTTAAAAAGCATTTCCCTAAACTTACACTGAGTCTGGTACCAGCAGGCTGCTGGGATGGGCTGAGTGTCTCCATGGCAAGTGCTTGGGGACTGGTGAGAAAAATGGTGGGGAAAAAGAGGAGCCAAAATCTCTGTGGTCACCAGCACCTTCCTTGCTGACCATTTGGCCCAAAGTGTCAAACATCTGGATTTTTTCTGTGTTTAACATCTTTTTTTTGTGGGTTTGTTAACTGGTAATGCCAAAGCCCTGGGAGAGGTGTTTGTCTCATTTACAGGAGCAAAGAAAAACAGGGGAGGGGGAGTTTCCTGTTAAATAGAAAGGGGATAATAAAGGTGTTTCTGTTGTGTTTGTTTTTAGCTCAGATTGTCTCACAATTACATGAATCAGGAGTGGGGGGGTATATGGAAAACCCCACCCTCCAAAAGCCACAAGGAGCTGCCAGCAGGACCTTGTCTGAGGGACCCTCAGCAGAAGGGCTGATCCCACCTCATCCTCATCCTCCTCTCCCTTCTCTGCTGGCCTGGAGCATGATGTGGATCCTGATTGACACCGGTGCCTGTCCAGGCTGACCAGAGCTGCTGACCAGCACCAGACCTCAGCATGGGGACACAGCAACACTGCAGGCACACACAGGGTGCAGAGGACACCAGGACATGCCCACCCTGCCCACTGCACTGTGGGCACTCACTGGTGAGCCTGGGGATGTGCTGGGTCACACTGGGGTGTGGGGAAGGGATCCACCTGGAGGGATGGAGAGCCTGGGGATGTGCTGGGTCATACTGGGGTGTGGGGAAGGGATCCACGTGGAGAGATGGAGAGCCTGGGGATGTGCTGGATAATGCTGGGGCATGGGGAAGGGATCCACCTCGAGGGATGGGGAGCCTGGGGATGTGGCCCCACCATGCTGGGTCATGCTAGGCTGTGGGGAAGGGATCCACCTCAAGGGATGGAGAACCTGAGCATGTGATGGGTCACACTGGGGTATGGGGAAGGGATCCACCTGGAGGGATGGTGAGCCTGGAGATGTGGAAACACCGTGCTGGGTCACACTCGGGTGTGGGGAAGGGATCCATGGTGAGCTTGGGGATGTGGAACCACCGTGCTGGGTCACGCTGGGGCATGGAGAAGGGATCCACCTGGAGGGATGGGGATGGCAGGTAGAGCCCACAGCAGCGGGCAGCTGGCCCGAGGAGGAGCTGATGGCCAGGGGAGAGGTGCTGGGAAGGGACAGTGTGTTTATTATGGAGGCGCAGCTGAAGCGGGTCCTTTGCCAGTGGTCAAGTCTGAATCACAAACTCTGCATTGTTTCAGAGTGTGTTCAGCACATTTCCCTTCTCCCCCTCCCTTTCCCTTTCCTCTCCTCTCGCCCTTGCACAAAGCTGTCATTGTGCCGGGGACTTGGTGATGGCAGCGTTGTTATTTGGTCAGAAAAAAAAAAAAAAAAGGAAAAAAAGAAAAAAAAAAAAGAAAAGAAAGAAGTGGGGAGGGGGGACCCAACAAGGTGAAGAGGTTTAAATCAGCTTAGCCCAAATGCCAATTAAAAACCAAAGAGGATTAGGCTTGTGATCAGCAGAATAGACAGTCATTGTACCCGGAGGAGGTTCCCCCTCCCCGGGCCCGGCGCGGCGGTGCCGCAGGTTTGGCTGGGATCGGCACCCCCGGCAGGACGGGCAGGGCAGGGGCTGCCCCCGACCGGGGCTGGGCTGGGCACCCGGCAGGGCACAGACAGGTTCCTGCTGCAAAGACCTTTTCTCGCATGTTTTAGGGACTCTTGTCCCGCCTTGAGATCGGCTGAGCAAGGAGAGGTTTCAGCGTCTTTGCCAAGGGGAAGGTCTGCCCTGAATCAGCTCCTGGGCTGGAGCATCCTTGCACCAGGGGCTGCTGCAGGGTCCCTGGGGTGAGGTCCTGGCTGGGGGACACTGTCCCCACCTTGCCAGACCCCCAGGTGCATCTCAGGTGCTTGTGCTGCCTGAGGGCTCTCTCCAGCTGGAGGAGCCTTGGTCAGACCTTTGCTCCCGAGCAGCCAGAGCATCACCTTTGGCTCCAGGCCACAGTGACAAAATGCCAGGACCATCACACGACTTCTACCCCAGTGGACATGCAGAGAAGACTGGTTCTCTGTCCCATGGATGGAGATGTGGTGTCAGTGCTTTCTGCCTGGTTTAGCCCTCTGCACTGCCCACTAACTGCTGCTTCCATGGGTTGAAGTGTCAGGTAGCCAGAGCCCCTTGTAGTCCCCTCACCTGTGAGAGGAACCCAGGCTGGGTGAGGTGTCTGGGTGATTGCTTGGGCTCAGAGCCGTGTGGATCACCTAGTTCTCTCCCAGTATGCTGGTAAATGGTAAAACTCCAGGAACAGCAAGATGCTCTGCACCATCATGGGAATCAGTCTCATTCCTGACTCTACTGACAGGGCAGTGAAAACAAATCCCCTGCAGCCAGAATGGCCACACTGGTGTGAAAAGGGTGTTGACGGAGCTGGAGTGTCCTGGTGCCACACTGGCTGCTTCAAATGAGTCCTCACTTAGGCAGAAAATGTAATTCTAGACTAACTTTGAGATTTTGTAAAGGAAAGTTACCAAATGCAATTCTAGACTAACTTTGAGGTTTTGTAAAGGTGAGTGTCCAAGTGTAGGTGGGAGCTGGGCCAGGCAGGAGGGGTTTAAGGGGCTCAGGTGGAGCTTGAGCACCTCCACGTCTGAGTGGGGGTGAGCAGCCTGGGTTCCCCTCTTTTACTCTGGGGGTGCAAAGAGACCCCTGCACTCCTGTGCTGCCTCTTATCAGTGTCTCTGCAAGGTGGATCCTTTCTGCTAATGGGGGCCAGCTCCTGGCTTGGTGGCTTTGGAGTTTGGTGGATCCCAATGTTCTGCTTTGCACAGGAGCCCAGGGATGGCTCTGGTGCAGTCTGGTCCAGCTCCAACCATCTCCTGGAAGTCGCTGAGCTGCGACCTTGCTGCTGACAGCTCTAGGTGCAAAACACTCCCAGCCTTGAGAGAGGGAGAATCAAAACGGAGTGAAAGGGACTTTTCTCTCCAAGCAGAAAGAGAAACCCTCCTGCTTCTGCACCAGGAGCTGCTTCTGGCTGAAGGACCAGAGTCGTGGTGCAACAGGCGACTGGTGCTGAAAACAAAAAAGCAGAAAAGCTGTGGAGCAAAGGAAACCTGCTTTGAGGGGACGGGGAAAGGGCGAAGGGGATGCCGTGGGCTGGGAGATGCAGCTCCTCACACCTCCCCTCTGGCCGTCCCCATGCCCGGGGATGCCCAGCGAGCTGTGGGAGCGGGAGAAGAGGGCAAGATCCTCCGCTGTTTTTTTTTTTTTTTTTTTTTTTTTTGTGGCTGCCGTGTAATTTATGATATGAGAGAGAGAGAGAGAGCACCATTGTCTGGACCCATCCTGTATTTTTCCGAGGGCTTTGCCTCTCTTCCCAGCCCCCCGCGGCGCTGCCGCTACTGTACGGTTGCTATGGGGCTGCTCCCCGCGCCGCCGCTATGCGGGCCAGAGCCGGGGAGGGCTGCCCGCATCGCCCGGACCCATCTGGAGCCCCGGGCCCGCTGCCGCAGCCCGGCGGCCCCGCTGACGTGCCGAGGGCCTGGGAATGGGGCTTTGGGCCCATCCAAGTTCACGGCCACCGGAGGCATTCAGCTGTTGGAGGAGCGGGGCGGGGGGGTGTGGGCAGTGGGATCTGGGGCGTTTGGCTCCATTCTCCCTTCCCTTTCAGCGCCGGCAATGTCCTCGGTGCATACAGATCCCCCGTCCCTTTCTCCTCCTGACAAGTGCGCACATAAATAAATTACCCCACCGGGCGAGTGTGGAACAATCTGTCCCCTAAATTCTATTCATCGCCAGACAGGACTCATTATTCCCCCGATTAAAGCCGCTGGAGTAGCTTGCAAGGGTTACAGTTACTCTGTCAAACTGTAAATAAGACACTAAAAATAAAGGGCGCTGGCGAGGGAAGGGGGAAAGGGAAGCCAGACTAATGCCTGCTGCTAGGGAAACCGAATGAATCCCTAATGACGCCTGTGTACAAACTGCAAATAATGAAGGAAAAGTGACAAACAGACCTCAGCCAGGCTGTGGCGAGGTCTTCTCTCTGTGGCAGCGGGGACCGACTCACCCCTTCCTCCAGGGACAGCCAGCAGCAGAGCTGGACCCCCTCACACACCCCTCTGAGCAGAGCATTTCAGCCCTTGTCCTTCTCTTACAGGAAGGTTTAGCTCTTGTGGGTGTTTTTATTTTTCAGGCACACAACCCACCTCTGCCTGAGCTCACATTTTGAGGTTTCAGAGAAAAAAGTCCATTGCTTGTGGTCTCAGAGCAGCTCCCAAAGTTTAGTTTGTGCTCTGCTGTTAGAACAGCTCAAAGCTCTGACCTAGGACAGGGCAGGACCAGGGGGTTAAACCCATCCTGCCCAGAACCCTGAGGGATGCAGCCCTGAGGGATCCCACCTGCAGCAGGGCATCACTGCCATGGCTGAGATGGAGATGCAGGGCTGAATCCCAGGTCTGAGCAGCCTGGGCCATGATAGATCACAGGGGAGGATGTGTCCAGCCCTCTTTGGATAAAACACAGTCCCTTCCTGGCTGGTCTCTTGCCAGGCAGTAAAGACAGGGATATTTGCCTTGCAGCAGATCCTTTTTCTCCTTTGCTATCTTAGAGCTGAAGAAATGAGGCAAAACCACCAGCTATAGGCTTGTTGTGGGTGTTTCTCAGTTGCAGAGGGACTGAAATGTGAGAGTTTTATTTCAGGTCCTGCTCGAACTATTCCCACCACCCTCACTGGGTGAAATGCTGGAATTCTCTGTGTTGCTCAGGGAAATATTTTGATTCACGTCCTCCAAGCCTGTAAAAGAGAAAAGACAGCTCTGAGCTGTGTCCCTCCAGGTGGGTTCTTGCTCTCCACCGAGCAGGGAAGGTCCTGGTAGGGCTGTGCAGTCCTTGGGAGCCAGAGCAGACCAAGCTGGACACTGAGCCCTCATCCCCCAGATCTGTGGGGATGCCTCAGTGCTCTCCCATCCTCCCCCGTCTCTGGAGCCTGATCTCCACCAAGGAAAGGCACAGCCAAGAGCAGGTGCTGATGATCCCTGCCCTGTGGGTGCTGTTCAGCACAGCACCCACCTGCTCTCCCAACAGCAGCAGAATTGCAAGGGGCCTCATGCAAGCAGAGGGTTTTTTAGAGACTTGTTATGCTTCTACAAGGCTCAGACATCTTAAAAGGGATTTTTTTCAGGCCAGCTGAGCTAGTCTGGAGCCCAGTTGCATTTCCCAGTCGGGTCAAACCAAGGCTTAGCAGATTTCTTTCCCTTCTGTCTTAGGGGAAACAAACCCTTTTCACCCACAATTCCTGGCTCTGAGGCCCCATGGCTCCAAAGCAGCATTCCTGGGACATTCCTGGTGCCATGGTATGTGCAGAATTTCCAACAGAGGCTCATGGCTCCACATCTCCATGTGCTCTGCCTGCTGGACTCTGTTATTTGGGAGAAGGTCCAGGATGGAGCAGGAGATTCATGATTGCCGTTGGTAATAATTTAATAATTGGTATTGGTATTGCTCATGGTGGTGTCTGTGCAGCTCCTATGGCCCCAGGAGGGTGTGTGCAGGTGCTGATGAAGGAAAAGCTGTGCTCCTGTCCCTTCTCAGCAATATTTACCAGCTTAGCTGGAAAAAAGGCAATTTGAAAAAGTCTCAAAACCAGCCAGACCTGAGCAAATCAAATCCATTCTGGGTTGTCCTGGTGCTCTCCATGGAAATTGGGCAGCTCTTCACCACCCCTGCTCCCTGGAGTTTGCCTTTAGAGGAGATTTGGGCTTAGGGAACCTCATGGTAACCTGGGAGAGAGTTTTGGGGTTTTGTTCTCTACCAGGAAAGTCTTGGCTTGCAGACTCAGGTGCTGGGAGCAGCATCAGGGCCAGGGATGCAATTGGGATTACTCAGATCTGCTTGAGACCACACCAGGAATGGCAAAATGAATTTAACTTGCCTTTCCCTGCTTGAATGTCTTGGGTCACATTTTCCAACCTGTAAAAAGAGGTTTATCACTACTTTTTAATGGAATCTGTGATTCCCCTCCATGTGAATCACCCAGAAACTCAAACTCTACATGGTGTTTGAGGACACTGGGTGTTGTTGGCTCTTGGGCAAAGCACATCCAACCAGATTTGCCCTGGAGAGATGAGGACAATCAGGGAATGCTCCATTTTAGATCTCTTCATAGCAGCTCTGAGAAGATCCTGTGCCTCCTCTCATTTCCTCAGGACACCTGACTGTGCTTTTCCACCCATCCACAGATGTCACCTGGATGTGTCCATGAACCAGCTCACTCTTGGACCTTCAAAGCTGCCTCAGCAAGGTCCAAAGGGCCCTGTTCCAGCCACACCCCTGTCAGCTCCCTTTCCTTTCCAAGGATTAGGATGAGGCAAATAACTCCAGTCTGCTTTAATCCTCAATACCTGATTCTGCAGGAGCCACACACAGCACACACACATCTCAGTAATAGCCAGGTAACTCACAGGGCTAAATCACTCTGGGTTTTTTTTTCATTATAACCTCCCTTTAAAGCACATTTAAATGCTTCCCTGCAGGCTCATGTGAGGGCTGTTAAGGGCTTCATTTGAATAAATAAGGGCACAGGTAGAGGAGGAACATCACCACAGCCCCTGGAAACCCAGCACCAGCCATGGCAGCAGTGGGCTGGCGAGTGGCAAAGGGCCTCCATGTTATATATTCCATAAAGTAGAGTAATTAAGTATTACTAGTTTTGATGACTTCAAACAGAGTGACTCCAGGAAATAAGCCCCTTCTTTATAATTAGTGGGATTTCCTCTGCATCAAACGGAGAGATTGATTCTTTAATCTGCTCACATGCTTTTGATTTGGTCTTTCAGCTGCTTGTACCAACTGCTTCTACTCCCTGCTCTTGCCGATAAAACCTTGCAAAGGAGATTTTAGGAAGGCATGACCTGAGTTGAGGTCCAGGATTTTCTTTGTGTGTGGCTGTTTTGTGAATTCCTAATTTGCCAGAGATGATGATCATGATGATAACGAGAATAAAAAAATAACACAGACATGAGTTTTAAACGTCCACCTATGTTTAGGTCAAATAATTGTGGTTTGGGGTTTTGTTTATTGTCTTCTCAGCACACCTCTTAGCTCTGGATCATGATTTTTAGCACCTGAAAATGTAATTTTGGCTTCCTGTCTGCAGGTTGGGCTCACTGAATAATGCTGCTCTTGTAAGAGCACACCCCTAAAACCAGGTCTGCTGGAATCTCAAGGGCTCCACTGAAATTAGGGCTGGACCTGTGCAGAGTGTCTTTGGATATTTCAGGGGTTGGACCTGATTTAGAGCTAAACCCAGGAACTTGGGAAGCTCTGTCTGAAATTAAACAGATTGTGGCTGCCCCAACCCTGGGGCAGGTTGGAGAGGGCTCGTGGCAGGGGATAAATGAGATGAGCTTTAAGGTCCCTTCCAATCAAAACCATTCCACAATTCTATGAAAATCCCTGCAAATCTTGCTGGTTTCCAAATGAAGAGTTCAGGAAAAAGTGAGAACTTGGCCCCTGCAAGTGCAAGAAGCTGATGTGAGCAATCACCTCCCTCCTGGGCATCTCCATGGGGTCAGTGGTGCTGCATCAGTCATGTGGGAGATGTGGGCTGGGATCTGTGCTGGTTCCAGGCATGGACTAAACCTCCCATGTCCTTCTTCCACCTCCAAAGCATCTCAGCCCTTGAATCATCTCAGCAAACAGCCCCTGGCTGGGTTTTCTTCTGCCGTGTGAGGTTCTTCTAAGGAGATAAAAACGGGGGGGAAATTGGGAATAGGGTGCTTTCCATCCACCTTTTGATGTTGTTGGGAATGTGCAGGATGAGCAAAAGAGGCTGGTGGGCCTCGTGTGCATCCCAGACGGTGAGAATGAGAGAGGACAATGGCTCAGCTTTGGCAGCTGCAGGGCAGGGACTGGCACCACAAACAAGGTGGGAAGGGCAAATGGGGCTGTGCCAGCCCTGGCAGGTGGCACCAACGTGCAGGGAGGAGCTGTGGGGAGGGGATGGATCCTCCTGGGCTCACCTGGAGCTGGAGCAGGAGCAGGAATGCTGGAGCAGTGGTTGGTATGCCCTGCACAAGCCTCCCTGCGTCGGGAGCGGTGTCGAACACAGATCGTATAATTAGGGAGCCAGTGAATACGTAACTGTGCATTATGCAAATAGTGATCAAAATCACTGTTTTCAGCAGAAATGCCTGAAGATCAAGACAGAAGCTTCATGCAACCTTAATTTAATCTGGTCCTGCAGGAGTGGGGAGGTCTGATGGATGACCCAACCTTGTGCCTGCCCGTGTTTAGCAAGGCTGGGGTGGGAGGCGGGGGGAGGAGTGCTGGAGCATGCTAAGCAAGGGGAAATGGCACTGAAATCATGTTAGCAAACAGGGAAAAAGGGCAGAAAGAGCTGATGTTTACAGTAATTTTGTTTTTCTTTGAATTTCAGGTGAAGAGCATAAGGCTGGAAGAATAGGAAAAATTAAAAAAAAAGAAAGAAGAAAAGAAAGAAAGAGAGTCTCCAACCCCAGGAAATCTGTGTTAATTGCTTATGAATGTCTCTGTCTAAAAAATTATCGAATTGATGTTGTCGTGCTTTTTTTTGACAGCCTGTCTGTTACATTTTTTTAAAATATTCATGCACCGAAATCTAATTACTAGGCAAATTTAATGATAATGAAATGAAGGCACTTTAGCAGAAAGCATAGGGCCTTGTTAATGTTTTCTCAGCCTCTGTCTTGTTCGTATTTTTAAAATTATTTTTTTACAACTGTCTTTCTTGCACATGAAAAAAAAAAAAGATTGCTGAAAATAAAACTCAGATTGCCGGTAATGTTTGTGGTGGTTCTGTTTGTAATGATGGGGAATTTGCAAGGTGATTAAAGGTGTTTTGCAAAAATCAAATGAGCCTAACCTAATCAGATAAGTCAGATGAAATATTATTATTAGAGGGGTAACATTAAGAGCATGCCTGGAGGCTTTAACAAAGACGAAACGTCTCGTGCACCGTGCAGGGCCAATGACAGCCTTCCATCCTTGGGGCCCCTTCTGCCCCTTTCCAGGGCACAGGACTTGTGTGCTCTCCCTAGGCCAGGCCTGGGTGGTTGGAGGATGCACACGGTGGTGGGAGGATGGATCTGATGGTTGCAGGTTGGATGTGATGGTTGGAGGATGGATATGATAGTTGCAGGTTGGATGTGATGGTTGGAGGATGAATGTGATCGTTGGAAGATGGATGTGATAGTTGGAGGATGTCTGTGATGGTTGGAGGATGGATGTGATGGTTGCAGGTTGTATGTGATGGTTGGAGGATGAATGTGATGGTTGGAGGATGCATGTGATGGTTGCAGGATGCCCATGATAGTTGGAGGATGTGCGTGATGTTTACAGAACACACGCAATGGTTGCAGGACACATGATTGTTGCAGGATGTGCGTGATGGTTGGAGGATAGATGTGATGGTTGGAGCATGGTTGTGATGGTTGGAGGATGCCCATGATGGTTGCAGGACACGTATGATGGTTGCAGGATGGATGCGATGTTTGGAGGATGGATATGATGGTTGCAGGATGCCCATGATGGTTGGAGGATGGATGTGATGTTTGGAGGATGGATGTGATGGTTGGAGGATCAATGTGATGGTTGGAGGATGCATGTGATGGTTGGAGGATGTGCATGATGTTTGCAGAGCGCGCACAATGGTTGCAGGACACATGATTGTTGCAGGATGGATGTGATGGTTGGAAGGTGCATGTGATGGTTGCAGGATGGATGTGATGGTTGCAGGATGCACATGATGGTTGCAGGATGCACATGATGGCTGCAGGATGGATGTGATGGTTGAAGGATGCACATGATGGTTGGAGGATGGATGTGATGGTTGGAGGATGCACATGATGGTTGGATGGTCCATGTGATAGTTGAAGGGTGCATGTGATGGTCGCAGGATGCACATGATGGTTGCAGGATGCACACAATGGTTGCAGGACACGTGTGATCATTGCAGGATGGATGTGATGGGGAGTGCAGGTGATGGACAGAGTGTGAACGTGAGGCTTGGAGCCTGTGTGTAACGGCTGGAGAACACTCATGATGAATGGAGAAGTTGTAATGGATGGAGCATGAACATGACCAAACATCCACGTGGTGGATGGAGCACGCACGTGATGGCTGGAGGACACACGGGACAGGTGGAACACAGATGGAACACAGGTGATGGTTGGAGCATGCACATGATGGACCTGGCATGTGATAGTTTGTCCACCTGCTCCAGGCCTCTCCTGCACCCCTCTCGGTGGTCACTGAGCAGAGTGCCTGCAGCTGGGTGGCAGAAAAACACCATGATCCCACCTGTGGGCCTGAGGAGATGCCACCTGGGACCCATGGGCCATCAGGGCAGGGGCCAGCCTGATTGCCAGGAAGGCATGGGGGGTCTCTGGCCATGCTGCAGGCTGGGTGGGCATCCATGCCATGGTGGATGTCCCCAGGCCATGGTGGATGTCCATGCCCTGGTGGTGTCCATGCCCTGGTGGGTGTCAAGGCCATGATGATTGTAAATGGTGGGTGTCCAGGCTGTGGTGGGTGTCCAGGCCATGGTGGGTGTCCCCAGGCCATGGTAGATGTCCATGCCGTGGTGGGTGTCCATGCTGTGGTTTGAAGAGTTTTTCCATGGTTGTCTATGCTGTGGTGGGTGTCCATGCCATGGTGGGTGTCCATACCACAGCCTGTCCTGCCCTGCAGCTCTGCCCCTGCTATTTCTATGACCTAAAGATGAGGATGGTGTCAAAGGTTTCACTGAGGGTGCTGGTGACCCCAATCATTTCTGTAGGATTTCCACTTCTGGAAGACCATCAGGAAATTCCTTTTGCTGTGGTTGGGGTGGTCACCACCCGGAGGAGGTGCTGTGGGTGGGATGTGCCAGCTGGGCTTGTTGGCTGCCCTGTGGTGGGTGGCTGGAGGCCAAGCTCACACCTTTGGGCTCGTGTTCCCCAGGCTCCCCAGCACAAAGTGAGGGGTCTCTGTGGTGTCCTTGCCCCTGTGGGAATGAGGTGTGTGGGAATTCACAAGTTTGCAGCCCTGGCTGTGGACGTGGCTGGTCAGAACTGGTTTTTCCTCCCCAGAAATGCTGCTCTGCATCCTGGGCTCACCAGGGGCAGCTCAGTGGGTTGGAACAGGTCTGCCAGGTCCTGAGGGAGCACCAGTGCAGGGCAGGATGTGTTTTGGACCTCCTTTGATTCTCAAACTCCCTCAGCAAGGGCAAGGCTCCCTGCTCAGCCCCCCAGATTTCTCCAACGTGGCAAATCTCCTGGAAGTAGCTCCCAGACCACGTTAATCCCCTTAATCCTTCCTGCAGCCCTTCCCTGCTGGTGCTCAGGCACTGAAAGGCTCCTGACACATCTCTCAAGTGCTGCAGCTGCCTGAAGAGGGATCCCAGCTCCTCAGAGTCAGGGGACCAGCCCTGCCTCCCTTTTGTGCCTCTGCTTTCCACATCTCCTGCTGCAAAGCCTTGGGCACTTGTGGGTCTGAGTGAGGGACAGGGAGAGCTTCCTGACTGCTCCCAGACCTGCCACACACATTTGGGGTCTGGATTTCCAGCCTTGCAGCAAGGAATTCTCCCTCTGCACCCAAGTCCTTTGCAAAAGATTTGTCTCCCTCCTCTCCCCTGCCACAACCATCAGATCTGTCCTTCGCCCTGCCCTGAGGAGCAGTTCAGTGACACAGGGAGGGCTTGCAGACTCTGCCATGGGGACCCCATGAGTGCTTTTCCCTCCCTTTCCTTCTGTGCTTCTCCACTTTGTGTCTCCTAAAGTGCTTCGTGTGGTTTTTCTCTGACCTTCAGCTCATCTCGTGGGGAGAAGAGCAATCCTTGGGATCACTGCATGGAACCATGGAATGGTGTGGGTTGGAAGGTGCCTTAAAACCCATCTCATTCTTCCACTGTCCCAAACTGCTCCAAACCCCATCCAACCAAGCCTTGGACACTTCCAGAGGTGGCCCAGCCTTCTCTGGGCAACCTGTGCCAGGGCCTCACCATCCTCATTGTTAAACCTCCTTCTTTAGGTCACATATAAAGTTCTCAAATATAAATATAAAATTCTTGTGATATGTGGGAGGCTGTTCCATGCTCAGCTGTCCTGAACAAAAGCCTGAGTGGACTCAGGAATGCTCCCAGACTCGCACACACACACACAGAGCTCCTGAGCTGTATTTATCCTCCAAAGTGACAGTTTTCTATTAGAGAGCTGCAGCCCAGCACGGTGATTATAATTGTCACTAATTTCTTTCTTTAGCAATCAGGTTTGTGCCTTGACACTGTGGCATAAAACGAGGCAGATTCCCCCCATTCCAGGCTGGCTCTTGAAATGTTTGTACCCCTCTGATTTCCTTCAGGGAAGCTCCTGCTGATGCCAAATTTTGGTTGATGGTGGGAGAGGGACAATATTAATAAAAATATGGGCAGGGAGTGGGAATGCCTCATTCAAACCCCTTCTTTTCCCAGTAAAACCAGTTAATGAGTGCAAATGGGATGGGATGTGATGGGATGGGATGGGATGGGATGGGATGGGATGGGATGGGATGGCAGGAGGGCAAGGTGGAATGAGTGAAAAGTGACTGAGAAGCTCATGAGGGTTCAGAAAGGGGGGTGAGATGTGCTCCTGCATTGCTCCTGCATTTCTATCAGGGTCACCAGAGGATAGTTTCGCCCTCTTATTTATTTATTTATTTATTTATTTATTTATTTATCTGCCTATTTATCTATTTATTTATTTATTTGTTATTTAGCTTAAGCCTCTGAAGAGAGTGCTGCAGAGATTCCCAGGGGGTATTGGCTGGCAGAGCTCCCATGATACCCTCCAAAATATCCCACACCCCCAAACCCAGAAATAACTCAGTAAAACAAAGCAACGGATTGTTCAGCCAACTAAAATTACCAGCATGTCAAATAAAATATGTACAGCATTAAAATAAAATTTGCATTGCAATAATGCTTTATTAAGCACATTAGGAGATTAAAAGAATCAACCCATTTGTTCCCATTCACGTTGCGTCAGGATTTGCATTTCTTTTTTTTCCCCCACCTCCAGCTCGCCCCTCTCCCCTCCGCTTGTTTGGGAGTGATTTTCTCAACGAGCCCTGCAAAGCTCTGCCCCAAAGAAGGTGTGTGTGGATATGCGGAGGGGTTTTTAAATCAAAGCACTTGACTTGGTGCTGTTTGTCTGCATGAGTGTGCGGCAGAGGAGGGGTGGGATGGAGAAGAAAAGGTTTGTCTGCTTCCATTGCGGCTAAAATGGTTAATTAAGACAATAGAGGCTCTCTAACAATCGGGGCCGGGGCTGTGAATGCTTGTCTAGACTCTATAGTTCAGCTGCAACTTCTCTGTCGGAATTTTAACTTGGCCCGGCTCGTTTCCCCTCCCCTCTTTCCCCGCCTCTCAGCTCATGCCCATAAGTTCTCTTTTCTCTTTTGTTTGTTTTTTTTTTTTTTCTTCATTTCTTTTTTTTTTTTTTTTTTTTTGTCCTTAATCAATCTTTTGAGAGCTCGGGGCCGGATTGACAGCTCTGCCTGTCTGAGGGTTTGTGTTCGCCACGGCTCTGCCTTCCCAGCACGGGAGGAGTCATTGTTAGCAGGGTGTTCTGTGCGCTCTGTGCCTGCCTGGGCTCAGCTCCTGGGGCTCCCTGGAGCACCCCAAAACCCTGGGAGAAGATTTTATCTTTATTGCTGCAAGCCTTGGAAAGGGCTGGGGAGGAATTGAGGGGACACCAGGGCTCAGAGTTCTGGGGTGGTGGCACACAGGGTGGCATTTCTCTGGCTCTCACAGGCCAGGGTGCTCTGAGCTGGGGCTGATCCCTCTCTGGGGGAGGCCAAAATCTGCCACTGGTTCTGCTGGGTGAGGTGTGCCAGGTGAGGGAGGCCAAAATCTGCCACTGGTTGTGCTGGGCAAGGTGGGTAAAGCCAAAATCTCTCCCTCATTCTGTTGGGCAAGGTGTGCCAGGTGAGTAAAGCCCAAATCTGCCACTGGTTCTGCTGGGCAAGATGTGCCAGGTGGGTGAGGCTAAAATCTGCCACTGGTTCTGCTGAGCCGGGTGGGTAAGGCCAAAATTTGCCCCTGGTTCTGCTGGGCAAAATGTGCCAGGTGAGGGAGGATAAAATCTGCCCCTGCTTCTGCTGGGTGAGGTGTGCCAGGTGGGTAAAGCAAAAAAAATGCCATTGGTTCTGCTGGGAAAAGTGTGCCAGGTGGGTAAAGCCAAAATCTGCCACTGTTTGTGCTGGGCCAGGTGTGCCCTGCCCAAGTCACCTGGCTGCCCTTCCCCTGGGGTTTGTGGGCATTGCAAGGAGCTGCTCTGGCCCCAGTAAGCTCCAGGTGCCCCCAGGCAGGGTCACAGCTTCCCCTTGGGCTCCTAAACCTGCTCTGAGAGACCCCCAGGCTGTGAGGAGGGACAGGTGAGGAGAGACCTCAGGTGACACCTGGATTTTCTGCTCCCTTTGGGAATTGCGCCAAAATTATCCTAAAGCACCAAATAAAGGGCAGCTTGTAGCAGAGGGATCTGGTGCAATGTTTGCAGCCCCTAAACCTGAGATCAGCCTAAACCTTGGTCCCTAGGGCAGGAGAGGGGTGGCTGTGGGCTGGAGCAGCTCCCCCAAAACCCAGGGATGCTCCCCAGAACGAGGTGTTGGGGTCACAGCTTCCCCTTGGGCTCCTAAATCAGCTCTGAAAGGCCCCCGGGCTGTGAGGAGGGACAGGTGAGGAGAGACCTCAAGTGACACCTGGATTTTCTGGTCTCTTTGAGAATTGTACCAAAATTATCCTAAAGCACCAAACAAAGGGCATGCCAGGAGTTCAGCTTGCAGCAGAGGGATCTGGTGCAATAAACCTGAGATCAGCCTAAACCCAGAAACAGCAGCCCATAAACCTGAGATCAGCCTAAACCTTGGTCCCTAGGGCAGGAGAGGGGTGGCTGTTTGCTGGAGCAGCTCCCCCAAAACCCAGGGATGCTCCCCAAAGCTGAGATGTTGGGGTCTCACGGTGTCCCCCACACACCCCATCAGGATTTCTCTCTTTTACCACACATGGGGCCTCAAACCTCTCTTTTCTCCAGCCCAGGGAGAGGCTGCCTGGTGTCTAGGTGGCTTTAAAGGCAGCCTGAAGTGGCTGCACTCAGATAATGGATGCACAGCGGGAGGGAACCTCTCTGGAGGAGGACTCGGGGATGCAGCCACACGCTGAAATATGGACGAGATTATTCCAAGTGCATACATGCAAATGAGGCCCGTCTGCAGACAGGAGAGACAAAAGGTCATTAGCTTCCCATGTAGAACCCTTCGTGCAGGGCCTAATTTACTGTCTTCCTCACTCTTTTCTACGGATCTTGCATTTTTTAGGCTTAAAGCTGCTGATATTTTGGCAGGTTTGATGGGTGTCGAGCAGCTCGGGGTTTATTGGATGTTGTGGTGTGGGAGGGAACGCAGGAGTTCAGCTTTTCCTCAAAAGCTGCTGCCACACTGCAGCTTGCCTTCTCAGTTCTCCTGGCACATGAGATTCCCCAGGTTTTCCCCCAAAATCACAAATTTCTGCCTGCCCAGGAGCTGCTGGGGAATTTTTGATCCCCTGGATGATGCTTGATTTTCCAGTGGAAGGTGGAGTTGAATGCAGGAATTCAGCTTTTCCTCAAAAGCTGCTGCCACACTGCAGCTTGCCTTCTGAATTCTCTTGGCACATGAGATTCCCCAGGTTTGCCCCCAAATTCACAAATTTCTGCCTGACTAGAAGCTTGCCAGCAGCTCTTGGGGAATTTTTGATCCCCTGGATGATGCTTGATTTTTCAGTTGAAGCTGGAGTTCAACGCAGGAATTCAGCTTTTCCACACCCCAGCTTGCCTCCTGAATTGAGGTGCACTCCCCTTGGCACATGAGATTCCTCAGGTTCCCCCCAAAATCACAAATTTCTGCCTGCCCAGAAGCTTGTAACAGCTCTTGGGGAGTTTTTGATCCCCTGGATGATGCTTGGAGCTGCTGCAGGGGGATTGTGTGGCCATTCCTGTGGAGCTGCTCACGGCTGTTGGATGTGGAGGAGCTGGAAGTGTCCTTGGGACACCCAGGTGTGCCCACAGCACCCATCCCTGCCCAGGTGAGTGGCACTGGCACAGAAACTGAGCCTCACCCAGACCCAGAGCTCAGCACATCCTGCCCTGCCCTCTCCCTGTGCAATTTGGGAGGAATTCCAGAGGCTTCTTTGCAAACCCCTCCATGTGCTGTTGGCACTTTTGGGTGGCTCCAGCCCAGCCTGATCCAGTTGTGCTTGGACATGGAGCTTCCCTCGATGTTTCTGGAGCTGCTGCCTGAGTTTTGAGCACTGAGCTAATGGGAAAAACTCACAGCATTTCCCTTAAAATTCAGCATTTTTAAAATAAATTGATTAAAGAAGTGATTCTAATAAATACATTGATTTTTAATAAATACATTGATTTTTAATAAATTGATTAAAGAAATTATTTTATTTCATTGATTTTTAATAAATAAATAGATTAAATAAATTATTTTAACAAATAAATTTATTAAATAAATTTTATTAATAAATACATTTATTTTTAATACATAAATTGATTTTAAATAAATTATTTTTAAAAAATCCTTAAACATTTTGTTCTGCCACTCTGCCCACTTAAGGTGCTGTGGGCAGGTGGCAGAGGTTGGGGTGAGCTGGGGATGGGTGCAGGTGGGGCTACTTTACATAAACTATTAAAATAAACATCCTTAAATGTTGAATTCTGCCACTCTGCCCACCTGAAGGTGCCATGGGCAGGTGGCAGAGATTGCAGTGATGTGGGTATGGGTACAGGCAGGGCAGGGCTATTTTAAATAAATGATTAAAATAAACATCCTTAAACATTTCACTCTGCCCACCTGAAGGTGCTGTGGGCAGGTGGCAGAGGTTGGGCTGAGGTGGGCATGGGTACAGGCAGGGCAGGGTTATTTTAAATAAATGATTAAAATAAACATTCTTAAACATTTCATTCTGCCACTCTGCCCACCATGAAGGTGTCATGGGCAGGTGGAAGCGTTGGCAGGGGTTGAGGATGGGTACAGGCAGGGATATTTAAAATAAATCATTAAAATAAACATCCTTAAACATTTCACTCTGCCCAGCTGAAGATGCCATGAGCAGGTGCCAGCGGTGGCAGGGTTGGAGATGGGTACAGGCAGGGATATTTAAAATAAATCATTAAAATAAACATCCTTATACATTTCACTCTGCCCAGCTGAAGGTGCCATGAGCAGGTGCCAGCGGTGGCAGGGTGGGAGATGGGCACAGACAGGACAGGGTGGTTTGCCTGGCACAGGGGTGACGCTGCTGCAGTTTGGGGACCCTGGGGCCACCCCGGGGTGCAGGAGCAGAGCTGCTGCCGCTGCTGTCAGCCCTGCCTCCCCCGGGCAGGCCGGGATTGAGAGTTTATTCACGCACTAATCAAAGTGACATGATGGTCGTGGCAGACTAAAGCCATTCACTCCCCGAGCTGGCGGGGTCGGGAGGTCGCCCAAGTTCACAAGAATGGAGCTTTTGTGATGCAGATGGGCCCAGAGCGGCCAGACGAGCGTGGCAGGGTCCCCCCACGGTGACAGGGGACCCGGGTTCTCCTGGGGCTGTCACCCCAGAGAGGCACAGAAAGCTCTAGAAAAAGTTCAGACAGCGATGGCCTGAAGACAGCCCAACCGATGTTGGCCTGAGCTGCCATTCAAATTTATCATCTCAGGTGAGTTGCCAGCAAAAACAAACACCTAAAAAGGAAACACCAATCAAAAGGGCACTTTGGGGTTTTCTTTGCAGCATCCCTGTCAGCTCGGTGCAGGCAATTCCTGCTGGGATCTGCGTGGGGTGATGTGGGAGCTTTTTCCTCCTTGAGTTCCAAGGGTGTCTGTGGGGGCCAACAAATTTATCATCTCAGGTAAGTTGCCAGAAAAAACAAACACCTAAAAAGGAAACACCTAAAAAGGGACAAGACCAAAGGGACCCTCTCTTGATCATAGAGTGGATTTTCCTCAGTCACCAAAGGTCCAAGAGCTGGTAGCAGAACTGATCTGGAAAGCAAGGACCCAGATCAGAGAGCTGACAGGATGTGATTTGAGTGCATTCACATTCCAATAGAGTTAAAATCGGGCACAGAAAGCTCTAGAAAACGTTCAGACAGCGATGGCCAACTGATGGTGGCCTGAGCTGCCATTCAAATTTATCATCTCAGGTGAGTTGCCAGCAAAAACAAACACCTGAAAAGGAAACACTAATCAAAAGGGCACTTTGGGGTTTTCTTTGCAGCATCCCTCTCAGCTCGGTGCAGGCAATTCCTGCTGGGATCCGCATGGGGTGATGTGGGAGCTCTTTTCACCTTGAGACCCCCAGATGATAAGTTTGTGGGGACCAACAAATTTATCATCTCAGGTGAGTTGCCAGAAAAAACAAACACCTAAAAGGGAAACACCTAAAAACGGACAAGACCAGAGGGATCCTCTCTTGATCATAGAGTGGGTTTTCCTCAGTCACCAAAGGTCCAAGAGAATGACAAAGCCCCAAGAGCTGGTAGCAGAACTGATGGAGAAAGCCAGGACCCGGATCAGGGAGTTGGCAGGATGTGATTTGAGTGCATTCACATTCCAATCAAGTTAAAATTGGGCACAGAAAGCTCTAGAAAAAGTTCAGATGGCGATGTCCACAAGACAGGCCAACCAATGTCAGCCTGACCTGCCATTCAAATTTATCATCTCGGGTAAGTTGCCACACCTCCATGGAATCATTTCCAGTGGGAGAAAAAACAAACACCTAAGGCAAAGGAAACACCTAAAAAGGGCCAAGACAGAGACCATAGAATGGGTTTTCCTCAGTCACCAAAGCCCCCAGAGAATGACAAAGTCCCAAGAGCAGAACAGATTTGGAAAGCTGGGACCCGGATCAGGGAGCTGGCAGGATGTGATTTGAGTGCATTCACATTCCAATCGAGTTAAAATTGGGCCAAATTACTAAGAAAATGTTGAAACATTTGCTTCAGGAAAATGAGACCTTGCAGTTTGCTCTGGATTCCTGCTCAGGACAAATTTCTATCCATTGGCCTGCCCACAAACATTTTGAACAAGAAGTTCAATTTACCTTGAAATTGTGGACCCTGAGGGTTCATGGGTGGGGGCTTCAGGTGTGGGCACAAGGGGGGTGAGGTGACAAACATTTGGGGCACAGCTGGCCATGGCACGGTCCCTTGGGCACCCCCTGCCCACGGGTGAGTCTGGGGGATTTGGGTTTTTCTTTCCAGCACTGGTGTCAGCTCCAATTCCTGTTGGGATCTGCGTGGGGTGATGTGGGATCTCCTTGCACCTTGAGACCCCCATGGTGTCTGTGGGGACCAACAGAGCTGTGAGAGGCCAGAAACCCTTTGCTGTGATCCTGAGGAGCCAGGCCTGGAAGGGGAGATCATGTCCCATTCCACCCTCCCCACCCTGAGGATTTAATTTTCTTGGATAATTCCTCCCAAGGCTTTCCACTCCAGCAAAAAGGAATCAGTTTGGCTTTTGTTTTTAGGCAGAGCAATGCTCAACCCTAAACTGACACAGAGATGCTGCTGTGCAGGAGGGATGAGGACAGAGCAGAAATTGCCTTCCTGCATCAAGCTTTGAGCATCCCCTGCCTGCTCTCCCTCTGCCTCCTGCACAGCCTGTACAGGCCCATTTGAGAGCTTTACAGATGTGATGACAATTTTAGCACCTCTAAAGCTAAGCAAACCCCCCAACCCAATTTTTATAATTGGCTCTTGACCAAAATGAGAGTTTCTTTGAGGGTGTTTCGAACAAAGCACGCTGATGGAAGGGGCACCCCGAGCCACAAAAGGCCTTGGCTTTGATCCTTTCTGCTTTTATTGGCAGTGGAGGTAAAATAAATGGTTTAAAAATTAAATTGGTGCAAGGGTTTTTTTTTTTTTTTTAAATTTAAGCAATGCTTTCATGGCAGATTTGAGGCAGGGACTGTGCTCAGGCACCTCTGTGGGTGAAGCAATGAGGAGTGAGGTCAGTTTAGGGTTGAGCACTGCTCTGCCTAAAAACAAAGGCCAATCAATTGGAGCAAAACTGATCCCTTTTTGCTGGAGTGGAAAGCCTTGGGAGGAATTATCCAACAAAATTAAATCCTCAGGGTGGGAGGGTGGGGGTGGAATAGGACACAAAAACCCTGGAGGAGAATTTGTTAAAAAACACATGAGCAAACTCTGCAAGAAACAGGGAGGTTTTCCCTTTTTGGAGGGGAAAACTGAGGTTATAACCCCAATGTGCTGGGTTTGGACTGGCACAGTTGGACTTGGTGTGAATGTGGAACGTCCTGGGGCTCAGCCGGGCTTGGCTGTGGTGGAGCAGGGCAGGCTCCCATGGATTGCAGGATCTCTGCTGGCCTCCCTGATAGAGAGATCCAGGCAGTGGCAGAGCATGAAATCTGCTTGAATTGGTGACTCCCAGCTCGTGCTGAAATGACTAAATTACCTCTGAAATGACTGAATTACCCCTGGGCTGCCCAGGGTGGGCAAAGCTGCTCAGAGGGACTTAGGAGACAAGGCCTGGTCCGTGTTGAAGGAGTGAGCTCGCTCAGCAGTTGGGCAAATGGAATTTATTCCTCTTCAAATCGTGCTTCAAATATGATTTCTCTCTATTTGAGGTGTGCTCCATGGCATTTTTGCTGCTGGTCAAGCTGGAAATTCCCTGTTCAGCCTGGTTCTGTGACGACAGGGATGTGTGTGCCCAGATAGGTCATAGAGAGATACAGGCAGGGGCAGGGCATGAAATCTGCTTGAATTGGTGACTCCCAGGTTGTGCTGAAATGACTAAATTATCTCTGAACTGACTAAATTACCTCTGAACTGACTAAATTACCCCTGGGCCGCCCAGGGTGGGCAAAGCTGCTCTGCCCAGCTCAGGGGGCTTTGGTGCCGAGGCCTGGTCTGTGTTGAAGGGATGAGCTCGCTCAGCAGTTGGGAAAATTGAGTTTATTCCTCTTCAAATCATGCCTCAAGTATGATTTAATCTCTGTTTGAGGTGTGCTCCGTGGCATTTTTGCTGCTGGTCAAGCTGGAAATTCCCCGTTGAGCCTGGTTCTGTGAGGACAGGGATGTGTGTGCCCAGATTTGTCTCTGCTTCCCAAAAAACCCTTTTGGGACCCCTTGGCTGCACATCCCTCTCTATCCAGCAGCACTGGGGAGGAATGAGGGAGAAGGGCAGGCTGGAGGGGTAGGGAGGGATTTACTCCCACATTTCCTAACATCTGGTGTTTAAAATGGTTCTGAGGAACTTTTTGGTGCTTCCTTGGTGCTGTTTGGGAGATGCAGTGCCAGGAGGCCTGCTGGGGTGAAATGTTCCTTGCCAGGGCTGTGCCATGCCTGGGGAGGGGGGATGGCACTGCCAACACCAAATGAGCCCCACAGGGACCATCCCCTGGGCAGAGCAAGCGAAGGAGAGGCACAAAGGGGTGGGATCTCCTTTTTTCTCTTGGTGGAACACAATGTGATGGATCCAGTGAGGGCCAGCACCACCCTCTAATGCACTTCCAGCTGATTGGGGGTTTCTATGGCAGCATGGAGAGCCAGGAGAGCCCTGAAAGGCTGTTTGAGCAGAGCTGTGCCAGGGGTATGGGGGGCATCAGTGCCATTGTGTGTGCAGAGCTGTGCCAGGGGCATTGGTGCCATGGTTTGTGCAGAGCTGTTCCAGGGGCATTGGTGGTGCCATTGTGTGTGCAGAGCTGTGCCAGGGGTATGGGGGGCACCAGTGCCATTGTGTGTGCAGAGCTGTGCCAGAGGCATTGGTGGTGCCATGGTTTGTGCAGAGTTGTGCCAGGGGCACTGGGGACACTAGGACACAAAACAGAAAGATGCAGACACTGGATCTTCCAAGGCAAAAAGGAAAAGTTTAATTCTGACTCCAACATTTATAATTTCCAAAAGTGACAGTGAGTTGGAGGGTGACAGTGCCACCCCTCCAATGACACTGGTCAAACCAACAGTCCATCAAATTTGTCCTCCTCCATAAAAGAATGCAAAGCAATGACTTATTTATAGAAAGTGCATGAGAAAGTTCCTCACAAGAATGTAAACATCAGAAGGTTTGGAAAACCTTCAAAAATCAGGGTGACTGCACCTCAATTCTCCTTCAAGGGAGCAGCTGGAGCAGCCCTGCCCAGCTGTGCCTCTCCAGCAGCAGCTGCAGGTTGAGTTGCTGCTCCACCTCATCCAGGAGCATTTTGCTTTTCTCCAACTCTTCCTATTCCATCAGCAGTGCCTGGGCTGGAGTTTGGAGCTGGAGCTCCCTGGTGCAGCCAGAGACAGGTTTTGGGGAGTGGTTCAGGGCTGTTGCCATTGAAGGGAGGGATTTGGGGGAGCCCTGGGTCGGTTTTGGGGGTGGTTCAGGGCTGTTCCCACCCAAAGGAAGAGGTTTGGGTGAGCTCTGGATGGGTTTTGGGGATGGCTCAGGCTGCTCCCACCCAAGGGATGGATTTGGGGGAGTCCTGGGCTGGTTTTGGGGGTGGCTCAGGCTGTTCCCACCCAAAGGAGGGGTTTGGGGAGCCCTGGGCTGGTTTTGGGGTGTTCAGGGTTGCTCCCATTCAAATGAAGGGGTTTGGAGGAGCCCTTGGCTGGTTTTGGGGGGTGGTTCAGGGCTGTTTCCACCCAAGGGAAGAAGTCTGGGTGAGCTCTGGGTGGGTTTTGGGGGGTGTTTCAGGCTGTTCCCACTGAAAGGAGGGGTTTGGGCTGTTTTTTGGGCATGGTTCAGGCTGTTCCCACCCAAAGGAGGGGTTTGGTGCACCCCCACACATTTAATCTGCTGCTGCTCCCCTTGATCGACCACAAGTGGTTCCAGATGGGCCTTTCCCCCATCCCAGGGGACTCCTCATGCTCATCCTCACCAAAAGCTCCCTCTCCCTCACCAAAAAATGATCACCAACCTGCTCCTTTCCCGTGGGCATTTCCAGCTCTAATCTTTTGTTGTTGTTGAAAAAATACTTGGAATGAGATTTTTCCTGAATCCTGTAGATTCAGGGCTGATCTCATGAAGGCAGCCAAAAGGGGAAGAGAATGTTTTAAATTCATTGGCAACACTTCGAGTTTTTCTTCCCTTCTCCTTCCCCCCTTTCTTCCACTTCTGAGGGAAAACAAGAGATGAAACTTCAATGTTTTTCTCAGAGTGAAATTGCAAAGTAAATTACTTTAGACTCTATAATGTGAAATATTAAAATGAAAAGTGATTTTTTTTCCAACAAGCTCAGTGTTCCTTCTTGAAAAGCCCAAAGCAAAATGTGTTGATCTCGTTTCAGTGCTTCTCCCCTCACAATTCCTCTTTCCAAACAAGCTCTTTGTAGGAACTGACTGTGTTTAGGCATGACATCTTGCTTTTGATGAATTCTCATTTTCCATCAGAAAAATGTCCAGCAGCTCCACCCATTAAGTGCTGATATCCCCAACAGCCTCAGTTTGTGCACAAGTGCAGAGGGGAGCTCATCAGGATTAAAAGATTGCTGCCGTCCCTGCACCAGTCCAGAGTTGGATCTCCAAAATCCAAAATTGTAGAGCCTAAATGAGAGATGTGGGACTCCAGGCAGCTCTCCAAAATGCAGTTTATTGTATCCAAGATGTCACAGCAGTCCAGGGTTGTGGGTGACAGAACTGTGCCTACAGCTGTCAGCTCCAGCTGCAAGTAGACCTGGAGACCCTTTGGTTTTGGTTACAATGCATTATAAACTTTTCCTTTGGTTACATTACATTATATACTTTTCTTTGCTGAGCATCTCAATACAGTAGAACCAATCTATACCTTAAATATTATCTCTAGCCTATCATAACTACTGTAATTACCATATTCATGTTACTGCTCTCCAATCACTAAAAGTCAGTACATTACAGTTTAAGCTACAAGTTTGTTTTTCAGTTTTCTTGCAGGGGAAAATTCTGAGACCATTTTTCTACTTGCAACTTTGCTGACTTTTTTGCCTGTGCCATCTTTCTGCTTGGTAAAAACATCTCCTTGTTTGGGGTGGGTTTATCCTTTGCTCTAAGCCATAAAAACCCCTCATAACTAACATAAAATACCATTTGCCTCCTTGGTTATCCAGTAAAATTGGCTCAGCAATTCTTTTCTTCTATATCAAAACTTGCTTCCATCTCTATTCCTTCATCAGACTCTACATTTAAAGCTAAGCACTCATATCTGTGAGACTTTCTTGTCAAACTTTCATCCTTCCCAACACAAAACAGTGCTGGGGCCATTTCTGGGTGCTGAGGCTTGGCCGGGTTTGGGGTGTTTGTGTCCAAACCCAGATATTTTCACCTCTGAGCACTTCCCCACCCCACTGGAGCAGCCTGGAACACCCAACTCACCCCAGGGTGCAGGACATGATGGTTCCCCCCTGTCTCTGTCAGGGTTTGGGAAGAACTGAGCAGCTCCAAGCATGGGGAAGGTGATTCCTGAAGGTTTTTTATGCTCATTCTCTAATGGGCAACTGAAGTTACCCAGGTGACCAAAGAGCCACCTCCTGGTGTCCCCACTGTGACCTGAGAACCCAGCAGTGCTCAGGGGCTTGGGGTGAAAGGGATGGGGCCATTTCTTGCTTGTCTGGATACTTTGAGCACCTGGAGAGTGCAGAGGAGGCTCCTTTTTTGCCCCAGCAGAGGTGAGGTGTGTCCTCTGAAAGAGCCCAAACCAAACCTGGGCATGGAGAAGGTAAAATTGTAAATAATTCACCTCCAGAAAGCAAGGAACAGCTCTCAGGAGGAAGGCCCAGCACTCCTTCAGTTCTTCTTGCCAAATGCTTGGCTCAGTGCAGAAACCGGATTATTTTTTAAAAGCATAATTTTCGGGGTTTTCCCCCCAAAAATCAGATGGAAAGCAGATGGGGCTCAGCCTTCCTATGCCCCAATATTTGAGCCCTTTGGCTGACAACAAAAGGTTTAAAAGTGGGGAGCAGAGCAGCAGTGGTGGCTTTGTGCCATGGAGGAGGTGCTGGCTGTGCTGCAGAGTCCCCCACCCTGCCTGGGGCTGGGGTCCCCCACGCTGGGACCCCACTTTGGGGCTTAGGAGGTGGCACAAATGCCCAGAGCATCAGGGAAGGCAGGAGGTGGCTCTGTGAGCCTCTGATGGCCCTGGAACTGGAACTGCAGTGCAGCCCTGCATCCTCACAGAGGGGAAAATGAGGGGAAACCCCAAATGCCAGGAGAAAGGAAATCCCAAATGCCAGGGGAAAAGAAAAGAATGCCCAAATGTCAGGGGAAAAGAAACCCTAAATTCCAGGGCAAATAAACCCAAAATTACAGGAGAAAAGAAATCCCAAATGCCAGGGGAAAAGAGATGAAACGCCAAATGCCAGGAGAAAAGAAATACCAAATTCCAGTGGAAAAGGGAAGAACCCCCAAATTCCAGAGGAAAAGAAATCTCAAATGCCAGGAGAAAAGAAATACCAAATTCCAGGGGAAACAAAACCTCAAATGCGAGGACAAAAGAAACACCCAAATTCCAGGGGAATGAAAACCCTAAATACCAGGAGAAAATAAATCCAAAATTCCATGAGAAAAGAAACCCCAAATTGCAGGAGAAAGGAAATCCCAAATTCCAGGGGAAAGGAAACGCCAAATTCCAGAGGAAAAGAAAATAAACCCCAAATTTTTTTGGTCATGTAATCCACATAGTCCTAGATAGCATTTATATAGGATTTTTATAGGATATATATATATATAGCATTTATATAGGATATATATAGCATTATACCGAATATGTTTATAGCATTTATATAGGATATTTATAGGCACAAATACGGGGAAAACACCACCAAAAAAGGAAAAAAAGCTGAAAATATTTTGAATATAACCAATTGCTGTGCAATTCCCTGTGCTCCCTAGGTAAGATAATTTTAAAAAGTAATTTTTAGATATGATGAAGTATTAATAAATCTTCGAGTTGAGCATCAGAGCTGGTTTTGAGGTTTAAAATTGTGGCACAGAGCAGCGATGCTGTGGCACCACAGCCCTTCCACTGTTTTTGCAGCCTGAGCTGCTACTGCCACAGCTGACCCCTCATAAATATCCTGTTCCAGTGCAAAAGAAGAAAAACATTGATTAAGGCAAAAATTCCCCATCTCCCCTAAATGAAAACAAATCCCTTCCCAGCCGTGCTGGAATTTTAAAGGGAATATTTGTCAGCAGCTCAGTGTTGTATAAACGGGCTGGGGGGGGGGGGGGGGGGTGGGATGTGACACTCAGCTGTGAATAAAGTGTTTATTTTTCGTTTATTTTCCGCACATTAATGGCATTAAAACGCCAGACAAAAGGCTGGGGCAGGTAGAACAGGTCGGGGTGGGGAAGGGATGCAGGGCTGGCACCATCCTGGGCATCGCCCTGCCAGCCAAGGAGCCGGGCACCTCCCGGAGGTGAAATCCCGGAGGTGAAATCCCAAATCCCGCCCCGCAGCCTCCATGCCGAGCTCCTGGAGCAGCCCAGGCGAGAGACAGAGATATAAAAATAGATTTGGAATCTCCTTTTTTTAGGTTGTTTGTGTGTGGGGCTGGCGCGTCCTGCGCCTGCTCCTCTCCTCCCAAACCTGTTCTGGCCGAGCGCTTTGTTCGCTGGAACGATCTTATTTAAAGGGAGATGAATTAAAAATAAATAAATAAATAAATAAATAAATAAATAAAAAATCAGCAGCCAGCTGCCCCCATCGACCCCCCCACAGTAATTGCCATGGCTTTGGCACTGCCTGGCAGCTGCTGTCCTCTTTTCCTGTGCTGTGTGCCAGGGTGTTGGCAGTGGGAAATGCTGCTGGGTTCAGTGGGGAGAGAAAGGATCCCCTGGGCATTCAGGGGGTGTTCCTATGTCCCTTTCAGGGTGTCCCTGTGTCCCTTTCAGTTTTGTGCCCGTGTCCATTTCAGGGTGTGTCCATGTCCCTTTCAGGGTGTGTCCATGTCCCTTTCAGGGTGTGCTTGTGACCCTTTCAGGGTGTGCTTGTGTCCCTTTCAGGTTGGTGCCGCTGTGCATTTCAGTGTGTGCCCATTTCCCTGTCAAGGGGTGTCTGTGTCCCTTTCAGAGTGTTCCTGTGTCCCTTTCAGGGTGGTGCCCCTGTCCATTTCAGTGTATGCCCATGTCCCTTTCAGGGTGGTGCCCGTGTCCCTTTCAGAATGTGCCTGTGTCCCTTTCAGGGTGTCCCTGTGTCCCTTTCGGGGTGTGCCTGTGTCCATTTCAGGGTGTCCCTGTGTCCCTTTCAGGGTGTCCCTGTGTCCCTTTCAGGGTGTGCCTGTGTCCATTTCAGGGTGTCCCCGTGTCCCTTTCAGGGTGTTCCCATGTCCCTTTCAGGGTGTTCCCATGTCCCTTTCAGGTTGTTCCCGTGTCCCTTTCAGGGTGTCCCTGTGTCCATTTCAGGGTGTTCCTGTATGCCTTATAGGGTGATGCCTGTGTCCCTTTCAGGATATTCCTGTGTCCCTTTCAGGGGGTGCCCGTGTCCCTTTCAGGGGGTGCCCGTGTCCCTTTCCCGTGGGCAGGGCTGGGAACCAGTTCTGGGCTGGTCAGCGGGGTGGGGAGGGACAGAGGAGCTCCTTCTGCCCTGCTGCCCTATGTGTGCCACATTTGCTGAGGCTCTGGGGTCACCTCCTGGCCCTGTGTGCCACCTTTGCTGAGGCTTTGGGGTCCTCCTGCCCTCCTGGCCCTGTGTGCCACCCTTCCTGGCTCTGGGGTCACCTCTTGCCCTGTGTGCCATCTTTCCTGGGGCTCCTCCTGCCCATCTGTGCCACCTTTGCTGGCTCTGGGGTGGTGGCTGTGGCACTGTCCCCTCTCCCTGCCTGTTTTGTCCCTGTTCCAATGGGATCAGGGATTTTCCCAGCCCTTGTGTGCTCAACCCCAGAGCTGCTGCTGGAGCAGGAGCACTGCAGGGAGGGGGAGCCTCTAGAGGATGTGAAATATGAAATATCCACTTTAGCAGCACCTTGCTCAGAACTGTGGTTTGGTTTAAATTATAATTTTGGTTTTATCCATTCCCCAGACAGGTTTTGGTGCTGCCTCCCAGCAGTCCTGCAGAGAAATCAGAATTTCTGTGTTCATGGACACCTCCCTGAGCTGCCAGAGCCAGGGCAGGCTCATTTGTCCCAAATGCATCATTGCTTAACAACTGTGACACTAAAAATCGCTGCTTTTGTTGGTGTCACCTGCAAGGAGGGAAGGATCCGGCCTGGGCTGCTCCTGCAGCTGAAGGTGGTGCCAGAGGGAAAGGCTGAATCAAAGTTGTCAGGATTAGAAAGAAATTAAAATCTCAAATTGTTTATATGTGATTAAAGGACATGTATGTGTGACTTCATCCTGTTTCAAAGGAAAATGGATTTTTATTTATTTTTATTTCCTTTCTAAGGAGAAATTAAGATAAAAAGGGGTCAGTGCACAGAAAATGAGGAGCAGTCCAAGGAGAAGAACAACGTGGAAGTGGGTGTTAGTGAGGTTGATTTTATCCTGAGATTTTCCTCTGTCCTGGGGGGCTGCAGAGAATGGTTCCAAATGAGAATGGTTTTTTTTCCAAATGAGAATGGATTTTATTTCCAAATGAGAATGGTTTTTATTTCCTTTTAAAGGGGGAATTAGGATAAAAAGGGGTTCAGTGCCCAGAAAATGAGGAACAGTCCAAGGAGAAGAAAAACATTGAAGTCAATGTTGGTGAGGTTGATTTTATCCTGAGATTTTCCTCACTGTCTTGGGGGGCTGCAGAGAAGGGTTCCAAATGAGAATGGTTTTTATTTCCAAATGAGAATGGGTTTTATTTCTAAATAAGAATGGTTTCTATTTCCTTTTAAAGGGGGAATTAGGATAAAAAGGGGTTCAGAGCCCAGAAAATGAGGAGAAATCCGAGGAGAACAAAACCCTGGGAGTGAGGTTGAATTTATCCTGAGATTTTCCTCTCTGTCCTGGGGGGTTGCAGAGCCCGGCAGCCTCCTCCCAAATCCCTGCCTGACACAGGTGAAACATTTCCTTGGCATTTTCCAGAGAGGGAGAAGAGGGTTCAGTCTGGGCTTTTCTAAAAATTCATTTGAGGGGAAAATATGGGGCTGGCTTCAGCTGAGCTCTGCTAAGAGCAATGCTCGGTTTCAAAGTCACTTCTGGGCTTTTTCACCAAAGTTTAAACTTTCCAAAAGAAACATTAAAATTCCCATTTAAATTCCTATAAATTTTGGAGATGTTGCCTTTCCAGTGCTTCCCTGAATGCCACTTTGCTGATTTTTCTGTTTTATTTTCTTCCAAAGCAAATATTCAGTGGAAGATTTCTGTGTAGTAAAACAGCCCTGAATGTGCTCTCCCCATCCCGGAGCTGGGCATTGCAGGACACAGAATATTTAAATTTTTTTTTCCCCTCTCTAAAATCTGTGTATTGGTGATGCATTTTAGCAGAAAATGAGTTTGTAATGAAGAAGGGAGAGGGTAAAAAAGGGATTTCAAGGGCTCCTGGAGAGCCACGGGGCTGGAAAAAGCCTCGGAGCTGGGAGAATGCAGAGGGAGCACGGGGACATCTCCCGTCTCTTCTGGGGGAGGGCTCTGCCACAAAACTTTTATTTCTGCTGCTTGCAAGAAAAAAAAAGTGGAAACAGGACAGTCCTGGCTCTTCCTGGAGAAGCAGCAGCAAAAAACCCCAGAAATTTATACATTTAGGAAGGGATTTTCTAGCCTGGGACACGCTGTGTTTGGTTAAATGTGAAAAATTGTTCACTCGAGGCCAATGGAATAAATCAGGGGGAAATGTGAAATCCTCTGCTGTGAGTGTGGAGAGTCCTGTACAGGAGGCACAACCCTGACTCTTGCTTCAGGGATGGGTTATGTGGTAGATAAACAACTTTTCATCAATTTTAGCCATTATTCATGTGATATAAAACGACCTAATTAATGCCATGTTTACAGTGAGTCGAATATAGTGACTGAATATACCAGCAAGAAAAATTGGCAGATTTGAAGCTTTTTGTGAAAATAAAATAAAAACAATCCAGGTGCAGTGTTTTCTAACAGATTTGTGTTGTTTAAAAAAAAAATTAGCAGTAGTGGTAATAATAATAATAATAATAATAATAATAATAATAATAATAATAATAATAATAAACAACGTCAGATTTAATTCCTATGATTATAAATATAGGACCTGTGTTTAGGTATGTTAAAAAAAAATAAGACTAAAATCAAAATAAATGAAATTTATATTAGAGGATCAAATGGAAAGCTTAAACCCCACAAATTATCTATTATTTCCCAAGGTTTCCAGCTGTAACTTGGCAAACTGGTGGCTCAGGAGAGGAATGGATTTTATTTTGTTATTTTGGGGTGTTTTGGGGGGAATGCAGCTCGGACACAGCCGGGGGGTGATGGATGGAGGGGGGACAGGAGGGACCGCGTCGGCTCCGGCGGCAGCTCGGGGGGGTCGCGGCTTTTGGGACAATTTCGGAGCTTCTGCTGCTGCTCCTGCTCTGGTTTGTCTTGTGTAATCGGCTGAAATCGCCGTGTTTGTGGTGTTTATTAAAAATAAACCCCAAAAATCCGCCCCCCCCAAAAAAAACCCAAACAAAAAAAAACACAAAAAACCAAAAAAAAAAAAACCAAAAAAACAAAAAACGAAAAACCAAAAAAAAAATCCCCCGAAAAACCAAAAGAGAAACCCGTTTTCCATCTCCCAGCCCTTCAAACCTTTTTTTTTCTCTGTTTCGTGGTGTTTTTCTTGCCGTTCCCCAGCACTGCTCTCCCCAGAAGGGATTGGGGGCAGCCGGAGGGGGATGAGGGGCCCCGAATGGGACTCGGCTCTCCGGGATTTCCCCAAACCAAACCCAAAATCCAAACCCAAAACCACCCTCCATCCTCGCCGTGGATATTTGCAATTTATTTGCCATTAGCCCCAAATTTACCAGAGACGACAGACTGAAAGGGGTGACCGGGGAGGGGGGGAAAAAGCAATTCAATTAATTTGTAATCTTGCTTTTCATTAGAAAATGTAAGAATAATGACAGCGTCCAGCAGGCGCGGGGGAGGGGGTGAAAAAATCATAAATGGAGATTTCCCCCTCCCAAATCAGATTATAAAATAAGCTTTAAAAATTAAATTAGTTGGTACGGAGTTGATCGGAGTAAGCCCAGAGTACGAGCGAGGCAAAGGCAACAAATAAAAATAACAAAGGACACAAAAGTTGTCGGCTCTTCCCTCGTTCGGTGCGACCTCGGCGGCTGCTGGGGGGGCCCGGAGGGGAGCAGGGTCGGGAATGGTGGGGGGATGAGCCCGAAATTGGGGGGGACGAACCTGGAATTGGGGGGGGGATGAGCTGGGAATAGGGGGACGTGATAGGAACTGGGGGGACGAGATGGAAATTGGGGGAGATGAGCCGGGAATGGGAGGGATGATTTAGGAATGGGGGGAGGTGAACTGGGAATGGTGGGGGGGAACCCGAAGGGGAGCAGGGCTGGGAACTGGGGGGGGAAGAGCCTGGAATTGGGGGGATGAGCCGGGATTTTGAAAAATGACCCGGGAATGGGGGGGATGAGATGGGAATGAGGGGGACGAGATGGAAATTGGGGGAGATGACCCGGGAATGGGGGGGACGTGATGGAAATGGGGGACACGAACCGGGAATTGGGGCGGATGAGTTTGGAATGGGGAAATGAGCTGGGAACTGGGGGACGTGATGGGAATTGGGGGGAATGAGCCGGGATTGGGGGGAGACGTGATGGGAACGGAGGCGAATGAGCTGGGAATGGGAACACGAGCTGGGAATGGGGGGGACGAGCCGGGAAATGGGGGAGATGAGCCGGGAATGGGGTTGCGGGGGTGCAGCCGGCTCTCAACAACTCAAATAATTCATTTGCAAACACGGTTCTGCCGGCAGCGGAAAGATCCGCGTTGAACTCGCAGGAGCGGAGTTGTTTTATCCCGGGTTAAACCCAAAATCTGCAAAAAAAGGGGGATTTTTGGGGAGGGGTGCAGCGCTGGACCTCGGGCTCAAAGCGCGCAGTGCCTCCTTTTAAAATATTCATTGGCATTTCTTTTCTCTCTCTTTTTCTCTCTTTATTTTATATTTTTTTAGATTTATTTCCCACGGAGGAGCCTCCCCGCACCGTCCTGGGTGGGATTGGCTCCCTCCGGCTCTGGGAAGGATTGGGGAGAATTGGGGGGTTTTGAGAACTTTCCCAAGCCCCCACCCTTCCCATCCTAACTTCAGCTTCGTTTTCTGTCTTTTCTCCTCTCAATTTTCCATCCCGTCAAATAGACCAAAAAAAAAAAAACCTCTTAAAATTGATCCAACCCGTATTTTAATTTTTTGGGGGGGGGTTTTCTCTAAAAATCGTTGAAGTGGAATTATGTCCCCTAAAAGGCAAGAGGGGAAATTTGGGGGAATTTCGGGGGTTTTTGGGTCTGCTCCCAGCTCTGTGGCGGAGGAAGTGTAAAATCTCTCCTGCCACACGCTCAGACAAAGCCGTCTTGTTACCCGGGATTTGTCGGGTCAAGCAGGATCCCATTTTAAGTCAGTTACTAAATGTAATTCTCCCACTTTGCCTCTTAATTTAGCAAACGAAAAAACCCCAATTTTTCGCTGGGGGCATAAATGGCAGTGATCATTTTCCCCCAGAAGTTTGAAAAAAAAAGGGATTTTAGCCACTTTATTATTGCTGCCACTAATGTTTGTTCATTTATAGAATGAACAGTATTTAAGAAATGTTTGAGTGCACTAAAATTTCGGTATTTAATTAGAAATTATTTTGATAAAATACCGTATTTGAAATTACAATTTTAAACATCAACATAAAAAAAATTTCTTATCAAGGCTTTTACAGGGTCCTGAGCTGGTGGGAACCAATTTAGCTCCTTTGTGTAGCATCATCCCAGGGTATTTCCTATTATTCTTAGGAATTTGGATTGATTCTTTATTGTGAACTAAACATTTTCTTAGTGTTCACATTTTTTCTCTTGGAAAAAAAAAAGTTAAAAAAAAAAAGAAAAAAAAATTACCCAAAAATTGAATTTGTGTTTTGAAACTTATTCCACGCATACACAGAAACAGGAGATCTCAGGTGTGTAGTTGAATAAAAGTTTTTAAACGTGTGTCAGCCCTGATCAGAACCAGTTTTAATTGCAAAAAAATCCTTTAAATTCTCTGCTCCAAACATTAATCTGCTGTGAAGCTGGTTGAAATTTTCATTAAAAAATTAAAGCAAAAGGATAAAAGTGTGGAAAGTTTTTACTTTTTAAAGATATATAGTGTGTTTCACTGCCCCTGCTCAGCAGCTCATGCAGCAAAGCCACTCCAGCAGTGGAGAGTTATGTCTCAAATATTTTTGTGCTCATTAAGAAAAGGGGGGAAAAATTAAAAAAAACTTTAAAAAGTTTTGAGAAATTTTCTTAGAAAAATACAAGTATTCCCAGGGATTCAGCTGGGTGCAAAAGGACAAAAGAAAAAAGAAGAAGAAGAAGAAGAAGAAGAAGAAAAAATCAATGTTTTTTATCACGCAGGCAGTGCATTGGAAGGGATGGATGAGTTTGGAGGGGACGGGTGGCCCTGGCAGGGCATGGTACTGGTCTGGGGGCTGCAGCCCCTCTGCAGAGGAGTTTGGCTGCTTTGGATCCAAAATCATTTTAACCACATTCATGGTGGTTCACATTTTGCTGGATTTCACCCTGTGGAAGAGCTGGAAAATGGATGGCAAAGCCTGGTGCCCTGCAGCTGTCTCTGGGTGTGAGTTTCACCTGGCACAGTGTGAAACTCACAGATCTGTGTCCCTGGCATTGCTGGGGATGGTCTTATAAACCTCCCGCTCTGCACGGAAAAATTCTTAAAATATTTATTGAATTTTTTGACCGTGGAAGGTGGAGGTGTCCTCAAAATCCACCCTGTGCCCACCCTTGCGCGTGGTACCGGCGCCCAGCATTGTGCAGGGCTCTGCAGCCCCGCTCGGCCTTTTGTCAGCCCCCTTTTTGTGTCAATCAGATGCCTTTTGTCAGGTCCCAGACATGTTGTGTCCACAGGCACACAAATCTCCCTGCGCAGAGCAGGGCAGGGCAGGGCAGGGCGTGGGGAACGCGGGGCGCGCTCGGTTGCCACGCGTGGGGGGCATTGCCACCACAAACCCCCCTGAGGGGCTGGCACGGAGATGTGGGGTGGCAAAGGGGCAGGGCCCATTCCCCACCGTGTCTGTGTGTCCGTGGGTGGTGTCTGTCCTGCAGAACGGAGCCAGGAGCTTCCCTCTGCTGTTGATTTTGCCCATCCTTTGAGCTGGTTTTTGAGTTTTACACCCATGTTTCTCAGGGATGGGTGAGGTGTGACTGGCTCCTCAAGCCACCCCTGGGAAATGTTTATTTTACTGCTTTATTTTTAAAAATGTTTATTTTACTGTTTGATCTGCTTACAAACCACACAACCACAGCTCGGGTTTAGGATGGGCACACCCTGAGCACCAATGTCTCCTCCTCTCTTTCCCCCAGCTCCTGCTCATCCTCAGCTGAGCCCCGAGCCCAGAGGATGTTTGCTGCAGCTCAGAGGGCAACTTTGCATGAAGCTGCAGGGTGGTTGGGCTGGCAAGGTGAAGGGCCCATTCCCCACCGTGTCCGTGTGTCCGTGGGTGCTGTCTGTCCTGCAGAACGGAGCCAGGAGCTTCCCTCTGCTGTTGCTTTTGCCCGTCTTTTGAGCTGGTGTTTTTTTCAGTTTTCCATCCATGTTTCTCAGGGATGAGTGAGGTTTGATTGGCTCCTCAAGCCACCCCTTGGAAATGTTTATTTTACTGCTTTATTTTTAAAAATGTTTATTTTACTGTTTGATCTGTTCACAAACCACACAACCACAGCTCGGGTTTGGGCTGGGGACACCCTGAGCACCAATGTCTCTGCCCCCCAACTCCTGCCCATCCTCAGCTGAGCCCCAAGACCGGGGGATGTTTGCTGCAGCTCAGAGGGCAACTTTGGGCGAAACCCTTCTGATCTGGGCAGGAATGGGGTGGCTGTACCCACCTGTCCCTGGTGACAAGAGCTCTGCCTGTCCCCATAGCGTTGCCATAACCCCAGGCCTGACCAGGCCCAGGCGGGTCCCTCCATGTCCTCAACCACCATGCCCTTGATGGTGCCCGCAGCTGCACGGGCCTGGCAGGGGCAGAGAGGGGTAGAGGGAGGCAGGAGCACCCCCAGCAAGGAATGGAAGGAGGCAGGAGCACCCACAGTGAGAGATGGAGGGAGGCAGTGGCCCCCAGGTGTGGAAAATCCACGGCAGCAGCCGCTCTCCCCAGGCATTGACAAAATGGCGTCAGGGCTCCCAAATGGAGCCAGGGCACCCTCACAGAGGGGTGCCTGTGCCAGAGGGAGGCAGGAGAACCTCCAATGAAAGATGGAGGGAGGCATGAGCATCTCCAGTGAGGAATGGAGGGAGGCAGCGGCCTTCAAGTGTGGAAAATCCACCTCAGCAGCCGCTCTCCCTGGGCATTGACAAAATGGCGCCAGGACTCCCAAATGGAGGTTGGGCACCCACAGAGGGGTGGCTGTGCCAGAAGGAGACAGGAGAACCCCCAGTGAGAGATGGAGGGAGGCAGGAGCACCCTCAGTGAGGGATGGAGGGAGGTAGCGGCCTTCAAGTGTGGAAAATCCACCTCAGCAGCTGCTCTCCCTGGGCATCGACAAAATGGCGTCAGGGCACCCTCACAGAGGGGTGGCTGTGCCAGAAGGAGGCAGGAGCACCCCCAGTGAGGGGTGGAGGGAGGCAGGAGCACCCTCAGTGGGGGATGGAGGGAGGCAGGAGCACCCTCAGTCGTGGCAGCGGCCCCCAAGTGTGGAAAATCCACCGCAGCAACCGCTCTCCCCTGGCATCAACAAAATGGCGTCAGGGCTCCCAAATGGCGGCCAGGGCTGGCGGGGAAGGGCCCGGCACGGTGCCAGGGCCGCTGCGAGGGCACAATGAGTGGCACATAACGGCCCTGGCCATGGCCGCCCCTCGCCATGGCCGTGCCAGCTGTGCCCCCCTCCCTCCGCCTTGGCACAGGCAGGCAGCCCCGCCATGGCCGCCTCTGAGGAGGATTAAGGCCGCAGTTGTGTCTCCCTCTTTCTTTCCCCCTCAGTGGCTGAGAACAGGAAACGTGAACCTATCTGAGACTAATTGACTTGCAAATTAATCGTTTGTCCCTGTGCCTGATAATTAGTGCTAACGATTTTTACACTCTCCCCCCCCCCCCCCCCTTTGCTCTCTCCTCCTCCTCTTTATTTTAAAGGGGGCTGTTTTCCCTTTCTTTTGCTCCTCTTTTTATCCACCCTCGCTCCAGTTCTTCCCTGAGGATCCCCAGCTGCCCCTGGGGTGGGGATGGCACCGGGTTTGGGGTGCAGGGGCCTGGCAGGGCACACAGCTGCTGCTCTGCTTCCCACGCCTCGGTGCCAACCTCCAGGCCAAGGACAATGAGCGGGGCTGGGAGAAGGGCTCGGGATTTGGGGGGCTGCAGAGGGGCTGGGAAAAGGGGGAACCATGTGGCATCGCTGCAGCTGAACCCACAGTTCCAAAATTTCCCAAATGACCAGGAAATGGGTGTTAAAAAAAATTTAAAAATTAAAAATCGCTTCAAAAAGAAGCAAATTGGATTGTTTTCTCCAGCCTTCCTTCTTCCTTTGTTTTTCTTTCATGGATATTTCTTGTTGTCAAGAGTAAAAAAAAGGCATTTCTCCTGGAAAAAGGCATCTCAAAGGGAATATTTGAGGCTGGGGATTGGAATCACTGGTGGTGTGGCTTTGTCCAAAAGTGTCACCTGAAGAAAGGGCGCAGCAAGGGATGGACAAAGCTGCAGATGGAGCATGAAGTTTGTGTGAGAGAAGGGGGGAAAAGTGGATTTGTGGTCATTTTTGGGGTCTGAGGCCTCTGGGTGCAGCCCAGTAGAGCTCATTTGTGCCTGGGAGCAGCTCAGGGCTCACAGGAGAGGATATGTTCATATTGTTGGTGATACATCAACAGGAAAATGCACTTTTGTTGAAATTGATGTATTTTATGAGAATATTTCTCTGTCAGCACCAGAATAACCCCACTAATATGGTATTCCAATGTGTTTATTGAGGTCTGGTAACATAACACACCATAAAGCACCTTAGTGCTTTACTTTCAGTAAACTTCTGCTGTCTGTTACCTCTCCAGTGACACTGCACTGCACAAATAATTGAAAATTCTGCTTGTAATTGTCATGTTCCAGTGCAATTCAAACCCAAACACTTTGTTGCTCCTGCGTGGGAACTCTTGAGGAATTCCACTCAGCAATTTTAATTTTTTTTCTTCCCTGTTTTTTAGGAGGAACAAATACCATTTGAGGGAGATGTGCTGGGGAGGAAGGGGACCTTTTGTGATGTTGAGCTCCTCTTTTTTTCCCTGGCAGGGTGGGATTTGGAGAGAGGTAAAACAGCCCCTCTGTGCCATGCTCAGGACCCTGACCAGCCCCAGATTGTGGCAGAGCCAGGGTTTTTCCACCTTTCCCATTTCTGAGTCAGGCTGCAGGACAGACACCCAGCTGACCTCCAGTGGCCCTCCAGGGTGGAGGAGAAGTTCCCACTGACCATCTCATCCCCTTCAGCCATGCAGTACTTCCTCCTCTGACACTCAAATAATTAAAGAGATCCTTTTCTTCCAGCTCTTCCCCCCAACTGCTCCTGGTGCCTGACACTATTTGTCAGCCAAACCCTGCTGTAATCCTGGTTTTGCTCCCCTTCCTTTGTGTGCAGGGCTCTCTTCATCTCTGCTTGTGCAGCTCAGGGGTGCTGATCCCCCTTCCCTGCGAGCTGGGAGTCCATAAACCCTGAGCCTCTCCCGGCCTCTGTGCTCATCAACTCGCTCTGTTTGGTTTGTCCTGAGTTAATTACACACAAACTTTGGCCTGTTGGCACACAGAGGCTCTTTGTTCCTGCAAGAATCACTTTGCCCTCCGAGGTCACTGCAGCCAGGACCTGCTGTCCCCGAGGGTCACCCTGCACTTTCAGGCAGATCCCTGGTTCTGGCCAGGCTGGGATGGGGCAGGTGGAAAGCTGGAATATCATGGTTAGGCTGGAATGGGGCAGGTGGAGCAGGGAAAAAGGTGGAATGTCCTGGGCAGGCTGGGATGGGGCAGGTGGGAAAGCTGGAATGTCGTGGTCAGGCTGAAATGGGGCAGGTGGGAAGCTGGAATGTCATGGCCAGGGTGAGATGGGGCAGGTGGGAAAGCTGGAATATCGTGGTCAGGCTGGGATGGGGCAGGTGGAAAGGTGGAATATCGTGGTCAGGCTGGGATGGGGCAGGTGGGAAGCTGGAATGTCATGTCCAGGGTGAGATGAGGCAGGTGGGAAGCTGGAATGTCATGTCCAGGGTGAGATGAGGCAGGTGGGGAGCTGGAATGTCATGACCAGGGTGGCATGGGGGCAGGTGGGAAGCTGGAATGTCATGGTCAGGCTGAGATGGGGCAGGTGGAAAACTGGAATGTCATGGCCAGGGTGGGATAGGGCAGGTGGCAAAGCTGGAATATCGTGGTCAGGGTGGGATGGGGCAGGTGGGAAAGCTGGAATGTCGTGGTCAGGCTGAGATGGGGCAGGTGGCAAAGCTGGAATGTCGTGGTCAGGCTGAGATGGGGCAGGTGGCAGCAGGGGGAAAGCTGGAACAGGGAGCTGAGGCATTGCTGGTGCCTTTTGGGTCAAGCTCATTGAAGTAATGGGATGATTAGCAAGCATTGCTGAGCTTGGTGGCTGGGGAGGAGGAGAGAGGGTGAAAGAGACGTTAGGGCTGGATTAACCCCTGTCAGACCTGTACAAGAGGTTTCCCAGATTAAACACAAGCTCAGCGGGCTGTAAACGCTCCCCGGAGCAGCTCTGGAATGAAAGCTCTGCACTTTGTGTTAGGGACTCGACTTCCAAAACATCCCAGCTCCTCTTTGTGCTCCTTTAACTGCCCTGAACCAACACCCCTGTGTTTTAGAGCCCTGAGTGCCACATTAACCTGGACACTTGAATGCCTTTTGGCATTCCAGAGCAGCAGAGACCCTGAAATCCTGTGTAGGGCTGCGTGCTCAGAGCCTCTGGCCAGGGACAGGGGTTGCTTTGGTCTCCTGCTGGCTCAGCTTTGCAGGGGGACAGGAGTGGATCCCCTGAGGAGTGCAGGCAAGAGCACTGAGATGGCATGGATAATGTGAAATTGTAAAGTCAGGTGACCCCAACTCTGGGAATGGTTGGCATCTGACTCCAAGGCTTCAGAATGCTGAACACTCATTTTATTAAAATTATATTACATTATATTCTGCTATATCTATATTCCATGGTATTCTATATATTACATTGTATTCTGCTATATCTATATTCCATGATATTCTATATATTACATTATATTCTACTATATTAGTATTACATTATATTTCTATATATTACATTATATTCTACTATATCTATATTACATTATATTCTATACATTACATGATATTCTGCTATATCTATATTACATTATATTCTATATATTACATTATATTCTACTATATTAGTATTACATTATACTTCTAACTACTCAAAACTTGTGACTGTCTGCTTGAGAGTTTTGATTTATACACGTGGATCCAATTGGTCATCTCAGTTAAACAATCTCTGGAATACATTCTATATGGGCACAAACACAGGACCAGCAAATAAGATAAGAATTGTTTTGATCTCTGTGCTTCCTCAGGGAAAAACCTGAGAGAGAGAATTATGTTTTTGTGTGTTCAGAGAATGTGAATGCCACACATGGAGGGCTCAGTGCCACTTGGCAGGACTGTGACCATCCTGAAAACCCTTTCTGACCTCCTCCTCCCCAACCTAGGCATGACCTCTGTGCTGCTGCTGGGGAAGTCAGTGCCTCCCCTCTTCAGCATCCTTCAGCATCCTGCTGGGTGAGAACAGGTTTGAAAGGGTGATGGGGCTGAGAATTGGCAGCAGCAGTGGGAACCATGCCCTTCAATGCCCTCCAGAGTGGCAGAGGGCCCTGGGGATCACCAGTTCTGCAGGGGATGTTCCCCCTTCTCGGGATCTCTGCTGCTCAGAGTGACCTCAAGATATGTTAGAAAGTCTCTTTTCCCAGCCCGACAGTCGAGTAAGGAGTCAGAACTCTTCATTTCTCGGCCTCAAGGTTGTTTATTGTTTCTTATCTATAAATTTTTTTCTCCTGTCCAGCCGAGGTTTGCTCAGCAAGACAGACAGAGGCACACTGCCTGCCTGCAGGGTGGTGTTATCTTTTTATACTAAAAACTACGTGTACAATATTTACAATTACTTCCCAATACCTATCACCTATGTTAGACAGTGAGCTTCTACTCTAAACCAATACAAAAGTGCCACCATCACAGCAGAAGATGGAGGCCAAGAAGAAGAAGGAGAAAGGCTGGGCATGCCCGGAGTCCTCCATCTTGCCTCCTGAACCCCCATTCTAAAAACCAAAAAAAATCTATTTTTCACCCCGTGATAAATTCACTGTCATTCTACTTAAACTGTCGTGGCTTGCAGATCTTCATCTAAGGTTGGTAATTTTTTCCATGGGTCATAATCAAAAGCACAAGGGCAATTTGGGCTCTGTGCCAGGGTCTCTGAGCCCCCTGGCAGGGGTTGGAGCAATCCAGGACAACCAGAGGGATGTCCTGAATTCCAACACCTACTGCCCCTATCCTTGGGCAGGAGGGCACTGTCCCACAGGTGGGCACTGTCCAAGAGGTGGGCAGAGGGTGATGGGGCAGAGGTGGGCACTGTCCCATAGTGGGCACTGCCCCAAAGGTGGGCACTGCCCCAGTGGTGGGCACTGTCCCAGAGGTGGGCACAGCCCCGTGCAGACCCTCGGGGCTGGGCTGCCCAGACGCCGCCTCTGCCTCGAGGCGCTTTCCCAATCCTGCGCACCTGGTACTCTGTCAATGCAGCCACTTGGCTAAATGTGGGTCATTGTAGGAGGATGCAGCCACTCGAGCAAACAAGCCTCAATTGCCCACTGATTGGGGTGGCTGAGAGCACCATCGCTGAAATTTCTGAGGGGGGAGGCATTAATAATCCCCATTCTGTCTCTGCAGCCCTTGCCCCCTTGTTATTTCCCTCTTTGTGTCTTAATTTGGCCCATTATTATTATTTTATAAAAGGGCCTTTTCTCCACCCCCTCCCTCTTGAAGACACTCCTTAGACCGATGGGAAAATGGCAAGGAATAATTATGAAAAACATCAGTGAAGAGAGGGCCATCTGAGAGGGATTAAAGGATTACAATTAAAACTCATTTTAGGGAGGTGATGTGACATTAGCGTTTTCATTCTTCCCCCCCACCCCCCTTCCCCAAACACCCTCCAGGATATCTGGGTCTAAGTTGATTAAATGACAAACTCCAGCTCAGAGGGAAACAACAACAAATTAAAAACTGAGTAAAATGAAAAAACAACAACCCAAAAATGATTTACAAAATGAAGTGAAAACGAGGTCACTGAGAATTACTGCAAGTCTGGCGGCAGCTGAAAAGGGGTGGACAGAGCACCTGCCACTAATAGCAGGTTTCTGATGGTGGGAGCATCTCCCTGCTCCTGCTCCAGCAGCGGGTGAAGTTGTCTGAGGAGGACACAACAGGAGGGTTTGGCTGTGGCATGGTTGTTTTGGCAAGGCTGGTGGTGGGCACTGCTTTTGGCAGCTCTGTGTTCCATTGGAGCCATGCTGGGAGCTTTGGGAGCTGGGTGTGGATGCAGTGCTGGCCCTGCTGTCCCTCCAACAGTGAGCATGGGAGGTGCCCTGTCAGAACTCAGTGCATCCCTCTGGGTGTCCAGAGTTGCCCAGGACCCCGTCAGGGGGCTTGGAGACCCTGGCACACAGCCCAGAGCACCTGGGGATTTGATTTTGACCCTTGGAGCGAGTTGCCAGCTTTGTATGAGGACGTGAAAGTCACACAGGTTTGAATGGTGTAATAACAAAACGATCACTGGGTGAAAATGTAGATTTTAGGATTTTTGGTATGGGAGTTATGGGGACAAGATAGAGGAATCTGGGCATGTCCAGCCTTTCTTCTTCTTCTTCTTCTTCTTCTTCTTCTTCTTCTTCTTCTTTTTCTTCTTCTTCTTCTTCTTCTTCTTCTTCCTTCTTCTTCTTTCTTCTTCTTCTGCAGTGATGTTGATACTTTGGGATTGGTTTAGAGTAGAAGCGCACTGTCTAACATAGGTGATAGGTATTGGAAAGTTATTGTAAATATGTTATATTTAGAATATAAGTTCACTGTCTAACACAGGTGATAGGTATTGGGAATTAAGTGTAAATTTGTTATATTTAGAATAGAAGCTCATTGTCTAACATAGGTGATGGGCATTGGAAAGTAATTGTAAATATGTTGTATTTAGAATAAAAGTGCACTGTCTAACATGGGTGATAGATATTGGGAGTTAAGTGTAAATATGCTATACTTAGAAGAGAAGTTCACTGTCTAACATACTAACATAGGTGATAGGTATTGGGAATTAAGTGTAAATATGTTGTACGTAGTTTGTAGCATAAAAGAACAATACGGCCTCGGGGGCGGTCAGAGTGCTCATGGCTGCCTTGCTGAGCAGATCTCGGCTGGGCAGAAAGAAAATTTTATAGATAAGAATTAATAAACAACCTCAAGACCGAAAAGTGAAGAGTCCAGACTCGTTCTTCAGTTGCACGGGCTGAAGCAGAGACATCCTGCACATCTCAGGGCAGCAATTATCAACACAACCCAAGAGTGCCCCAGTGCCAGGGGCTCTCTGTGTGTCCCTTCCTGGCCCATTTTCTCATCTCTTTGCAGCTCTTGCTGGTGCCGGAGCCAAGCAGCCCCTGCCCCACAGAGTTTTGAGCAGCCCCAACACCATTCCCAGTGCTGGGGCACTTTGCTCCCTGCAAAGCCAAACAGAGCCCGTGCTCCAAACTCCTTCCCTCCTGTCCATGGGGATGCACAAAGGGTCCTGCCCATCCTGCCTCCCTTGTGGAGAATCCTGAGGGTGGGAATTGCCCCCAGTGCCATTGAAATTCAGCACTGTCAGAAATGAGGGGAGCTGGGAAAGGCAGCGTGCTCAGAGTGGGAGCTGGCACTGCCAAATGGGAGCACACACGCTGAGCTGGGGGTTTTATTTGTTGTGGAAAGCAAATCCTAGGATGATTGCTGGCCATTTCAGTGAGTGAACATGAAGCCTGGGATGGGGGATTTCCCTTTATAAACCAAAAATATCTGTGAATCAAACTGTTCAGATGATGTGGACACCCAAACCATGCTGCCAGCCCTGTTGGAAGGGGGGTTACACGAAGATGCAGAGGCAGATGAGTGACTCAGGCTCTGCAGTTCACATTGCTTGGGAAGTTTTGGCTGCCAGAATCTGAGCTGTAGGGCCCCAATAACCACAGTGGGACTGAGCCAACATCCTGCCCTGAGATCCCAGCTCTTATGCTTCAACTCAGGGCTTCTGCTGGTCAGAGTAACCCCAAGATATATTAGAAAGTCTCTTTTCTCAGCCTGGCAGTCAAAGAAGGAGTCAGAACTCTTCAGTTCTTGCTCTCAAGGTTGTTTATTGTTTCTTATCTATAAAATTCTTTCTCCGGCCTGCTGAGGTCCATTCAGCAGATCAGACAGAGGCACACTGGTGTTATCTTTTTATACTAAAAACCACATGTACATTATTTACAATAACTTCCCAATACCTATCACGTATGTTAGACAGTGAGCTTCTACCTTAAACCAATCTAGAAGTGCCACCATCACAGCAGAAGATGGAGGCCAAGAAGAAGAAGAAGGAGGATGACTGGATACACCCAGATTCCTCCATCTTGCCTCCTGAACCCCATATGTAAAAACCTCAAAAAATCTATTTTTCACCCTGTGATAAATTCACTATTATTCTGCTTAGAGTTTCATGGTTTGTAGATCCTCATATAAGGTTGGTAATTTTTTCCATGGGTCATAACCAAAACCACAGGTGTCTTGGGCTCTGTGCCAGGGTCTCTGAGCCCCCTGGATTTGAGTAATCCAGGACAACCAGAGGGATGTCCTGAATTCCAACACTCAGACACTAAGCCTGGAAGTGTGGGGCCTGGGGACACCCTCAGGGTGGTGTTATCTTTTTATACCAAAACTACGTGTACAATATTTACCAATAACTTCCCATTACCTACCACCCATGGTAGACAGTGAGCTTCTACCTTAAACCAATACAAAAGTGCCACCATCACAGCAGAAGATGGAGGCCAAGAAGAAGAAGAAGGAGAAAGGATGGACACACCCAGATTCCTCCATCTTGCCTCCTGAACCCCCATTCTAAAAACCCCAAAAAAATCTATTTTTCATCCCATGCCAAACTATGATTCTACTTAGACTTTTGTGGCTTGCAGATCCTCATATAAGGTTGGTATTTTTTCCCATGGGTCATAATCAAAATCACAGGTGTTTTGGGCTCTGTGCCAAGGTCTCTGAACCCCCTGGCAGGGGTTGGAGCAATCCAGGACAGAGGGATGTCCTGAATTCTGACACAAAGCTGGAAGTGCGTGGCCTGGGGATGCTTTCCCTCCAGCCTGTGCGCCTTCAGGGTGCAGAGTGAGAGCAGAAAGAAGCTTCTCCTCCATCCTCCTGCTTCTCCTGCCAACGAAGCTGGGCTCAAACCCAGCCTCTCTGCCTTCCCCTTCATTCAGCAGCCTGGCACAAGCGGGCATCTCATCACGTGGGCACGCACGTGGGCGCCAGCGCTCGTCATGTGAGGTGCCATATAGTGCCTGAAATTGGGAGGCAGGGAGAGCTGGAAAAGCTGAACGGAAGGGAAACTCCCCCTCCTTCCCCCCCCCCCCCCCCCCCCCCCCCAGATCCAGCCTATTTTCTTTCCTCTCCTTTTGTTTCTGATTTCCGGAACTATGCAGCAAAGCAAAGCGTGGGGAGAAGAAAGAGGCTGAAGAGAGCTGGCATCTGGCAGGGAAAAGAACAAAATAGCAGAGCAGGGCTTTCCTGGGCAGGAGCAGTGGGAGATGGGCAAGGCCTGGGAAAATTCAGGGTCTAAGCATGGCCCAGAGCTTGTGGTGAAGGCAGCAGCTTGGACTGTGCCCTGCTCATGGGCATCCTCCTTGTTCCCCTCCTGCACAGGATCTCTTCTTGTCTCCTTCCTGCTCCGTCCCCCTGAGCAGTGAATTCCCTCTGCACCTCCTGCCCAGAGTCAGGATTCTGGTGTGGTTTGGCCCCAAACAGAGGGGAGGTGGAGGCCGTTCTCCTGCAGAGGTTTTCTCTGAGCATTGAATGATCACTGTGGCACAGTTCATCCTGTGATGCCCCTTTTACAGTCAGGGCTGAGAGTTGCCTGAATATTTTTTTTTTTATTCCTGTTATTTCCTCTGTCCCGACCAGTACAGAAAGAGGTCTTTGCATACAGACCCAATGTTAATTAGGTAAATTAATTAGTACCAAGATGCAGTGTTTTCCCCCTAAGGAGGAAATACAGTAAACTTCATTTTTGTGAGTTTTTTATTCAGCCAGGGGGGTCGAAGGAGAATAGCCGTGTCAAAGAAGCTGCCACTTTCAACGTCCTTGTGTCCCTTCTGCGCCGCCCTAGAAAGGGAACAAAACTCTGTTGACAGCAAAATCTCAGCAGGAGCCCCTGGGCTGAGGGGCACGGGGAAGCAAAGTGGAAAGGGTGCCAGGTTTCCGAGCGCCTGGAGGGAACAGCCTTTGGTCTCTGAGTTTCAATGGACCGGGGAAAGCAAATCAGCCCTTTCAAGGCCAATCACGCTGCTCTGGAAGGCACACACTGCACACAATGCCCTGCTGGCAGCAGCAAAGGGACTGGGTGGCCATGGCAAGGCCCAGGGCAGGAGAGACACCGAGGGCCAAGAGCTCCTGCTGCCTCCAGTTCAGTCCTCAGGGCCCTGGGAAAGGTGCTGGGATGTGCTGGAGCACCAGGAACAGCCCAAGGAGGCTCCTGCTCCATCCAGAGCCTTGGGAAAGGTGCTGGGATGTGCTGGAGCACCAGGAACAGTCCAAAGAGGCTCCTGCTGCATCCAGCTCACCCCACAGAGCCTTCGGAAAGGGGCTGGGATGTGCTGGAGCACCGGGAACTGCCCAAGGAGGCTCCTGCTCCATCCAGCTCAATCCCCATAGCCTTAGGGAGGGTGCTGGGATGGGCTGGAGGACGAAGAACAGCCCAAGGAGGCTCCTGCTCCATCCAGCTCAGTCCTCAAAGCCTGGGAAAGGTGCTGGGATGTGCTGGAGGCTCTTAGGATGGGGCTTCTGCTCCATCCAGCTCACTTCCCAGAGCCCTGGGGAAGGTGCTGAGATGGGCTGGAGGATGAAGAACAGCCCAAGGAGGCTCCTGCTCCATCCAGAGCCCTGGGAAAGGTGCTGGGATGTGCTGGAGCATCAGGAGCCATCCAAGGAGGCTCCTGCTCCATCCAGCTCACTCCAGGAACAGCCCAGGGAGGCTCCTGCTCCATCCAGCTCACTCCCCAGAGCCCTGGGGAAAGGGCTGGGATGTGCTGGAGCATCAGGAACAGCCCATGGAGGTTGTTAGGATGGGGCAGATGGGGCACACCCATGTGTGTTGCTATTCTGCGCTGTCCCTTCACTCTCCTCCAGCAGAGTGATGGTTTGTGTGGTGAAGGAGCACTGAGCAGCTCCCTGGCCTTCTCCCCACCCCAGCCTTTTATTCCCAGTTTTTAATTAAAGGAGGCTCTTAGGATGGGGCTTCTGCTCCATCCAGCTCAGTCCTCAATGCCCTGGGGAAGGTGCTGGGATGGGCTGGAGGACCAGGAAGAGCCCAAGGAGGCTCCTGATCCATCCAGCTCACTCCAGGAACAGCCCAAGGAGGCTCCTACTCCATCCAGAGCCCTGGGAAAGGAGCTGGGATGTGCTGGATCATCAGGAACAGACCAAGGGAGCTTTGAGCATGGGGCAGGTGGGGCACCCATGTCTGTTGCTATTCTGTGCTGTCTCTTCCCTCTCCTCCAGCCGAGTGCTGGTTGGTGTGGTAAAGGAGCATGGAAACACTGAGCAGCTCCCTGACCTTCTCCCCACCCCAACCTTTTATTCAGTTTTTAATCCGTTCCACCCTGAAAGGAGAGCCTGATCCCAGCGCGGTGTCTCCCCTGGACATGGCACACATGGATGGACGGACAGACTCCCCGAGATGTGCCGTGAGATGGGCAGGTCTGTGGCTGCATCTGGGCTGTTTTGATGCTCCTGCGGGAGAGGAGCAAAGCTGGCTTTGCCTTGGCAGCCGCTCGCAGCCCAGCGCTCTGCCCACAGCACCATCTCCCGTCGGCATCGCTCTGCCTCGCAGGGCAGTGCATCCTGGGAATTTCCTTCACCCCAAGTCCGACAGCGCAGCTGATCCTCCGTCATCACCACATTTACCGCCCCCTCCCCATCCCTGAGCAAAGGCAGGATGAAAGCGGCTGTGGTTTTTTTTTTTTTCCCCCTCTTTCTTTCTTTCTTTTTTTTTTTTTTTTTAATGGCGTTTTATTAGCCTCCAAATCAGACAGGCGAAACAATGGAGTTCTGTCAGCGATGGGCTTTCGTGCTGATTTCATCTCCTCTCTCATCCGTATGCAAACCAGCTTCCAGCAGGCTTTGGCCATGCCATGGAAACCGAGGTGCAAGCCCGGAATTCTGGGGGTTCTCGGAGTGAGAAATCTCCCGGTCGCTTTTTCCCATTTGCATAATGCAACTTTTCTTTCCCCTCGCAGACACTGAGGCGCTTTGTTTATAGAGAGCCGAGAGAAAAGGGGGATGCTGGGGACAGAGGAGGGACCGCGGGGAGGAGGGAAGCGCCCGGTGGGAGTGGGGAAGAGGAGGGCAGCGCTGGCAAAAAAAAAAAAAAACCAAAAAAAAAAAAAAAAAAAAAAAACCAAAAAAAAAAAACACGCAGAGAGAACAGTGCGGGGCGACTGGAAGGGAATTTATATGAGGATGGGAGACTGGGAAATGGGGATGGGCCGGTTCCCCGCGATCCTGGGATCCTGGGACCCGAGCGCTCCTTTGGCCTCTCTGAGGCAGCCGAAGGGTGTCGGGGGGACTTGGCGTGGCTGAGGATCCAGCTGGGAGCCGGCATCGGCGCTGAATTAAAGGCGGTTGTCATGATAATGCCCCCCAGAGGAAGCAGGAGCCTTTTCAAGCCTCGCATGAAATACCTCAAAGGGTTTTGTGCGAGAAGGCTCTAAGATTCTTCGGCTGGTGGAAAGCGAAGTTTGTGTGGGGGAATGGTGACCCACGGGGCACGGGGAAGGTGGCTCGGTGACAGACAGCAGAGCGTGAGGGGGGATAAAACCATCCTGGATTTATTCCCAGCGGTGCGGGAGAGAAGGAGGTTAACAAAACAAAATTACAACTGGTTTGTCCCCCCTTGAAAAGTGGAAACTGGCACTAGAAGGTGGGAGAGTGAAGGGACAGAATTGTCCTGTCCCCACCAGTATCCCCAGTTTGTTGGAGGCATTGGGGTGATTTACACCCCACCCCATCTTCTAAAAAGTGCTGATCTCCTGCTCTTTGCACAGCAGAGATCCAAGGGGCTGCTCTTATGGGTCCCATCACAGGGTAGGGTGGCTTGGTGACAGCCAGCAGAGCGTGAGAGGGGCATAAAACCATCCTGGATTTATTCCCAGTGGTGTGGGAGAGAAGGAGGTTAACAAAACAAAATTGCAACTGATTTGTGTCCCTTGGAACGTGGCAAACTGCAAGGTGGCACAGAGAGGTGGGAAGGTGAATTGTCCAGTCCCCACCAGTATCCCCAGTTTGTTTGAAGCATTGGGGTGATTTGCACCCCACCCCATCTTCTGCAAAGTGCTGATCTCTGCTCTTTGCAAAGCAGAGATCCACAGGAGCAAAAAAGGGGGGAATAAAATCACCCTGGATTTATTCCCAGTGGTGTCTGAGGCTGGGAGAGAAGGAGGTTAACAAAACAAAATTACAACTGATTTGTGTCCCTTGGAACGTGGCAACAGGCACTGGGAGGTGGGAGAGTGAAGGGATGGAATTGTCCAGTCCCCACCAGTATCCCCAGTTTGTTGGAGGCATTGGGGCTGATTTGCACCCCATCTTCTGCACATCTTCTGCAAAGTGGGGATCTACTGCTCTTTGCAAAGCAGAAATCTACAGGAGCAAAAAAGGGGGGGATAAAATCACCCTGGATTTATTCCCAGCGTATGTGAGTGAGGCTGGGAGAGAAGGAGGTTAACAAAACAAAATTACAACTGATTTGTCCGCCCTTGGAACGTGGCAACAGGCACTGGGAGGTGGGAGAGTGAAGGGATGGAATTGTCCAGTCCCCACCAGTATCCCCAGTTTGTTTGAAGCATTGGGGTGATTTGCACCCCACCCCATCTTCTGCAAAGTGATCTCTGCTCTTTGCAAAGAAATTTGAGATCCACAGGGCAATGGGCTGCTCTTATGGGTCTAATAACAGAGGGGGATAAAATCACCCTGGATTTATTCCCAGCGGTGTCTGAGGCTGGGAGAGAAGGAGGTGAACAAAACAAAATTACAACTGATTTGTGTCCCTTGGAACGTGGCAACAGGCACTGGGAGGTGGGAGGGTGAAGGGACAGAATTGTCCAGTCCCCACCAGTATCCCCAGTTTGTTGGAGGAACTGGGGCTGATTTACACATCACCTCATACATCTGCAAAGTGATGATGTCTGCTCTTTGCAAATAAATTTGAAATCCACAGGGCAAGGGGCCGCCCTTAAGGGTCTCATCACCTCTGATGGCTGCACCTCCCAGAAACAAACCTGATCCTCGTGGCTCCATCCTGGGCAACAGACTTTGATTTGTGAATTGGATGGATGCACGGTTAATAGTAATAATAACAATAATAGCAACGAAATGTATTAATCACTGACGGATGACAGACACCAAACCTGCAATTAGAAGTATTTTAGGATATGTAAAAATCCCTGTAAATGATTTGCAAATGAGGTGCAGACAGTAAAGCAGGCGGCAATGGAGATATTTTTGGGTTTTGCCTCAGTGTGGGGCTGCTCTGTTTTTAAGGTGCTTCAATGTGAGTTGGATGTACAGACACGCTCCTGAGGGAAAGCCTTGTGCTGCTGCTGCAAAATGTGTGAGAGCTGCTCCAAAGTGTGGGATATAAAATCCAGGATCAGTGGAATCCAGCAGAACCACAGGGAGGAGCCTCAGTGATGCACAGGCCTCCAGCTGCACGTGGAAATTTGGAAACTGCAGGGATTTAGTGGGAATTGTTCAAGCCTCACTTGTGCCAGGGGTGTGGTTGCACATGATACCAGACATTATTGCTAAAAGGCAGCTGGGATTCATTTTGCATGCTCGACACAACGTGAAATATTCAATCTTTACCTGTGGGCAGGAAAATTCTGCACTCTAATCCCAGGATCCGGTGTTCTGGGACAGGGAGAAAAGTGGAGGGGAAATATTTGTGCTCTGGAGGGTTCTGCTGTAACTCTGTGCAGTCCCTTTAGCCAGCAGGGAAACCCACCTGGACATCCCTGTCAGGTGCACTGGGAGCTCCCTGTAGCACAGCTCTGATCACCCATGTGCTGCAAGGAGCAGCTGGGATGCTGAAAATCCTCTGCAAAAGGGATGGGGATTGAGAGGAGTCTGGTTTGGGGTTTTTCCTCTTTGTTTTCAGTCTGGTTTCTCCAGAAAAATGAGATTTTCTGCCGTCACAGGGAATTCTGTCATTTCTCACCTCTCTCCCAGGAACTTCTGAGATAGGATGGCTTCAGCTCCATTCGGCTGCATGTCAGTTTTTGATCCCCAGTCAATGGGAACTGCTTTGGGTTTCAGTTACAGAAGTCATTTCTCCTTTTGGCTCTAAAAAAACATTTTTACTTCAAGACAAGACTGGAGAAGGGCTGTGACCTTTCCCTTTGGGCAGGGAGGGAGAGGGGTCTCTGGTGGGGCTTTGCTAGGGTGACAACTGCAAATGCCTCATCCTAAGGAGCTCTGTGATTAACAAACCATCAGAGATTCCAGTCCAAGGATTCTTCAGAACATTTCTGAAGTTTCTGAAGGAGGCTCACACTCCTCAGACAGTGATTTTCTGCTCCTCCCTGTGTTGAGGCAGAGCTGCTGGTGCATTCCTGTCCCAAGCCCATTGTGGTGGCCTTTGGGCAGTGACATGGGGCCAGAGGAAGGGGCAGGGTGTGATTAAACCCTCCTTGGGCTTTGCAGGTGTGCCATGGCAGGAAAGGAAGGGGCAGCAGGTGGGGCAGTGCCAGAGCAGGAAAAGGAATTTCCAGCATCACTCCACGCTCACCCTCTCAGCCTCCAGCCTGCTGGTCATGCCAATTTGTCACCGAGCTGGGATTTCAATTAAACCCCAAAAGAAGGGGTCAGAGGTTATGCAAACACGTTGGGAAAGGCCACTTTGCCTGGAGGGCTCTCCCGGGGCCACTGGAGCTTTACACAGCCCCAGTGACCCGGGCTGAGGCCAGCATTGTTCCCCCTGCTCCATTCAAGAGGCAGTTTGTCAATAAAATTGACCTCTTGGCTCCTGGGGGTGCTGCCACCTCATCTTTCCCCTTTTCCTGGGTTTGGCTGGAGCAGAGCTGAGGTTTCTCTGTGGTCCCTGTGCCATGCCAGGGCTGGGAGCAGGAGCAGCACCCTCAGCACCTTCTCTTCCCCTTGGGGGTTTTTATTCTGCTTTCTGCCTTTTGGGGCACCTGAGGGCAGTTTCCAGCTGGACCCCTGGGAAACACCATCACAAACATCAGGTGTCACAGACAACTTTTATGAAAAATCCTTTCTTCAGGATTTTTTCCTCCTGAGAAGCTGAGAGGCCTCAGGAACACAATGTAAACAATGGTTATCTGCTGCTGTGGAATGCAACAGGTGGAACTGTGATTGGTCTCATGTGGTTGTTTCTAATTAATGGCCAATCACAGTCAGCTGGCTCAGACTCTCTGTCCAAGCCACAAACCTTTGTTATCATTCTTTCTTTTTCTATTCTTAGCCAGCCTTCTGATGAAATCCTTTCTTCCATTCTTTTAGTATCGTTTTAATGTAATATATATCATAAAATAATAAATCAGCCTTCTGAAACATGGAGTCAGATCCTCGTCTCTTCCCTCATCCTCAGACCCCTGTGAACACCATCACAATCAGGTTCTGTTCATCCTCTCCAGACCTCGTTCTCCTTTCAGGGCCATCATTCTCCACAAGAATCCCACATTTATTTTCTGCCCCTCACCAGCCAGGCTGGCTTGGGATGAGCTCGAGGTCCCTCCCTGTTACACAACTGGCACCAAAGTCCCCCCCAGGGCAGCAGCTCTCCCTGCCAAGCTATGTGCCAACCAGCACACCCACCCACTGTGGGCACAATCCCATTTCTGGGGAGGTGTGAGGCTTCCTGGTGGGTTTGGGTGGTGGGGCTGTGTTGGGATCGCTGCTGCTCAGAGTGGCCCCAAGAAAAGTTGGAAAGTCTCTTTTCCCAGCCCAGCACTTGAAGAAGGAGTCAGGGCTCTTCATTTCTCTGTCTCAAGGTTGTTTATTGTATCTTTTCTATAAAAAATTTTCTCCTGCCCTGCTGGGTTCAGCTCAGCAAGACAGTCCAGGCACTCTGCCTGCCCCAGGGCAGTGTTATGTCTTTATACTAAAAACTACCTGTGCAATATTTACAATAACTTTCCAATACCTATCACCTATATTAGACAGTGAGCTTCTAGTCTAAACCAATCCAAAAGTGCCACCATCACAGCAGAAGATGGAGGCCAAGAGGAAGAAGAAGAAGCAGAAAGGCTGGACACACCCAGATCCCTCCATCTTGCCCCCTGAACCCCCATTCTAAAAACCCCAAAAAATCTATTTTTCACCCCATGATAAATTCACTATCATTCTACTCAAACTCCTGTGGCTTGTAACTTCTCACTCAAAGCTGGTAATTGTTTCCAGCCCTTGGGGTGGTGATAGTTTTTTATACTAAAAACTACATGTACATTATTTACAATAACTTCCCAATACCTATCACCTGTGTTAGACAGTGAGCTTCTACTCTAAACCAACCCAAAAGTGTCAACATCACAGCAGAAGATGGAGGCCAAGAAGAAGAAGCAGAAAGGCTGGGCACACCAAGATCCCTCCATCTTGGCCCCTGAACCCCCATTTTGAAAACCCTAAAATCTATTTTATCACCTTTTGATAACTTCACTATTATTCTATTAAACTGTTGTGGCTTGCAGATCTTCATCTAAGGTTGGTTAACTTGCTCCACGGGTCATAATCAAACCCACAGGGGCATTTTGGGCTCTGTGCCAGGGTCCCTGTGCCCCCTGGCAGGGTCTGGGCTGCTCAGGACAGCCATGGGGATGCCCTGGGTGCTGACAGGACTGTAGCAGCCCCTGTGCTGCTGCACTAATTGCACTGGGCAGTGCTGCAAACAACCCACAGGGCTGAGGAGGCCATTTCAGCTGTGAGATAAATGGATATCATGGAGCAAGTGGCAATTAGCGTGGGTAAAGAGCCCCTTAGTGACTGTCCCTTACATAACACCTTTGTTCCAGGCCCTTCACTTCATACTCGGTTTGTAAATAAACTTGACTCCCGGCTTTGCTGAGGCCTTTATTCCCTCTTTATTTTTATTTTATTATTCTTTGAACCCAGGGAAGAACGAGGCGATTGTTCACCCCCAGGGACATGCAGCAATGTGAGCCCTGCCCAGCCTGGCAGTGCCCACTCACCCCAAAAGGGGCACTGGCATCATCCCACACCAGAGCCACCCACGCAGCCACCAGGGCAGCGATTTTAATTGCTTTCCCCCCCATGATGAGGCCTGAGGGCTCATTATGGCTCTGGCAATGAATGGGGGCCTGAAAAGGTGGCTCTGTAATTGCAGTGGGCACCGAGCTGTGCCCCCAGAGTTTGGGGTCAGGGAGGAACTGGGGGGCTCTGGGGCAGCCCAAGCACAGGCACCTGCTTCTAATTCCCATTGTGTCCCCCCTGTCACCATCCAAACTGTGGCAGGGTTTCCTGCACCCACGGTGCCACTGGCATGAGCAGAGGTTCTGATGTGCTTTGGAGGGTTTGGGGTGCCAGGGCTCCCTGCATCCACGGTGCCACTGGCATGAGCAGAGGTTCTGATGTGCTTTGGAGGGTTTGGGGTGCCAGGGCTCCCTGCATCCACGGTGCCACTGGCATGGGCAGAGGTTCTGATGTGCTTTGGAGGGTTTGGGGTGCCAGGGCTCCCTACACCCCCAGGCTGGCACTGAGCAGAGGCTCTGATGTGCTTTGGATGGTTTGGGTTGCCAGGGTTCCTTACACCCACAGTGCCCCTGCCAGGCTGGCACTGAGCAGAGGTTCCAAGGCATGGTGGGATGTGCTTTGGAGGGTTTGGGGTGCCAGGGCTCCCTACACACATGGTACCTTTGCAAGGCTGGCATGAGCAGAGGCTCTGATGTGCTCTGGAGGGTTTGGGGTGCCAGGGCTCCCTGCATCCAGGGTGCCACTGCCAGGCTGGCACTGAGCAGAGGCTCCCAGGCATGGTGGGATGTGCTTTAGAGGGTTTGGGGTGCCAAGGCTCCCTATACTCACAGTGCCACTGCCAGGCTGGCATGAGCAGAGGCTCTGATGTGCTCTGGAGGGTTTGGGGTGCCAGGGCTCTCTGCATCCACAGTGCCCCTGCCAGGCTGGCACTGAGCAGAGGTTCCAAGGCAAGGTGGGATGTGCTTTGGAGGGTTTGGGGTGCCAGGGCTCCTTACACCCATGGTACCACTGCCAGGCTGGCATGAGCAGAGGCTCCCAGGCATGGTGGGATGTGCTTTAGAGGGTTTGGGGTGCTAGGGCTCCCTATACCCATGGTGCCACTGCCAGGCTGGCATTGAGCAGAGGCTCTGAGGTGTGCTGGGATGTGCTTTGGCGGGTTTGGGGTGCCAGGGCTCCCTACACTGCCAGGCTGGCACTGAGCAGAGGCTCTGATGTGCTTTGGAGGGTTTGGGGTGCCAGGGCTCCCCTACACTCATGGTGCCATTGTGAGGCTGGCATTGAGCAGAGGCTCCCAGGCATGGTGGGATGTGCTTTAGAGGGTTTGGGGTGCCCCTACCAGGCTGGCACTGAGCAGAGGTTTCCAGACATGCTGGGATGTGCTTTAGAGGGTTTGGGGTGCCAGGGCTCCCTACACCCATGGCACCTTTGCAAGGCTGGCATGAGCAGAGGCTCTGAGGTGTGCTGGGATGTGCTTTGGAGGGTTTGAGATGCCAGGGCTCCCCTACACTCATGGTGCCATTGTGAGGCTGGCATTGAGCAGAGTTTCCAAGGCATGGTGGGATGTGCTTTAGAGGGTTAGGGGGCCATTGTCAGGCTGGCACTGAGCAAAGTTTCTGAGGTGGGATGTGCTTTGGAGGGTTTGGGGTACCAGGGCTCCTTACACCCATGGTACCACTGCCAGGCTGGCATGAGCAGAGGCTCCCAGGCATGGTGGGATGTGCTTTAGAGGGTTTGGGGTGCCAGGGCTCCCTATATCCATGGTGCCACTGCCAGGCTGGCATGAGCAGAGGTTCTGATGTGCTTTGAAGGGTTTGGGGTGCCAGGGCTCCACATCTCTGCTGCCTTTAACCTTCACTTGTCACCTTTTCATGTCCTTTCCCAAAGGGCAGAGCTGCCTGGGGGGTTTTTGAGGTGTTCACTGGTGCCTCTTCCTCCTCTGCCACCTCTGCCTGGGCTCTCTCCTTGCTGCTGACCCCCCAAAGCATCACTGGTGATACTGGTCCGTACTGGGAACTTCCTGGGTCCGTACTGGGAGGCTCTTTGTTCAGAGTGGGGGCGGCCAGGCCCCTGTGGCCCCTCTCCCCAGCCCTGCCTCTCCCATATGGTGCCCATTATGGGATGTGTCTGACAAGGAGCTCTCCAGGTGTCGCCGGGATAACGATTCACACTCCGAGGAAGGTGGCAAAGATGATTAGCTGCCTTTCCATCAACCAGCACGCGGCATCAGCTGCTCGGGGGTGGGGGCTGTGGATGTGTAAGGACACGCACACCACGAGCTCGGGCTTTGTCCTGCTCCTAATTCCAATGGACTCCCGGGTGTCCCGTTCTCAGCTGTTTTTTGATGGCCTGGAAAGGCTCAGGATGGCCTTGGGACAGCCCGTGCTCCAAAGGACGAGAAGAGTCTTCAGGTTTTTTCTTGGTCTTCAGTGTTTATTGGTTTTTATCTACAAGATTTTCTCTTGGCCCGACAGAGGTCCGCACAGCACGTCGGCCATGAGCACACTGAGAGCCCTCGGGGCGGTCACTTATCTTTATACCCAAAACTACGTGTAAGATATTTACCTATTTTCCCCAATGCCTTTCACCCTTATTGACAAGTGCACTTTTAGCAAGAGCCAATCCCAAAGTGCCACCACCACCACAGAAGATGGAGGCCAAGAAGAAGAAGAAGAAGGACAGGACACGCCCCAATTCCTCCATCTTGTTTCTCTAGAACCCCCCTGTACCGAGATTCTAAAACCTGTGTTTCACACTATAATTAACCTATCCCTTCACCATTTATCCCAGTGAGATCCTCCCATCCTCACACAGGTGTCGTCTCCTGTGCAGGATCAAAGTCCAGCCACCAGACACTTCTGGCAACATTCCAGGACCTCCGAGCCCCCCAAGGGTTGTCTCGGTGACTCTGCACATCAGGGCTGCTGTGCTGAGATCCCACACCCAGGCACCTCTTTGTGTGCCTTGGTTTCCCCAGCTGTAGCACAGGGATGTTGTTATTGCTTTGACTCGTGAAACGCCCCCCGAGCAGCTGATGGAGCTCTTGCATTAGCGAGAGGTGAATTGGGCAGGTCTGCGGGCAGCTGGGCTGGCATGGAGAGGGCACGAAGCTGTCAGAGCCGGGGCTCTCGGGGGATGTGAATAAACAAACCCTCCGGACACGGGCATGGGGTGCAGGGTGCCTGGGGTGTGTCCTGGGGGCTGGGAGAGCCCCGAGGTGTGGGGAAGGGTCTGTGGTGCCAGCCTGGAGTGAGGAAGAGTCTCTGGTGCCAGCCTGGTGTGGGCAGGGCTTGCTCCATGGTGATGTGTTTGTGCCCCATGGCGTGGGGAAGGGTCTGTGGTGCCAGCTTGGTGTGGGGAAGGGTCTGTGGTGCCAGCCTGGAGTGGGGAAGGGTCCCTGGTGCCAGCCTGGCATGGGCAGGGCTTGCTCCATGTAGATGTGTCCATGCCCCATGATGTAGGGAAGGGTCTGTGGTGCCAGCCTGGCATGGGGAAGGGTCTGTGGTGCCAGCCTGGCATGGGCAGGGTTTGCTCCTGTGTCCGTCCCCTGCCTGCATCATATCTGTGGGGCCTCGGGCTCTTCCCGCTGATGTTTTTAATCAAGTTTTAATAAAGTTTTAAATAAAGACTCATTTAGTGAGCAGATCCCGGCATCCCTGAGCTCGACACGGGCACACTGCACACCCAACCCCTGGAATTTCTTCAGCTCTTTCCACATCTCCAGTACTGCTGGAAAGAGGGGCAAAATAGGAAAAGGAGAGGGAAATGAGCTGCTGGAATTTCTTCACCTCTTTCCACATCTCCAGTACTGCTGGAGAGTGGGGTAAAATAAGAAAATGAGAGGGAAAGGAGCTGTTTGAATTTCTTCAGCTCTTCCCACGTCTCCAATACTGTTGGAGAAAGGGGCAAAAACAGGAAAAGGAGAGGAAAATGAGCTGCTGGAATTTCTTCACCTCTTTCCACATCTCCAGTACTGCTGGAGAGAGGGGTAAAATAAGAAAAGGAGAGGGAAAGGAGCTGCTGGAATTTCTTCACCTCTTTCCACATCTCCAATACTGCTGGAGAGAAGGGTAAAATAGGAAAAGGAGAGGGAAAGGAGCTGTTCTCAGCTGTGGGAAGGCTGTTCTGTCTCACATCACATCTCCCCAGGTCCCTGCGATCCGGAGGTGAGCCCTGCCTTGCAAAGTGACGGAGCAGAGGCTCCCCACGGGGGAAACTGAGGCACGAGCGGAGTCTGGCACCCAAACGGGGGCAGCAGAGGTGTGAGGACGGGGTGAGCTCCCTGTGCTCGGTCGGGTGCGATCACCGGGGTCCCCCCGGTCCCGGGCCGGCCGCGGGCGCTGCGGGCAGAGCCGGCGCTGCTCTCGCCGAGCCCGTCGGGATTATCCGTGCTTAGCTGCACCATCTGTTCCTCAAACTGCCATCATTATGTTCAACTCGGGAAGAAAACGGCCCCTACAGAGAAGCAATTTGTTCGCTGACTAAACCTTTCAGGCTCCCCGCGCACGGAGAGCTCCGCGCTCGCTTAAACAAGCGCGGGGAGAGCGGCCGGAGCGGCGTGGGGAGGGCGCAGGGCTGCCCTTAATCCGATTACAAAACATAACAGCCGAGGAGGAGGAGGAGGAGGAGGAGGAGGAGGAGGGAGGGTCCATTTCACACCCGACCCCGACGTCTGAGGGTCTCGCAATGATCTCACTGCAGCGGATTTGCTCGCCGGCGCAGTGGGGTTGCTTTTGAGATGCGCTGCGAGGAGATCAAAAAAGGAGAAGGGGGATGGCTGGGAAAGGGGAGGAGAGGGATGGGGAAAAGGGTGAGGTGGGTCAGGGGTCTGCAGGGTGAAATAAACAGGGGATGTGGGGTTGGGGTCTGCAGGGGGGTGTGGGATTGGGGTCGGCAGGGTCAGGGGTCTGCAGGGGATGTGGGGTCAGGGTCAGGGTTCTGCAGGGGGATGTGGGATTGGGCTTCTGTAGGGGGTGTGGGGTCAGGGTTCTGCACTGGGATGTGGGGCCGGGGTTCTGCAGGGGGATGAGGGTCAGGGGTCTGCAGGGTGAAATAAACAGGGGATGTGGGGTTGGGGTCTGCAGGGGGATGTGGGTCAGGGTTCCATAGGGGGATGTGGGGTTGGGGTTCTGCACTGGGATGTGGGGTCGAGGTTCTGCAGGGGCATTTGTGGTCTGCAGGGGATGTGGGATCAGGGTTCTGCAGAGGGATGTGGGGTTGGGGTCTGCAGGGGGATGTGGGGCTGGGAGTTCTGCAGGGTCAGGGTTCTGCAGAGGGATGTGGGGCTGGGGTCTGTAGGGGGATGTGGGTCAGGGTTCCATAGGGGGATGTGGGGTCAGGGTTCTGCAGGGGGATGCAGAACTGGGGTTGTGCAGGGGGTTGTGGGGTCTGCAGGGGATGTGGGGTTGGGGTTCTGCACTGGGATGTGGGGTCGGGGTTCTGCAGGGGCATTTGGGGTCTGCAGGGGATGTGGGATCAGGGTTCTGCAGAGGGATGTGGGGTCAGTGGTTCTGCAGGGTCAGGGTTCTACGGGGGGGGATGTGGGATTGGGGTCTGCAGGGTCAGGGGTCTGCAGGGGGATGCGGGGTCTGCAGGGGATGTGGGGTCAGGGTACAGGGGGATGTGGGTCAGTGTTTTTCACAGGGATGTGGGATTGGGGTCTGCAGGGTCAGGGATCTGCAGGGGGGATGTGGGGTCGGGGTTCTGCACTGGGATGTGGGGTCAGGGGTCTGCAGCTCAGGCAAGGGGCAATGAGCACCAGCCCTGCTGCACCCCGTATCTCCCTCCTCGTGTCACACGGATGTGGGGACAGGGACATGTCCTCCCCTGCCCCCTGAGCCAGGAGTGGGGCTCTGGTCCCTGCACAGACCTTCCTCAGGGCCTGCAGCGGCAGCAGGAACGCCTGACCCACTTCCCTGCGTTTCGTCATGGAATTTCAGTGACACCAAGGCTTTAATGTGCTGATTTCACCATTTTCTGTAAGGGACAACGAAACTGGGGAAGGTTTAAAGTGACAGTTTGACTTATATCAAAGCAAGATGTTTTGACTTCCTGCTGTGTTTTAAAGTGACGTTTTATGACCACCTGCAAACAAATGCTTTTCATTAATAATTTCATTAATGCATTGAATTAATGAATTTTCTTCCTCCTTTTGAAATTTTGAAATTGAAATTTTGAAATTTTGTCCTCCTTTTTGTCCTGTCAGTTAAAAGAAACCCGAGTGCTTCAACAGCAGCAGATACCAGCACAAGAGAGTCCCACCTGTGGCAAAGCATTTCCCCCAAACTTTTCTGTGGTGTCCCCCGTGGGGCTGTGTCCCCTCCTCAGGGATGGTGGCACTGGCAGCTGGGCACACCTGTGCCCACAGGAATCCCACATGGTGAGTGCCAGTCTGGCACAGGAGGTGTGGAAGCGTCTGGCAGCCACCTCAGGCTCGTGGGAGAAGGGACCCCAAGGTGTCCCCCACACTGGGGACCCCCAGCACATCCAGCATGGCCCCTCTAGGAGCCCTGTGGGGCTGTGGCCCTGCTCCAGTCGCTGCAGGGCTCTCTGTGGGTTCCAGAGTGTTCCAGAATGTTCCAATCTGCTCCCAGGGGAGTGGGAGCCCCTCTGTGGGGTGCAGGGCAAACCGGGGGTTCCAGAGGAATGGAAAGGGGCATCAGTGTTTGGGGTGCAGGGCAAACTGGGGGGCTTTGCCTTCCCCCCTGGATGACACCTGAAGGAAACAGCCAGCAGAGCTGGGCAGGTGCCATGAGAATTCAGGGGCAAATCCAACAAAGCTACAAAAAATTCCATATATTTTAATTGCTACGTGCACACAAATATCTGTACAAAGTCTTTGCTGCTTTCTGCTCAGCCTGCTGGGCCCGCTCCCCACCACAGCCATCCCTCCTCTCGCCATTGCCTCCCTCCAGAAAGCAGCTGATGGGGAAACTGAGGCAAGGAGCAGGGAGGGGATGTGGCGGAGCCAAGCCTGGACACCCTGAGCAAACACAGGGATCCTGCAGCTCCTCTTCACCCTGCAGAGGCCTGTGGACACCCAGCTGCTCCCAAAAACATTTGGCTGGCTCCTGCTGGGAGGTTCAGGCTGCCAGAACCAGCTGGCACTGGCCATGGCACAGCCCACAGAGGGGTTTTGGGGTTGTCACACCAAGGTGCTGATGCCCAGCTCCTCCTTTCCACTGGCACTGGGCTCAGATCCTTCCTCAGGCACCTGCACCAGAGACAAGAGAGGGGCAGAAATGGGCCCTGCACCAGAGAGAGACAGAAATGGGCCCTGCTCAGGGACAAGAGAGGGGCAGAAATGGGCCCTGCACCAGAGAGAGACAGAAATGGGCCCTGCTCAGGGACAAGAGAGGGGCAGAAATGGGCCCTGCTCAGAGAGGGGCAGAAATGGGCCCTGCTCAGAGAGGGGCAGAAATGGGCCCTGCACCAGAGAGAGACAGAAATGGGCCCTGCTCAGGGACAAGAGAGGGGCAGAAATGGGCCCTGCTCAGAGAGGGGCAGAAATGGGTCCTGCACCAGAGACAAGAGAGGGGCAGAAATGGGCCCTGCTCAGAAACAAGAGAGGGGGCAGAAATGGGCCCTGCACCAGAGAGACAGAAATGGGCCCTGCTCAGGGACGAGAGAGGGGCAGAAATGGGCCCTGCACCAAGGACAAGAGAGGGGCAGAAATGGACCCTGCTCAGAGACAGAGGGGCAGAAATGGGCCTTGCTCAGGGCAGAGCGGGGCTGGGTGGGGGCTCAGCTTGCACCAGGAAGGTTTAGATGGAATATTGGGGGAAATTCCACCACTGGAATCATCCAGCACTGGCACAGGCTGCCCAGGGGAGTGGTAAAGTCTCCATCCCTGGAGGGATTTAACAGATTTTTGGGGACTGGAGGGATTTAACAGACTTTTGGGGACATGGTTTCGTGGTGACCTCGGCAGCAGTGCAATGGTTGGACCTGGTGCTTTTGGAGGGCTTTTCCAATCTAAAACGAGTCAGGGATTCTCTGACCAGGGGCATTTACTGCACCTCTCCTAAATGCTGCTGCAAGAGGAGGGAGCTGGAGGAAAATACCCAACCCCTGCCGCTGCCTGAGACCCAAAAATCCCTTTTTACCACCAATTCCCAGCTTTACCTCCTGCAAGCCGGGGCTCTCCTTGTACTGGGTGTCCGCGCAGCACCTCGGCACCTTGATTTTCAGGATGGTTCCTGAGGACACCCAAAGCCGGGCGAGGGCGGCTGAGAGCGGGGCGGCCGCTGCTCGGGCTTCCCCTGACATCTAGCGGCGGCGGCGGGGACCGAGACCGGGGGAGCGGGGGGAACCGGGGGGAGACGGGAGCCGGGACTGGGGGGAACGGGGATCGGGGGCAGCCGGGACCGGGAGGAGCAGGGGGAACCGGAAGGAACTGGGAGCCGGGACCGGGGGGAGCCGGGGGGAACAGGGAGGAGCCGGAGAGAGCCGGGCCCGGGGGGAGCCGGGACAACCGGGGGGAGCCGGGACCGAGGGGAACCGGGAGGAGTCGGGACGGGGGGAACCGGCACCGGGAGGAGCGGGGGGAACCGGAGGGGAGCCGGGACCGGGGGGAGCCGGGAATCAGGGTGTGCTGGGACCGGGAGGAGCGGTGGGAACTGGGACCGGGGGGAACGGGGACCGGGGAGGAGACGGGAGCTGGAACTGAGGGAAACCGGGATCGGGGGGTGCCGGGACCGGGGGGAGCGGGGAGAAGCGGGGAGCGGGGGGAACCAGGACTGGGGGGAGCCGGGGGCAGCCGGGACCGGGGGGAAGCCGGAGGGAGACGGGACCGGGGATGAACGGGGACCGGGGGAAACCGGGACTGGGGGGTGCCGGGGAAACAGGGGCCAGGAGGTGCTGGGACCGGGGGGAACCGGGACCAGGGGGAACCGGCACCCTGGCACAGGGGTGCCAGGGGGAACCGGGATCCGGAACCGGGGGGAGCCCAGACCCCCGCGGGGAGCCCGGACCCCGGGAGAAGAGCGGACCTGGGCAAAGCCTCAATCCCGAGGGGAGCTCCGGGCACAGCAGGGAGCACAGACCGGGGAGAGCACGGACTGGGGGGACCCCCGGCCAGAGGGGAGTAAAGCCCCATGCATGGCCCCGGCCCTTCAAGGGAAACGCAGCCCCAAGGGGAGCCCTGGCCCCGATCTCGGCTGGGTTTGCCCAGGGCTGAGCCCCGCTGGGCTCTGCCCGGCCTGCCTGAGGGGATGCTTTGCTTTGGGGCTGCTCCCGCGCTTTCCCCCAAACCCATCCATTCCCTGCCCCTCCATCCCTCCGTGCTGGAGGCAGAACTCACCCGTGATCCAGCCCCCGAGCGTGGCAAGCAGCAGGGTGAGGGGCAGGGCACTGAGCTGCATGAATGCCTGGTCAGTGACTGTCCGGCTGCCCTGGGCCACCAGTGGGAACACCAGCTCCAGCCTGCATGTCAGACAGAGGACAGGCTTTGCGGAGCTGCTTTGTTTGGGGAGTTTGCTTGTTTTGGGAGCTTTGTTTGGCTCATATCTCTGGGTTTTGCCTCCTAAAGGGCTGCTGTACCAGGGGAGTGGTGCAGCTCTGATCTCAGGGGTTGTGGTGACCCCAGCTTGGTGCATAAGGCACTGGCATCCCCGATTCTGGCTCCTCTCACCTGTAACCAAAAGTGTCAGCGGTGGCCAGCAGCGCCAGCAGCGTCCCCAGCAGGGCCCCCAGCACCCCGGGCAGGCCGTGGGTGTTGTGCACCCCACAGGTGTCCTGGATTTTCAGCTTGGAGTGAAGAACAGGCTGGGGAGAGCACAGGGAAGAGCTGGTGGTGGGCTGGGATCAGCTGCCCAGGCGTTTGCGGGTTTGGGAGCAAATCCCTGGGCTGGGATCAGCATCTTTGAGGACTCACTGTGAAGAATCTGAAGCCAAGGTGGATGATGAGGCCAACCAGAAACCCTGCGATGAGGGCACCAAAGGGGGTGAGCAGCATCTCCCCAGCCATGCCCATCACGGCCACGGCAGCCAGGGTGGCATCTTGGAGCTGAACCTGATGGAACAAGACACGGTCAGGGGAATGGACTCCATGGAGAGCACCAGCATGGGGCTGGGAGAGGGGTTTGTCTTCCTCAAATTGGTGTCGCCATGATATTTTCTGAAAAATCCTTTCCTTAGGATTTTTCCTCCTGAGAAGCTGAGAGACCTCAGGAACAAAATGTAAACAATGGTTATCTGCTGCTGTGGAATGCAACAGGTGCATCTGGGATTGGTCTCATGTGGTTGTTTCTAATTAATGGCCAACCACAGCTGGCTTGGACTCTGTCTGAGCCACAAGCTTTTGTTATCATTTCTTCTTTTTCTATTCTTAGCCAGCCTTCTGAGGAAATCCTTTTTTCTATTCTTTTAGTATCATTTTAATATAATATGTGACCATGTTCACAGGGGTTTTTGGATGAGGGAAGAGACGAGGATCTGACTCCATGTTTCAGAAGGCTTGATTTATTATTTTATTATATATATTACATTAAAACTATACTACAAGAATAGAATAAAGGATTTCCTCAGAAGCCTGGCTAAGAATAGCATAGCAAAGAATGATAACAAAGGTTTGTGGTTCGGGCTCTCAGTCAAAGCCAGCTGACTGTGATTGGCCATTAATTAGAAACAACCACATGAGACCAATCCCAGATGCATTCCACAGCAGCAGATAATCATTGTTCACATTTTGTTCCTGAGGCCTCTCAGCTTCTCAGGAGGAAAAATCCTAAGGAAAGGATTTTCCATAAAAGATGTCTGCCACAATAATATATATAATAAAATAACAAATCAAGCCTTCTGAAACATGCAGTCAGATCCTCATCTCCTCCCTCTTCCTCGGACCCCTGTGAACATGGTCACAAATTTGTTCTTAATGAACCTTAATGAGCCTAACAGGCCTCCCCTTTTGCCCTGGGTGTGTTCAGGCCTGTTCCTACAGGGCAGGGTGTGGGTTTGTCCCAGGAGAGGACTGACCTACCATCCTTGGGGTGCTCTCCTCATAGAGCACAGGAGAGAGGATGAAGGTGGACACGGTGCTTGCCACCAGTGAGAAGTAGGAGTTGAGCACTGCCCAGTTCTCTCCATCGTGGTGGACAGTGGTGGTGGAGGTGAAGCTGGGCCAGAAGATCCACAGGTAGATGGTTCCTGCAGGGAATAGAACAATCTTGGTGCTGGAGTTGATCCCTTGTGGGACAGAAAGTTCCTGTGAGGGCCAAGAGATGCACGAGGCCACAAGGGAGGTTCAGACAGAAGACAAGGAAAAGGTTTTTCTAGAAGAGGGTGGTGCAGCCCACACAGGTCCCTGGGGAGGTGCAGGACATCTGTCCGTGATGTTTGCAGCAATCTCCTGCTCAAAGCCACACCCTCAGATTGGTGACAACCCTTCCACCAAGCAGCTGTAGGTGCTGCAGATTCGAGCTCCATACCAACCACAGCAAAGACATCCTTGTGGTGCCCCTTATCCTGCTGCTCTTCCCTCTTCCTCTTGTCCTTGTGGGGCTGGTACAGGACCCGTGAAACCATCAGGCCAAAATAAGCACCAAAGGTGTGCACGGTCAAGGAGCCTCCACTGTCGCTCACCTGGGGAATGTGGAAAACATGGAAAGTGCAGGAATTGGGGTGATGTGGAAACCCAGGGCACCAGGAATGTTCCTCTGTCTGCCCTGACCCCCAGGGAGCACTGACTTTGACCCTCATTCATGGAGAAAGTTTCCTAAACTTCAAGATAGACTGGAACCCACAAAAGTGTGAAATAAATTACAGAGAGTAGTGTAGGTTTATCACTTGGTGAGAAATTGAGATTTTTGGGGTTTTTAGTATGCACAGAGTGTCATCCTGGGTTTCTTCTTCATGGGTTTGGGTGGCATTTTGTAATTGGGCAGATAAGTCCCCATTGGGATCAGTTATTGGGTTAAAAGGGGAAAGAATCTAAGTGTTATTTCTTAATTGGATAGTTTAGTCTTAAAAGACCTTGTAACAAAAGATTATTGGCCATTTTGTGCCTTCTAATGAAAAGCTGCTGAACTCACAGCAGTGAGGCTGTTTTACTGATAAGAAATAATAAACACCTGAGCCCAAATATGAATTACTGTCTCAAGTGCCTTCAATCCAGGCCCAGGAAACCAACAACAACCAGTGCAAATACTACAGCAGGGTGAGGGATTTTCATCTCCAGATGAGGCAGAATTTGCCATAAGGAGCCACTCCCTGTCGCAGTGGGTGACTCACCCCTGTGAGACTGAGCAGGATGAATTCATTGAAGGTGCACGGGGGGACTTCCAGCATTTTGTAATTGGGCAGAAAAGTCCTCATTGCAGGTTCTTTGGGATCAGTTACTTCATTAAAAGGGGAAATATTCTAAGTGTTATTTCTTAATTGGATAGTTTAGTCTTAAAAGACCTTGTAACAAAAGACTGTTAGCCATTTTGTGCCTTCTAATGAAAAGCTGCTGAACTCACAGCAGTGAGGCTGTTTTACTGATAAGAAATAATAAACACCTGAGTCCAAATATGAATTACTGTCTCAAGTGCCTTCAATCCAGGCCCAGGAAACCAACAACAGAGACCCCCACAAGTAGTGCAAATACTGCAGCAGGGTGAGGGATTTGCCTCTCCAGACCAGGCAGAACTTGCCATGAGGAGCCCAAACCCAGGGCCAGTCCCTCTCCCAGTGGGTGACTCACCCCCATAAGCCTGAGCAGGACGAATTCATGGAGGGTGCACAGGGTCACTTCCAGCAGGGCCAGCAGCAGCATCTGCACAGGGCTCACCCTGCCCAGAACGGCTCCAGTGGAGATCAGAACAGCTGCGGTGCAGAAATCAGCACTGACCATGCTGGGAAGGAGAGGAAGAGTGTGAGGCTGGAGCTGGCACTGCCAGGGGTGAGCACAGGGACTGGGGAGAGCTGGCAGGGATCAGGAGCTGAAGAGGTGCTGGTGGCACAGGGATGGCTGGGCTTGAGGCAGGTGGGGACCAGAGTGTGCCCCTAAACCCCTTGGCAGGGCTCACACAGCCCTTGCCAGGGTGGGATGTTGGGAAGGATGGAAGTTTGACAAGAAATTCTCAATCAAAAAGAACTGAAAGAGTGCTGGATTTACCCTTGCTTTCTGGAGGTGATTTATTTACAGCTTGTACCTTCTCCATGCCCAGGTTTGGTTGGGCTCTTTCAGAGGACACGCCTCACCTTTGCTGGGGCAGAAAAGGAGCCTCCTCTGCACTCTCCAGGTGCTCAAAGTATCCAGACAAGCAAGAAATGGCCCCATCCCTTTCACCCCAAGCCCCTGAGCACTGCTGGGTTCTCAGGTCACAGTGGGGACACCAGGAGGTGGCTCTTTGGTCACCTGGGTAACTTCAGTTGCCCATTAGAGAATGAGCACAAAACCCTTCAGGAATCACCTTCCCCATGCTTGGAGCTGCTCAGTTCTTCCCAAACCCTGACAGAGACAGGGGGGAACCATCATGTCCTGCACCCTGGGGTGAGTTGGGTGTTCCAGGCTGCTCCAGTGGGGTGGGGAAGTGCTCAGAGGTGAAAATATCTGGGTTTGGACACAAACACCCCAAACCCGGCCAAGCCTCAGCAGCCAGAAATGGCCCCAGCACTGTTTTGTGTTGGGAAGGATGAAAGTTTGACAAGAAAGTCTCACAGATATGAGTGCTTAGCTTTAAATGTAGAGTCTGATGAAGGAATAAAGATGGAAGCAAGTTTTGATACAGAAGAAAAGAATTGCTGAGCCAATTTTACTGGATAACCAAGGAGGCAAATGGTATTTCATGTTAGTTATGAGGGGTTTTTATGGCTTAGAGCAAAGGATAAACCCACCCCAAACAAGATGTTTTTACTAAGCAGAAAGACAGCACGGCCAAACAAGGCAGCAAAGTTTGCAAGCAGAAAAAAGGTCTCAGAATTTTCCCCGGCAAGAAAACTGATAAACAACTTGTAGCTTAAACTGTAATGTACTGACTTTTAGTGATTGGAGAACAGTAACATGAATATGGCAATTATAGGGGTTATGATAGGCTATAGGTAAAATTAAGGTATATATTGGTTCTAGTGTATTAAGATGCTCAGCAAAGAAAAGTTTATAATGTAATGTAACCAAAAGAAAAGTATATAATGCATTGTAACCAAAAGGAAAGTTTATAATGCATTGTAACCAGAAGAAAAGTACATAATGCAATGTAACCAAAAGGAAAGTATGTAGTGCATTGTAATAAAAAGAAAATTTTATAATGTAATGTAAGCAAAAGAAAAGTATATCATGCAATGTAACCAAAAGAAAAGTATATAATGCATTGTAACCAAAAGAAAATTTTATAATGTAATGTAAGCAAAAGAAAAGTATATCATGCAATGTAACCAAAAGAAAAGTTTACAATGCATTATAACCAAAAGAAAAGTTTATAATGCACTGTAACCAAAACCAAAGGGTCTCCAGGCCTGCCTGCAGCTGGAGCTGATAGCTGTAGGCACAGCTCTCTCACCCACAATCCTGGACTGCTGTAACTCTTGGATACAATAAACTGCATTTTGAAGAGCCACCTGGAGTCCCACATCTCTCATTTAGACTCTTACAGTGGTACTCAAACAACCCCATCCCACTTGTGTGCAAAATGCTCCTGCAAAGCAGAGCCCCGAGTTTTACAGAGGAGGGAGCCAGCGTGCCAGGGCTGGGCTGGGCTCAGCAGCTCCCTCCAGCCTTACCTCCGAGCTCCCACGGAAATCTTGCCGCTGAGGAAGAAGAAAAGCATGCCCTGCATGAGCACAGCCCACTGGATGGAGAAGGCTGTGATGAGGATGATGATGGCAGCACTGCCCGGCCCATAGCGGCTGAGGAAGGCCACCAGCAGCCCAAAGCTGAGGAGCAGCTGGACGTGGACATCCTGAAACCCTGTGGGGGGAGAGGCACAGGGATGGGTCTGGGGGTGCTGAGGGAGGGCAAACACCCTCCTGATGGTCCCTGAGGGGACTCAGCCAGGGCTGAGACACCCTGGGTTTGGGAGATGAAGGCTCACTCCTCTTTATGTGAGTCTGGAGCCACGGTGGAAGATTGTCAGGATCTTTAGCTGGTCAGAGTGACGCCAAGAAAAGTTGGAAAGTTTCTATTCCCAGCCCAGCACTTGAAGAAGGAGTCAGGGCTCTTCAGTTCTCGGACTCAAGGTTGTTTATTGTGTCTTATCTATAAAAAATTTTCTCCTGCCCTGCCGAGGTCCGTCCAGCAGGACAGTTCCAGGCACACTGCCTGCCCCTGGGGCAGTGTTGTCTTTTTATACTAAAAACTACGTGTACAATGTTTACAATTACTTCCCAATACCTATCACCTGTGTTAGGCAGTGAGCTTCTACCTTAAACCACTCTAAAAGTGCAGAAGATGGAGGCCAAGAAGAATAAGAAGGAGAAAGACTGGACATGCCCAGATCCCTCCATCTTGCTCCCTGAACCCCCATATTAAAAACCCCAAAAATCTATTTTCCACCCTGTGATAGCTTCACTATTATTCTACTTAAACTGTTGTGGCTTGCTGATCTTCATATAAGGTTGGTAATTTGCTCCATGGGTCATAATCAAAACCACACAGGTGTTTTGGGCTTCTGAGCCCCCTGGCAGGGGTCTTGGACAGCCAGAGGGATGTCCTGGGTTCCCACAGAAGATCTTTCTTGGAGATCTGCAGTGGGGAGTGCCAGGGACAGCTACAGCCACCCCTGACCCTCTGCAGCCTCTCCAGGCCACCCCATCCTCATCTGCCCCATGCAGATATCTCATCACATTCTCCCCACAGCACAGAAACCTCAGAGCTGGCTGCACCCACCAGAGCAGCATCAAAGTGGCTCTGAGATGAGCACCCCTGAAGGCATCATGTCCCAATTCACAGGATGAGCAGAGAATTGGGGTCAGTCTGGCACCATTCGGTGGCAAACCAGAGGATGGGGGGCCTGATTCCTGCTCGGGCTGGATGCCCTTTGCACAGCTGACAGCTGTGGGATGGGCTGCTCCGTGAGTCACTGCAGGGTGGGGTTACGTGGGCAGGAGGAACCGGGAGAACCTGCTGGATGCAAACCCCAGCTGGGAAGCTCTGCACACCCTGAAGTGCCAGGAGCAGCTGCTGTGCTCCCTGTCTGGCTTGGGATGATGATCTCTAGATTTTCTCTGCACTCAGAGACCCCTTTTGAGCTCAAATCCTCCATGGAAGGGGCTCAGTGTGAATCCCCTGGCACTGCAAAGCCAGGTGGGAAGCTCTGCACACCCTGAAGTCCCAGAAGCAGGTGAGTAGAACCTGGCAGCCGCCCTGGCTGTGCTCCCTGCCAGACATGGAATGATGATCCCATTTTTTCATAGAATGAGAAAATGCAGTTTTTCACTGCACTCAGTGACCCCTTCTGAGCTCCACTGCTCCAACACACACCCCAGCCCCAAATTTCCCTCTTTTGCTGCAAGTATTTCAGAAATCCTTGCAGCGTGTCTGCTCTACCCCTCTGGGAGGCCCCAGCACCCCAAGCCTGCAGTCCTCTGTGAAGGGGCTCAGTAAGAACCCAGCAAACCTGGCTGGGAAGCTCTGAAGTGCCAGGAGCAGCTGCTGTGCACCCTTATCAGGCATGGAATGATGATCCCCAGTTTCCCACTGCACTCAGTGATCCCTTCCGAGCTCCACTGCTCTAACACACACCCCGGCCCCAAATTTCCCTCTCAGATATTTCAGAAATCCTTGCAGCGTGTCTGCTCTACCCCTCTGGGAATCACCAGCACCCCACACCTGCAGCTCGATGGTGCCTCTCTGGTATCTCTGGAGCCAGTGCCAGCCCTGCAGGTGACACCCAGTGCCATCCCCACATCAGGAGGGTTCTACTCACAGGGCTGCAGGAAATTCGGGTCCTGGCTCCTCTGGCTGCAGTTCAGCTGAGGGGGGCACGGCCCGGGGCTGCCCTCGGGGCTGTAGCGCACCAACACCGCGAACAGGAGGATGAGGAGGATCTGCAGGAGGAAGCACAGCCCCGAGAACCACAGCCTGGAGGCGGCTGCGTGCTCAGGCATGTCGGGGGGCAGGTGAAACCCTGCAAAGAAGGGGGTGCATGGGGAGGGAGAGCCAGTTTAGGGCTGAAACTCCTCCTGCTGGGGCGGCTGCCAGCTGCTCCTCACCTCGAAGGGAGTGCCGGGAGCAGGGCAGCGCTGCCAACACGGAAATTCGGGCTGGGATGCCCTGGCACACCTGCGCAGGTGGTGATGCCACACCAGGTGGCTGCAGGCACTGTGCTGGGAAGTGTGTGGCATCGGTGTTCCTCTCTCTGGGCAGTCTCGGGGTCTCTAGCTGGTCACTGTGAGCCCTGAGAAATGTTAAAAAAATCTCTTTTCCCAGCCCAATGGTCGAAGAAGGAGTCGGGGCTCTTCATTTCTCAGTCTCAAGGTTGTTTATTGTATCTTATCTATAAAATTCTTTTAAAAAAATTTACAATTACTTTCCAATACCCATCACCTATGTTAGAAAATATTTACAGTTACTTTACAATATTTACCAAAAAATATTTACAATTACTTTCCAATACCTATCACCTATGTTAGACAGTGAGCTTCTACTCTAAACCAATCTAAATGTGCCACCATCACAGCAGAAGATGAAGAAGAAGGAGAAAGGCTGGGCATACCCAGATCCCTCCATCTTGCTTCCTGAACCCCAAATCTATTTTTCACCCTGTGATAATTTCACTATCATTCTACTCAAACTCCTGTGGCTTGTAACTCCTCACACAAAGCTGGTAATTGCTTCCAGCCCTTGGGATGGTGTTAGCTTTTTATACTAAAAACTACATGTACGTTATTTACAATAATTTCCCAATACCTATCACCTATGTTAGACAGTGAACTTCTACTCTAAACCAATCTAAAATTGTCAACATCACAGCAGAAGATGAAGGCCAAGAAGAAGAAGAAGGAGAAAGGCTGGGCACGCCCAGATCCCTCCATCTTGCCCCCTGAGCCCCCATTCTAAAAACCCCAAAAAATCTATTTTCCACTCTGTGATAAATTCACTATCATTCTACTTTAACTGTCGTGGGTTGTAATTCTTCATACAAGGTTGGTAATTGTTTTTTCCAAGGGGTTTTGGGCTCTGTGCCAGGGTCTCTGAGCCCCCTGACAGGGCTTTGAGCCATCCAGGGCAGCCAGAGGAATTTCCTGGGTTCCCACAGGCAGGAGATGTTGGGGGAATGTATGAGATTTCTGCCTCTGCGTTGTGGAAGCACGGTGGGTTTTGGGGACTGGGTTAGGCAGTGGAGGTGGAGGGTGATGCACAAGGGCCTGACCTGCTGTGGAGGTGCTGGCTCAGCAAAGCTTGGCTCCAATTCCCTGGTCAGAAGGAAAAATGAGTGTTCAGGAGGCTTTGGGGGTGAGGTTTCCTGTGGGGTCGAGAGGAGAGAAGGAAAATCTGAGTTTTTAAGAACAAGGAGCAGAGTCAGAGGCTCGTGATGGAGCCAGCCAGATGCTGGTGAATCTGAGCACCAGGGGCTCCTTGGCTTTTCTCTGGCTGCCTCTGCTGCTGCAGAGGTGTTGTAGAGTGGGTGCAGATCCCAAAAAGGGAGAAAAAGAGACAAGGAGCAGAGAAATGACTTGGGAAGTCACTTGGGTGACTCCTTCCCACAGCGCTGGGCCAAACTCTGAACTCAGATAAGCAGTGGTGGGCTGGGGTCAAACCCTGGTGCTAACAGGGTGGGAAAGGGGGATGAGTCACACATGGGAGCCCTTGCAAGTGTTCTGCCTCGGGCTGTGGTTTGCTGAGGGCTGGGGACTGTAGCTGGTGCCTTCACTTGGGAAAAATGTGAGAAACAGCTCGTCTGTGATAGCACAGAGCTGGGAATCAGCATCCTGCAGCCAAGAAATCCAGAGCTGCTGCTGGGGGATGTGAAAAACGCCAATCACTTGTTTTTAAAATTTGAAAAGTTTAATAGTAATAAAATGGTTATGAAAATAGTAATACAATTAGAGTAATAATAATTTGGATAATTTGAATTAGGACAATGTGAGAGAATAAATACAAAGAGTTATTGACATCTGGGTACCTTTTTCTGGGCAGCACCAGCCCAAAAAAGGACCCATGTTAACAAAGGATTAACCCTTAAAAGCAACAGCCTGTTGCATATTCATACACTTCATACATGATGCATAAATTCCATTCAAATACAGGATTCTGTCTGGTCATCGTCAACTTCTTCCTCTGAATTCTGACAGCGCCTTTGAGGTGGGAAGAAGTTCATTTCCTGTGATAAGAGAGCAATAAATTCTCTTTCTCTGAAAGATTGAGGTGTCCTGTGGCTGCTATCTCACTGCAAGTCCTTTCTTTAAAAAAAGTATCCTACATAGCACAGTTTCTATTTTAACATTTTGTTATAACCTAAAACTACTTAAGAGAATTAATACAGCATCACTTTCTAACACAACACATACCATATTCATTTGAATATTTGCAAAAAGCCAATCATAAAATACATGCATTTTTCACAGGGGAGAACAGGACGTGCTTCTGCAGCCGTGGGCACAGGAAGTGTGAGGGAGGGAGATGACAGACTCCATGAAGAGCCTCGGACCCAGCCCATGACCATGAGGAGCTGCAGGGAGGAGTTCGCAGTGCTGCTGCTCCAGTTTAGCCTCCCTCAGCCCGGGAGAGCAAAGCTACAGGCTCCTTTTGCTCATCACAGCGATGATCACAAAGTTCTGAGCATTCTGAGCTGGAAGAAGCGTTGGGGAAGATGGAACAGGAAAGCCGTAAAATATGATTGTCTGGCAAAAGATTTTGTGAATATAGAAACTATAAGTGAGATTGAAATGAAAGGAAGCTTTGAGATCCCTCAGTTACTGAACAACTGGAAAACAATGGTGTGGCTGCTGAAGGTAATCCCCTTGTGATGGAACAACACCCTTTGCTTGCAGACAGGCCCAAGGCTCAGAGCAGACCCTACAGCTTGGCAGAAGGGGTCCAAAGAGGAGGTTTTAGGGTTTAAAATGTAACACAGTGTGGTAATGTAATGATTCTTATAGGCTGTATGGAAATGCTATAGGATTTGTATATTGTACTAGATTGGTTAGTGAGAATTAGAATATTCAACACAGAAGAAGATTTATTGTATTGTAACGGGAACCTCACCCTCTTACCCCTTTTACTCTCTTACCCTTTTTACTGTCTTACCCTCTCACCCTCTCTCCCCCTCTCTTCTCTCGGGCCTGCTCCAGCTGTGGCTGCAGCTCCCAGCAGGGCCCTGCACCCAGGCCCTTTGCAATAAACCCCAAATCCCAAAAGGCCCCTGCACCCAGGCCCTTTGCAATAAACCCCAAATCCCAAAAGGCCCCTGCACCCAGATCCTTTGCAATAAACCTCAAATCCCAGCAGGGCCCTGCACCCAGGCCCTTTGCAATAAACCCCAAATCCCAGCAGGGCCCTGCACCCAGGCCCTTTGCAATAAACCCCAAATTCCAGGACCTGGCTTCAGAGATCTCTCATCTCCGTCCATCCTTACCATCCTACTCCCTGATGCTCCTACAAAGAAGCTTCCAGTTCAACCTGCTGCCACCAAAACTGATGTCCCTCCTTGAAAAGAGGCTGGGGGGACTGGGGAGCAGGTGGGGGGATGAGGGCACCCCGATGCCTTTCTCCCCTGTGGGGCTGTTTGCTGTGCTGTGTGTGCCATGGCCAGGCCAGGCTGGTGTTGGGGACAGTCACTGCTTGTCCTGTGCTTCCTTCAAGAAAAGCTTCCTCCATCCTTGGAGATGGACCCTGGGGAAGGAAGGAGTTGTGGCAGCCCAGAACACAGCACCATTGTGTGCCTGTGCTCTGCTCCTGGCCCGAGGGGATGCTGGGGAAGCCTCTCTGATGCCTTTTTGGAGGGCAGGATAAATCCAGAGGCACTCGAGTGGTGGGGCAGCCCCCTTGCACAACCCTCCAGAGCCTCAAGGGGTGGGAACACCATCCCTCCATCAGGGATGAGGAGAGGGGAAATTAAATTTAATTAATTAAATTAACCATTGCCCTGCTGTCTGTGGGCTCACAGAGCCCATTCCAGCACAGGGGGGCTTTGCCAGCCCAAGAGGTTTTTCCTGAATTCCCAAAGGGAACATCATCCCTCCATCAGGAGCAGAGAGAGGGGAATAAAATTAACCCTTGCCCTGCTGTCTGTGGGCTCAGAGAGCTCCATCCCAGCACAAGGGGGGGTTTTGCCAGCCCAAGAGGCTGCTGGAGGCCGATGCAGAACTGAAGTCGTCCACCCTGAATTCCGAGTCGTTTTCCCTGAATTCCCAAAGCTGTGCCCTGCAGATAAAGGGATGTTTGTTACCCGGGCACACTGTGTTTTGCCGAGCAGAACAATAAAGAGAAAGACACTCACAATGGGAAATTGTGCTTCCTCCTCCCTGTGCGCTCCTCGGGGAGGTGTTGGAGAGGGGACAAAATAAAAGAGAAGAAAGCAGGAAGAGACGGTGACAGGGCAGGGCACCATGGGAGCGGGCATCAAGGGCCAGGGGGGTGCCAGGGCACTGCCCGCCCCAGTGCGGTGACAGGGCAGGGCTGGCTGGGAGCACCTGCTCGCCACCTTCCGTGTGTCCCCGTGTCACCTCTGTCTTCGTGGGACCCCCAGCCCCACCATGGGGTGTTGGTGACAGAGGAGGGCAGCAGCAGGAGCTGCTCGTGGGCACGGGGCATTGGATGGGCACAGCGGATCCCCCAAGGACCTGGCTGGGCACGGTAAGAGAGCGGGGCAGTGCCAGCAAGGACAGTTGGCACGGGCAGTGGGGTCCTGCAAGCCATGTCCTCTCTGCACAGCAAATGTCACAGAGAGCCCCCCCAGAGCAGGGTGAGACCCTCCAGGCCCCCCCAAAGCTGGGGGGTGCCCCACTGCATGTCCCTGTCCCCTGTTCTTCCCCCCAGGGTCCCTCCTGCCCCCGGCTCTGAGGATGCACAGGCTGCTCCTGCTCGGCTGCCTCTGGCTCCTGGCAGCACCCCCAGGGTCCAGCATCTTCCAGAGGCCAACGGGGACCCCAGGTAGGGAGCAGGGACTGGGGGGCAGGATGGGGAACCCTATAGGGTGCAGGGCCTAGGGGGCAGCATGTGGGGCCCTATAGGGTGCAGGGATTGGGGGGCAGGATGTGGGGCCCTATATATATAAATATATATATACATGTATATATATACATATGGATGTGGAACCCTGTAGGGTGCAGGGCCTTTGAGGCAGGACGTGGAGCCCTATATATATGTATATATATGGATATATGTGTATATATATGGATGTGGAGCCCTGTAGGGTGCAGGACCTGGGGGGCAGGATGTGGAGCCCCTATAAGGGAGCAGGGCCTTTGGGGCAGGATGGGGAGCCCTATATAAATGTATATATATGGATGTGGAGCCCTGTAGGGTGCAGGGCTTGGGGGGCAGGATGTGGAGCCCTATATATATGTATACATATGGATGTGGAACCCTGTAGGGAAAAGGGCCTGGAGGGCAGGTTGTGGGGCCCTATATATATGGATATATATGGATGTGGAACCCTATAGCGAGCAGGGAATGGGGGGCAGGATGTGGGGCCCTATATATATGTATATATATGGATGTGGGGCCCTATAGGGTGCAGGGCCTGGGGGGCAGGATGTGGGGCTCTATAGGGAGCAGGGCCTGGGGGACAGGATGTGGACCCCTATATAAATGTATATATATATATGTATATTTATTGGTATATATATATATATATATATATATATATATATGTATATATGTATATATGTATATATGTATATATGGATGTGGAGCCCCTGTAGAGTGCAGGGCCTGCAGGAAGGACTGGGCACTGCTGTTTGGACACAGTGCTGGAGAGGGGAGGTGCTTTTGGGTGGGTCCAGTCTGGGCAGGAACTGAGCTGTGCCTCCTGAAAGTGCAGGAGAGGTGAAGAGGAGCCAGGATATGGATGATAGAAACCATCAGACACTGCTGAGGGTTGAGGGTTGATGCAGAGGAGCCAGGATGGGTGATAGAAATCATCAGACACTGCTGAGGGTTGATGCAGAGGAGCTGGGATGGATGACAGAAACCATCAGATGTTGGTGAGGGCTGAGGCTGCTCTGGGGGTGTCAGAGGGGTGGTGCTGAGCCCACCTGGGGGGCTGCAGCCCCCCTGCACCTGCAGTACCTGCTGGAGCCCCTGCACCCCACGGTGCACACGCAGCGCGGTGCCACGGCCACCCTGCCCTGCGTGCTGCGCGCTCTGCCTCGCAACTACCGCGTCAAGTGGAGCAAGGTGGAGCCGGCCAACTACGGGGAGAACATCATCATCATCACCAACGGGCTGTTCCACAAGAACTACGGGCCCCTGAGCCCGCGGGTGCGCCTGCGGCACAGCCACCGCTACGACGCCTCGCTCACCATCAGCAACGTGGCGCTGGAGGACGAGGGGCGCTACCGCTGCCAGCTGGTCAATGGGCTGGAGGATGAGAGCATCTCGCTCACGCTGCACCTTGAGGGTGAGATTGGGATCATTCCTGGGGGATGAGGGGCTGCTAATGCTGCCAGCTGGTCAACGGGCTGGAGGATGAGAGCCTCTCGCTCACGCTGCACCTTGAGGGTGAGATTGGGATCATTCCTGGGGGATGAGGGGCTGCTAATGCTGCCAGCTGGTCAACGGGCTGGAGGATGAGAGCCTCTCGCTCACGCTGCACCTTGAGGGTGAGATTGGGGTACAGCCCTGGGGGATGAGGGCATCTCACTCACGCTGCACCTGGAGGGTGAGATTGGGGTACAGCCCTGGGGGATGAAAGCATCTCACACTGCACCTCGAGGGTGAGATTGGAATGATCCCTGGGGAATGAGGGGTGCTAATGCTGCCAGCTGGTCAATGGGTTGGAGGATGAGGGCATCTCGCTCACACTGCACCTCGAGGGTGAGATTGGAGTCATTCCTGGGGGATGAGAGCATCTCACTCATGCTGCACCTTGAGGGTGAGATTGGAATGATCCCTGGAGGGTGAGAGCATCTCGCTCACGCTGCACTTCGAGGGTGAGCTTAGGGTGCATTATAACAGTCTGAGGTTTTGGGGTCCATCTGACCCCGGCTGCCATGGGTGTCTCTTGTAAACAAAGTCCCCTGACAAAGGCAGGAATGATGCACCTGACTCAATCTTATCAGAAGGCTAATTTATTACTTTATTATGCTATATTATATTAAAGAATACTATACTGTACTAAAGAATACAGAAAAGATGCTTACTGAATGCTAAAAAGATAATAATGAAAACTCAATACTCTTTCCAGAGTCCCGACACAGCTTGGTCCTAATTGGCCAATGAGTCAAAACAACTCACACTGGAGTCCAATAAAAAAATCACCTGTGGGTAAACAATCTCCTAACACATTCCAGATGAGCACAACACAGGAGAAGCAAATGAGATAAGAATTGTTTTCCTTTTCTCTGAGACTTCTCTCGCTGCTTTTCAGCTTCCCAGGAGAAAAACCCTGGGCAAAGGAAGTTTTTTAGAGAATGTGAATGCCACAGGTGTCCCAGATAGAGAAGTACCACTCAGCACAACCTGCCCAGGTCCCTCAGGCAGGCTCCCAGCCGCAGGCAATCTTAGCAAGCAGCTTAGCTCTTAAGTCAGATCAGCTCTTTGATGAATTCAGCTCTTTGGTGAATTCAGCTCTTTAGCAATTTAAGCTTTTTGCTTGCTGAATGCCTCGGCACACACAGGGATGAAAGAGGAGTTGTATGAGGTTCCACAGATGTGTCTTTATTGGCAGCTTCCGTGAAGGGTGACAGTGACAGCTCTTGTCCTGAACCCACATACCCTATATAAACCCCTAGTTCTGCCTGAACTGGGCAGAAATTGGGGTTTATATAGGGTATGTGGGTTTTGGGAAATAGTCCAAGAGTAAGGGTCGAGGTGAATATCACCTGTGGTCTTAGAGAGAGATAACAAGGGTCTGAAGGCAGAAGAGAGGTCTCTTGGTCCAGTCATCATGACTAGGCATTTCTTATCTTCTTATCAATTGACATTGCAGGCCCTGTGGCTGCTACAGTCCATCCCTGGGGGATGTGGCAGGAAGGGGATGCTCAGCTGGAATGTGCCTGTGGCTCTGTGCCTCCACCCCCATTGCATGGCCATTCCCCAGCCTTAAATTCAGCACTGAATCCCCAGAGGTGTTGAGTCAAACCCTCCTTGGGGAGAGCATTGCCCTCACCCCATCTCTGTCCCTCCAGGTGTCGTCTTCCCTTACCAGCCCAGCAATGGGCGCTACAAATTCAACTACCACGAAGCCAAGCGAGCCTGCGAGCAGCAGGACTCTCGCCTTGCCACCTACCAGCAACTCTACAAAGGTGAAGCACCCAAAAAACCTCCTTTTTAGCCCAAACCCACGCCTGTCTGGGGATGGGGAGGGGGGAAACACCAGTGTTATGAATATGAACGAGGCCAAACTTTCTCTGGAGAAAGAGGTTCTTGTTTATTAAAATGGCTGCAAGGAATGGAGTCCCCAGGATAAGCCCAAGCACCCACACAGCAAGCCAAAACCAGAACAGTGCGCTACCCCCAGGTGCACTGGGTTGTCCCCACAAAACAAGTTTCCAAAATGAAGAACCCTGACCCAACCGAACTCCCCCCATTTATAGCCCCCTTGGAGTCCAGGATTGGTCCATTTTGGATCTGCATGGTGATTGATCCATTTCCAGGCTTCTCATTGGTCTTTAACACCGTTTATTCTGGACCAATTGTTTCTGCAGGACTTCAAATGATGGTCAAATCTTCCATCCAATCCCTCTTCAACCTCACCTTGCCCTGCCAGACCACCCTTCCACCAAACTCTGGACCGTTCTCCTGGAACATTCCACTCTTAACATAATACAATTAATATAACATAATTAATACAATATAATTGAACAACACCCTAATTTAGCATAACTTAGCTTTTACCTATAACACCATGACTGAGCTGCCTCTCTCCCCACAGCCTGGACAGAGGGGCTGGACTGGTGCAATGCTGGCTGGATCCTGGATGGGACCGTGCACTATCCCATCATCAACTCGCGGGAACCGTGCGGCGGCCGCCTCCTCCTGCCCGGGGTGCGCTCCTACGGCGCCAGGGACAAGCAGAAGGACAGATTCGATGCTTTCTGCTTCACTTCTGCCCTTCAAGGTAGTGCTACGTTCCCCTGTGCTGCTCACAACGCCCCCGAGCCCTGCTGCCCACCCGGATCTGCAGCAGGTTGTTTCGTGCATTTGCGGGTTACGCAGATGTCTTGGTTTGGAAAGAAAGGAGTCTGCTAAGGAAGGCAGGAGCCTCCCCTGAAATGGAGAATGTAAAACCCTCCCCACCCCTCCAAATTGCTATAAATTTTAAATTAAGGGGCTCTCGGGGAAAAATATGGGAGCAGGAAATAATAGTTTTTTAATAGGGAAGGAAAATATAAGAAGAAAAAATAAACAATGCAGTTCACTAGAACAACACTGACAGAGTCAGAACCCAACCTGACACCCTGTGGGGTGTTGGTAGCAGTCCAATTGGAAATGTGGCTGCAGCCCTCCTGCAGTGTCAGGTGTGGTTCTGTTAGAGCAAGGGGAATCTGTAGAGAAGGATGTATTCTTCCTCTGAAGATCCAGTGGAAGAAGAGACAGCTGCTGTTCCTCTGGGGAATCCTGTGGAGAAAGCCATGCTCGTGTCTCAAAACCTCTGGATTATATCTGGGTAGCAATGCTTGGCTCCTCCCTCTGGGCAGAGCATCTCCCAATGGGATGTTATAGTTCTTATCAGCCATGCAGTGACATTCAATAGTCTGTTATCAGCAATGTCCCCTCCCGAGGGAGGTGTGATTGTGATCACTCAAAGAGAGAGATAAAGCAAACTGCCCACTTGACAAAGATAATCTGCCATACAGATGGTAATGGAAAACATCTTGCATTGCAATCTGGAGCACCAGACGAAGGAAGGAGTGATGAATCTGACTACATGTTCTTAGGAGGCCGATTTACTATTTTATGATGTATATTATATTAAAGAATGCTATACTAAAACTATGCTAAAGAATACAGAAAGGATACAGACAGAAGGCTAAAAGATACTAATGAAAAATTCGTGACTCTTTCCAGAGCCTTGACACAGCTTGGCTGTGATTGGTCATTGAGTGAAAAACAATTCACATGAAACCAATGAAACAACCACCTGTTGGTAAACAATGTCCAAACCACATTCCAAAGCAGCAAAACACAGGAGAAGCAAATCAGAGAATTATTGTTTTCCTTTTTCTCTGAGGCTTCTCAACTTCCCAGGAGAAAAATCCTGGGCAGAGAAGTTTTCCAGAAAATATGACAGTGAGAGTTGTTTGCAGGAAGGGTGCTCACCTGTGGTGTCCCCCCTCCATCCCCCAGGCCAGGTCTACTTCATCTGGGGCCACCTGAACTTCAAGGCCACATGTGGACTTTCATTCACATGAAACCAATGAAACAGCCACCTGTTGGTAAACAATGTCCAAAGCAGCAAAACACAGGAGAAGCAAATCGTATAATATTGTTTTCATTTTTCTCTGAGGCTTCTCAGCTTCCCAGGAGAAAAATCCTGGGCAAGGGGATTTTTCAGCAAATGTGACGGTGACAGTTGTTTGCAGGAAGGTTGCTCACCTGCCGTGTCCCCTCTTATATTGGAATATTACCAATATAGCCAGATGGGACATGCCTGAGCTTGTCTGGCCCTTGATGCTGAACCAAATAGTGGCAACTGTGGTGTTTCACCCCAGAGACACTTTGGGCTGGCTGGGTATGTGGTGTTTCACCCCATAGACACTTTTGGCTGGCTAGATGTTGCAGTTGGGTGCATGGAGACAAGTCCAGGCCTGCAGGAGCTCTGGTGGTGGTGGGATGGATCTTCCCCCATAGCAGGGTCTCTTCCTCGGGTTTATCTCTGCTGGACAAGCTTTAAGGTGATGGTGAAGGAAAGGAGTCGGTTCTGATGGAGGGTTTGGATGCAGAGCTTTATTCTGGCCCACAGGGCTCTGAATGCAGCACCAGCTCCAACAGAACTCCCTGAGCCCGTGGTTGCTGCTCCTTTAACCCTGGGGAGAGGGGCAGGGAAGGGGTAGGGAGTCACCAAGCAGGTACAGGAGGAGAGGGACAAAGGACACCTGGATGGCCCAGCGCTCCCCCAGGGGTTTGAATGTGCCAATCACTCAATGCCCTTCTGGAATTCCAGGACTGACAGACAGTGCTGGGAGGGGAAAGGAGAGGTGACTGACACACCTGGGAGGGAATTATCAGGGGAGGGACCTGAATTTCTGAGCTAAACCCTGAAATCACAACGCAACACCCTCTCCATCCTCCAGGCCAAGTCTACTTCATCCGGGGCCACCTGAACTTCAAGGAGGCGGCGCAGGCGTGCCGAAACCAGGGTGCTGCCCTGGCCAAGGTGGGCCAGCTCTACTCAGCCTGGAAGTTCTCGCAGCTGGATCGCTGTGACGGGGGCTGGCTGGCGGACGGCAGCGTGCGCTACCCCATCACCACGCCCCGGCAGCGATGCGGAGGGCTGCCCGAGCCCGGCGTGCGCAGCTTCGGCTTCCCCAGCAAGGAGATGAGGACCTACGGCTCCTACTGCTTTGTGGGCAAGTGAGGACACGGGGCTGAGCAGCTGGGACACCGCTGGTGTGGTGTTTGTTTGAGGACACACAGGACAGCGCTGGTGTGGCGGTGTTTGAGGACGCATGGGACACCGCTGGTGTGGTGGGGTTTGTCTGACGACACAGGGGACGGCCCATGTGTGGTGGTGTTTGAGGGTCCCCAGGATAAGGGAAGAGATGAGAACACCATGTTTCAGATGGCTGATTTATTATTTTATTGTATGTATTATATTAAAGGAAAATTAAATACTAAAACTGTACTAAAAAAAGAGAAAGGAGGACCTACGGCTTCTACTGCTTTGTGGGCAAGTGAAGACACGGGGCTGAGCAGCTGGGACAGCGGTGGTATGGTGGTGTTCGTTTGGGGGTACATGGGACAGTGCTGGTGTGGTGGTGTTTGAGGGTCCCCAGGACAGGGGAAGAGATGAGAACACCATGTTTCACAAGGCTGATTTATTATTTTATTATGTATATTATATTGAAATGATACACTAAAACTATACTAAAGAAAAAGGAGGACCTACGGCTTCTACTGCTTCATGGGCAAGTGAGGACACAGGGCTGAGCAGCTGGGACAGGGGTGGTTTGGCCGCGTCTGAGGACAAAGAGGACAGCGCTGGTGTGGTGGTGTTTGAGGGTCCCCAGGACAAGGGAAGAGATAAGAACATTGTGACTCCATGTTTCAGAAGGCTGATGCATTATTTTATGATGTATATATTATATTAAAAGAAAATTATATACTAAAGAAAGAGAAAGGAGGACTTACGGCTCCTGCTGCTTCGTGGGCAAGTGAGGACACAGGGCTGGGCAGCTGGAACAGGGGTGGTTTGGTGGGGTTTGGGGACACACAGGACAGCGCTGGTGTGGTGGTGTTTGAGGGTCCCCAGGACAAGGGAAGAGATAAGAACATTGTGACTCCATGTTTCAGAAGGCTGATGTATTATTTTATGATGTATATATTATATTAAAAGAAAATTATATACTAAAGAAAGAGAAAGGAGGACCTAGGGCTCCTACTGCTTTGTGGGCAAGTGAGGACATTGGGCTGAACAGCTGGGACAGTGGTGGTTTGTTGGTGTTTGAGGGTCCCCAGGACGAGGGAAGAGATAAGAACACCTAGACTCCATGTTTCAGAAGGCTGATTTATTATTTATGGCATATATATATTATATTAAAAGAAAATGCTATACTAAAACCATACTAAAGAAAGTGAAAGGAGATGTCAGAAAGCTAGAAAGGAATAAATAATAAAATCTTGTGACTGACCAGAGAGTCCAACCCAGCTGGACCATGATTGGTCATCAAGTAAAAACAATGCACATGAGACCAAAGATGCACCCGTTGGTGAACCATCTCCAGACCACATTCCACAGCCATCAGTTATTGTTTAGCTTTTTTTTTTCCGAGGCTTCTCAGCTTCTCAGGAGAAAAATCCTACTGAAAGGATTTTCATAAAATATGTGAGTGACAGTGGTGGGAAACCAGAGCTCATCACCTGGGCAGAGAGCTGGAGGTGAGGAAGGAGGGGTGATCTTCTCCCAGAAGGTTTGGGTGGTTTGTGCATCCTCTGGTAGGGCTGGGTGTGGGTTCTTGGTGCATCCCCTGATGGAAAGGGTGCCCATGTCCCACCTCTTGAGGCTTGTGGGGTGTTTGGGACTTCCTTGGGGAGTGTTTGGGACTCCTTGTGGGGTATTTGGGACACATGGGGTGTTTGGGACTCCTTATGGGATGTTTGGGACATGTTGTAGGGTGTTTGGGACACATTATGGGGTGTTAGGGATTCCCTGTGGGATGTTTGGGATACCTTTGTGGGGCATTTGGGACTCTCTGTGGGGTGTTTGGAACACCTTGTGGGGTGTTTGGGACACATTATGGGGTGTTTAGGACTCCTCATGGGGTGTTTAGGACTCCCTGTGGGGTGTTTGGGACTCTTTGGAACACCTTGTGTGGTGTTTGGGGACTACTTGTGGGGTGCTTGGAACACATTGTGGGGTGTTTAGGACATGTTATGGAGTGTTTGGGACTCCCTGTGGGGCGTTTGGGACATGTTATGGGGTGTTTGGAGCACCTTGTGAGGCTCTTGGGACACCTTATGGGGTGTTTGGAACACGTCGTGGGGTGTTTGGGACTCCCTGTGCAGTGTTTGGGACTTCTCGTGGGGTGTTTGGAATACCCTGCGGGGTGTTTGGGGCTCCTTATGGGGTGTTTGGGACACCTTGTGGGTGTTTTGGGACAAGTTGTGGGGTATTTAGGACACCTTTTTGGGGCGTTTGGGACTCCTTGTGGGTGTTTGGGACTGCCTGTGGGGTGTTTGGGACACCCTGTGGGGTGTTTGGGACTCCCCACAGGAGTGGTGGTGTCTCCATTTCTGTGGCTTCTGAGGGTGCCCAGCTCTGCTGGGATGTGAGGACACTTTGGGACCCGGTTTTGTGGCTCCTGGGGGTGTTTCTGGGATTTGGGGGCATTTTGGGGTGGTTTCCGCCTGTTTCTGTGACTCCTGGGGGTGTCTCTGGGATGTGGAGGCATTTTGGGTGATTTCTCCCTATTTCTGTGGTTCCTGGGGATGTCTCTGGAATGTGGGGGCATTTTGGGGTGGTTTATCCCTGTTTTTGTGACTCCTGGGGGTGTCTCTGTGCCCAGGCTCCCCCCTGCTGCCACCCTCCTTGCTTTGGGGCTGTGCAGTGCCACCCACCCCTGTGCCAGCCCCTCCGCAAATAACCAGCTCACCACTCTGTGCCATCTGTTTACTGGTTTTAATGCCCACAGCAGCACGGGGAGGGGGTTTGGGCAGCAGGTCCCCACTCCAAGCCTGCTGCAGCAGCTTCTGCCTCTCCAGGGAGGTGCAGGAGCCCCCCCAGACCCCTTTGGGTGGGCGCTGAGCTGCAGCAGAGCTCGGATGTCCCCATGCCAACCCCCAGCTGGATGGGAGGGTGATGCTGGCACGTCTCTGCCCGTGGTGTCCTCTGGATTTCAGCTCTGCTGTGACTTTGAGGACAAAATTCCTGCGCTGCATTTTGGGGCTCTGGGGGCTCCTTTCAATGGGCTCTTTTAATTTTTTTTAGGATATTTTTGTACAGATATAAAACAAACAAAGGGGGCAGACACCCAACAGCGAGGTTTCACTCCATCGAGGTCCCCCAGTGCTGTCGCCATCCACACCAGTCCAGGCACTGGGGACCCCCTCACTTGTTGGGGGGCTCAGCCACACCTGGGGGGACACAGAAGTGCCAGATGAAGGGAAAGCACCACCAAAGGGGTGTCAGAACTCAGTACATCCCCCTGGGTGGCCAGAGTTGTCGAAGACCCCGTCAGGGGGCTCGGAGACCCTGATGTAGTATATGATAGAGATAATTCATGCTATTAATGTATAAAATATTGTAAGATCCAAACTATGTCTTTTGACCACCCTGGTCAAGAGCAGTGTCTTATTCATATTCATCTAGTTCCAAGACTAAGTTGAGATAACTTCGGAGTTTTTAACGTAAGAATAGAAGCTTCCAGGTGATAATCACCAGCTTCCCTGGGTCACAGGACCACTCAAGAGTGATTTTCACCTCGAAGATTATATCTGCCATGATGATTACCGGTGCCACCCTGTTACATCTGAATACTGACTTCCCTGAAGTTCTCTGACAACATCTGGACACCTGGACTGGACTTTTGTCTAGCTCTGCACATGTAAAGCCGCGGTTATCATTTGAAGGAACACAAAGAACATTCGGTCATCTCTACCTCGGGCAGAATAAACTGTATAAAAACTCTCTGCGTGGAGCAGCAATTGTGAACAGGGGAGACTCTGACATTTTGGAGGTCAGGTCCGTGTGTTCACCCAGCGCCAAACCCGGGCACGACGCTGCCCTTGGCTGTGGTGGTTTTTGATGATCGAAACTCGGTCTTGCTGACAAATTAATAAATCATTGCTAAATTTTCTTATAAGTTTGGCTCTCAATTTCATCATTTATAACACTGGCATGCTGCCCAGAGCACCTGGGGATTTGATTTTGACCCTTGGAGCGAGTTACCAGCTTTGTATGAGGACGTGAAAGTCACACAGGTTTGAATGGTGTAATAACAAAATGATCACAGGGTAAAAAATGTAGATTTTAGGATTTTTGGTTATGGGGACAAGATGGAGGAATCTGGGCATGTCCAGCCTTTCTTCTTCTTCTTCTTCTCCATTTTCTGCTGTGATGCTGGCACTTTGGGATTGGTTTAGAGTAGAAGTTCACTGTCTAACAGAGGTGATAGGTATTGGGAAGTAATTATAAATATGTTATATTTAGAGTAGAAGCTCACTGTCTAACATAGGTAATGGGTATTGGGAAGTAATTATAAATATGTTATATTTAGAATAGAAGTGCACTGTCTAACATAGGTGATGGGTATTGGGAATTAAGTGTAAATATGTTATACGTAGCTTGTAGTATAAAAGGACAACACAGAGAGTGCCTGTGGCTGCTCTGCTGAGCAGACTGTGGGAATCCACAAAATCAGAGGGTTTTGGGAAAGCTGCAAAAGGCAGGCCCCAGAGACAGCAGAACTGTGAGTAGAACTAAGCAGCAGCCATGAGATAGGTCAGCAGAAAAATTATTTAAACTGTAGAAAAAGCAAGGACAGATAGAACAATGGCCTGTGTATTAACGCTTGTCTGAATAGCTCTCTAAGCTGCAGAAAGTTTATCTAGCAAGATATTAGGAAGGTTAAAGGTTAATAATGGAGCTCTGTGTGTTGTGTTCTAAGGCTCACAAGCAGGTATTGTATAGGAAATAAGTAAGCATTGTTTCAACCAAAGGTACCTGTGCTTATGGTAATTGGATAGAACTGCTGTCAATGTGCTTTTGCTTTGTGTGATTGGTCAAGAAGCTTATAAAGTAAGTTGTAACATTAAGATTTTTGGCTTGCTGCCTGGAATGTGAGCTGTTGGCATCTTCCCATTGCCATAACCATGTAATGAGACTGATGCTGAAAAATAAAACAGCTCGAGGCACTTTCCAGAGCAGCCCCATCTCGTTTGTGTCTGTAAATATCCCCCCTTGCCGGTGTCACAGACCTCAGCTGGGCAGAAAAAAAATTATAGATAACAATTAATACACAACCTCAAGACCAAAAACTGAACAGTGCAGACTTGTTCTTCAGCCGCACAGGCCGAAACAGAGACATCCTGCACATCTGTTGAAGATTGCAATGCAAGATGTTTTCCATTACCATCTGTATGGCAGATTATCTTTGTCAAGTGGGCAGTTTGCTTTATCTCTCTCTTTGAGTGACCACATTCACACCACCCTGGGAAGGGGACATCTGCTGATAACAGACTATTGAATGTCACTGCATGGCTGATAAGAACTATAACATCCCATTGGGAGATGCTCCGCCCAGGGGGAGGAGCCAAGCATTGCTACCCAGATATAATCCAGAGGTTTTGAGACACCAGCACGGCTTTCTCCATTGGATTTCCCAGAGGAGCAGCAGTTGTCTCTTCTTCCACTGGATCTTCAGAGGAAGAATACATCCTTCTCTACAGATCCCTCTTGCTCCAACAGAACCACCCCTGACACTGCAGGAGGGCTGCAGCCACAATTCCAATGGGACTGCCACCAACACCCCGACCCACAGGGTGTCAGGTTGGGTTCTGACTCTGTCAGTGTTGTTCTAGTGAACTGCATTGTTTATTTTATCTTCTTATATTTTTTTTCTTTTCCCTATTAAAGAGCTGTTATTTCCTGCTCCCATATTTTTTCCTGAGAGCCCCTCAATTTAAAATTTATAGCAATTCAGAGAGGTGGGGAGGGTTCACATTCTCCATTTCAGGGGAGCCTCCTGCCTTCCTTAGCAGACTCCTCTCTTTCCAAAACCGAGACAACATCTCGGGGCAGCAACTATCAACACAACCCGAGATGGGGGGGTTCGGGGGCAGGCTCAGCACTCACCAGGCCGGCAGGAAAGCTGGGGGGGCTCCCAGGTGCCATCCTCACGGCAGCGGATGATGGGCGAGCGCCGCGGGGTGAGCCCGGGCCGGCAGCGGTAGCGGGTGGTGGAGCCGATCTCGTAGCGCTGCTTGGCTCTGCCGAAGGCTCGGGCGTTGATGAGGGCAGGGGGGGGCCCGCATTGCACTGCAAGGATGGGGGGGTCATTGTAGTAAAGCCCCCCCCAGCCCAGAGCACAAACAGGAACATTGCATTTCCCAGCCCAGAAAGCCCAAAGGGGGATAAAGTCCCCCCGAGCCCCAACAGGGGCATTGCAGTAAAGCCCCCCCAGCCCAAAAAGCACAAACGGGGGTAAAACCTCCCCAGCTTGGAGCCCAAATGGGGGTAAAGCCCCCCCCAGCTCAGAGCCCAAATGGGGGCATTGCAATAAAGCCACCCCAGCTCAGACAACCCAAACAGGGCATTGTAGTAAAGCCCCCCCGGCCCAGAGTTCAAAAAGGGGGAATTGCAGTAAAGCCCCCAAAAGCCCAAATGGGGACATTGCAATAAAGCCCCCCCCCCAGCCCAGAAAGCCCAAACAGGGGTAAAGACCCTCCAGCCCAGAGCCCTAACAGGGTTAAGGCCACCCCAGCTTGGAGCCCCAACAAGGATATTGCAATAAAGCCCCCCCCCAGCCTGGAGCACAAACAGGGGAATTGCAATAAAGCCCCCCCAGCTTAGAGCCCAAACAGGGGTAAAGCCCCCCCAGCCCAGAACCCAAATGGGGATAAAGGTCCCCCAGCCCAGAGCCCAAACAGGGGTAAAGTCCCCCCAGCTCAGAGTCCAAACGGGGTCATTGCAGTAAAGCCCCCCCAGCCCGGAACCCAAATGGGGATAAAGCCCTCCCAGCCCAGAAAGTCCAACAGGGGCATTGCATTTCCCAGCCTAGAAAGCCTAAACGGGGTAAAGCCCCCCCAGCTTGGAGCCCAAACAGGAACATTGCATTTCCCAGCCTAGAAAGCCTAAACAGTGGAAAGCCCCCCCAGCTCAGAGCCCAAATGGGGATAAAGCCCCCCCAGCTTGGAGCACAAACAGGGGCATTGCAGCAAAGCCCCCCCAGCCCAGAGCAAGCCCCAGAAAGCCCAAACAGGCTGAGGGTGCCATGCCCAGGACTCGTTTCCCCGCTGTGGAGGTGGTGGCGAAGCCCCTCCTCGGTGTGGGGGGTGAGACAGAGTGGAAATTTTCCAGAAATCCATTTTGATTGAGGTGAAATGTACATCTTTGAGTTAGCTCTGTAGCTTGCGAACATTGCTGTTTAATCTGACTGCCTGTTCTCCTGAAAACCTATGCTCTAAGAAACTGCTTCAGTGAAGGACAGAGATTAAAGGGGAGGGCAGACAGAGCAGGGCAACCTGAACCAGGAATTCTTGCTGATAAAGAAAAATTAGCGGCAAATGTCACGTGAAATTTGTAAAAATGAATATGTATGAACCTACTGTGAACTTGTGAAACAATGAAATTATGACCAATTGTGCAATTGCATGCGTATGGATTTGAGAGGGAGCTAAAGAAGGATCTGGAGTTCCCAGAGGCACTCATGTCATTTTAAGGGGAGCCATCCTAATAATTGCTGTAATAAACATGCAGCTTTCACAAATTTACAATTTTCACAAATTTACAACTTTACAATTTCACAAAAATTGTGCGGTTTCTATGCTTCCACGAACAACCCAGCTTACCCAGCCCCATCTTGCAGGTGTAGGACAGGTGGTAGTTGCAGGGCACATCACTCCATTGCCCACCGTCGTGCCACACGATCACCACGCAGTTCTCCCCCGAGAGGAAATAGCTGTCAGGCTGCCCGGGGTGCCAGTTCTCGTAGAGCTGTGGGCACAGGGGGCACAGGGGGTGCAGGGGGCATCCAGCACACCCCGCAGGTGTGGGGGGCAGCATCCTGGCAGTGCCACCCCCATTGGGACAGAGGTGCCATCTCCATGGCAAAGCCCAGGTGTGGCTCCCTGGGGTTGTTCTTGGATAGAAGTGGAAATAGGATGGAGGTGGAGAGGGTTACTGGGATTAAGAGTATTGTGAAAAATGTATTTTATGATTGGCTTTTCGCAAATATTAAAGTGAATATGATATGTGTTGTGTTAGAAAGTAATGCTGTGTTAATTCTCTTAAGGACTGTGTTAAATATAGTTTTAGGTTATAAAAATTGTTAAAATACAAACGATGCTATGTAGGATGCTTTTTTAAAGAAAGGACTTGCAGCAAGATAGCAGCCACAGGACACCTGAATCTTTCAGAGAAAATTAATTTATTGCTCCATTATCAGAAGAAACTAACTTCTTCCCACTTCAAAGGCGCTGTTAGGATTCAGAGGAAGAAGTTGACGATGACCAGACAGAATCCTTTGTTTGAATGGAATTTATGCATCATGTATGAAGTGTATGAATATGCAACAGGCTGTTGCTGTTAAGGGTTAATCCTTTGTTAACATGGGTCCTATTTCGAGCTCGTGCTGCCCAGAAAAAGGTACCCGGACATCCATAACTCTTGGTCTCTATTGTCTCATATTGTCCTAATTCAAATTGTCCAATTTGTTATTACTCTAATTGTATTACTATTCTTATAAACATTTTATTACTATTAAACTTTTAAAATTTTAAAAACAAGTGATTGGCGTTTTTCACAGCATGAATGTATTTAGGACTAGTGAGAGGTCCATGACTTTCACTTGGACCTGCACCAAGATGAGTGGCTCCTAAAACCATTGCGTTACTATTATCCTTACAAAGTAAGGAGACTGAGGTTTTATATTCAGATAGCAGTTAGCAGTTCTCGCTGGTTTTACCTCTCCTCGGCAGGTAAGAAGGGTTTAACTTCTATTTTTTAGAGTCTAATATTTTGGTTGAAACTATCCTTGCATATGGGGATACCAGAGATTAGTTCAGGTTTGAGGATTAGGAGCATTATGGGGATTATATTTAGGGCTATGAGGGGATGTTTTGGTGTGGACAAGTTTTGGACTGATGTGATGTGGGATGGGACAGTGCCTCATTGTGACGGTGTTCACAGGAGTCTCAGGTTGAGGGCAGTGATGAGGATCTGACTCCATGTTTCAGGAGGCTTGATTTATTATTTTATTATATATATTACATTAAAACTATACTAAAAGAATAGAAGAAAATATTTCATCACAAGGCTGGCTAAGAATAGAAAAAGAAGGAATGATAACAAAGGTTTGTGGCTCAGGCTCTCTGTCTGAGCCAGCCAGACTGTGATTGGCCATTAATTAGAAACAACCAACATGGACTAATCAAAAATCTACTTGTTGCATTCCACAGCAGCAGATAATCAATATTTTGTATTTTGTTCTTGAAGCTTCTCAGCTTCTCAGAAGGAAAAACCCTAAGGAAAGGATTTTTCATAAAACATGTCTGCAACACCTCATTGTGTCATTATGAGCATGCATAAGGTGAATGAGGCAATAAGGTGGATTGTATAGGGTGAAAGAGGCAATAAGTAGGATTGCAGCTCCTGTTAGGATAACTGTGAAGGCAGATCAGTTGAAAAGTGTGATTACAACAGTTAGTCGTGCTATGAGGTTTGCTGTTAGCTTAGCTAGGAGTGGGGATGCTCAGCCAGGTGAGGCAGGCAGCTCCTGTTTGGGAGCCCCAAAACCCGAGTTGGGGGGGAGGATAAGGAGGTGCCAGGCTGGTGGTGCCCACCCTGTGAGGGCACCCAGGGCGTGGCAGCCCCACTTACCAAGGGGCTCCCGTCAGACCACTGGAAATCGCCCTCGATGGTGCGGTCGTTGAGGCCGATCCACTGGTACTCCCTGTACTGGTCTGGGGGACACGGGGGGGTGTTGGGGACAGGGACACAGCCAGGTGCCACCTGCCAGGAGGGGCTGAAGGGATATTGGGGGACACAGGGGATGTTGGGGACAGGGACACAGCCAGGTGCCACCTTCAGGAGGGGGCTGAAGGGCTGCTAAGGGACACGGGGCATGGTGGGGACAGGACACGGGGCGTGTTTGGGACAGGGGCACAGCCAGGTGCCACCTTCAGGAGGGGCTGAAGGGATATTGGGGGACACAGGGGATGTTGGGGACAGGGACACAGCCTGGTGTCAGGAAGGGGCTGAAGGGCTGCTGGGAACATGGGGTGTGTTGGGGACAGGGACACAGCCAGGTGCCACCTGTCAGGAGGGGACTGAAGGGCCCCTGGGGGACATGGGGCGTGGTGGGGACAGGGACACAGCCAGGTGTGGGACACAGGGACACAGCCAAGGCCACACACAGGTGTGTCAGGAGGGGCTGGAGGGCACCTGGGGTACACGGGGCGTGTTGGGGACAGGGACACAGCCAGGTGTCAGGAGGGGGCTGAAGGGCCGCGCTCAGGGGGATTTGGGACCTGGGGGTGTCCCTTGTCCTGCAGCAGGAAGGTTCTGGGAGGTTTGGGGACACCCCAAAGGGACATCGGGGAACCCCTTTGCCCCTCAGCCCCGGGGAGGCAGGACAGGACCGGCCGGGAGAGGGCGGCAGAGCCCGGACCCGCCTGTCCCCTCCTGTCCCAGCCTGTCCCCGCCTGTCCCCGCCTGTCCCCGCCTGTCCTCACCTGTCCCTGCAGGTCCCCACCTTGCCCCACCGGTCCCTACCTTGCCTTACCAGTTTCCACCCGTCCCTGCAGGTCCCCGCCTGTCCCTGCAGGTCCCTACCTGGCTATGCCACTCCTCACCTGTCCATCAGGTCTCCACCTGTCCCTCCTGGTCCCCACCTCTCCCTGCAGGTCCCCAACTCTCCCCACTTGTCCCCACCCAGTTCTGCTGGTCTCCACCTGTCCCTGCAGGTTTCCACTTGTCCCCGCCAGTCCCCACCCGGTTCTGCTGGTCTCCACCTGTCCCTGCAGGTTTCCACTTGTCCCCGCCAGTCCCCACCCGTCCCCGCCTGTCCCTGCAGGTCCCTACCTGGCTATGCCAGTCCCACCTGTCCCTGCAGGTCCTCGCCTGTCCCCCCTGGTCCCCACCTGTCCCCACCTGGTTCAGCTGGTCCCCACCTTGCCCTGCCAGTTCTCACCTGGCCCTGCAGGTCCCCACCTGTCCTCTCCTGTCCCCACCCACCCTGCAGGTCCCCATCTGTCCCTGTGAGTCGCCACCCCGCCCTGCCAGTCCCCACCTGTCTCTGCATGTCCCCACCTGTCTGCACCTGGCTCTCCCAGTCCCCTTTCAGGTCCAGCCAGTCCCTGCCTGTCCCTTTGTGTCTCTTTGTGTCCCTTTTTGTCCGTGTCAGGTCTCTCCTGCCCCTTCCTCCTCCGCCGCCCTCAGTTCCTTCAGGCTCTTTGCTCCCTGTCCCGTTCCCACAGCACTTCTCCCCTGCTCTGCCTTCCCCCATCCCTCCAGGGCTGATTTCAGGCAGGTCCTGGCTTTGCCTTCACATTTACACCCAATTTTCAAATTTACACACCCACCCCTCTGCTGCTCTGCCCAGCCATCACTGGACTGCGGGATTTTGCTGGAAAAGGGACAAGATCATCGAGCCCAGCCATCCCCCACAGCCAGGGGCACCTCTGTCCCCAAGTGCCACATCCACAGGTCTCCTAAACCCCTTCAGCCATGGGCAGCATCTCCATGGAGGAATTTTCCCAATATCCAACCTAACCCTGCCCTGGTGCTGCTTCTCCTGCTCTTGAGCCTTTTTCCCTGGGAGCAGAGCCCGACCCCCAAGTGATTCCACCTTGTAAAAAGTGAGAAGGTCCCCCCTGAGCCTCCTTTTCTCCAGGATGAGCTCCCCCCATAACCCTCAGGAGCTCCAGAGCCCCTTCCCCACTCTGTTCCCTTCTCTGGACACTCTCCAGAGCCCGACCCTCAAGTGACTCCATCCTGTAAAAAGTGACAAGGTCCCCCCTGAGCCTCCTTTTCTCCAGGCTGAGCTCCCACCATAACCCTCAGGGCTTCTCCCCTTCTCCCCCAACCCCCAGAGCCCCTTCCCCACTCTGTTCCCTTCTCTGGACACTCTCTGACCCCCAAGTGACTCCACCTTCCTGTCAGGGAATTATAGAAAGTGAAAAGGTCCCCTGTGAGCCCTCCCTGAGCTCCCTTAGATGCTCCAGAGCCCCTTCCCCAGCTCTGTTCCCATCTCCGGACACATTTCAGGGCTGAACCTGTCTGCTCCCACGTCTCTGCATGCACCATCCCTGTCCTGGCCTGTCTGTGTGTCCATCCATCCCTGCAGGGCCGGGCTCCACCTTCTGTGAACTCGCAGCCCCACAGGGCTCAGCAGGGAGGGGACAGCAATGTCACACACCAACAGCAGCAGGGAGGGGACAGCAGTGTCACACAGCAGCAGGGTCACACAGCAGCAGTGTCACGTACCGTTGATGAAGTCCTGCTCCTCGGCGGTCAGGATGGTGGCCAGGTGCCCCCCGTGGTGCCGGCACTGGCTCTCGGCGTCCTCCCAGCTCCTCCGGGTGGAGAAGTGTCGGTAGCAGGAGCCCTGGAAGCTGTCCCAGCCCGGGCTGCAGCTCCTCAGGGCTGAGCCGTGCCAGGGCAGAGGGGAGAGGGTGAGCACGGAGCCCACCTCACCCCAAACTCCTCATCGCCCCTCCTGTGTGCCCGCCGGGCTGCTGAGAGCTGGGCAGCGTGGCCAGGGTGGCACCAGGGCACTCACATGGGCACCCAGGGCACTCACATGGGCAGGGTGGCACCCAGGGCACTCACATGGGCACCCAGGGCACTCACATGGGCAGGGTGGCACCCAGGGCACTCACATGGCACCCATGGCACTCACATGGGCAGGGTGGCACCCAGGGCACTCATATAGCCACGGTGGCACCAGGGCACTCAGATGGCCGGGGTGGCACCATGGCATTCACATGGCCAGGGTGGCACCCATGGCCAGGGTGGCACTCACATGGCCAGGATGGCACCAGGGCACTCACATGGCCAGGGTGGCACCAGGGCACTCACAGGCCAGGGTGACATTCACATGGCCAGGGTGGCACTCACAGGCCACGGTGGCACCATGGCACTCACATGGCCAGGGTGGCACTCACATGGCCAGGGTGGCACCCAGGGCACTCACAGGCCAGGGTGGCACTCATGTGGCCAGGGTGGCACCAGGGCACTCACACAGCCAGGATGGCACCATGGCACTCACATGGCCAGGGTAGCACTCATGTGGCCAGGGTGGCACCAGGGCACTCACAGGCCAGGGTGGCACTCACATAGCCAGGGTGGCACTCACAGGCCACGGTGGCAGCCATGGCCAGGGTGGCACCATGGCACTCACATGGCACCCATGGCACTCACAGGCCAGGCTGGCACCCATGGCCAGGCTGGCACCGGGGCACTCACAGGCCAGGCTGGCACCCATGGCACTCACAGGCCAGGCTGGCGCCCATGGCCAGGGTGGCACCGGGGCACTCACATGGCACCCATGGCGCTCACAAGCCAGGCTGGCACCCATGGCCAGGCTGGCACCGGGGCACTCACGTCTCTCACAGCTGCTGCCCCCGTAGCCGGGCAGGCACAGGCAGGTGAGCTGGGCGCCGTCCTCCACGCAGGTGCCTCCGTTCAGGCAGGGGTTGGGGACACAGCCACCTGCAAGGGACAGCAGCCGTGCTCACCACAGGGCTCAGCACCTCCCCGGTGCCCAGCGGTGCCACCTGGGCATCCTCACATCAGAGGATTTCTGCCAGGCTGAGCCTGGGAATTGTAGAGGAAAGAATTCAAACAATTATTATCTGTTTCTGTCAGCATTGTTTGGAGTTGTGGTTCTCCACAGTGTGTTATTCATGGGCACCAATAGTGTGAGGTGTTCCTACTTTGAGGCCAATCAGACACTTCTAATTTTGAGGTCACCAATAGTGGGAGATGTTTGTAATTTGAGGCCAATTAGATATTTCTGATTTTGAGCTCACCAATAGTGGGAGATGTTTCTGCTTTCAGACCAATTAGATGTTTCTCATTGCTTTGAAGCCAATTAGATATTTCTGATATTTATTAGATATTAGATATTTCTGATTTTTAGCTCACTAATAATGTGAGATGTTTCTACTTTGAAACCAATTAGATGTTTCTCATTTTGAGCTCACCAATAATTTGAGATGTTTCTGCTTTCAGACCAATTAGATTTTTCTGATTTTGAGCTCACCAATAAAGAGAGATGTTTCTACTTTGAAGCCAATTAGATGTTTCTCATTTTGAGTTCACCATTAGTGTGAGATGTTTCTAATTTGAAGCCAATCAGATTTTTCTCATTTTGAGTTCACCAATAATGTGAGATGTTTCTGCTTTGAAGCCAATCAGATTTTTCTGATTTTGAGTTCAATAATGTGAGATGTTTCTGCTTTGAAGCCAATCAGATTTTTCTGATTTTGAGCTCACCAACAGAGATGTTTCTGCTTTGAAGCCAATTAGATGTGTCTCATTTTGAGCTCACCAATAATGTGAGATGTTTCTGCCTTCAGACCAATTAGACATTTCTCATTTTGAGTTCACCAACAGTGTGATATATTTCTAATTACAGACGAATTAGATGTTTCTCATTTTGAGCTCACCAATAAAGTGAGATGTTTCTACTTTGAAGCCAATTACATATTTCTGATTTTTAGCTCACCAATAGTGTGAGGTGTTTCTACTTTGAGGCCAATTAGATGTTTCTCATTTTGAGCTCACCAATAGTGTGAGACGTTTCTAATTTGAGACCAATCACCTTAGAGAGTCCCATTATTAAAGACCCTTGACTCTCATTAAACAGAGCCTTCTGATCCACCTCAAGAGTGGAGTTTTTCTTTCCATCCCTGACTCAACATCCTCAGCCCTGCAGTGTCCCACAGCAAGCAGGGCTCTGAGCTGGCTCTGGGGCCACCAGCTCTGGGCCAGGTGAGGCTCTCAGGTGCACCAGGAGGTGCCTGGAGCAATCCCACACCTCCCTTCCACCTCTGGGTGTGCACAGCCCAGCATCCCTGGCCCAGAGCTGGCCAATCTGGGGTTTTGGCCTCCCCTGGAGCACAGAGGTGAGAGATGGATGCTCTTATCTCCCTTTCCTTCAGAGCTGGGTGCTCTTATCTCCCCTGGGCTCATTGCCACGCCAGCCCCTGCCCCACTCCCTCTGCTCAGCTTGGGGCAGATATTTTTTATGAAAAATCCTTTCCTTAGGATTTTTCGTCATGAGAAGCTGGGTGGCCTCAGGAACAAAATGTAAACAATGGTTATCTGCTGCTGTGGAATGCAACAGGTGCATCTGGGATTGGTCTCGTGTGGTTGTTTCTAATTAATGGCCAATCATAGTCAGCTGGGGACACAAACCTTTGTTATCATTCTTTCTTTTTCTATTCTTAGCCAGCCTTCTGATGAAATCCTTTCTTCTATTCTTTTAGTATATGTTAATATAATATATATTAATATAATTATAAATCTAATATATATTAATATAATTTATTAAAATAATAAATTAAGCCTGCTGAAACATGGAGTCAGATCCTCATCTCTCCCCTCATCCTCAGACCACTGTGAATACAACCACCCCAGCTCCTGCTTTTCCCTGGCTGATGCAGTGTTTTGGGAGGGAAGCACACAGACCACAAAGCCTTTGGCACATCCCAGCCCCGTGTCCTTGTCCTGTCCTTCTGGTGTCACCTGCAGCCTGGCCAAGGCTGGTAACTCAGCCAGCACTGCCCCCGTTCTGGTCATTAATGAACTCGGAGCACAGCGTGTGCTCCCAGCTCAGTGTGATGAACGGCTGCTGCTCGCAGTCCTTGACCCATTCCAGCCCAATCACGCCCTGTTTTATGGTCCTGGGTTTGTGACAAGGACAATGCTGCCACCCTCACGCTCCCCATGAAGTGCTGGTGGCTCCCTGTGCAGCCCATCCATCCCCAGCAGAGCCAGGCATGGCACAGAATGGGTGACCCAAAATGTCCCATGGCTGGCTCCTTCTGGGCATCTCTCCTTGCCAAGGCAAATGCAGCCGTGCCACAGGGTCTGGGCACCCTGCACAGAGCCTCCTTGGTGCCCTGGGGCTGGGCTGGGCACTGCCCTCTCTGTCTGCCTCTCATAATGCAGGAGGAGAGTGGGAACTCGGAATTTTGGGGGGGAAATCGCAGAGCTGGAGGCTGCCAGGCTGTGGATGCAAATGGAATTCCTAATTCAGGGCATTTCTTAAGCCCTGTGTGTGTTCTTGTTATGCCCTGGGGAGGGAGGGCGAGGACCCCACATGGTGCCCTGTGCTGCAGGGAGCGGGATGGGGCAGGGGATTGGCACTGGGATGGGCATCAGAGCCGGCATCACCCCAGGGGTGACCCCCACCCACCCACAGCAGCTCGTGCTCCCTCTGCTCATCCATCTCAGCCCCTGCGGGATGTGGCCCGAAGGCTCTGCAGTGATTTTAGGGAGAGCTGCACAAGGCAGGGTGGTCCTGGTGGGGCTCTGTGTCCCCCGTGTGTCCCCCTGCTCATGCCATGCAGCGTCCAGCCCTCACCCACCTCCCAGGGCAGGGCAGGGTCAGTCCTGAAGGGGCAGACGGAGGGGGAAAAGCAGCCCCTGGTCAGTCCTGAAGGGGCAGATGGAGGGGGAAAAGCAGCCCCTGGTCAGTCCTGGGGGGCACATGGATGGGGAAAAGCAGCCCCAGGGCAGTGCAGGGTCAGTCCTGGGGGGCTCATGGAGGGGGGAAAAGCAGCCCCTGGTCAGTCCTGGGGAAGACATGGAGGGGGAAAAAGCAGCCCCAGCCCTCTGAGGGTCAGTCCTGGGGGGCACATGGAGGGGCAAAAGCAGCCCCAGGGCAATGCAGGGTCAGTCCTGGAGGGGACATGGATGGGGAAAAGCAGCCCCAGCCCTCTCAGGGCAGTGCAGGGTGAGTCCTGGGGGACACATGGAGGGGGAAAAGCAACCCCAGCCCTCACCCCCCTCCCAGGGCAGTGTGGGGTCAGTCCTCGGGGGCTCATGGAGGGTGCAAAGCAGCCTCAACCCTCCCAACCCCCCCCCACCAAGGGGTCCCTTCCACCCCATTCCCGGGCAGGGCAGGGCAGGGCCGGGGGCAGGGATTAGTTCGTCAGTGGGGGAGGCGCAAGGACGAAGGGAAGAGCTCGCCGAGATGCTTGTTCTACAAAGCTTTTAATTAATTCCCTTTATTAGTACCACGGTTAGTCAGAGCAGGGGCTGGGGCCGCCTTTCGCTTATCGGGGCTTTTTCATGGAAACAGTCATTAAAACACTTCACAGAAGTAGAAGAGATTTAAAGTGCATGCAGAGATCAGACCAATTTGTTTGACAAATATGTGCTTCTCCAGACCTGGAACCTTCCCTTACCCAGCTGAGAGAGAGAGAGAGAGAGAGGAGACACGGACGGACAGACAGACAGACAGAGGGCAGCAGTGAAGGAAAGGTGTCGCCTATCTCTAGTGCCACAGAGCGGCCAGCACGGCTGCCCCGAGGGCAAGGCTGGCACGGCAGGGACGCCGGGCAGAGCAGGCGCCCGCCCCGACGCTGGCCCGCTCGGTGGGCACGGCGGGCAGGGGCACGGCCGAGCTGGGGGTCCCTGGCACCACCACCCCCGAGGTGCCAGGACGGGGAGAGCTGAGGCCATCCCTGCGGGTCCCACCTGCTTCTCCCGGAACGGCCGTAAGGAAACCCTCCACGGTGCCAACGGAGGGATGCTCTTCCTCCTCCTCATCATCCTCATCCTCCTCCTCCTCGGAAGGTGCAGCGGGCATCCCTTGCTGTGTGCCCGAGGCCGGTGCGGCGCTGCTGCGGGGCAGCCACGGAGTCGCTGCGGGCGAGGGGAACCACACGGCCCCCGAGTGCTCCTCTCCGTCCTCCTGCGGGGGCGCGGGGGGCAGCGGGGACACCCCGGGGCTCTCCCCGACATCTCCGGAGAGCTCGGCGTCCTCAGCCCCGGAAAAGGGGGTGCTGGCCCCGCCGGATTTGTGCCCGCGGCGGGGGCTCCCAGCGCCTTCTCGGCTCTCTGAGGTGGCAGAATTGGCACCGGTTGGCGATGGCACTCGGTGCCCGGGTGGCCCGGGGGTAGCAGGGCCGCCCGGCCGCCCCAAGGCGTCCCGTGGAGGGTCCGGGCGCTGTGTGGGAGGGCGAGGAAAGCCCTCGGGAGGCTCCGTGTCACCTGCGGGGGCAGCCGTGGGTCCCTCCGGCTCCGTGGGGTGCCCGCGGTGCCGCCCTCCGGCCGGGCGCTCCGGGGATGCGCTGCCAGCTCTGCCCGGCGCTGCTGCCTGCGGCTCCTCTGCAAAGGGCAAGGCGGAAAGGCAGTGAGGGCAGGCAGCCAGCCGGGGCACTGCGGGCACTGCCAGCGGTGCCCACCCTGTGGGCACCGCCAGCTCTGCCCACCCTGCGGGCACTGCCAGCGGTGCCCACCCTACGGGCACTGCCCATCCTGCGGGCACTGCCCACCCTGTGGGCACTGCCAGTCAGAGCCCAGGGCTGTAGGCACTGTCAGCGGTGCCCACCCTGCAGGCACTGCCCACCCTGTGGGCACTGCCGGCCAGAGCCCAGGGCTGCGGGCACTGTCAGAGGTGCCCATCCTGCGGGTACTGCCAGCTCTGCCCACCCTAAGGTCACTGCTGGCACTGCCCATCCTGCGGGCGCTGCCCACTCTACGGGCACTGCGGGCACTGCCCTCTCTGCGGGCACTGGCAGCTCTGCCCATCCTGTGGGCACTGCCAGCCAGAGCCCAGGGATGCGGGTACTGCCAACGGTGCCCACCCTGCGGGCACTGCCAGCATTGCCCATCCTGAGGGCACTGCCCACCCTAAGGACACTGCCGGCAATGCCCATCCTGCGGGCAGTGCCGGCACTGCCACCCTGTGGGCACTGCCCCTCCCGCGGGCACTGCCAGCATTGCCCATCCTGCGGGCACTGCCCATCCCGCGGGCACTGCCAGTTCTGCCCACCCTGCGGGCACTGCCCATCCCGCGGGCACTGCCAGCTCTGCCCATCCCGCTCGCACCAAGTTATGTGGGGCGATGGGAGTGGCCCCGAGCCCGTGTGACGCTGTCCCCTGTCCCCTCCGCAGGGCGCGGCTGCCCGAGCTGTGCCCGAGCTCTGCCCTCACCGCTGCCCCTCGCCTGGTGCCCCTCCAGCTGCCAGCTCCCTCCTGCCGCTCCTGGTGCTGCCAAACCCCGCTCCAGCACTGCCCTGCATGCTGGGACACGCAGATGTCCCTTTGTCCCTGCACTGCCCTACACCAACACTCCGGTGCCCCATCCATGGCGAAGGACGGGGACAGCTGGGGTGACCTGGGCACCATCTGCGGCTGCTCTGTGCCCAGCCCTGGCACCACCATGACAGCCCCCGCTGTCCCCCGTGCTCCTGGGCAGGGATGAGCTCCCCAGCTGAAACAGGACCTGCCTCGGGGCTGGCCGGGGCTGTGGGGAAAGGGGAGGTGGGATGGGGTGACCTGAGGACACAGAGGTAGCTAGTGGCCCCAGGGTGTCTCCAGGGGTCTGGCTTGGCTTGCCCAGGTCAGGGTCCTCAAAGAGGGGCACGGCGTAAATGGCCCCTCGCGACTCGAGCTCCACGGGCGCTCGGGGCAGCTGCAGCTCCTCCAGCTTTTCTGCCACTGTGACAATCTCCTGGAGGAGATTCTCCTCGGGCTCTTGGCCTTGGTATTTTCCTGCAGCCTCAGGGAAAGAGTTTGTCCCTTCTGTGGGCAGAAAGAAAGTGGGATATTACTGCCCGGTCCTGGCTCCGCAGCGCTCGGAGATGAGCGCACCCCACAGCAGGCCTGGAGCCTTGGCACCCCAGCTCTCCTCAGCCTCCCCTTCCCCTTCTAGATGGGGTCAGCAGGGGGAGGATCAGGCCCTCCCAGGCAGTGCCACCAGCCCCAGCAGGAGCTGGCAGTGCCACCAGAGCTGGCAGTGCCACCAGCCCCAACAGGAGCCGTGGGGCTCAGCAGCACGTGGTGGGGCCAGATCCTAATCCCTGCATTCCCCTCGCTGTGGGGATCCTCCTCTACACCCCCATCCCCACCCCGGGGAGGGCAGACATGCATGGGGGGTTAGTGGGTTACAGGGGTGGTGGAGTCATGGCACGGGTCCATCCTGCTTAAGCCAGAGAGATGGGGAAACTGAGGCCCAGAGATGCTCAGCATCCCCACACTGGGAGCCCCCACGGCCCTGAGCGGACACACAGAGATGTGGGGTCAGGCAGGAGGAGTGCAGGGACAGCTCTGATCCTTCTGTGCCCCTTATCCCTGCCAGCCTGTGTCCTGCCTCACTGCTCACCTTGCTGCTCCCCACAGGTCTCCTTGCTGCCCAGCATCACCCCAAACCAGCCTGGCAGGCTGTGCCCCACAGCCCCAGGGCCCCAGGAGTGCCCCCCAGGCCTGCTGCCCAGGGGGATGAACCCTCCTGGAGCTGTGCCCACAGAGCCCACGCAGAGTGATGGTGCCATGCAGGACACCCCTGGTCTGTCACAGTGAACTGGCACCAAGGACATGCAGGGCCGCCCTCCTCTGCCACAGTGTGTCTGCATGCACTGCTGGGACCCTGCAGAGCATCCCTGCTGCATTGAGAGCTGTCAGCATGCACTGCTGGGACCCTGCAGAGCATCCCTGCTGCATTGAGAGCTGTCAGCATGCACTGCTGGGATCCTCAGAGCATCCCTGCAGTGTTGAGAGCTCTCAGCATGCACTTCTGGAACCCTCAGAGCATCCCTGCCCTATGGAGAGGGGTGAGCATGCAATTCTGGGACCCTCAGAGTATTCCTGCAGTACTGAGAGCAGTCAGCATGCACTGCTGGAGCCATGCAGAGCATGCCTGCCTTACTGAGAGGGGTCAGCATACAATTCTGGGACCATGCAGAGTATCCCTACCCTATAAAGAGCTGTCAGCACACAGTGTCAGGAGCCTGCAGAGCATCCCTGCCCTATGGAGAGCTGTCACATGCATCGCTGGGACCCTCAGAGAATCTCTGCAGTACTGAGAGGGGTCAGCATGCACTGCTGGGACCCTGCAGATCATCCCTGACCTACTGAGAAGTGTCACCATGCGCTGCTGGGACCCTGCAGAGCATCCCTGCTGTACCAAGAGCTGTCAGCATGCAATTCTGGGACCCAGCAGAGCATCCCTGCCCTACGGAGAGCTGTCACATGCAGTGTCAGGACCCTGCAGAGCATCCCTGCCCTATGGAGAGCTGTCACATGCAGTGTCAGGACCGTGCAGAGGATCGAGGTGTCAGCATGCAGTGTCAGGACATGCAGGTTACGCCTCCCCTCTCAGCTCCACCAGCATGCAGGGCACCCCTGTCCTAGCACAGCAGCTTCAGCCGGTACCAAACACCCCTGCCCTGCCCCGACAGCGTAGCAGCAGCACCGAGAGCACCCAGGGACCCCAGCACAACCCCGGCACATGCACCCCAACCCGGGGGACCCTCCCACCGATCCCTGCCGGGGGTGCCCCTGTTTACCTCGGAAGCAGTACGCATCGTATCTGCTCTGGGCATCGGGGAACCCCGTCTGGTTGCGGAACAGGAAGATGGTTTTGACGCCGGGCAGGGCCCCTCCGCAGCGCTCCCGGGGGGTGACGATGGGGTAGCGGACGCTGCCATCGGCCAGCCAGCCGGGGCTGCAGGCGTCCAGCCCCGCGTTCCAGGCAGCGTACAGCTGGCCAGGGCTCGCCAGCTCCGCGCCCAGAGCCCGGCAGCGCTGCGCAGCCTCCTCCAGGGTGAACCTGGCCGGGGATGTCTCCAGAAAGATCTCACCTGGGGAGAGAGGAGGGAGAGGGGGGTTAGAGATGGGGAGGGGGGTAAGGGAGGAGGGAGCCCCCTCGGCTCGTCCGCTCTCGGCATGAGCCCAGGAGAGGGTGTGGAGATGGAGAATGCGGTGTGGAGGGACACCGGGGGCTGGAGGAGGGCTGCATCCCTGCCTGCATCCCTGCCTGCGTCCTTGCAACCCTGCCTGCATACCTGCCTTCCAGCCTTCATCTCTGCCTGCTTCCCTGCATCCCTGCCTGCCTCCCTGCCATCCTGAGTGCTTCCCTGCCTGATTCCCTACCTGCATCCCTGCCTGTTTCCCTGCTTCCCTGCATCCATGACTGCTTCTCTGCCTGCTTCCCGGCCTTCCTGAGTGCTTCCCTGCTTTCATCCCTGCTTGCATCCCTGTCTTCCTGCCTGCATCTCTGCCTTTCTGCATCCCTGCCTTCATGAGTGCTTCCCTGCCTGATTCCCTATGTGCATCCCTGCCTTCCTGCATCCTTGCCTGCATCCCTGCCTGCATTGCTGCATCCCTGCCTTCCTGAGTGCTTCCCTGCCTGATTCCCTACCTGCATCCCTGCATCCCTGCCTGCTTTCCTGATTCCCTGCCTGCATCCCTGCCTGCCTTCCTGAGTGCTTCCCTGCCTGCTTCCCTGCCTTCCTGTCTGTGTCCTTGCATCCCTGCCTGCATCCCTGTCTTCCTGAGTGCTTCCCTGCCTGCATCCCTGCCTTCCTGAGTGCTTCCCTGCCTGCATCCTTGCCTGCATCCTTACATCCCTGCCTTCTTTCGTGCTTGCTTCCCTGCTTCCCTGCCTGCATCTCTGCCTTTCTGCATCCCTGCCTTCCTGAGTGCTTCCCAACCTGCATCCCTGCCTGCTTCCCTGCCCTCCTGCCTGCATCACTGCATCCCTGCCTGCATCCTTGCATCCCTGCCTGCTTCCCTGCCTTCCTGCCTGCCTCCCTGCATCCACGCCTGCTTCTCTGCCTGCTTCCCCGCCTTCCTGAGTGCAGCATCCCTGCCTTCATCTCTGCCTGCCTCCCTGCCCATGCACAGCAAGTCACAGTGCAGGCACATCTGGAGCTCTCACGCCACATGGGATTGATCCCTGCCCTTGCAAAGAGAGCTGAGACTTTGAAGCGGCCCTGAACGGGACTGCAGAGGAGCAGATCCATGCCCTGCACTGAGCAATCCATGTGTGGGACATTTCTGAGGACACCTGCAAGCCCAGCGAGCACCTGGGTGAGGCTTCATGCTCAGGAGGGCTGGGGAACACTGCCCCAAAGTACAGCATTAACCAACCCCACAGCTGCCCCTGCCTCCCAGTCCCTCACCCCTGGCACCCGCCTGGCACCACCAACCAACCCCAGAGCAGCTGCCACCACCAGTGGGGACCCCAAAAGGAGGGACCAGCCACCCCCAGGCACACAGAGCCAGGCAGGATCTGCAGCCCTGCTCCTCATGCAAAGCACAGCACACACACAACCAAACCCAAACCACCCAACCCAGCGTGCTGCTGGTCTGGGGCACATCACTGCAGGCACAGCCCAGTCTGGGCACTGCCTGCTGCCAGGGACAGAGCCCCCACCCCTCCAAAATGAACCAGGAATGCTTTAGGAAGCACACAGCAGGTCCCCACACCCAAAGACAGCACCTGCAGCTTTTCACTTGTTGGGTTTACAACGGGTTACAGAGGTAAGTTAGCGTGGGAGCAAAAGCAGAGGAGGGCAAGAGGTGGCACCACGGGCACCTGGCAGGTCCTCAGCGTAGCAGTACACGTCATACATGTCCTCAGGGTCCACCACGCCGTAGTTCCTCACCCCGGGGAAGCCATTCATGTCTCCATAACAGGCCTCACGGGGAGTCTGGATGGGGTACCTGGGGCAGAGAGCACAGGGGAGCTGCTGACTCCATGGGGAACGGGTGGGAGCAGTGCCAAGGTGTTACAACCAAACAAACTCCAAGGAAGCACACACAGATGAGTTACAACCAAACAAACTCCAAAGGAGCACACACAGATGTGTTACAACCAAACAAACAACTGAGGGGGCACACACAGATGTGTTACAACCAAACAAACAACTGAGGGGGCAAACACAGATGTGTTACAACCAAACAAACACTGATGGAGCAAACACAGATGTGTTACAGCCAAACAAACTCCGAGGGAGAAGTGCCAAGGTGTTACAACCAAACAAACTCCGAGGGAGCACACACAGATGTTACAATCAAACAAACCCAAAGGGAGCACAGGCAGAGGTGTTACAACCAAACAAACACTGAGGGAGCACACACAGATGTGTTACAACCAAACAAACTCCAAGGGAGCACACACAGAGGTGTTACAACCAAACAAACACTGATGGAGCACACACAGATGTGTTACAACCAAACAAACCCAAAGGGAGAAGTGCCAAGGTGTTACAACCAAACAAACTCCGAGGGAGCACACACAGATGTGTTACAACCAAACAAACACTGAGGGAGCACACACAGATGTGTTACAACCAAACAAACTCCAAGGGAGCACACACAGATGTGTTACAGCCAAACAAACTCCAAGGGAGCGCACACAGAGGGGTTACAACCAAACAAACTCCAACGGAGCACACACAGAAGAGCACGGACAACAGGATTACAACAGTTTATAAAGGGGGGCAGTCCAGGGGAGGAGACTGCCTACAAACCAATCAGGAGCTAGCAAGGAGGAGCATGGTTGTCACAGACATATTTTATGAAAAATCCTTTTGCCAGGATTTTTTTCTCCTGAGAAGCCTCAGAGGAAAAGAACAACAATGATTATCTGCTGCTGTGGAATGCAACAGGTGCATCTGTGATTGGTCTCACATGGTTGTTTTTAATTAATGGCCAATCACAGTCCAGCTGCCTCAGACTCGCTGGTCAGTCACAAGATTTTATTATCATTCCTTTCTATTCCTTGCCAGCCTTCTGATGAAATCTTTTCTTCTCTTCTTTTAGTATAGTTTTAATAGATACTTTTCTTTTAATATAATATATATCATAAAATAATAAATCGGCCTGCTGAAACATGGAGTCAAGATTTTAATCCCATCCCTCATCCTGGGACCCCTGCGAACACCACCACACATGGGGTGGGCTCACATCAACCTAACACCGATGAGGAAGAAGGAGGGAGGAGTGAATACATAATTAGCAAACGGATGAAGGGAAACAACATCACGGACATAGAACTTTCTGGCTAAAGGGGTGTAAAAACCATAACTGAAAAACTGCAGGGGCTGGGTTTAGAGGATTGACAGGGGAGAGTTTGGAAACATGGGAGGGGTGGAGGAGATTGACATGGGGATTGATACAAGGGAAAAATATGGGGTAACAACTTCTGGGAAGAACCCTTTGGGAAACTGAACAGAGGGGGACGGAACGAACCGTTTTTCTAACATAGAAAAATCTAACACATTAAAATTAAACAATTAAAACCCAAAAGCAAACCACAACAGGGCGAGGCACAGGGGTGCCCACCTGACGGTCTGGTCGGCGATCCAGCCGGCGTCACACTGCTCGTAGCCCCCCAGGTAGGCGGCGTAGAGCTGCTCGGGGGTGGCGATGCTGGCACCGATCCTGGCACAAGCCTCCTGCGCCTCGGAGAAGGTGTAGGCGTAGCGCATGGAGCCCTCCCGGTAGTGGAACACCACTCCTGTGGGTACACATGGCCATGGGCAAGGGGCTTCATGGCAGCCCCCCACAAATGCACCTAGGGTTTGCTGCAGCTCCCTTCACAGAGAAATCCTTCCCAGGATTTCTCCTGGGGAAGGCAGTGAGAGAGCTCACGGAAGGGAATGAAAACAATTCTTATCTCTACGTGCTGCTCCTGTTGTTTGGCACACGCGGAATGTGTTATGGGGATTGTGTACAGGAAGGGGTTTGTTAATTAGACACTGGTGATGGTTGTTTGGATTGATTGACCAATTAGGTCAAAGCTGTGTCGTGACTGTTAGAAAAGGGTCACAGGTTTTTCCTTAGTATTAGTATAGTATAATACAGTATAGTTTGAGTGTAGTATAATATAGTTATAATAGCTTATAAAGCAATTAGTTAATAAATGAATTGCTTAATAAACTAATATAAAACAATTAGTTAATAAATTAATTGCTTAAAGCAATTGTTTTATAAACTAATAAACTAATTGCTTATAAAGCAATTAGTTAATAAACAATTGCTTAATAAACTGATATAAAGCATTTAGTTAACCAACTAATTGCTTAATAAAGCAATTGTTTAATAAAGTAATAAACTAATTGCTTATAAAGCAATTGGTTCATAAACAATTGCTTAATAAAGCACTTATTTAATAAACTAATAAATTTTATTATAAAGCTTATAGTTTTCTATAGCATAGTATAGCATAGTACAGTTTGAGTGTAGCAGAATATAGTTATAATAGTTTATAAAGCAACTGGTTAATAAACTAATATAAAGCATTTAGTTAATTAACTAATTGCTTAATAAAGCAATTACTTAATAAACCAATAAAATAATTGCTTATAAGGCAATTGTTTAATAAACTAATAAAGTTTATTATACAGCTTATAGTATAGTATAGCAAAGTATAGTATAGTTTGAGTGTAGTATAATGCAGTTATAATAGCTTATACAGCAATTATTTAATAAACTAATTGCTTAATAAACTAATATAAAGCATTTAGTTAATAAACTAGTTGCTTAATAAAGCAATTGTTTAATAAACTAATAAAGTTTATTTTAAAGTTTATAGTATAGTAAACAAAGTATAGTATAGTTTGAGTATGGTATAATAAAATATCTAATAAAGCAATTGGTTAATAAACTAATATAAAGCAATTAGTTAATAAACAATTGCCTAATAAAGCAATTATTTAATCAACTAAGAAACTAATTGCTTATAAAGCAATTATTTAATGAACAATTGTATAATAAAGCAATTATTTAATAAAATAATAAACAATTGCTTAATAAAGCAATTGTTCAGCCTTCTGAAATCACTAGTCATTGCATGTTATTCCCATGCTGGGGGTCATCCTGCTACAACACCCAGGGCAGCATTTGCCGAGCCAGGAGAGGGCCCCTGGCTGCCCCCAGTGCCACCTCTGCCTACCCTGTGGTACCTTTGACTTTGACATGGAGGATGTCGTGGCCGTCCTCATTAAACAATTGTTTATTAACTAATTGCTTAATAAAACAATTAGTTAGTAAACTAATAAACAATTGCTTAATAAAGCAATTGTTCAGCCTTCTGAAATCGCTAGAGTCATTGCACGTTATTCCCCTGCTGGAGATCATCCTGCTACAACACCCATGGGAGCGTTTGCTGAGCCAGGAGAGAGCCCCAAGCTGCCCCAAATGCCACCTCTGCCCACCCTGAGGTACCTTTGACTTTGACATGGAGGATGTTGTGGCCGTCCTCATTAAGCAATTGTTTAATAAACTAATAAACAATTGCTTAATAAAGCAATTGTTCAGCCTTCTGAAATCACTAGTCATTGCATGCTATTCCCCTGCTGGAGATCGTCCTGCTACACTACCCAGGGCAGCGTTTGCCAAGACAGGAGAGGGCCCCAAGCTGTTCCAAACGCCACCTCTGCCCACCCTGAGGTACCTTTGACTTTGACGTGGAGGATGTCGTGGCCGTCCTCGATGCCGTGCTGCACGTCGCAGCGGTAGATGCCCGAGTCGTTGGGGCGCAGCTCGGTGAGCAGCAGCGAGGCGTTGGTGTAGCGCTGGTGGAAGATGGGCAGGGAGGCGCGCAGCCGATAGTCCTCGCTCACCTTCACCCTGTCCCCACGAGCTACCAGGATCTCCACCTCCCTGCCCTCAGAGATGAAGGTCCACTTCACCCGGGGTGTGCCCAGGACGGCGCGGCGGCCGCCGGTGCTGGCGGTGGTGGGCTGGGGGCCAAGGTAGGTGATGAGGCACGGGATGGTGACATCGCCCGCCAGCACGGCCTCCAGGGCTGGGTGCCGTGGCATGGACACCTGCAGAGCCTTGGGGTCCTCTGGGTGGGAGAAGAGAGGAGATGTGAGCAGGGTTAGTGTGAGGAGCCCCCCGAGATCACCACTAGGGCGCCAATGGGGTGCTGAGTTACCTGTGCCATCTCCAGGGCCAAACACCTCCGGGAGTGCCGTGGGGACAAACAGCCAGAGCAGCAGCAGGGGGAGGGCTGGGGCCATGCTCTGCCCTGCAAGGGGGGAGAAAAAACCACCCAGATGTGCTCAGAATCCATAAAAACACCAAAAATCTCCCATCCCTGCAGGAGGGGAAGAGGCTGGGGAGGTCCCCCAGAGCCTGGGGGGGAATGGGATGATGGATGTGGAATTGGGGCACAGAGGGAAGGGAAGTTTTGGGAAGTTTTGGGAAGTTTAGGGAACTTTAGGGAAGGGAAGTTTAGGGAAGGGAAGGGAAGTTTAGGGAAGTTGGGAAGGGAAGGGAAGGGAAGGGAAGGGAAGGGAAGGGAAGGGAAGGGAAGGGAAGGGAAGGGAAGGGAAGGGAAGGGAAGGGAAGGGAAGGGAAGGTGCCCTGGCTCACAAGAGGAAGAAGACACCATAAGCAACCAGGAGCAATGGCTGGGAGCCACTGGGTGCCATCCAGCCCCTCTGACCTCCCCTGGGGACAGCACAGTCCAGCCTGGCCTGCAGAGCACAGATGGTGCCAGCCCAGCCCTGGCTGCAGCGGGCAGGGAGGCGATGCCAGCGCCAGGGCCGTGTGCCCGTGGTGCCACCGTGAGAAAGCTCGGGGAGGGTTTGGTGAGGAAGGAGGTGCTGAGGGACCTCAGGGAGCAGGCAGGGCACACTGCAGGTGCGCACACGCGTGTGCATGCCCTCGTGCACGCCTGCCCTGCCAGGGGGGCTCGAGGAGGGAGCTGAGCTCAGCGAGCAGGGGGGGACAGCCCAGAGCACACACAGAGCCCAGGGCAGGGGGGAGGGAAGGAGCAGGACGGCTCCTTTGCCATTCAGCTCACGCCGGAGGCTCCCCGTGCGCGGGCTGGGAAAAGCGAGGCTGCCCAAAGCAGCCTTTATGTCCCGTGCCTCCCTCAGGCTGCCTGGCACAAAGGGCTGCCACCGGTGGGGTGGGCACCAGCCCTGAGAGAGCCTCGTGGTCAGTCCTGCCATCACCCAGCCCTCTCTGGGGAATAGCACAGGGGGTGATAAGAACATCATGGGGGCCTCTGGGTGTCCTTTCTGAAGTGAGAGTCCTGTGGGCAGCACAGGGGGTGATATGAACATCATGATAAGAACATCTTGGGGGGCTCTGGGTGTCCTTGCAGTCTTGCTGCTCTTGCAGCCATCCAGAGAGGAGGCTGATGCTGGGAATGTGGGGAAATGTCCCTGCCTGGTGCACTCTCCATACCCTCTGACCCCTCTGCAGAGGCTCCTTGGGGCTCCTCAGCCTCCCGTGCCAGGGATGCAGCGTGCCATTGCCAGGGAACCGAGCAGCCCGAGGCTCTGAGCAGATTTGTAATTTATGAGCTCTTTGCGCTGTATTGATTTCAGCAGCCACAGGAGCAGCTCACTGTCCAGTCACTGGCTGCAGGGACAGACTGACAGGATGCTGCCTTGTCACCTGTGTCCCTCCTCAAGCTGTGTTCCCAGAGTGTGCCCGGGGCACCACTGCTCTGGGGGGAGGGTGTGAATCCAGCCCTGGGCACCACACACACCCCAGCACCAATTACCGTGGATGGGCAACCCCTGGAGCCATGGATATACAGGCCTGGCACCACACACCATGGATGCACACCCCCTGGAACCACAGATACACATTCTCTGACACCATACACCATGGGTACACAGCCCCTGGAGCCGTGGATGTACAGCCCTGGCAGCACAAACCATGGGTACACAGCCCCTGGCAGGACACACCATGAGTACACAATCTCTGGAGCCATGGCTGTACATCCCTGGCACCATGTACAGCCCTGGCACCACACACCATGGGTACAGAGCCCCTGGAGCCATAGTCACACAGCCCTGGCAGTGCACACCATGGATGTACAGCCTCTGGAGCCATGGATGTACAACCCTGGCACTCACACCATGGGTGTACAACCCTGGCACCACGGATGTACAACCCTGGCAGCACACACTATGGGTGTACAACCCTGGCACCACACACCGTGGGTACACAGCCCTGGCACCACACACCATGGACACACATCCCCTAGAACCCTGGCAGCATAACACCATGGATGTACAGCCTCTGACACTATGGATATACAGCCCTGGCATCACACACCATGGGTACAGAGTCCCTGGAGCCATGGTCATACAGCCCTGGCACCACACATCATGGATGTACAACCCCTGGAGCCATGGATGTACAACCCTGGCACTCACACCATGGGTGTACAACCCTGGCACCACGGATGTACAACCCTGGCAGCACACACCATGGGTGTACAACCCTGGCACCACACACCATGGGTACAGCCCCTGGAGCCATAGTCACACAGCCCTGGCAGTGCACACTATGGATGTACAGCCCCTAGAACCACAGATATACATTCTCTGGGGCCACACACCATGGGTACACAGCCCTGGCACCACGCCCCATGGGTACACAGCCCCTGGCACCACACACCATGGGTACACAGCCCCTGACACTATGGATGTACAACCCTGGCACCACACACCATGGGTACACAGCCCTGGCACCACACACCATGGATGTACAGCCCTGGCACCACAGATATACATCCCTGGCACCACATACCACGGGTGCACAGCCCTGGCACCACACCCCAGGGGTGCACAGCCCACAGCACCAGGCACTGTGCATGCACAGCTCCCAACACCAACAAAAAGCCCCTGACACCACACACCATGGATGTACAGCCCTGGCACCACACACCATGGGTACACAGCCCCTGGCACTATGGATGTACAACCCTGGCACCACACACCATGGATATACAGCCTTGGCATCACACACCATGGATGTACAACCCTGGCACCACACACCATGGGTTCACAGCCCCTGGCACCACACACCATGGATGTACAGCCTTGGCACCACACACCGTGGGTACACAACCCCTGGCACCACGCCCCAGGGGTGCACAGCCCACAGCACCAGGCACTGTGCATGCACAGCTCCCAACACCAATACAAATCCCCTGGCACCACACCCCATGGGCATCAACCATCCAGTGCAGACCACAGACGTCCCCTTCCCAGCAGGAGCAGCCAAAGCTGGGCTGCCCAGTGGTGCCAGGGCCAAGGCAGGAGCTGTCTGTGCTCCAGACGGATATTTTGAATGCAGCCCCATGGCTCTGTGTGAGGGACAAAACCCTCCTGCGTGGCAGCCGTGGCCAGGCTCCAGCCCGGGGGCTGGTGCCACCCCCTGGGCAGCCGGGCAAGGCAGGCTTTTGTCACTGGCACCTTTTCTTCCCGTCCCCAAGGCGCCGGGGTGGCGCGGACAGCAACCCTGAAATCCCGGGGAGGAAATCCAAGAGATAAAATTCCACAGGAATTGGGCAGGCTGGAGTGGCTGCCCTCCTCCTGTGCCCATCCCTGAGTGTGTGCTGGCACTGGGAATGGGGTGTGGGAAGGGTTAAAGCAAATTTCACCCTGCCCCATGAGCAGAGACTCTCAGGGTTTGGGGTTTGGAGTTGGATTTTTACGTTGGGTATCTTTCCTGTTTGCCACAAATGGAAAATCCTTCAACCCACAAATTCTGAGGGAAAAGCTGAGAGCAGGATAGGGAAGAGCAGCCAAAAAATGTTGAATAATTATAATGTCAGCAACTCGTGAGGCTCAGAGTTGTCCCAGAGACCTCAGAGCTCAGGAGCTGCCGGGATCAGACAGACACACAGGCAGGCACGTGGCGGGGCCAGCTAACCTCCATTTCTGTGGGAAACCAGGTGGAAAATGGAGCTGGGATCTATTTTGGGACAGCGCTGCTCCTCCTTTCTCCCCTGAGCTCGGCCCTGCTTTCAGAGCTGGCTCCTTGAATGTGGCACCTGCAGCACCTGGGCCAGGGCTCAGCACTGGAGCTGTGCCTGTGGATGTCCCTGAGAGGGGTTTGTGATGTCCCTTAGTGGGGTTTGTGATGTCCCTTAAAGGGGGTTGTGGATGTCCCTTAGAGGGTTTGTGATGTCCCTTAAAGGGGTTTGTGGATGTCCCTTTTTATCTCTGGAGGGGGGTTTGTGGATGTCCCTTAGAAGAGTTTGTGGATGTCCCTTTTCATCTCCAGAAAGGAGTTTGTGGATGTCCCTTAAAGGGGTTTGTGGATGTCCCCTTTTATCTTCGGAGGGGGGTTTGTGGATGTCCCTTAGAGGGATTTGTGATGTCCTTTAGAGGGATTTGTGGATGTCCCTTTTCATCTCCGGAGGGGTTTTTCTCCTGTCCCTTTTCATCTCCGGAGGAGTTTTCTCCTGTCCCTCCACGTGATGCTGCTCACGCCGCTCCCAAGGTGCCCTGCCAGCCCGCAGCGATCCGGAGCAGGAGGAGGAGGAGGAGGGAGCAGAGCGGTGCTTTTCCAGGGATGCTCAGCTGCAGAATGAGTCAGCAGCCTCCGGCACAGCCTGGCCCCGCTCCAGCCCCGTCCCCACCGGCAAAGGGCTCCGGACACGCCGGTGCCGCACGGGCACGCACACGGACCCGCTGTCCCGGCCGCGGTTCTCTCCTATCCGCTCCGTGTCCGTCCCCCCGGAGCTGCAGACCCCCAGGATCCGTGCCCACCCCTGCCCCAAACCCCCAGGATCCGTGCCCACCCCCGGAGGGGTCCCCGGGGGGAGCGGGGCCGTGCCAGGCGGTGCCAACCCCGGGAGGGCCCGGAGGGCTCCTGGCAGCGGAGCTGGCAGAGCTGAAAGGCCGGAAGGAGGTGGGGAGGAGGGGGGTCCCTGCAGCTGCCAGGAGCCCGAGCCCCCCGAAGAAAGGGGCTCCTTGTGCAGGGGAGAGCGCGGGGAGGGTCCCGGGGGAGGTTCAGAGGGGCGGGGGGCGAGCAGAGCCCGCAGGAGCCGCCAGGGACACCCCGGCACGTGTAGCCCTGGCTAAGTGTGTCACACGCACACGTGTGTGGTTTGCACACCCACCCCCGCCTTCCCGGGGATCTGCTGGGGAAACTGAGGCACGGGGAGGGGCAGTAGTGTGCGGGTCCCTGATTTCAGCACCTCCCAAACTCGCATGTCCCCCCTCCCAGCACAGCCTCACCCCAGCTCCCAGTTTAAACCGTTCCCTGGAAAACAGCTCTAAAATATCCTGCTCGGCCTCTCCCTGCCGTGCAAAACGCTCCGGGATGGGCACAGGGGGGATTCTCCCACCCCAAGTGCAGCCAGGAGGAAGAGCAACAGGTTCTGGGGTGGGAAGTGACAGGGGCAGAGGTCCCTGGCAGGGATGCTCAAGGGCAGCCCCTTCACCCTGGGGATGAAATGTTCCGCCTGCGGGAGGGGAAAAGGGCTGCGGGAAAATTCCCCTTCCCCGGGACACCCCCGGCGGGTCTGGGGTTCACAGCGGGGCGGATAGGTTGGAAAAAGCCGTGAAAATCCTGAAATATTTCACCTCTTGCCCCCTCCTGCCTCCCAGCAGAGAGAGCTGGGGGAGGACGGGGAGAACCATCTCAAAATCCAAAAATCCCAAAGTCCCAAAATCCCAAAACCCCAAACCTTGGGCTCGGCCCCAGCTCCCCCAGACCGGGCAGCTCTGCCCCGAGCTCAGCCCAGCGACACAAACGGGAAGGAGCTGGGGGAGCCTGATCCCTGCCCGGCTCCGTGCCTCAGTTTCCCTTTGCACTGCTGCAGCCTCCTTGGGACAAGGAGCAGGGACTCTGCAGAACACACCAACCCCATCCTGGACCCCTGACCCCTCTCCCAAAACGGGGTTCCTGAGGAAACAACGTGGAAAATGCTTTTTTGTGCCCAACACCTCTGAGCCCTGCTGCTGGACTGGGCTATGGGCTGGCTCTAGGCTGGGCTCTGGGCTCCAGGCTGGGCTCTAAGCTGGGTTCCAGGCTGGGCTCTAAGCTGGGTTCCAGGCTGGCTCCAGGCTGCAGCAGCCGGGCAGCACCAAACTCCTTTCTCCTCCCAACTTGGCAGAGCCCCCCCAGCCCCCGCTGTGCCCGCTCCGAGCCGCCCCCTCCAGAAACCTCGGGGACAAGGACAAAGCCACCCGAGCCCTCCCCGCTGCAGGGCAGGACGGTGCGAGGGGAAAAACCCCGGGGAAACCTCCGAACTGAGCCAGCCCGGCTCTCGTTTCGCTTTCTGTGCGGAGCTGAATGAAAGGCGAGACCGGGATGGAAAGCGCAGATCCCGGGGGCACCGCAGCTCCTGGGGCACCGCAGATCCTGTGGGCACCAATCCCGGGGGCACCAATCCCGAGGGCACCGCAGATCCCGGGACAGCAATCCCGGGGCATCGCAGATCCTGTGGGCACCAATCCCGGGGCACAAATCCCGGGGGCACCGCAGATCCCGGGGGCACCGCAGATCCCGGGGCACCGCAGATCCCGGGGCACCAATCCCGGGGGCACAGCAGATCCCGGGGCACCGCAGATCCTGTGGGCACCAATCCCGGGGGCACCGCAGATCCCGGGGTACCCCCGGTATCCCCCCAGTTCACCTGGCTCGGTGCGGGGCCGCACCCCCGGGGTTCCCGGTACCCCCAGCTCACCTGGCTCGGTGCGGGGCCGCAGCCCCGGCCCCGGGGCCCGGCGTGCGGCTGAGCTGCGGCTCCTCCGGGGCAGCGCGGGCAGTTCGGCAGCAGGGCTGGCACGGAGCTGCACCAGGCATAAGTGCAGGCACCGAGAAAAGAGCCTTCTCTGTGTGTGTGTGTGTGTGTCCGTGTCCTCCACTCCGCTTTTTTTTTTTTTTTTGCTTTTTTTCCCTTCCCCTTTCCCTCCTCCTTTTATATTTATTCCTTCCCCTAATTAAGAAGGAGAAGAAGGAAAAAAAAAAAAAAAGATACTACCGTGTTGGCAGGCTGCTCGTCCCTCCCCGTCCCTCCCTCCTGGCGGCTGGCAAAGCCCGCACGAGAGGAGAATGAGGAGGATGAGGAGGATGAGGAGGATGAGGAGGATGAAGAGGATGCTCAGCCCGGTGTTAACCCGATGCAGCAGAATTGGGGAGCAGAGAATGGGGGTGTCGCCCCCCCAGACCCCTCCGTGGCTCGGGAATGCCCTTGGGGTGGCGATTCCTGGGATTTGGCAGCTTCGGCTGGATGGGGAGGGGGCGGCGGGCGGGGGTCCCGGTAGCCAGCAGAGGCTTTGTCATGTAAAAAAACCCTTTTGCTGTGGGTGGAGGAGTCTGGGGGGCTTTGCCAGCCCCCACAAACCCCTCTAAGGGACATCACAAACTCCTCTAAGGGACATCACAAACCCCTCTAAGGGACATCCACAAACCCCTTTGGTTGTGGGAGCAGCCAGAGCCGAGCTGGCACAGCACAGCACTCACAGTGCCTCAGTTTACCTGCATCTGCGGCAGGGCCAGGATCATTGATGCATCTTTAGGCTGCAATGCCTCAAGTCCTCAATCCTGCGGGAATTCTGGGGACCTGGGCACCGGTGGGGTCTGGTGGGCAGCTGGCACACCCCGTTGGCAAAGGGGCAGCACCCAGCTGGCACCGAGGGTTTTTTAAAGCTGATCTCGCCGAAAGTTTGCCTGGCACGGAGCATTCCCCGGCCGGGGGGGCGGCGCGGAGCTGCCAGGGAATTGCTCGGGTGAGTTTGCAGAAAGCCTCAGCTCCGTTCCTGAGCTGAATTAATCATTTGGCACCCTGGGAAATAATTGCGGGCGGCAGAGGCGGCACCGGCAGCGCTGCAGCTCCGGGGAGGGGAATGGCCAGGGGGGTGATGGGACACAGCGCGGGATGGGAATTGCACTCACACTCACACTCACACACTCACACTCACACTCACACTCACACTCACACTCACACACACTCACAGCGTGGGATGGGAATTGCACTCACACTCACACTCACACTCACACTCACACACTCACACTCACAGCACGGGGTGGGAATTGCACTCACACTCACACTCACAGCGCGGGGTGGGAATTGCACTCATACTTACACTCACACACTCACACTCACAGCACGGTGTGGGAATTGCACTCACACTTACACTCGCGCACTCACACTCACAGCATGGGATGGGAATTGCACTCACACTCACACACTCACACTCACACTCACAGTGCAGGGTGGGAATCCCACTCACGCTCACACTCACACTCACAGCGCGGGATGGGAATCGCACTCACACTCACATTACAGTCACACACACACTGACAGCACAGAGATGGGAATCACACTCACACACTGACAGCACGGGGATGGGAATCACTCACACTGACACACACTCACACTCACAGCACGGGATGGGAATCACACTCACACTCACACTGACAGCACGGGGATGGAAATCACACACACTCGCACTCACAGCACGGGATGGAAATCACACTCACACTCACCCTCACACTGATAGCACGGGGATGGGAATCACACACACACACTCACACTCACACTCAGCACAGGGATGGGAATCACACTTACACTCACACTCACACTCACAGCATGGGGTGGGAATCACACTCACACTCACAGTCACACTCACACTCATAGCACAGAGATGGGAATCACACTCACACTCACAGCATGGGATGGGAATCACACTCACACACTCACACTCACTCACACACTCACACTGACAGCACGGAGATGGGAATCATTCACACTCACACTCACACACACACTCACACTCAGCACAGGGTGGGAATCACACTCACACAGCACAGGGCTGGGAATCATACTCACACAGCATGGGACTGGACATTGACACTCACACTCACAGCATGGGGCTAGGCACTCACACTCACACTCAGCATGGGGCTAGACATTGACACACTCACACTCACAGCACGGGGCTGAGAACTCACACTCACATTCACACACACAGCACAGGGCTGGACACTCACACTCACAGCATGGGGCTGGACACTCACACTCACACACTCGCACACATACACTCACACTCGCAGCATGGGGCTGGACACTCACTCACACACTCACACTCGCAGCATGGGTCTGGACATTGACACACTCACACTCACAGCACGGGGGGTGGGCATTCACACTCACACCATGGGGTTGGACACTCACAGGGCTGGACAATCACACTCACACTCACTCTCACACTGCACTGCTTGGACACTCACACACTCACAGTGCTGGACGCACTCACTCACTCACTCACTCACTCTCACACCACAGGGCTGGACACTCACTCTCACTCTCACGCTCACACACGGTGCCCACAGCCGTGCCAGGACAGGCACTGGGAAATTCAGGGCTGAACCCCCAGGGCTGCCCCAGCTCCATCTCCCCAATCCCAGCCCATGAGGTGCCATCCCGCTCCAGATGGGCACCACCCATAGAACTGTGTGGCACAGGGCTGTGGCACAGGGCTCTCCAGTCCCAGCCCATGGGGTGCCATCCTGCCCCAATGGGCACCACCCACAGAACTGCACTTTGTGGGGCAGAACTCCCCAGTCCCAGCCCAGGAGGTGCCCAACGTGGGGCACCATCAGTAAGTGCCTGAATGAGGGACACGGGTCTTCTGGAGCTGACAATTATAGGCACAGCTCTGTCACCCATGACCCTGGACTGCTGTAACACCTTGAATGCAACAAACTGCATTTTGGAGAGCTGCATTACAGCTCTTACAGTGGCGCCCAATGTGGGGCACCATCAGTAAGAGCCTGAATGAGGGACACGGGCCTTCTGGAGCTGACACCTGTAGGCACAGCTCTGTCACCCACGACCCTGGACTGCTGTAACACCTTGGATACAATAAACTGCATTTTGAAGAGCCCCTGGAGTCCCACATCTCTCATTTTGGCTCAAACAGTGGTGCCCAACGTGGGGCACCATCAGTAAGAGCCCCAGTGAGGGACACAGGTGTTGTGGAGCTGACAACTGTAGGCACAGGCTCTGTCACCCACGACCCTGGACTGCTGTAACACCTTGAATGCAACAAACTGCATTTTGGAGAGCTGCCTGGAGTCCTGCATCTCTCATTTTGGCTCTTACAGGAGAGGAGCGGGCAGGAGCAGGGCACAGCCCCTGTTAGACCCCCCCCAGAGGATTCCCATCCATTCCTGCAGCTCTGGATATGCTCTGGCTCAGCCCTCCCCAGCAAAGCAGCCAAATCCCAGCAGCCAGGGCATGGAAAGGCACAGGGGACCCCCACAGGACACCCAGCTGCTGGAAGGGGCAGGAGAGAAGGGAGAGGAGCAGACAGGAGCAGGGCACAGCCCTGTTAGACCCCCCAGAGGATCCCCATCCATTCCTGCAGCTCAGGAGATGCTCTGGCTCAGCCCTCTCCATCAGCCAGGGCATGGAAAGGCATGGGGGACCCCCCCAGGGACCCCCAGCCCCCCTCAGCCCCAGCTGTGTTCAGGCTGGAAGGACCTCAGTGCCCAGCTGTGCTTCCTCCTCCTCCCCCTGCTCCTCCAGCCCTGCTCAGAGTCACGTCCCAGCCCGTGCCATGCACCCTGTGCCATGCGCCCCGTGCCAGGCACGTGCCAGCTCCCACCCTGGGGCTGCAGGGCACCCTCAGACTGCCACCCCCAGCACCAGGATTCTCCTCCAGCCAGGTCTCATGAGCTCTTGGAGTTCTATTTCACACCCAAGATAGCTCAGCTACCTTAGGAGGCATCAAATCAGCAAAATGGCTTCAGTGGCAGTGTTGGAAACAAAAAGGTTTTAATAAAAGGCAAAATAAACAAACTCTTTACAGAGAAAACCAATCCAAGTACAAGAAGCCCTCCTGCCCCTAGTAAAACACCTCACAAAAGCAATTAGTTTCTTTGTTCTCTTCTTTTTCTAATAAATTGCCCAAACAAAACTTTTTACCTCCTGTCCAATTAGCTATCCTGAAGTTTGAAGTGAAATCCTCCAAGTCCTATGAGATGCCTTTTTCACCTAATCAAAAAGAGAAACTTCTGGGCTTCTTTCCTTTTTAAAGGAACAAAAGGAATGAAAACAAGGAACAAAAAGGAACAAAAGTTAGTTTTGTCACTCCATCAACAAAGAGCACATTCCTATAAAGCTGTGCCACTGCTGAACGGCCACCTGAGCACCCCACAGGGACCAACATCCTGTTCCCAGGGGGTTCTGCCCCCAAAAATCTCTCAGGGGAACAGACATCCCATTCCCCAGGGACACCAACATCCTCATCTTGGGGCATCCTGAGCTCAAACATCCCCCAGTAACACCAAAATCCCCACCCTGGGGTATCCTGAATTCAAACATCCCCCCAGGGACACAAACATCCCCATCCTGGGGCACCCTGAATTCAGACATCCCCCAAGGACACCAAAATCCTCACCCTGGGGCATGCTGAGCTCGAACATCCTCCAGTAACCCAAAAAAACCCATCCTGGGGCATCCTGATCCCCAGCATCCCCCAGGGACACCAACATCCCCATGCTGTGGCATCCTGAGCTCAAACATCCCCCAGTGACAGGGGCATCCCTATCCTGGGGCATCCTAATCCTCAGCATCCCCCAGGGACCCAGACATCCCCATCCTGGGGCATCCTGAGCTCAAACATCTCCCAGTGACACCAAAATCCCCATCCAGGGGCATCCTGAGCTCAAACATCCCCCAGGGACAACAAAATCCCCCTCCTGGGGCATCCTGATCCCCAGAATCCCTCAGTGACACCAACATCCCCATCCTGGAGCATCCTGAGCTCAAACATCCCCCAGTAACACCAACATCTCCATCCTGGGGTATCCTGAACTCAAATATCCCCCAAGGGCACCAACATCTCCATCCTGGGGTATCCTGAGCTCAGATATCCCCCAGGGATCCAGTCACCCCCATCCTGGGGCATCCTGAGCTCAAACACCCCTCAGTGACACCAAAATCCCCATCCTGGGGCCTCCTGAGCTCAGACATCCCCCAGTGACACAAAAAACTCCATACTGAGGCATCCTGAGCTCAAACATCCTCAGGGGCACCAACATCTGCACCCTGGGGCATCCTGAACTCAAACATCCCCCAGGGACATGGACTTCCATATCCTGGGGCATCCTGAGCTCAGACATCCCCCAGGGACACCAAAATCCCCATCCTGGGGTATCCTGAGCCCTCCTTGGGCTGCAGGATTTGGGCCATCCTGCTGAGCCCTGCTGCTGGCTCAGACAGAGGGGCCAGGCACCCCAAAAGACAGGAGGAGGAGGAAGAGGGGGACAGGACCAGGGAGGAAGGAATTTCTCACTCCTTCCCAGCCATAAGCACTGGGGGTCTTTTTGCAGCAGTTTTGGGGGCTCCTGGACATCCCAGGTGGGAAGAGGAGGAAAGTGGGAGCAGGCAGGCAGTGAGGAAGGGCAGCCCTGCAGCAGATGTGCTATGGAAATGAGGAGGAGGAAGATAAAAACACATGTGACCGTGTTCACTGGGGTTTTCAGATTGGGGAAGAGATGAGGATCTGACTCCATGTTTCAGAAAGCTTGATTTATAAATTTATTATATATATTATATTAAAACTATAATAAAAGAATAGAAGAAAGGATTTCATCAGAAGGCTGGCTAAGAATAGAAAAAGAAAGAATGAATAACAAAGGTTTGTGTCTCGGGCTCTCTGTCCGAGCCAGCTGACTGTAATTGGCCATTAATTAGAAACAACCCCATGAGACCAATCCCAGATGCACCTGTTGCATTCCACAGCAGCAGATAACCATTGCTTACATTTTGTTCCTGAGGCCTCTCAGCTTCTCAGGAGGAAAAATCCCGAAGAAAGGATTTTCCATAAAAGACATCTGCGAAAAACACGCGGCATCACCTCAGCGAGACCCCGGATCGATTCTCCAACCTCAGCCCTCCCTGGGCTCCTTAACAGCGTTCCAATCTTGGCTGTGAGAGGCAAACCAGAGCCGGGCCGAGGAGCCAGACAGGATGTCTGGCCGGAGATGAGCCGGAAAGATGATGATGATGCCCTTGGGGACCCCCGAGTCGGCTCATCCCCTTTCCATCCCCGCTCCAGGCACCAGGGACAACCCCGACCCTCCCAGGGGACAACCATGACCCTGCTGGGGCTGCTGCTGCTGCTCTCCTGTCCCCAGCAGCCCCTGGATGATGCTGGAGATGCTTTGCCAGCAGAGGGGACTGTTGCTTGTCTTGTTGCTTGTTTTTCCAGAAGCCTGTCCCTCTAGGGAAGAGACATTCCTGTCCTCCTTGCCTTGCTGAGGACCCTCCCATGGGGAAAAATCACCGGGAGAAAACGCTGGCAAGTCTCTCCCCCAGCGATGTTTTCCTCATATTCCTGCTCCTTTTGTTCGCAGAATCCTCCCGAGTTTAAAATTGTGAATCTCCGCCCCTCGCCAGCGCGCTGCCCTTCCCCCAGAGAAGTCATCTGGGGTGAATAAAGAGAGAAAAACAAAAAAAAATATAAATATTAAAAATATCTAACCAGGAGTGCTGGAGCCCGTCAGTGGAAGCTCTGACGGAAATCAAATTTCAGAGGAGCTGCTCCCGTTGGGCTCCCGCACATCTGGAGAGAGGGAAGATCACAGCTGGACACACTGGGCACAGCTGGATGCTCTGCAGAGGGATTTCCATAGGATGGATGCAGGGACCTGCCCAGAGATGTGCTCGGTGCAGCCATCACCTTGCCAGGGCTGTGAGAGGAAGGTGCTAACGGATCAAAGAAATAAATGTTCTCTGTGTTTCATGAAGCTTCAGAGATTTTTAAGAAATCTGGTCTTTTAACTTGTCATAGAATCAAAACTGCAAATCCTAACAAATATTACCAGGTTCTCTGAAGTTAGGACAGGGAACCAAAATTTTTGATTATTGATTTGAACACGAACTCAAAAGGGGTGGTTTTTAATGATTTCTTTTTACATTATTTATATTGTTATTGTCTCTTTCTTTATTTTATTTCTTACTTGAAGATGATGGTGGAACCACCTGATTTATCTGTAAATCCAAAGCGTCTGAATTAATACTGATGTTTGGAGTTAGAACTCAACTTTATCCTTTCTTCATTTTTTTTCTCTCATTTTCCACAAAAAAAAAATGTAGTTTATTTATTGAAAGACAAAGTTCCAATGGAACATTTCTTGGGCAAAGATTTATCAGACTCAACATGAACTTTGATATATATCTATATTAAAGGCCTGTGAGACCCTCGGGGGGCTCCTCTGGGGCTCTGAGCCCCCGAGTTTTGGGGGAGCACGGGGCTCACAAGCCTGTAGGATGGACAAAGACGAGAGATCTCTGAAGCCAGGGCGTGGAATTTGGGGTTTATTGCAAAGGGCCTGGGTGCAGGGCCCTGCTGGGATTTGGGGTTTATTGCAAAGGGCCTGGGTGCAGGGCCCTGCTGGGAGCTGCAGCCACAGCTCAGAGCAGGCCTGAGAGAAGAGAGGGGGAGAGAGGGTGAGAGGGTGAGAGAATAAAAGCACATGGGAGTAAAAGGGGTAAGAGAGTTAAAGGGGTAAGAGGGCGAAGTTCCCGTTACAATACAATAAATCTTCTTCTGTGTTGAATATTCTAATTCTCACTAATCAATCTAGTACAAGATACAAATCCTATAGTATTTCCATACAGCCTATAAGAATCATTACATTACCATGCTGTGTTGCATTTAAAACCCTATAAACTCCTCTTTGGACCTCTTCTGCTAAGCCTAAAAACTGCTCTGTGGAAACCCCAAAAAATCCTCTTTGGAGTAGTTTTAAAGCCTAAAAACTCCTCTTTGGGCCCCTTCTGCCAAGCTGTAGGGTCTGCTCTGACCCTTGGGCCTGTCTGCAAGCAGAGGGTGTTGTTCCATCAAAAGGGGATCACCTTCAATTCAGCCACACCATTGCTTTCCAGGTGTTCAGTAATTAAAGGATCTCAAAGCTTGCTTTCATTCCAATCTCACTTATGGTTTCTATATTCTCAAAATCTTTTTTTTTTTTCTGCCAGACAATCATATTTGTAAGGCTTTCCTGTTCCATCTTCCGCAACATAAGCCACCACCGAGGGATGCTGCAGCCGGGCTGGGCATCTGCCAAGCGCCCTTGGACACCTCCCAAACTCCTCGCCGAGCCCCAGGGCAGCCCTCCAGCTCCCTGGCACGGCCCTCGGGCTTTAGGGACAGGATCCAAGCCCTCAAATCACCCTCCTGATTGAGGGCTTGGAAGTGGGAAGCGGCACCACGCTCTTCCTCATAGCCGGGAAACCCGAGCTCAGCGTGGAGCCCACGTGGGCTCGGCTGTGCAAGGGTTAAATGCGGCTGCTCGTCCGGGTCTCGGGGGCCTCCCACTCGGCAGGCAGGGTATGAATAGCTGCGCTCCCCTCTGCTCGCCGGCACTCTCTGCTTCCCTCCCCGCCTTCTTCTCCCCTCCTCATCCTCCCATGATGGCCATGCTGAGCACGGAGAGTTTGGCGGGGCCCAGAGCCCTGGGAGAGGAATCGCTGCAGATGTGGGACCTCAACAAGCGCCTGGAGGCCTACCTGGCCCGCGTGAAGTTCCTGGAGGAGGAGAACGAGGTGCTGCGAGCTGAAATCCAGAGCAGCAAGAGCGGCCGGGCGGGGGAATCGCGGAGGGCCAAGTACGAGGAGGAGCTGCGAGCGCTGCGGGATGCGCTGGATGTCGCCTTCAGGGACAAATGCACGGCCGAGCTGGCCAGGGACAACCTCTACGAGGAGGTGCAGCAGGTGAGAAGCAGGTGCCAGAAGGAGCAGGCAGCCCGAGAAGCAGCCAAGAAGGAGCTGTCCTTGAGCAGGAAGGAGCTGGAGGAGGAGAGGAGAGCGCAGATCTGGCTCAAGGAGAGAGCCGCGCAGCTGGAGAAGGAGGTGGAAGCCCTGCTGGAGGTGCACGAGGAGGAGAAAGCGGGGCTGGACCAGGAGATCGCCGCTTTCTCGCACAGCCTGGAGAGTTTCCGCTGCGCCCCCGTGGCTCTGCAGCCCGTGGAGGTGGAGGATTACTCCAAGAGGCTCTCGGAGATCTGGAAAGGGGCGGTGGAGACCTACAAGGCAGAGGTGGCTCAGCTGGAAGGTTCCCTTTGCCAGGCCAAGGAGAACCTGTGGAAGGCGGTGGAGGACAACCAGCAGAGCCAGCTGCAGCTGCAGCACCTGGAGAAGGACCTGGCGGGGCTCAAAGCTCGCAAGGAGATGCTGGAGGAGAGCCTGGCCCGGCAGTGGCAGGAGCAGCGCGGGGAGGCGGAAAAGTTCCAGGCGAGTGAAAAATCCCCGGGGAAGGGGACAGCAGAGGGGCTGGGGGTGCAGGGTGGGCACACAGGGCACGACTCTGAGCAAAGAGACGCGAGAGATGGATGGGGGGGAGGCAAACAGAGCGAGCAAACCCCAGGGAAGGGAGGAAGGCAGCCCTGGGTGAGCTCAGAGGAAGCTGGGGAGGGCAGGAGGAAGAGCAAAGAGGCTTGGGGACATCTCTGTCCCTGGGGAAACAGAGACCCGGGGTCACCAAACTGCAGCGGAGCAGCAGCAGCAGTCACCGGGGGCTCCCCCAGCCCCCTGCCCGGTTTCGGGGTGCGGATCCCGGGGCAGCCGCAGCCCCCGGTGTGCGGGAAGGACAAACTCCCAAAAACTCCCACCGAGTTCGCTGCAGCTGCGACCCGACAGCTGCAAAAGCGATTCGGCGCAGGGAGGAGGAGGCGGAGCGGGCTGGAAATACCGGGGAGCGGCGTCAGCACCGCCCGGGGAAGGGTCTCCCTTTGTTCCAGCTGCTGAGAGCAGCCCTGGGTGTCCCGGGGCAGAGGATGCCGCCGCCTCCGCTGCTCTAATGAAAGTTATTTCTTTCCCACGCTGGCTGTGAATCAGCCCGGCCTTTCCTCCCTCTTCCCGTCCCTTTTCAGCCCTGCTCACTTCACCCATTTCTCAGCCCCCGGGGCTAAAATGAATTCCGGGCTCGTCCCTGAGCATCCTGCGGGGATGAGCTGAGCCCCCTGCCCGGCCCAGATCCGCGGGGTTCGGGCAGGGCTGGGGGTGACCATGCCCATGGAGTTGTTTCTTTCCCTCGCTGTGAATCAGCCCGGCCTTTCCTCCCTCTTCCCATCCCCTGCTCATCCTGCCCCATCGTCAGCCCCTGGGGCTAAAATGAGCTCCAGGCTCATCCCTGAGAATCCTACGGGGCTGAGCCGAGCCACTGAGCCCTGCCCAGATCTCTGGGGCTCGGGCAGGGCTGGGGGTGACCGTGACCCCCCTAACCCCCCTGTGGTGCCCGCAGCTGCCCATGGAGTTGTTTCTTTTCCACCTGGCCATGAATCAGCCCAGCCTTTCCTCCCATTTCTCCCCCATCCTCAGCCCCCGGTGCTAAAATGAACTCCAGGCTCGTCCCTGAGCATCCTGCAGGAATGAGCGGATCGGGGGGGGGGGGTCGGGCAGGGCTGGGGGTGACCCTGACCCCCCCTGTGGTGCCCACAGCTGGCCATGGAGGCCCTGGAGCAGGAGCAGCAGAGCCATGGAGTTGTTTCTTTCCCAATCAGCCCGGCCTTCCCTCCCTTTTCTCCCCCATCCGCAGCCCCCGGTGCTAAAATGAACTCCAGGCTCATCCCTGAGCATCCTGCGGGGATCCCGAATCCCACAGGGGACAGGGGGACGGGCAGGGCTGGGGGTGACCCTGACCCCCACTGTGGTGCCCACAGCTGCCCATGAAGTTGTTTCTTTCCCAATCAGCCCGGCCTTTCCTCTCTCTTCCCATCCCCTGCTCATCCTGCCCCATCCTCAGCCCCTAGGTGCTAAATTGAGCTCTGGTCCCATCCCTGAGCATCCTGCGGGGATCCCGAACCCCGCAGGGACCGGGGGGACTCGGGCAGGGTTGGGGGTGACCCCGGCCGCCCCCTGACCCCCCCTGTGGTGCCACAGCTGGCCATGGAGGCCCTGGAGCAGGAGCAGCAGAGCCTGCGGGTGCAGATCGCGCGGGTGCTGGAGGACAGGCAGCAGCTGATGCACCTCAAGATGTCCCTGAGCCTGGAAGTGGCGACCTACAGGTGAGCCCCAGGTGGGCACAGGTGGCGCCGCAGGGACAGCCCCGTGCCCCCCGAGCGGCGCTTCCTTCCTTCCAGATGGCCCCGCACAAAGGGGCCGTGGGCACGATTAGCATGAGAATGGGGCTGGCCCTGCGCGGCCGAGCGTGATGTCGCCGTGCGGGGACACTAATCCGGGCCACGGGGGGAGGGGAGGGGGCACGGCAGCCAGGGGGGCTCCTTCGGGGTCCGCAGCGAGCCGTGCCAGGGCGGCGGAACCGGCCGTGCCTCAGTTTACCTGCCCTGATAACCTGGGTCAGAGCAGCGGAACCGGCCGTGCCTCAGTTTACCTGCCCTGATAACCTGGGTCAGAGCAGCGGAACCGGCCGTGCCTCAGTTTACCTGCCCTGATAACCTGGGTCAGAGCAGCGGAACCGGCCGTGCCTCAGTTTACCTGCCCTGATAACCTGGGTCAGAGCAGCACATCCAGCCGTGCCTCAGTTTACCTGCCCTGTGTTCAGAGCAGCGCATCCAGCCGTGCCTCAGTTTACCCACACTCACACTCTGTGTCCAGAGCAGTCCAGAAGCAGTGGTGCCTCAGTTTACCTGCCCTGACACTGTCCAGAGCAGCAGAACCAGCCGTGCCTCAGTTTCCCCACCCTGTGTCCAGCAGAACCAGCCGTGCCTCAGTTTACCTGCCCTGTGTCCAGAGCAGCACATGCAGCCGTGCCTCAGTTTACCTGTCCTGATAACCTGGGTCATAGCAGCGGAACTGGCCGTGCCTCAGTTTACCCACCCTATATCCAGAGCAGCGCAAGCACTCGTGCCTCAGTTTACCTGCCCTGATGCCACAAGCACCTGTGCCTCAGTTTACCTACCCTCACACCCTGTGTCCAGAGCAGCACATTTAGCCGTGCCTCAGTTTACCCACCCTGATGCCCTCTGTGCCCAGAGCAGGAAAGCAGCCGTGCCTCAGTTTACCCACCCTGTGTCCATAGAAACACATCCAGCTGTGCCTCAGTTTACCCACCCTGATGCCCCCTGTGTCCGTAGCAGCAGAACCAGCCGTGCCTCAGTTTCCCCACCCTGACACTGTGTCCAGAGCACCTCAAGCACCCGTGCCTCAGTTTACCCGCCCTGTGTCAAGAGCAGCACAAGCTCCCGTGCCTCAGTTTACCTGCCCTGATGCCACAAGCGCCCATAGCAGCAGAACCAGCCGTGCCTCAGTTTCCCCACCCTGTGTCCAGCAGAACCAACCGTGCCTCAATTTACCCGCCCTGTGTCCATAGCAGCACAGGCAGCCGTGCCTCAGTTTACCCACGCCGGGGTGCCCAGGGAGCCCCCTGCAGCACCCCCAGCCCCTCTGCTCTCCCCCAGGACGCTGCTGGAAGCCGAGAGCAGCCGCCTGCAGGTGCCCGCCGGGGAATTCAGGGTGACAAACGGGCTGAGAGGTAAGGGACCCCCCGTGCCACCCCTGGGGGGTTAAAGGGGTTTAAATGTGGATTTAGGCACCTTTTCCTGAAGGGTTAAATGGGTTTAAATGTGGATTTAGGCACATTTTCCTGGGGGGGTTAAATGAGTTTAAATGTGGGTTTAGGCCCCTTTTCCTGAAGGGTTAAATGGGTTTAAATGTGGATTTAGACACATTTTCCTGGGGGGGTTAAATGGGTTTAAATGTGGATTCAGACACTTTTTCCTGGTGGGGGTTAAATGTGGATTTAGACACATTTTCTGGTGGGGGCTAGATGTATTTAAATGTGGATTTAGGCACATTTTCCTGGGGGGTTAAATGGGTTAAAATGTGGAATTAGGCACATTTTCATGGGGGGGTTAAATGGGTTTAAATGTGGGTTTAGGCACCTTTTCCTGGGGGGTTAAATGGGTTTAACTGTGGATTTAGACACATTTTACTGGGAGGTTTACATGTGTTTAAATGTGGATTCCGACACATTTTCCTGGGGAGTTTAAATGTGTTTACATGTGGATTTAGACACATTTCCCTGCGTTTTCCTGGGGAGGGAAAATGTGGATTTAGACACATTTTCCTGGTGGGGGTTAGATGTGTTTAAATGTGGATTTAGACACATTTCCCTGCATTTTCCTGAGGAGGTTTATATGTGTTTAAATGTGGATTTAGCCACATTTTCCTGGAGGGTTAGATGTGTTTAAATGTGGATTTGGACACATTTTCCTGGGGAGGTTAGATGTGTTTAAATGTGGATTCAGACACATTTCCCTGCATTTTCCTGGCAGTGATAGGAAGGTGTGAACAGCGACCAGGGGGCTCTTGGCACGGGGCTCACAGCCCAGATAAGCCTTATCTGCTCCTTCACCAGCCTTATCTGCTCCTTTGCCTCGTTTTTAATTCCCTTCCTTTCATGGGAAGGGCAGCACAGGACGGAGGGCTGTGCTAACAAGCTGAGCATTTCCTTTTTCCTCAAAACAAACCAAACAAAAATGAAAATCCCAAGGAAAGCTTTGTCATCTGCACACCTGTGGCTGCAGCTGGGTGTGATGGTGTTCATAGAGGATGAGGGAAGAGATGAGGATCTGACTCCGTGTTTCAGAAGGCTTGATTTATTATTTTATCATATATATTATATTAAAACTATACTAAAAGAACAGAAGAAAGGATTTCATCAGAAGGCTGGCTAAGAATAGAAAAAGAAAGAATGATAACAAAGGTTTGTGGCTGGGACCGAGAGTCTGAGCCAGCTGACTGTGATTGGCCATTAATTAGAAACAATCAACATGGGCTAATCACAGATCCACCTGTTGCATTCCACAGCAGCAGATAACCATTGTTTTCATTTTGTCCCTGAGGCCTCTCAGCTTCTCAGGAGGAAAAATCCTAAGGAAAGGATTTTCCATAAAAGATGTCTGCGACAGCTGGGCACGAATCCCCCGGGAGCAGCAGCATCAGGAGGGAGGAATTTCCCACTTTCCAAGAAGGAGCTGGTTAAAAATAAAAATAGGAGAGGAGGCATTGAGAGGCAGCCAGGGCAGGGCTGGGAGAGGCTCACGGTTCCTCCTTGCTCTTTTCAGATCTCAAACTGGAGCTGAGCAGCAGCAAAGCATCAGCAGTGAGCCCTGAGGCCAGGCGTGTTCTGCCCTGCACCCCCTTCCCCAGGGTGACCAAACACCCCCAAAGTGCCACCCTGACACCCCAAATCACCAGGGAGCTCCAGAAAATCACCCCAGCCCTCCATGGCAGTGCTGCCAGCAGGGTGAGGGGGCTGGGGGCTCTCACACCCAGCCCACCCCAGGCAGGCAGAGCCTCCCTTGCCCTCTCCCCCGAGCAGGAGAGCTCTGGGGTGGAAGGTCCAGCCTGGCCAGGAGCAGATGAGGCAGCAATGAGCCCAGGGATGGAGTGTGCCCTGCCCAGAGCCTCTGGGGACAGTGGCAGTGCCAGCCTGCAGCCCCTGAGAGATGCCCACAGGCTGCAGTACCCGGCCCAGCTGGTCAGCGAGGCGCTGGAGGATGCCCTCAAGGAGATGGGAGATGATGCTCAGCCCCAAGAGGAGCCCACACCCAGCTCCACGTGGGATGTCCGTGCTCCCAGCCCTGTTTTCCCCACCCAGGCTGTGCCAGAGGGGCCTGGGGAAGGGCAGGAGGGATCTGAGGATGAGGAGAGAGCTGAGGAGGTGATGCTCCAGGGGCTGGCTAAGGAGAGCAGCACCCTGCAGGACACAGCTCCATCCCCACCAAGCGTGGACCCTCCCTTGGGGAGCCAGGAAGATCTGGGAGCATGGGAGGAAGAGGAAGAAGAGGAGGAGGTTCCTGCTGTGCTGAGCCCAAGGGATGCAGAAATGGAGGCCCAGGAAGGGGATGAGGATCTGCCTGGGCAGACAGGGAGCAGCTGGGAAAAGCCAGAGGAGCAAAGGACACAAACCCCCAGCACGGAGCCTTCACACCCCTCCGAGGATGAGGAGGAGGACAAGGGAGATCTCCAGCAGGAAGGAACAGATGTGCAAGAGGAGGAATGTCCCCACAGAGAAGTGGAGGCTGCTGGTGCTGTCCTCGTGCAAAGCCACCTGGCTCTGCCCACAGAAGGTCACCTGGAGCAGGACTTTGCTGATGCAGGGCAGGAAAGGGCTGAGCAGCACAAAATGCCCAGGTGTGAGGTGGACCTGGCTGCAGAGCAGGGAAGGGAGCAGGAGCTGTGCCCAGAGCAGGAGCCCTCGGGTGTCCCTGAGGCCATCCCAGCTGAAGAACCTCCCACGGGAGCTGGAGGAGATGCTGGGGCAGGGGAGGGGACAGGCAGAGGGGGAGATGGGGAGGGGGAAAAGGGAGAGGCCAGCAGGGAGGTGCTGGGAGAGGAGGATCACGAGGTGGGACAGGACCCCATGGCAGGAGACGATCTTGGGGCAGGGGAAGACTCTGAGGCAGAAGTTCTTGGGGCAGGAGACCATGAGGCAGAAGATCTTGGGGCAGAGTATCTTGGGGCAGAAGAAGACTCTGGGACAGGAGAAGATTTTGGGGCAAGAGAAGTGCATGGGGCAGGAGAAGTTCTTGGGGCAGAAGATCTTAGTGCAGGAGAAGATCTTGGGGCAAGAGAAGACCATGGGGCAGGAGAAGGCTCCAAGGTAGGAGAAGGCTCTGAGGCAGGAGAAGATCTTGGGGCAGAACTTCTTGGGGAAGGAGAACGCTCCAAGGTAGAAGGCTCCAAGATAGGAGAAGACCATGGGGCAGGAGAAGACCTTGGGGCAGGAGAGGTAGGTGAGACCCTGGAGGGGGACAGCAGAGCCCCAGAGGAGCCTGAGGAGCTGCAGGAAGGCGAGGAGGAGGAACAGGAGGAGCTGGAGCCAGGAGAGGAGCCCTGGGCACAGGAGGGTGACCATGGCAGTGCCCAAGAGGACTGGCAGGTGACAGCAGGGGACACTGAGGGGGTGCTGGGGCCAGCCTGGGCAGGTGACACCCTGAGCAGTGCAGGAAGGCTGGAAAGGGAGCAGAGAGGTGGCACAGGGCCAGCAGAGCTGGAGGAGGCCCAAGAGGATGACGAAGGAGATGCCAGGAGCCAGGAGATGAGGCAGCAGCTGGGCAGCGTGGCACAGCCTGAGCCAACCCCTCCAGGTGCCCCTGGGCACAGCCAGGAGCTGGCAGAGGCTCCAGGGGAGCTGGGGCAGGTGCCAGGTGCCAGCACTGAGTGGGCACTGAAGGAGACCCCCAGAGACACAGAGCTGGCAGAGCTGGAGAGCTCAGAGCTGGTGGCACCGGGGCAGGTGCCGGGTGAGAACAGCAAGTGGGCATTGGACGAAGCCCCCAGAGACCCAGAGCTGGTGGCACTGGGGCAGGTGCCAGGTGCCAGCAGTGAGTGGGCATTGGAGGAGACCCCAAGAGACACAGAGCCCCCAGAATTGGAGAGCTCAGGGCTGGTGGCACTGGGGCAGGTGCCAGGTGAGAACAATGAGTGGGCATTAGAGGAGACCCCCAGAGACACAGAACCCACTGAGCTGGGGGAACTGGAGAGCCCAGAGCTGGTGGCACTGGGGCAGGTGCCAGGTGACAGTGCTGAGTGGGCATTGGAGGAGGCCACCAGAGACACAGAACCCACAGAACCTGGGGAGCTGGGGCAGGTGCCAGGTGACAGTGCTGAGTGGGCACTGGAGGAGGCCACCAGAGACACAGAACCCACAGAACCTGGGGAGCTGGGGCAGGTGCCAGGTGCCAGTGCTGAATGGGCACTGGAGAAGGCCACCAGAGACACAGAACCCACAGAGCTGGTGGCGCCAGGGCAGGTGCCAGGTGAGAACAATGAGTGGGCATTGGAGGAGACCCCCAAAGACACAGAGCCCTCAGAACTGGAGAGCTCAGGCCTGGTGGCACCGGGGCAGGTGCCAAGTGAGTGGGCACTGGAGGACACCCCAAGAACCCCAGAGCTGGCAGTGGGCACGGGCAGGAGGGTGGAGCTGGAGGACACCCTGCCCGACAGCACCCCCCTGCACCTCTACCAGCAGGAGATGCTGATGGGGACACCCAGCCCAGACCCTCCAGAGGGCGAGGACACCACGGGCACAGCTCCTGTGTGTGCCACAGCCCAGCAGGGCAAAGCGAGGGACCAGCCACCAACTGCCAGCGTGCCAGACAGCCCTGAAGAGGAAGAAGAGGAGGCTGAAGAAGAGGAAGGTTATTTCATGGTCTCTGCTCCCGGCCAAGAGCTGTCCAGCTCAGAGGAAGCTGAGATCCCTGAGGACTTTGAAGAAATTCAAGTGGACGCAGCTGAAGGCGGCCAAGATGGTCTGGGGGCTCCTGGGGAAGCATCTGCGGGGCCAGAGGAGGGCACAGAGCACCCAGAAGTTCTGGCTGCTGAAGCAGATGAGGGTATGGAGGTGCCCACTGAGGTGCCGGAGGATGAGGAGGGCACTGCTGAGCTGGAGGAAGGCCCAGAAGAAGATCCAAACTGTCTGGGGGTGGTGGAACCATCATCAGGAGGTTCTGGTGAGCCAGCCCAGGGTGCCACAGCATGGCAGGGACCAGGGAACCCAGAAGATCCAGATGAGGAGCTCCACAGCACAGCTGAGCTGGAGGAAGGCCCAGAAGAAGACCCCAGCTCTGTGGGGGTGATGGAACCATCATCAGGAGGTTCTGGTGAGCCAGCCCAGGGTGCCACAGGCTCTGCAGAAGAGCACCCAGAACTTCTGGCTGCTGAAGCAGATGAGGACATGGAGGTGCCCACTGAGGAACCTGAGGTGCCAAATAATGAAGAGGACACTGCTGAGCTGGAGGAAGGCCCAGAAGAAGACCTCAGCTGCCTTGGGGTGGTGGAACCACCATCAGGAGGTTCTGGTGAGCCAGCCCAGGGTGCCACAGCATGGCAGGGACCAGAGCACCCAGAAGATCCAGATGAGGAGCTCCACAGCACAGCTGAGCTGGAGGGGGATGCCAGGACCCTGGGGCTGGCAGGGCAGGAGGAAGAGGAGGAGAAGGAAGATGAGGATGAGCCCAGCACGGCTCCCCATGACCCAACCAAGGCCCCAGCAGAGCTCCAGGCCCAGGCAGGGCCTGATGGAGCAGAGCAGCCCCTGGAAGAGCAGCCAGGCACGGAGGAGGAGGAGGGAGCCCTGGGCAGTGGGAGCCTGGGGCAGGGAGGTTCTCCAGAGGTGACCCCAGACATCCCTGACACAGCCGAGCTGCCCGTGGAGATCATGGAAGCCTCGGGGATTCTGGAAATAGTTGAGCAGGCGCTGGAGTTCAACCAGGAGCTGATGGAGGGGAGGGTGGCAGAGGCTGGGCAGGGTCCTGGCACAAGAGAGCTGTCCTGGGATGGAGGAGAACACCCTAAACTCTCCCGGGATGGAGAGGAATGCTCTGAGCTCTCCCGGGATGGAGGAGAACACCCTGAACTCTCCTGGGATGGAGAGGAACGCCCTGAACTCTCCCGGGATGGAGGAAAACACCCTGAACTCTCCCGAGATGCAGAGGAAGACCCTGAGGTGTCCTGGGATGGAGGGGAACACTCCGAGCTGTCCCGGGATGCCCAGGAAGGCTCTGAGTTCTACCAGGGTGAAGGCGAACACCCCAAGCTGTCTCTGGATGCCCAGGAATGCTCTCAGCTTTCCCAGGATGAAGACGAAGGCTCCAAACTCTCCCGGGATGCTCGGGAAGGTTCTCGGCTCTCCAAGGATGCAGAGGAAGGCTCCAAACTCTCCCAGGATGCAGAAGAAGGCTCTCAGCTCACCCGGGATGCAGAAGAAGACTCCAAACTCTCCCGGGATGCTCAGGAAGGTTCTTGGCTCTCCAAGGATGCAGAGGAAGGCTCCAAAATCTCCCAGGATGCAGAGGAACACCCTGAGCTCTCCCAGGATGCAGAAGAAGGCTCTCAGCTCTCCCGGGATGCAGAAGAAGACTCCAAACTCTCCCGGGATGCTCGGGAAGGTTCTCAGCTCTCCCAGGATGCAGAGGAAGGCTCTGAACTCCCCTGGGATGCAGAGGAAGGCTCCAAACTCACCCGGGATGCAGAGGAAGACTCTGAGCTCTACCAGGGTGAAGGAGAACACCCCAAGCTCTCCCGGGATGCAGAGGAAGACTCCAAATTCTCTCGAGATGCAGAGGAAGGCCCCGAGCTGTCCCAGGATGCAGAAGAAGACTCCAAACTCTCCTGGGATGCAGAGGAACACCCCAAACTCCCCCGAGATGCAGAGGAAGGCCCCGAGCTCTCCCAGGATGCAGAAGAAGGCTCTCAGCTCTCCCGGGATGCAGAGGAACACCCTGAGTTCTCCCGGGATGCAGAGGAACACCCCAAACTCCCCAGGGATGCAGAGGAACACCCCAAACTCCCCAGGGATGCAGAGGAAGACCCCGAGCTGTCCCGGGATGAGGAGGAAGGCTCCTCCTTGTCCTCCTCCAGCGAGGAGGAGCCCACAGTGCAGGAGGCCCCGGAGGGAGAGCTCCGGGCTCAGAACGGGCTGCACCGCCCGCCCAGCCTGGAGGAGCTGCCCGAGTTCACCGAGGAGCTGCTGAACGGCACCTCCAGCACGGCCCCGGCACAGGAAACCCCCTCAGAGCCCTCGGGGATGGTGCCAGTGCAGATCCCCAGCCCTGGGGATGGCAGTGCCACCAAGCTGGGGGATGGCAGCCTCAGGGGGAAGCAGCTGAGCCCCGTGTCCCCTGCTCTGGGCGAGGAGGATGTCCTGAGCCTCACAGCCCAGCAGCAGCCCTGCTCCTCAGGGGACGAGTGACAGAACCTTCTGGTGGCTCCTTCCTGCCAGGACCCCCCATTGTTCCCCCTTATCCCACCCCGTCCTGATGCTTCCCCGTCTCCCTGTGGGTTTTTAACGTGTTTGTGTGGATTTTTTGCGCCCCTTTTCAGAGTGAAGAACCACCAAGTTTTGTTGTCTCCCAGCCCACCCAAATTCTCATGTTTGCTCTGGGATCCTTGCTTCATTTTGAGTTTTCTCCTGGGTGGGTTGCCTGGAGGAACCCACCTACTATTTAATTTAAACTCAGTGTTTCCCCATTCCCTGCAACTTTCCCTCTCCAATTCCTCCAGTATTTGCTCCAGGATGTCCAGCTGGACCTTAGGGTCCCCCCCAAACTCCCAAACTGCACCCTGGGGCTCAGCATTTTGGGCTACATCGCTCCAGGCTGACCCTGGGTTTTTAACATGTTTGTGTGGATTTTTTGCACCCCTTTTCAGAGTGAAGAACCACCAAGTTCTGTTGCACCCTCACAGCCCACCCAAATTCTCATGTTTGCTCTGGGATCCTTGCTTCATTTTGAGTTTCCTCCTGGGTGGGTTGCCTGGAGGAACCCACCTGGTGTTTAATTTAAACTCTGTGTTTCCCCATTCCCTGCAAGATTTCCTCTCCAATTCCTCCAGGATGTCCAGCTGGACCTTAGGGACTCCCCCAAACTGCACCCTGGGATTCAGCATTTTGGGCTACATCACCCCAGGCTGACCCTGGGTTTTTCACATGTTTGTGTGGATTTTTTGCACCCCTTTTCAGAGTGGAGAACCCCCAAGTTCTGTTGCACCCCTCACAGCCCACCCAAACTCTCATGTTTGCTCTGGGACCCCCTCTTCATTTCCAGTTTCCTCCTGGGTGGGTTGCTCTGCTGTATTTAATTTAAACTCTGTGTTTCCTCATTGCCTGCAAGATTTCCTCTCCAATTCCTCCAGGATGCCCAGCTGGAGCTTAGGGACACCCCCAAACCCCTCCTGGGACTCGGCATTTTGGGGTACATCACCCCAGGCTCCCCAGCCTGACCCTGGGGGCTGAGCCATGCTGGATGTACCCAAAATTAATTTAATAAAGCCTCATCCTCCCCTCAGGGCTGGCTCTCCTCACTCTAGGGCAGGGCAGGGCACTGATGGAGGGTCTCTCAGGTTGCATTTCCAGGCTGGTTGGGGCTGGGATGGTGCCCTGGTGGGCATCCTGGGGGCAGGATGTGGGTGCAGGGTGGGTGGGATGGTGCTGCCCCATCTCTGGGACAATGCACAGCCCTGGAGCTTCATGGCCACAATCCCTGGGGTGGTGCAGCCCCCCAGGGCCATGGAATTGGTTGAGCAGGGCCTGGAGCTCAACCAGGAGCTGATGGAGGGAGGGTGGCAGAGGGTGGGCAGGGTTTGTAACCTGTTTGCCACCCCAGGGTGCTCCTCCAGTGCCAGGGTGGTGCAGCCCCCCAGGACAATGGCCCCAGGAGGGTCTTCCCCCATTCCCAGAGTGCTGCAACCCCCAAGATGTTTCTCCTCCATTCCCAGAGTGCTGCAGCCCCCAGGGCAATGCCATCAGGGGGGTGTTCCTCCATTTCCAGGGTGATGGAGCGCCCAGGATGATGCAGCCCACCAAGGCAATGCCCTCAGGAGGATTTTTCCCCATTCCCAGGGTGGTGCAGATCCCAGGGCAATGCCATCAGGGGGATGCTCCTCCATTCCCAGGGTGATGCAGCCCCTAGGACAATGCAGCCCCCCGGGACAATGCCCCCAGGGGATGTTCCCCCATTCCCAGGGTGATGCCCCCACCAGGATTTTCCCCCATTCCCAGGCTGATGCAATCCCCAGGGGCATGTTCCCCCATTCTCAGGGTGATACCCCAAGGGGGATGTTCCCCCATTCCCAGGGTGGTGCAGATCCCAGGGCAATGATGTTCCCACATTCTCAGGGCAATGCAGCCCACCAAGGCAATGCCTCCAGGAGGAGATTCCCCCATTCCTAGGGTGACGCAGCCCCCAGGGCAATGTCCCCAAGAGGAAGTTCCCCCATTCCCAGGACAATAAAGCCCCCCAGGGCAATGCCCCAAAGGAGGATTCTCCTCCATTTCCAGGGTGACACCCCCAGGATGATGTTCCCCTATCCCCAGGGCAATGCAGCCCCCAGGGGGATGTTCCCCCATTCCCAGCGTGATGAAGCCCCCCAGGGCAATGCCCTCAGGAGGATTCTCCCCCATTCCCAGGGCAATGCCCCCAGGGGGATGTTCCCCCATTCCCAGGGCAATGCTCCCAGAGGGATGTTCCCCCATTCCCAGAGTGCTGCAGCCCCCAGGGCAATGCCCCAGGAAGGTTTTCCCCCATTCCCAGGCTGATGCATCCCCCAGAGGGATGTTCCCCCATTCCCAGCGTGATGAAGCCCCCCAAGGCAATGCCCCTAGGGGGATGCTCCTCCATTCCCAGGGTGATTCCCGCAGGATGATGTCCCCCCATTCCCAGGGCAATGCCCCAGGGAGATTCTCCCTCATCCCCAGGATGATGCAGCCCCCAGGGCAATGCCCCAAAGAAGGATTCTTCTCCATTCCCAGGGTGATTCCCGCAGGATGATGTTCCCCCATTCCTAGGGCGATGCTCCCAGAGGGATGTTCCCCCATTCCCAGAGTGCTGCAGCCCCCAGGACAATACCCCCAGAAGGATTCTCCCCCATTCCCAGGGTGATGCCCCCACGAGGATTTTCCCCCATTACCAGGGCAATGCAGCCCCCAGGAGGATTCTCCCCCATTCCCAGGCTGATGCAGCCCCCAGAAGGATTTTCCCCCATTCTCATGGCGATGCAGCCCCCTGGGCTTACAGACCCCATCCCTCTGCGATGCTCCCCGACCCCCAGACCCCTGTCACCCCCCGAGGCGCTCCTCCCCCACCCTGGAGCTCCACAGACACCACTCAAGGCTCGCTGCTGCCCATGAGTTCCCCCGGTTTCCTCCTGGCCTGCCAACAGCAGTGGCCGGGATGCCAACCCAGAACAACCCTGCCCAGCCTGGCAGTGCCCCGAGCTCGATGTGGGCACCGTGCCCACTGAACCAGCCCCACATCCCAACTCTGGGAGCCACCAGAACCCCATGGGCACCCCCCGAACCGGAGGGCAGTGGGCACAGGGGGGCTGCGAGGGGCTCAATCGCCCCGTTGTGCAGCCGGGCGTGGGGAGAGGCGCATAAATCAGCGCTCGGCTGGAAGAACGAGCTCCTTTATGCCTGGCAAAGGGCTGAGTCACCGCCGGACAGGGCACGCGGTGACTCGGCTGGCCCTGGCACGGTTGGCACCCACGGGGGTGCTCAGCATCACGCCGTGCCCGATTTAGCTCGGGGCTTCCCGTGCCCAGGGATGCTCAGAGCCAGGAGCGATAAGAAGCCGACATGGAGCTGCCTTCCTCCCCCCGAGAAACCCCCGAAAAACCCCCGGCCCCCTCCTCTGCTGAAGGCGACAGATTCCTTTTAAGGTGAAACTCCAACGGATCCAAACACCCTAAGATAAAAAAATAAATAAATAATTTTAAAAATCCCCTTCTGATGAGTTTAATCAGGCGCCGAGCCTGCGTTCCATCACACAGCCCGGCAGCGGCGCCCCCCGAGCCCCCCCCCCGAGGGGTCCCCAAAGCTGGGGGGGTCCCGGGGAGGGGGTGGAGGATGAGGAGGAGGAGGAGGAGACGGCTCGGGCCGTGCGGGGGGTGACATTCCTGGCGAAATGAATCCGCATTCCTGCGGCGCTGACAGCGAGCGGGGGGCGCAGATGGCGGGGGAGGGGAGCGCCTTCCTCCCGCGGCAGGAGGAGGAGGAGGAGGAGGAGGAGGAGGAGGAGGAGGGGAGGAAGCGCTGAAAGCTCGGAGGCAGCCGGGGGGATGGGGGACATTGCCCGGGTCTTTGAGGGAACGGCACGGAGAGTGTCCCCAACAGGACAGAGAGGATCCCCAACAGGACTGAGAGTGTCCCCAACAGGACAGAGGTGTCCCCAACGGGACCGAAAATGTCCCCAACAGGACTGAGAGTGTCCCCAACAGGACAGAGAGGGTCCCCAACAGGACTAAGAGTGTCCCCAACAGGACAGAGGTGTCCCCAACGGGAGCGAAAATGTCCCCAACAGGACCAAAAATGTCCCCAATGGGAGTGAAAGTGTCCCCAACAGGACCGAGAATGTCCCCAAAGGGGCTGAGAGTGTCCCCAACAGGACAGAGGTGTCCCCCAAAGCACCAAGAGTGTCCCCAACAGGACAGAGAGTGTCCCCAAAGGGATTGAGAGTGTCCCCAACCGGACAGAGGTGTCCCCAAAAGCACCAAGAGTGTCCCAAACAGGACAGAGAATGTCCCCAACACGACTGAGAGTGTCCCCAACAGGAACAAAAATGTCCCCAACAGCCCTGAGAGTGTCCCCAAAGGGATTGAAAATGTCCCCAACAGGACCAAAAATATCCCCAATAGGAGTGAAAGTGTCCCCAACAGGACCAAGAATGTCCCCAAAGGGGCTGAGAGCGTCCCCAACAGGACAGAGGTGTCCCCCAAAGCACCAAGAGTGTCCCCAACAGGACAGAGAGTGTCCCCAGCAGGACTGAGAGTGTCCCCAAAAGGATTGAGAGTGGCCCCAACGAGACTGAGAGTGTCCCCAACAGGACTGAGAGTGTCCCCAACAAGAGCAAAAATGTCCCCATCAGGACTGAGAGTGTCCCCAAAGCGATTGAGGGTGGCCCCAACAGGCTGAGAGTGTCCCCAACCGGACAGAGGTGTCCCCAAAAGCACCAAGAGTGTCCCCAACAGGAGCGAAAATGTCCCCAACAGGACAGAGGGTGTCCCCAACAGAACCGAGAATGTCCCCAAAGGGACTGAGAATGTCCCCAACAGGACTGAGGGTGACCCCAACAGGACTGAGGGTGTCCCCGATAGGACAGAGTGTCCCCAACAGGAGCGAAAATGTCCCCAACAGCACCGAGGACAGAGTGTCCCCAGCAGGACAGAGGGTGTCCCCAAAGGGACTGAACGTGTCCCAGCAGGAGCAAGGGTGTCACTGGTGGGACCAAATGTGTCCCCAACAGGACAGAGTGTGTCCCCAACAGGACTGAGTGTGTCCCTGATGTGACCCAGCCTGTTCCCAGTGAGATGAAGGATGTCCCTCATGGGATCAAGCGTGTCCTCAGTGGGATCAGGAGTGCTCCCAGTGGGACCTGGGCTGTCCCCCAGCACTGTGTGACCACAGCAGGACCAAAGGTGACCCTGGGGGGACCAAACGTGACCCTGAGGGGACAAAACACAACCCTAGGGGGACCAAATGTGACTCTGGGGGGACCAAACACAACCCTGGGGGGACCAAACATGACCCTGGGGGGACCAAGCACAACCCTGGGGAAACAAACACAACCCTGGGGGAACCAAATGTGACCCTGGGGGGACCAAATGTGACCCAGGGGGGACCAAAATGACCCTAGGGGGACAAGACACAACCCTGGGGAGACCAAACACAACCCTGGGGGGACCAAGCACAACCCTGGGGGGACCAAACACAGCCCTGGAGGTACCAAACACAACCCTAGGAGACCAAACATGACCTTGGGGGGACCAAACACGAACCTAGGGGGACCAAACTCAACCCTGGGGGGACCAAACACAACCCTGGGGGGACAAAACACAACTCTGGGGGGACCAAAATGACCCTGGGGGTACCAAACACAGCCCTGGGGGGACAAAACGTGACCCGGGGAGTACCAAACATGACCCTGGAGGGACAAGACACAACCTTGGGGGGACAAAACGTGACCCTGGGGGCACCAAACACAGCCCTGGGGAACCAAACACAACCCCGGGGGGACCAAACACGACCCTGGGGGGACCAAATGTGACCCTGGGGGTACCAAACTCAACCCTGGAGGTACCAAACACAACCCTGGGGGGACCAAACATGACCCTGGGGGCACCAAACACAACCATGGGGGTACCAAGCACAACCCTGGGGGGACCAAATACGACCCTGGGGGACCAAACACAGCCCTGGGGGCACCAAACACAACTCTGGGGGGACCAAACTCAACCCTGGGAGTACCAAACACAACCCTGGGGGGATCAAATACGACCCTGGGGGGACCAAATACGACCCTGGGGGACCAAACATGACTCTGGGGGGGACACGGGTGCCTGGGTCACCCCATGACTCAATCCCCTGCCCTCAAACCCCATCAGACCCTATCAGGGCAGCACACACTGGGTGCACACAGGCAGATTTTGGGGACCACGCTGATTTTGGGGGGGGCTGAAAAGAGCAATACAAGCGCCCTGCGCTCAAACCCCGCTCACACCCAGCGAACAGCAGCGTGCAAAGGGGGGGTCCTGGAGTGGGGGGAGCTGCCAATTGTTGCTTTGAGAGCCCCTGGAGCACCCCCCCCCCGCAGCCTGGCCCCCCGCCAGCCAGGGCAGGGCTTTGTTTCCTGCCCGCCTGGGCCGGGGGATTTCAATGGAGCCCGCACAAAAAGCTCCCTGTGGGGTGAGCGAGAGGGGGGGGAGAGACGGGATGACCTCAGCCATGACTTCATCCCTCTCTCAGCTCCCAAAATTCGTGGGAACCTTATAAGGAAAGGGCTAAAAATACAGCGGGAGGGGCTTGGCTGCCCCCTCCCCAAAATTGGGGCTGCCAGAGCCGAGGGGGATGCGCGGTGGGAGTGAGCTCCTTGTGGATGGAGGGATGAAATTATCCTTTGTTCCTTCAAAAAAAATGTCCTGGTTTGAAAAGGAAGTGAGGGGTTTTTTTGTGGTCAAACCAATCAGGGCTGAGATTTGAATATTTGAAAGAAGCTCCGAAGTTTCTCTCTTCCATTTAAGTGAAAAGACACCTCGCAGGACTTAGGGGGCTTCAAATTTTCTTCAAATTTATAAATTTTTTTTATAAATTAAAATTGATGTAATTTTTTCTTCAAATTTAAAGCCAAAAAAATCTCACCTGGATTAAATAAATCCCAATTAACCAGAAAAGGATGTGAACAAAGAAATTAATTATTTTTGTAAGGTGTTTCACTAAGAGCAAGAACCTCTGGCGCTTAGCTGGGTTTTTCTGTTTATTATTTTGCTTTTTATTAAACCTTTTTGTTTCCAGCACTAAAACTGAAGCCATCCTGCTGATTTTTATGCCTCCAAGGGTAGCTGAGATATCTTGGGTGTTTTATGGACCTCCAAGAGTTCATTAGACCTGGCTTGAAGAAGCTGCTGTAACAGGGACAATCCTGTTAATAGGAACACTGTTAACAACCACAATCCTGTTAATAGGGACCCTGTTGCTCTGATTATTTTAAGATTTTCTGAGCTTTTTGATATTTACATTCATCAATGTACATTAAATTTACAATACATTCTTGTAACGAACTTTCTCACACACTTTCTGTAAATAACTCATTGTTTTGCATTCTTTTATAGAAGGAGAGAAACTTGATGGACTGTTGGATTGTGTGACACTGTCACCCTCCAATCCACTGTCACTTTTAGAAATCTACAAATGCTGGAGTTAGCATTAAATTTCTCTCATTTTTTGCCTTGAAAACAGCAATTTTTATGCCTCCAAGGGTAGCTGAGATATCTTGGGTGTGTTATGGACCTCCAAGAGCTCATTAGACCTGGCTTGAAGAAGCTGCTACAGCAGGGACAATCCTGTTAATAGGGGCAATGTTAATAAACACAATCTTTTCATAGGGGCCGTGTTGCTCTGATTTTTTAAGATTTTCTGAGCTTTTTGATGTTTACATTCTTGTAAGGAACTTTCTCACACACTTTCTGTAAATAACTGTTTTGTATTCTTTTATAGAAGAAGAGAAATTTGATGAACTGTTGGTTTGTCCAGTGTCATGGGAGAGGTGGCACTGTCACCCTCCAATCCACTGTCACTTTCAGAAATCTATAAATGCTGGAATCAGAATTAAATTTCTCTCTTTTTTGCCTTGAAAACAGCAATGTGTGCGCTCGTGTTAGCGACAGGACCCCAAAATCTCAATTAGAGAGCAGAGCAGGGCTGTGTGTGTGACCCCAGGGTGACATCCCCACTCTCCACAGCATTGTCGCCTCCCGTGCCACCTCCTGTTGCTCTGATTTTTTAACATTTTCTAAGCTTTTTGATGTTTACATTCTTGTAAGGAACTTTCTCACACACTTTCTGTAAATAAATTATTGTTTTGCATTCTTTTATAGAAGAAGAGAAACTTGATGGACCCCTGGAATGTCTGGTGTCATTGGAGAGGTGGCACTGTCACCCTCCAACCCACTGTCACTTTTAGAATTCTATAAATGCTGGAGTTAGCATTAAACTTCTCTCTTTTTTGCCTTGAAAACAGCAATGTGTGCGCTCGTTTCACATCCTATAGTGACAGGATCCCAAAATCCCAATTGGAGAGCGGAGTAGGGCTGTGTGTCACCCCCAGGGTGACATCCCCACTCCCACAGCACTGTCACCTCCCGTGCCACCTCCTGTTGCTCTGATTTTTTAACATTTTCTAAGCTTTCTGATGTTTACATTCTTGTAAGGAACTTTCTCACACACTTTATGTAAATAACTCATTGTTTTGTATTCTTTCATAGAAGAGAAATTTAATGAGCTGGATTGTCCAGTGTCATTGGAGAGGTGGCACTGACACCCTCCAACCCACTGTCACCCTCCAATCCACTGTCACTTTTAGAAATCTATAAATGCTGGAGTCAGAATTAAACTTCTCTCTTTTTTGCCTTGAAAACAGCAACGTGTGTGCTCATGTTGTTTCATGTCTGATAGTGACAGCACCCCAAAATCCCAATTGGAGAGCAGAGCAGGGCTCTGTGTGTGACCCCAGGGTGACATCCCCACTCCCCACAGCATTGTCCCCTCCCGTGACACACCGAGAGCCGGCTGGGTCCCCTCCCAGCCACCCTTCACCGGGTCAGAGCCGGGAATAGCTCCGGGCGGCTGCGATCGGCTCGGGGGGCTCGGGGGGCCGGCCCAGCTGCCGGGCCGTGACCCCGCAGCCCCGGCCGTGCCCCCGATCGGCGGCAGCTGCTGCCAGCCCCGGGTGGGGCCGGTGCTGCCCGGGGCCGAGCCCGGGGCAACCGCGCCGGGAATGCGCGTCTGGAGCCGTCCGTCAGCGGCGGGAGGGGGATGGAGACGGGACAGGGCACCGGGATGGATGGGGGATGGACCCCGATCCTTGGGACAGGGCACCCCGATTGATGGGGGATGGACCCCGATTGATGGGGATGCACCCCGATTGATGGGGGATGTACCCCGACTGATGGGACAGGGCACCCCGATTGATGAGGGATGCATCCCCGGAGTGATGCTCTCCAATGACCGGGACAGTGCACCCCGATTGCTGGGACAGGGCACCCCGATTGATGGGGGATGTGCCCAAATTGATGGGGATGCACCCCGACTGATGGGGGATGGACCCCGATTGATGGGACAATGCACCCCGATTGCTGGGTGATGCACCCCTACGGGACAGTGCACCCCGATTTCTGGGACAGTGCACCTCGATTTCTGGATGATGTACCCCGATTGCTGGGACAGGGCACCCCGATTGATGGGGGATGTACCCCGATTGCTGGGACAAAGCACCCCGATTTCTGGGTGATGCACCCCGATTCCTGGAGTGATGCAGCCCCAGAGTGATGCACCTCGATTTCTGGGTGATGCACCCCGATTCCTGGAGTGATGCACCCCCAGAGTGATGCACCCCAATTTCTGGGACAATGCACCCCAATCCCTTGGGGTGATGTACCCAAATTCCTGGGGTGATGCACCCCGATCCCTGAGGACAATACACCTCGATTTCTGGGACAGGGCACCCCGATTGATGGGGGATGGACCCCGATTGATGGAGGATGCACCCCCAGGGTGATGCACCCCGACCCCTGGGACAGTGCACCCCAGTTTCTGGGCGATGCACCCCCGGAATGATGCACCCCAATTCCCGGACTGACGCACCCTTATCCCTGGGACCATGCACCCCGATTTCTGGGACAGTGCACCCCGATTGCTGGGGTGATGTGATCCGATTTCTGGGGTGCTGAACCCGGGCCAGTACACCCCGATTGCTGGGTGATACAGCCCCGGGACATTGCACCCCGATTTCTAGGACACTGCACCCCGATTTCTGGGGGTGCCTTCCCGTTCCCCCAAAAATCTGATTCACCCCCCCAACCCAATTGATGGGTTGGTGTTTCCATTCCTGGGGGCACAAATTCCCCCTGGGGCAACGTTCCCCCGATCCTGGGCTGATGATTGCCCCCGGTGTGGCACAGGGACGTGGGATTGGCACAGGGACATGAGGTGTGGCACATGGGTGTGGCACAGGGACATGGGTGTGGCACAGGGACATGGGTGTGGCACACGGCAATGAGTGTGGCACAGGGAAACGGGTGTGGCACATGGAAATAGGTGTGGCACATGAGCATGGAGTGTGGCACAGGAGCACACGTGGTGTGGCACAGGGACATGGGTGTGGCACAGGGAAATGGGTGTGGAACAGGGAAATGGGTGTGGCACACGAGCATGGAGTGTGGCACATGGGTGTGGCACAGGAGCACACAGGGTGTGGCGCACAGGCACGGGGTGTGGCACACAGGGACATGGGATGTGGCACAGGGACATGGGTGCGGCACAAGGACACAGGTGTGGCACAAGGACACAGAGTGTGACACACGGGTGTGGACACGGGTGTAGCACAGGGACATGGGGGGTTGCACACGGGGTGGCACAGGAGCACACAGGGCACGCGGACAAGGAGTGTGGCACAGGGACGTGGGGGTGGCACAAGGACACTGGGGGTAGCGCAAAGCACAGAGTGTGGCACAGAGAAATGGGTGTGGCACAGGGACACGGGTGTGACACACGGAAATGGGTGTGGCGCACGGAAATGGGTGTGGCACAGGGAAATGAGTGTGGCACACAAACATGGGGTGTGGCACACGGGTGTGGCACATGGAAATGGGTGCGGCACAGGGACACAGGTGTGGCACATGGGCACAGGTTGTGGCACAGGGGCATGGCACAGGGACACTGGGGGTGGCACAGAAGCACACAGGGTGTGACACAGGGAAATGGGTGTGGCACATGAGCGCGGGGTGTGGCACATGGGTGTGACACATGGGTGTGGCACAGGGAAATGGGTGTGGCACACAAGCATGGGGTGTGGCACAGCGACACGAGTGTGTCACAAGGATACACAGGGTGTGGCACAGGGACACACAGGGGTATGGCACACGGGCACAGGACACGGAGTGTGGCACATGGGCACTGGGTGTGGCACAGGGACATGGGGGTGGCACATGGGTGTGGCACAGGGACACTGGGTGTGACACAGGGACATGGGTGTGGCACATGGACACTAGGTGTGGCACAGGGACACGGGGGTGGCACATGGGTGTGGCACACGGGCTAGGGAGAAACCCCATCCAGCTCCCACATACCAGCCCCGTGCCTCAGTTTCCCTTCTCACCCAGCCCCAGCCACAGCCAGGGTGGGGATGAGCCGAGGGTGGGGGGAGGAGGAGCCCCCCCAGAGTCCCCCCTGATTTTGGGGCACATCAGGGGTGGGCACAGCGAGCGTGGGGGTGACTCAGCACAGCTGGACAAGCACAGGTGGCACTGGGACAGTGGGGCTGTGTCCCCACCCAGGGCTGGCCCTGAGCCCTGTGCCAAACCCGCTCCCGGTGCCCAGGGGAGGTTTGGGGGGCACGGTGCCAGGCCAGGGGCACGTGCTGGGGACAGGATGTGACAGCAGCCAGCCCTGAGTCACCGCTGGCCACAGGATCCAGCTGGGAGGGACAGGAAGGGACAAGAGGGGACAGGAAGGGACAAGAGGGGACAGGAAGGGCCCTTGGCTCCAGCCCCTTGTCCCCAACAGCAGGGCTGGGGGCTCATTCCCAGTTTGGGGGCTCCATTCGCACTTTGGGGCTCATTCCCAGTTTGGGGACCCCATTCCCAGTTTAAGGACCCCATTCCCAGTTTGGAGGCTCCATTCCCAGTTTGAGGACTCAATTCCCAGTTCAGAGACCCCATTCCCAGTTTAAGGACCCCACTCCCAATTTAGAAATCCCATGCCCAGTTTAGAATCCCCATTCCCATTTCACACAGCCCACTCCCAGTTTGGGAACCATGTGCCCAGTTTAAGGACCCCGTTCCCAGTTTGGGGACTCCATTCCCAGTTTAAGGACCCCATTCCCAGTTTGGGAACCCTGTGCCCAGCTTGGGGACTCTGTTCCCAGTTGGTTGCCTGGTTTAGAATCCCCATTCCAAGTTTAGAAACTCCATTCCCAGTTTAGGAACCCCATTCCCGGTTTAGAAATTCCATTCCCAGTTTAGAAAACCCATTCCCAGTTCAGAGAGCCCACTCCCCATTTGGGAACCATGTGCCCAGTTTAGGAACCCCATTCCCACTTTCAAAACCCCATTTCCAGTTTAGAAACTCCATTTCCAGTTTAGAAACTCCATTCCCAGTTTAGGGACCCCATTCCCAGTTTAGAAACCCCATTCCCAATTTAGAAATTCCATTCCCAGTTCAGAGCCCTCACTCCCAGTTCAGAGCCCCCATTCCCAGTTCAGACTCCCCACTCCCAGTTCAGGGCCCCATTCCCAGTTTAGAATCCCCATTCCCAGTTCAGAGCCCCATTCCCAGTTCAGAGCCCTCACTCCCAGTTCAGAACCCCCATTCCCAGTTCAGAGCCCTCACTCCCAGTTCAGAACCCCCATTCCCAGTCCAGAGCCCCCATTCCCAGTTCAGAACCCCCATTCCCAGTTCAGAGCCCCATTCCCAGTTCAGAGCCCCATTCCCAGTTCAGAGCCCTCACTCCCAGTTCAGAACCCCCATTCCCAGTCCAGAGCCCCCATTCCCAGTTCAGAGCCCCATTCCCAGTTCAGAGCCCTCACTCCCAGTTCAGAACCCCCATTCCCAGTCCAGAGCCCCCATTCCCAGTTCAGAGCCCCATTCCCAGTTCAGAGCCCCCACTCCCAGTTCGGGGCCCCTCCCAGTGCCCCGGGGCACCTCCTCAGGCTGGAATTCTCCGGGATTCCGGGCCCAGCTGCCCCGGAGCTCCTGTGGGGCAGCAGCTGCTGCAGGGCTTGGGTTACACCGAGGGGGGATTGATCCCTGCAGGACTCCCCAGCCCACCCTGAACCCCCCCGGGAGCCAGAGAGGCCAAATGTGTCTGAGGGGGGGCAGCAGGGCTGGGCTGGAGCGCGGGGAGGGGGTCCCAGCACCCCGCAAAGCCCACCAGAACCTCTGGAACCTTCCTCCTCCTCCTCCTCCTCCTCCCCAGGGTCCCTGGTCAGACCCCAGCTGAGCCTGAGGCCACAGTGGGGGCTCAGGGGGCACCAGAAATGCCTGAGCAGCCTATGGGGGGGGGGGGGGGGACGGGGCTGGAGGAGAGACCCTGACCCCCCCACACTGTCTCCCCTGGGTGGGAACAAAGGGAACAGGGGGTCCCAAACCCTGGAGAGACCCCAGACCCCCAGTTCTGACCCCTGGAGAGAACCCAGCCCCCAATTCTACCCCCTGGTTAGACGCCAGCTCCTCAGTTCTGCCCCTTGGAGAGACCCTGACCCCAGTCCTGCCCTCTGTACAGACCCCAGCCCCCTAATTCAGGCCCATGGACAGACCCCAGCCCTCCAGTTCTGACCCCTGGAGAGACCCCAGCCCCCCTGGCCAGACCCCAGACCCCAGTTCTGACCCCTGGAGAGACCCAGACCCCCTGGCCAGACCCCAGACCCCAGCCCCCCATTTCTGCCCCCTGATTCATACCCCAGCCCCCGTGGCCAGACCCCAACCCCAGTTCTGCCCCCTGGAAAGACCCCAGACCTCCAATTGTGACTCCTGGAGAGACCCCAGACCCCATTACTGACCCCTGGTTCAGACCCCACCCCCCCTAGTTCAGACCTCAGCCCCACCAGTTCTGAGCCCTGGAGAGACCCCAGACCCCCTGGACATACCCGAGCCCCCCAATTCAGTTCAGACCCCAGCCCCCCAGTTCAGACCCCAGACCCCCAGTTCTGATCCCTGGCCAGACCCCAGCCCCCAGTTCAGACCCCAGACCCCCAGTTCTGATCCCTGGCCAGACCCCAGCCCCCAGTTCAGACCCCAGACCCCCAGTTCTGACCCCTTAAGAGTCCCCAGCCCCCAGTTTTGCCCCCTGCTCCCCCAGTTCAGACCCCCTCCAGTTCATCCCCCACACCCCTCCTCATTCTTGCCCCCCCTCCTCCTGCCAACAAACCCCATTTGGGGAGGGGGAGCACAACCAGGAACCCCCAGAAAGGCTCTGCTGGGCACCCCCAGGGCACGGGGGAGGGAGAGCAGAGACCCCCAGGGCCCCCCACCCTCACTGGGAGATCCCCAGACTCCCCCATCACCCTTTTAGGAACCCCCAGAGATGCGGGGACCCCCCCTGGGACCACCCAGGAAAGAACCTGGGACTGCCAGGGACCCCCTGGGACCCCCCAAGGAGTTCCTGTCATTTCTTCCTCCCTGGGACCCCCAGGATCCTCCTCAGGACCCCCCTTAGACCAGCCGGGACCCCCAGGATCTTCCTCAGGATCCCCGGAACAGCCTCTGGAACCCCTGCGAGCCCCTTGAGCCTCCCCTGAGACCCCTGAGCCCCCCCAGAACTCCCGGTGCCCCCACCCCAGCGCCCCAAAACTCGGCAAGTGTGACCTCCATGTCCCCCCACACAGGCCACGCCCCCTGCCACGCCCCGCATGACGCCACGCCCCCTTAGCTCCGCCCACTTCCTTGACTCCGCCCACTGCCACGCCCTCCGCAAGCCCCGCGCGCCCCCTGCCGGATGCGCGCCGCACATGCAGTCCCCACTCTCCCCTCTGATTGGCCACCCGCTCCCAGCCAATGAGAGACAAGGAGTCAACACCCAGCCGCTGTCTCAGCCAATCGCAATGCGAAGCGGCGCCCCGCCTCCCGAGCGAGCAAGCACCGCCCCTACAGCCAATCAGCGCCGCGCCCGCAGGGTGATGGGCGGGCGCAGGAGGGCGTTTCCACCAATGGGCGCGGCGTGCGGCGCGGAGGGGGCGGGGTCAGCGCGGCGCCTTCCAGAGAGTTCGGAGACGGCGGCGGAGCGGCGGCGGTGGTGAGTGAGGGGGGCGGCCCCGGGACCCCGCCGCGACCCCCGGAGCCCCCCGGGACGTTCCCAACCTCCCCGCGACCCCCGCCCCGCCCATGTCAGCGGCGAGCCCGGCCCGCACAGCCCTGAGGCGGCTCCTCGGGGTGCCCTGAGGGCCTGCAGGGCTCGGGGGGGGCTCTGAGGGGACCCCTCCTCCGGGAGCACCGGGTTCGGGTCCGCTCCGCCGCTGCGGTGTGAGGTGTGGGGGCCTCCGCGGCTGTGAACGGGCTGTCACCGTGTCACCTCCGCCCGGTACCCCCGGTGCGCGACCTGAGGGGCTGAACCGCCCTCACGGGGCTGCTGGGCTGGAGCGACCCGGCCTGAGGGGCCCGGCCCCGGGGGTTCCGAGGGACAGACCCCGCTCCAGCCAAGGGGATCCCGCTTTGGGACGGACCAACCCCGGGGGGACAAACCCCGCTGCGGTCCCCGGACCCGCTCCGCAGTGGGAAGCCGGGGTTATTTACCCGAGCGCTCCCCGCGTCGCCAGATAAACGTGTCCCCACCCCACGCGGGGCTTATCGGCTGTGACACACGGCCCGGGGGGGGGACAGGGCACCCCCGAGCCTGCCCCTCGCTGCCGGACCCCCCGGTGGCACCGGTTCGGACATCCCGTGTCACCCAAGTGCATGAGGGACACCAAGGATCAAAGCCTTTTGGGGGGACGGGACTTGGGGTCCATTTGCAGGAGTTCTGGGGGTGGTTGTTGTCACGACTCTGTCACACTGCGGGGAAACTGAGGCAGGGCTGTGCATGAGGGAGAGCAGGGATCAAAGCATTTTGGGGGGACGGGATTTGGGGTCCACTTGCAGCAGTTCTGTGTGGGGTTGGTGTCACTACTTCTTGTCCCACTGCGGGGAAACTGAGGCAGGGCTGTGCAGAGGGAGAGCAGGGATCAAAGCCTTCTGGGGAGATGGAATTTGGGGTCCGTTTGCAGGAGCCCCGTGTGGGGTCTGTCTGTCGCGTTGTTGTCACCACCCCCTGTGCCACTGCGGGGAAACTGAGGCAGGGGGCCAGCAGGGCTCACCCAGCGGGGTTTTGGGGTCACTCAGAGCTCCGGCTGGCTGGCAGTGCCACGCTCACAGCCCCGTCCTGTCCCAGCACGTCACAGCAGCCGGGAAGATGGTGAAGGAGACGGGTTACTACGACCTGCTGGGCGTGCGGCCGGGCGCCAGCCTGGACGAGATCAAGCGGGCGTACCGGCGCCTGGCACTGCGCTACCACCCCGACAAGAACCCCAGCGAGGGCGAGCGGGTACGTGCGGCCCCCCCGGCCCCTCCCCGAGCCCCCCGTGCCCGGCTGACCCCTCTGTGCCCTCCCCAGTTCAAGCAGATCTCGCAGGCCTACGAGGTGCTGTCGGACGCCCACAAACGGGCGCTGTATGACCGCGGAGGAGAGCGAGCCATGAAGGAGGGAGGCCTGGGGGGCCGCGGGGGCGGCGGCGGCTTCGGCTCCCCCATGGACATCTTCGACCTCTTCTTTGGAGGGGGAGTGAGGATGCGAGGCCGGGCAGACAGGAGAGGTGAGGGGTGAGGGGTGGAGGGACTTGCTGTGACCCTGGGGTGGGTGGGAGGGTGCCCGGGAGGGTGCCCAGCACCATGAGGAGGTGACAATTCTGCTGGCACCTCTTGATGGGAGGGGGCTGGTGCCAAGCACGGGGAGGAGATGACAGGAGGTGACAAACTTGCTGGGACCTTTTGGGTCTGGAGCATGGTGGTCACTCAGGAGGTGACAAAGCTGTTGGGATCTTTTGGTGGGAAGGGGCTGGTGCTCAGCACCATGAGGAGGTGACAAACTTGCTGGAACATTTTGGTGGGAGGGGGTGTGTGATCAGCACCATAAGGAGGTGACAAACCTGCTGGCACCTCTTGGTGGGAGAGGGCTGGTGCCCAGCACTGTGAGGTGACAGGAGGTGACAAACCTGCTGGTACCTTTTGGTGGGATGGGGCTGGTGCCCAGCGTGGTGAGGAGGTGACAAACCTGCTGGGACCTCTCGGTGGGAAAGGGCTGGTGCCCAGCACAGCACTGGTTTGGAGGACAAGGGACCACTGGGAAGCATGACTGGGAGTGGGCTGGCACCCAAATGCAGTGTGACATTGGCTCAGGAGGTCACAGAGGTTGGTCCCCAGCGTGGCACTGGCTCAGGGTGACAGGAGGCTGGTGCCCAGCATGGCACTGGCTCAGGGGTGACAGAGGCTGGTGCCCAGCATGGCACTGGCTCAGGGGTGACAGAGGCTGGTCCCCAGCATGGCACTGGCTCAGGGTGACAGAGGCTGGTCCCCAGCGTGGCACTGGCTCAGGGATCCAGCCAGGCTCCCCAGGCCGTCTCTGCCCCCGCGGCACAGCCCGCTGCAGCTCCTCACCACCCTCATTACTTTCTCTTCAAAGGGCCCTTCCCTGTCCCTGTCCCGGCTTTCCCCCACCGTCCCCGGCCCCGGGGCTGGGCTGAGTCACCGCAGCAGCCCCGGGGTGGCAGCAAGGACGCGGGGCCAGCCCGGTGACTCGGGCCTGGGTCACAGGGACACGGTGACTCTGCCGGCTTCTTGCTGAGATGGCAGGAGTTAATTGCAGGGCAATTAGGAGGCCGAGGGAGTCATCTGGAGCAGCTGGGGGTGGCTGAGAGCCCCGGGGTGGGAGCCGTGCCCTGCCCACGCTGGGGACCCGCCACTGCCCCAGGGTGGCATCCAGGCTTGGAGTGAAGCTGTCCCTGCTGTGTCCTTGAGGAAGGAGCAGGGCTGGCTCGCCTGGTGAGCCTGAGCAGTGCCCAGTGCCTGTCTGGGGCTGGCACAAGGCTGGTGCTGAGCCAGGCTCTCCCCGTGCCCAGGGAAGACAGTGGTGCACCAGCTCTCTGTATCACTCGAGGATCTGTACAACGGCTCCACACGGAAGCTGTCCCTGCAGAAAAACATCATCTGCCGCAAGTGTGGAGGTGAGTGAGGGGCTGAGGGGCCGCCCCAGCACCCCTTAACCCAATATCTGACCCCCTGCCCCTCCCTGGCACAGGCTGCGGGGTGCGGGAGGGCGCCCAGAGGAGGTGCCCCAAGTGCCACGGCTCGGGCATGGAGGTTCGCATCCACCAGCTGGGGCCCAGCATGATCCAGCAGATCCAGACCGTGTGCTCGCAGTGCCAGGGCCAGGGCGAGTGGATCCGGCCCCGCGACTGCTGCCTCACCTGCAACGGCCGCAAGGTGGTGCGGGAGAAGAAAATCCTCAGCGTGCACCTGGATAAAGGTGAGGCACGGCTGCGTGCGCGGGGGGTCACCCCAAAGCGCCACGCGGGCTCTGAGCCTCCTTCACCCCCCTCGCAGGCATGAAGGACGGGCAGAAAATCACCTTCCACGAGGAAGGGGACCAGGTGCCCGGCCTGGAGCCCGGGGACATCATCATCGTGCTGGATCAGAAGGAACATCCTGTTTTCCGGCGCAGCGGTGACGACCTCATTGTCAGGAGGGAGATCAGCCTGGCAGACGCCCTGTGTGGGTGCAGGCAGGTGATCCACACCCTGGACAACCGCACCCTGCTCGTGTCCTCCCCGCCAGGTGAGGGGCACTCGGCACCTGGGAGTGGCACAGCACCACGGGGATGTGCCCCCTGTTGATGGAGTGACAAAACTGTCCTTTGTCTCCTTGAAAAGGAGAATTATCTCCTCAATTAGGTAGAAAGAGCTCATCCCATAAGAGGCGTCTCCACCTCCCAGGGGGATTTCACCTCAAATTTAAGGATGGCCAGTTGGATAGGAGCTAAAAAGTCCCACCTAAGCAATTTACTAGAAAAAGAAGAGCACAAAGAAACTAATCACTTTTGGGAGGCGTTTTAGAACCTCTTGCACTTGTTTTCTCTCTGTAAAGAGTTTTGTTAATTTGCTTTTCCAACACTACCACAGAAGCCATCTTGGCTGATTTTATGCCTTCTCAAGTAGCTGAGCTATTCTGTGTGTGGTATAAATCTCCAAAAACTTATAAGATCTGGCCCAAAGAGACCAATACATCACACCAGGAGCTGCCAGCACAGCAGGGTCACCCTCATCTCTGTCTCTCAGGTGATGTGATCCGACCTGGGGACCTGAAGTGCATCCCCAACGAGGGCATGCCCGTCTACAGGAGCCCCTTCCAGAAAGGAAAACTCATCCTGCAGTTCGAGGTGAGCTAGAGCAGGATGCTGGGATTCCACATCTCCCACCTGCGGCCTTCCCGAGCTGCCTCATAGGGGATGTTCTTCCTCTGTGTGCCCTCAGGTGAAGTTCCCCGAGCCGGGCTGGCTCCCCACCGACCGCCTGCGGCAGCTGCAGGGCTTCTTCCCGCCGCAGGAGGAGGTGATGGCCACGGAGGACACGGAGGAGGTGGAGCTCAGCGATTACACGGCCCACAGCGGGCCGGGCCGGCGGCCCTACACGGGGGAAGCTTATCACGAGGATGATTTCGAGGATGGCATGAGGCAGCATGTGCAGTGCCAGACCTCATAGCGGGGTGGGGCCCGCGAGCAGGCGGGGCAGGGGAGGGGCTGCACCTTCAGGGATGTACATAGGGCGCCTTTCCGACAGCACTTCACCTTCCCCGGCCCCGCAGAGCCGGCAGAGCCCCCCTGCCCTGCCGGCTGAGCCCCCTGCCCTGCCATGGGGGGCACGGGGGTGGGCTCCAGCTGCCGCTGCTGGAATGGAGCAGTAACACAGGGGGTACCCGCTGCCCCTGCCTCAGTTTCCCCATCTGCAGTGTGGGGAGCAGGGGAAGTGCCCCAGTCCCACCCCCACCCTGGGGACCTGCTGCCCGGGCCCCCAGCTCCTTGCTTTGCCCGTTTCTTTCCTTACTGGAGCCTGGCTCAGGCCTGGGATGCAGAGGGGGTGGCTCTTTTCTCTTTGCACAGGACAGGAGGGGTTGGGGGGGACCCGTCCCTTCCCTTTAATTTATTTTTGGAAGAATTTTAGAAGTTTTTCTTTTTTTTTTTTTTTGGGGGGGGGGGGCGGAGATGGGGGGGCGGTGACTTTGTACTTGGCATTAAATGCGAATCCCAACTCGGTGTGTGGGGTTGAGCCTGGGGCAGGGTGTGGGACAGGGTGTGGGGTTGAGTGTGAGACAGAGTGTGGGGCAAGGTGTGGGGTTGAACATGGGACAGTGTGTGGGGCAGGTTATGGGGGTGAGCATGGGACAATGTGTGGGGCTGAGCATGGGGCAGGATGTGGGATAGGTTATGGGGTGAGCCTGGGGAAGGATGTGGGGTTGAGTGTGGGGCAGGGTGTGGGACAGGCTGTGGGGTTGAACATGGGGCAGGGTGTGGGGCAGGTTATGGGGTTGTGCCTGGGGCAGGTTAGGGGTTGAACATGGGGCAGGGTGTGGGGTTTAGCCTGGGGCATACTGTGGGGCAGGGTGTGGGGTTGAGCTTGGAACTGTGTGTGGGATTGAACATGGGGCTGTGTGTGGGGCAGGGTGTGGGGTTGAACATGAGGCAGGCTGCGGGGCAGGGTGTGGGGCTGTGTATGGGGCAGGGTGTGGGGTTGAGCCTGGAACTGTGTGTGGGGTTGAACATGGGGCTGTGTATGGGGCAGGGTGTGGGGTTGAGCGTGGGGCAGCAGCAGCCCCAGGGCAGTGACTCTGCCCCGCTTTGATCTCGGGCGTGCCTCAGTTTCCCCATCCTTACCCAAGCGGGCGGTGCCGGCTCCGGCTCCCGCCTCCCCCTGCCCCGGCTGCTCCTCCTGCTGCAGACCCCCGGCCTGGCTGGGGAGGGGTCTGCCCCATTCCCTCCCCCTGTGCCAGCCCTGCAGCCCCCCTTGTCCCCTGTGTGCACACCCCAGTCCCTCTCTGTGTCCTTGTCCCTTCCAGAGCCCCCCTGGGCACTCTGCATCATCCCAGCATCCCCGGAGACCCCAAACAGAGGCAGATTCACCCCAAATAGCTTCAACCCTGCACTCACCACATGGGTGATTCCAGCCACGGCACAGAGCTGGGCTGCTGAGCTGCTAAGGGAGATCCCCCCAAAAATTACCCTCCTATGGGGGGCAGCTGCATCCCAGAACCTTGTTCCTCTGCTCTGCTCCCCTGTCTGGACACAATCTTGACCCTGTGGGTACCCCCAGTCCCTCTCCCTGTCTTTGTCACTTCCTGGACCCTCTGCATCATATCAGCATCCCTGGAGAACCCCAAATAGAAGCAGACCCCCCCAAACAGAGGCAGATTCCCCCCAAATAGCTTCAACCTTGCACTCACCGCATGGATGATTCCAGCCACGGCACAGAGCTGGGTTACTGAGCTGATAAGGGGGACTCCCCAAAAATTACCCTACAGGGGGGCAACTGCATCCCAGAACCTTGTTCCTCTGCTCTGCTCCCCTGTCTGCACACAGTCCCAACCCCATGGGTTCCCCCAGTCCTTCTCCCTGTCCTTGTCACTTCCAGGACCCTCTGCATCATCTCAGTGTCCCTGGAGAACCCCAAATAGAGGCAGATTCACCCCAAATAACTTCAACCCTGCACTCACCCCATGAGTGATTCCAGCCACAGCACAGAGCTGGGTTACTGAGCTGATAAGGAGGACCCCCCCCGCCAAAAATAACCCTGCTATGGGGGGCAGCTGCATCCCAGACACCCCCTGCCCCTCCACGTGCTGGACCAGGCTCCCCTCCACAGTGGGATGGGGGTGAAACCCCCCCAGCCCTGCCCAGGAGAGCCCAGGCTGGGGGGGCTCTGTGCGCTTGGAGCTCCCTCCCTCCCTCCCCTGGAACCCAGGAAAGCTCCGGCGCCAGCTGCAGCTGCAGGGGGAGAGGAGGAGGAGGAGGAGGAGGAGGAGGAGGAGGCGGCAGCGGCGAGGAGAACAATGCTGGCCGGCCGCCAGCCGAGGGGAGAAGGGGGGAGCTCCTGCCCAGCCCCCGGCCCGGCGGGCACAGGGAGGGCTGAGCGCGGGCGGTGACGGTGACAGTCCCTGGTGACAGCCCCTGTCCCGCGGGGCTCCTCCCTGAGCCACCCAGGCAGCGTTGTCCCTGCTGCCGCGAGCCGTGGTGCCCTCCTGCCACGCTGGGCACAGGGACCCTGTGCCATGTGCCAGAGCCCACCTGGGCACGTGGCATGGTGGCTGTGTAGTGCCCCAGCCGTGCCAGGCACCGAGCAGGGTCCCCAAGTTGTCACACAGCCAGAGACCCCTCTGGAGAGCAGGGCAGCCGAGAGACCCTCCTGGGGCTGGCACCTCTCTGTCCCCAGCTCCTCTGTCAGGACGTTTTTTGGGGTGTGGGGGATGCCAAGGTGCCAGCCTGGACCAGCCAGGGTGGGCTCTGAGCTGGGCAGAGCCGGCCCGGGGGCTGTGGGGGTGACAAGGAGGTGACCCCAGCCCTTGGGGGACACAGCTTGGCTGGGGTCATGCTGGATGTGTGTGTGGGGCGGGGGGATTGTTCCTCCAGCTCAGCCTCCCTCCTTTATCCCATCCCCAGCGTCACCAGGGCTGGGGGAGCCCCCAAGCCTGTCCTGTCCCCTGTAGGGACACCCCTGTCCTGTCCCCCTGTCCCCTTCAGGGACACCACTGTCCTGTCCCCTATAGGGACACCCCTGTCCTGTCCCTCTGTCCCCTTTAGGGACACCCCTGTCCTGTCCCCTTTAGGGACACCCCTGTCCTGTCTCTCTGTCCCCTATAGGGACACCCCTGTCCTGTCCCCTTCAGGGACATCCCTGTCCCTCTGTCCACTACAGGGACATCCCAGCGAACCCCCCCGGATTCAGGCAGACCGAAGCCCCCTCCCCGCACGGATGAGACAAACGCGGTTCCCCCACACCCATCCCAAGCTCAGCTTCCAGAAAAATGCACGGGAAAAATTCCGGGGTGAGGGGCCGGGGCCCCCCAGGGTCGCGCATTCATTGCCCGCTTTGTCTCCGCACATGAAAGGCGAGGGGCCAGCCCGGCCCCCTGCCCAGCCCGGGGGGGCAGCGGGGTCACCGGCCGGGATTAGTGCCGGATTAGCGGCGCCGGGACCGCGACACCACCCAGGCGGAGCTGCGGGAGGGGGGCTCAGCCCCCCGGAGCAGTTTTGGGGTCACTCACCCACGGCCCCTCCGCCCCAGCTCCGCAATTCGCTTTTGTTCCGAGAGCAGCCGAGCTCCGGGGAGGGGGCGCCTCCCTCCGGAGCCCCCCGGGCCGCTGTGGCAGCCCCTGCCCCCCTCTCCCCCCATTTCTGGGGGTCCCGGAGCCCCCCCAGAGCTCCCCCAGGCCGAGGCGAAGCGGAGCCGTCCCCAGGGCTCCGGGGAAAGCGGAGATTCCTCCGGCGGGGGCGGGGGGGCACGGCTGGATTCCATTACCGGCGGCTCCCGGGGTCTCCGGGAGTGAGGTGGGGAGGGGGCCGGGACCCCCGGCAGAGGCGGGACACGGCCCTGGGAACGGCGCCAGGGGTGATGGGCGCCTGCCAAGCGTCCACCTGGAGATACCGGAGCCTTCCTCCCCCTCCTCCTCCTCCCCAGGGAAGGTGTAATTCCACCCTCGCTGCTCCTGGACGGGCTCCCGGGGTGCGGGAGCACAGCCCGGCCGTGGGGGTGAGGCCAACACCGAGCCCTGGCTCCTTTCTCCATGCCCCCATCGCAACACCGAGGCCCGGCTCCCTTCTCCATCCCCCCATGACAACACCAAGCCCCGGCTCCTTTCTTCATCCCCCCATGACAACACCGAGGCCTGGCTCCTTTCTCCTTCCCCCCATCAGTGCTCGGTGGGGCGGTGCCCCCCAACTGCCCCTCGGGAGGGGGGCAGTGCCCCAGAGGAGTCCCGGCCCGGTCTGGGGGAGCCGAGCTGGGCAGGGAACGGGGGGCGGGAGCAGCACCCCAAAGCTCGAGGCGGGGCGGTGCTGCACCCCGATCTTCTCTGCACCCCAATCCTGCTCCCCGACCTTCCCTGCACCCCGATCCTCCTTGCACCTCCCCGCACCCCGACCCTTCCTGCAACTCCCGGCACCCCGAACCTCCCTGAACCCCCCAGCTCAGCCCCGTTGTCCCGGGCTAATTAACGCCAATCCCACGCAGAGCAATTAGCGGCCAGCCCGGTAATTAACAAAGCCACAGAACAAACCCAGGGGTGCCCCCGGCTCCCCCACCCCAGCCCGGACTGGGGTCTCATGCTGAGAGCTGGGGTAGAACACAAAGCCCCGGCCCCACAGTCACCCCACGGTCACCCCACGGTCACCCCACAGTCACCCCGTGCCACCACCCGCTTCCCACGCGGGATGTGCCAACCCCGCTGCCGCCCTCGCCCCCGGCCCCTTGCGCAATGGCCCCACAGAGGCTGTGGGGGGCAGGATCTGGGTGTGGGATTTGGGGTGCGAGATGTGGGGTGTGGGATTTGAGGGATGGGATCCAGGGGGAAGGATCTGGGGTGTGGGATTTGGGATGTGAGATGTGGGGTGTGGGATTTGGGGGATGGGATCCAGGGGGAAGGATCTGGGGTGTGGGATATGGGGTGTGGGATTTGGGATGTGAGATGTGGAGTGTGGTATCTGGGGGGTGAGATTTGGGGCGTGGGATCTGGGGTGCAGAATCTGGGGTGTAGGATCTGGAGTGTGGGATCTGAGCTGTGGGATTTGGGGGGTGGGATCTGGGGTGTGAGATTTGGGGTGCAAAGTCTGGGGTGTGAGATCTGAAGTGTGGGATTTGGGGTGTGGGATCGGGAGTGTGGGATTTGGGGTGCAGAATCCGGGGTGAAAGATCCAGTGTGTGGGATCTGGAGTGAGGAAATCTGGGGTGTAGAATCTGAGGTGTGGGATCTGGGGTGTGGGATTTGAGGTGTGGGGATTTGGGGTGTGGAATCCAGGGGGAAGGATCCGGGCTGTGGGATCTGGTGTGTGGGATCAGGAGTGTGGGATTTGGGGGGTAGAAATCAGGGCTGCAGAATCCAGGGTGTGGGATTTGGGGTGTGGGATCTGGGTGCAGAATCCAGGGTGTGGGATTTGGGGTGTGGGATCTGGGTGCAGAATCCAGGGTGAAAGATCTGGGGTGTGGAAATCTGGGGTGCAGAATCCTGGGTGTGGGATTTGGGGTGCAGAATCCGAGGCGAAGGATCTGGGGTGTGGTATCCGGTGTGTAGAAATCTGGGGTGTGGAAATCTGGGGTGTGGAATCCAGCGTGTGGGACTCAGACTGCAGGATTTGGGGTGCAAAATCCGAGGTGTCAGATTCAGACTGCAGGATCTGGGGTGCACAGTCCGGGATGTGGAATCTGGAATGTGGGATTTGGGGTGCAGGATGCAGGGTGTGGGATGTGGAGTGTGAGATTTGGGGTGTGTGATTTGGGATGCAGAATCCAAGGTGTCAGATCCAGACTGTGGGATTTGGGGTGCAGAATCTGGGGTGTCAGATCCAGACTGTGGGATTTGGGGTGCAGGATGCAGGCTGGTGGATTCAGACTGCAGGATTTGGGGTGCAAAATCCGAGGTGTCAGATTCAAACTGTGGGATTTGGGGTGCAGAATCCAGGGTGTGGGATCTGGAATGTGGGATTTGGAGTGTGAGATTTGGGGTGTGGGATTTGGGGTGCAAAATCTGAGGTGTCAGATTCAGACTGTGGGATTTGGGGTGCACAGTCCGGGATGTGGAATCTGGAATGTGGGATTTGGGGTGCAGGATGCAGGGTGTGGGATCTGGAATGTGGGATTTGGAGTGTGAGATTTGGGGTGTAGGATTTGGGATGCAGAATCCATGGTGTGAGATTCAGACTGTGGAATCTGGGGTGCAGAATCCGGGGTGTGGGACTCAGACTGCAGGATTTGGGGTGCAGAATCTAGGATGTTGGATGCGGGGTGCAGATCTAGAGCACAGAATGTGGGATGTGGGATTTGGGGTGCAGAATCCGAGGTGAAAGATCTGGGGTGTGGTATCTGGGGTGTGGAAATCTGGGGTGTGGAAATCTGGGGTGTGGGACTCAGACTGCAGGATTTGGGGTGCAGAATGCAGGGTGTGGAATCTGGAGGGTGATTTGGGGTGCAGGCTGCAGGGTGTGGGACTCAGACTGCAGGATCTGGGGTGCAGGATGCAGGGTGTCAGATTCAGACTGTGGGATTTGGGGTGCAAAATCCGAGGTGTGGGATTCAGACTGCAGGACTTGGGGTGCAGGATGCAGGGGGTAGAATCTGGAATGTGGGATTTGGGGTGCAGGATGCAGGCTGTGGGATTCAGACTGCAGGATTTGGGGTGCAAAATCCGAGGTGTGGGATTCAGACTGTGGGATTTGGGGTGCAGAATCCAGGGTGTGGGATCTGGAATGTGGGATTTGGAGTGTGAGATTTGGGGTGTGGGATTTGGGGTGCAAAATCTGAGGTGTCGGATTCAGACTGTGGGATTTGGGGTGCAGGATGCAGGGTGTGGGATCCAGACTGTGGGATCTGGGGTGCAGAATCTGGGGTGTCAGATTCAGACTGTGGGATTTGGGGTGCACAGTCCGGGATGTGGAATCTGGAATGTGGGATTTGGGGTGCAGGATGCAGGGTGTGGGATCTGGAATGTGGGATTTGGAGTGTGAGATTTGGGGTGTAGGATTTGGGATGCAGAATCCATGGTGTGAGATTCAGACTGTGGAATCTGGGGTGCAGAATCTGGGGTGTGGGACTCAGACTGCAGGATTTGGGGTGCAGAATCTAGGATGTTGGATGCGGGGTGCAGATCTAGAGCACAGAATGTGGGATGTGGGATTTGGGGTGCAGAATCCGAGGTGAAAGATCTGGGGTGTGGTATCTGGGGTGTGGAAATCTGGGGTGTGGAAATCTGGGGTGTGAGACTCAGACTGCAGGATTTGGGGTGCAGAATGCAGGGTGTGGAATCTGGAGGGTGATTTGGGGTGCAGGCTGCAGGGTGTGGGACTCAGACTGCAGGATCTGGGGTGCAGGATGCAGGGTGTCAGATTCAGACTGTGGGATTTGGGGTGCAAAATCCGAGGTGTGGGATTCAGACTGCAGGACTTGGGGTGCAGGATGCAGGGGGTGGAATCTGGAATGTGGGATTTGGGGTGCACGATGCAGGCTGTGGGATTCAGACTGCAGGATTTGGGGTGCAAAATCCGAGGTGTGGGATTCAGACTGTGGGATTTGGGGTGCAGAATCCAGGGTGTGGGATCTGGAATGTGGGATTTGGAGTGTGAGATTTGGGGTGTGGGATTTGGAGTGCAGAATCCAAGGTGTCAGATCCAGACTGTGGGATCTGGGGTGCAGAATTTGGGATGTGGGATCCAGAGCCCCCAGGGCGTGGGATCTGTGTGCCAATGGGGCAGGAGGAGAGTCAGGGATACCCCTGGGGGGGGGGGTCACAGGACATTTATTGAAAAATGAAGGAGACAACAGAGGGAAGGGGAGGGGGCTGGGCCCCGGCGCTGCCCCAGGCTGGGGGGTTTGCTGTCCCCATCTGTACCATATTCACAAATAAATACTGGGGAGGGGTGGCGGGGCAGGGCTGGGGGCTGCGGAACCAAGAGCAGCCCAGCAGAAGCCAAAGCAGCTGGAAGCAGCCCCAAAGGCGGGGAGGGGCCGCGTTACCCCCCGCCGCAGCCGGCACCGAGCCAGCCCCGAGAGCAGAGCGGGGCCAGGACGGGCCCGGAGCTTCTGCTGGCCCCGAGAGCCCCGCCCTGCACGGGGAGGGGAATCCGGGTGTGTGTGACCCCCCAAAAAAGGGGGTTGGGGGATGCAACACCCCCCTGTGACAGGGGAGCAGTGCAGGGGGCTGTGGGGACACGGGGAGGGGAGGGGGGGATATTGGGGAGGGGTCGCTGAGCGGGGGGGTCACTCCCGAATGTACACCCGGGTGCACACAACGTCATCGGCCGTCATGGTCTGCGGGGAGAAGGGGGCGGTCACAGGTGTGGATGTGGCCCCCCGTGTCCCCATCCTGTCCCCATCCACCCCCTCCTGCCCCCATTCTCCTCTTCCTGTCCCCTTTCCCCCCCTCCTGTCCCCATCCCAGCTCCTCCTGTCCCATCTGCCCCCTCTTGTCCCCTCCTGTCCCCATCCACCCTCTCCTGTCCCCTCCTGTCCCCATCCAGCCCTCCTGTCCCCATTCCACCCCTCCTGTCCCCATCCCAGCTCCTCCTGTCCCCTTTCCCCCCGTCCTGTCCCCTTTCCCCCCGCTCTTGTCCCCATCCGCCACCTCCTGTCCCATCCCAGTGCACTCCTGTCCCCTTTTCCCCTCTCCTGTCCCCATCCCAGCCCCTCCTGTCCCCATTCCCTTCCTCCTATCCCATTTGCCCCCTCCTGTCCCCATCCCAGCTCCTCCTGTCCCATCCACCCCCTCTTGTCCCCATCTGCCCCTCCTGTTCCCTTTCCCCCCCCGTCCTGTCCCATTCCAGCCCCCTCTTGTCCCCATCCCAACACATTCCTGTCCCCATCTATCCCCTCCTGTCCCATCCATCCCCTCCTGTCCCCTTTTCCCCACTCCTGTCCCTATCCACCTACTCCTGTTCCCATCTGCCCCCCTCTGTCCCCATCCCAGCTCCTCCTGTCCCATCCACCCCTCCTGTCCCCTCCTGCCCCCATCCCAGTGCTCTCCTGCCCCATTCCCCCCCCTCCTGCCCCCATCCACCCTCTCCTGTCCCCATTCCCCTCCTCCTGTCCCCTTTCCACCCCTTCCTGTCCCATCCCAGCCCCTACTGCCCAATCCCAGTGTGCTCCTGTCCCCTTCCCCACCTCTTATCCCCATCCACCCCCTCCTGTCCCCATTCCCCCTCTCCAGTCCCTATCTGTCCCCTCCTGTCCCCATCCACGCCCTCCTGCCCCATTTGCCCCCTCCCGTCCCCATCCCAGCTCCTCCTGTCCCATCCACCCTCTCTTGTCCCCATCTGCCCCTCCTGTCCCCTTTCCCCCCGTCCTGTCCCATTCCAGCCCCCTCCTGTACCATCCCAGTGCGCTGCTGTCCCCTTCCCCCCTCCTGTCCCCTTTCCCCCTCTCCTGTCCCCATCCCAGCCCCTCCTGTCCCCTTGCCCCTGCTCCTGCTCCATTCCTCCCATCCCCATCTGCTCTTTCCTGTCCCCATTCACCCCTCCTGTCCCCATCCCCTGCCCTTCCTGTCCCCTCCTGTCCCCATCCCAGCTCCGAGGGAATTCCCAGCGGGCAGCGCTGACCCCAAGCCCTGGTTGGCCCCGTTTGGCCCCGTTTGGCCCCGGTTCCCCGTTGTTCCCCTCACCAGGATGAGCTCCCCGTCGTTGCTCATCTCCCGGGACCAGCCCGTCCTGGGCCCGTCTCCCTTGAGCAGGCGCTGCTCGCACACCATCTTGTTCTTGTTCTCATCCTCCCACCGGGCCAGGCTCTGCGGGCACGGGGGGCAGAGATTGGGGGCTGTGTGGGCACCCCCGGGCACCTCCTGCCCTCCCCCGGGCACCTCCTGCCCACCCCGGGGGCAGAATGGGGCATTTGTCCCTGTGCCAGGGGGGTGCGGGGGCACTGGGCATCACGGGGGTACAGGGAGGGGATGGGGGCACAATGGGGGGTACAGTGAGGGGATGATGGCACAGGAAGGGGTTGGGGGGCACAGGAAGGGGTTGGGAGGTACAATGAGGGGTTGGGGCCACAGGGAGAGAATGAGGGGCACAACGGGGGGCTGAGGGGCACAGGGAGAGGTTGATGGCACAGGGAAGAGGTTGGCAGGGAAGGGGCTGGGGGCACAAAGAGGGGATGGGGGCACGAGGAGGGGATGGGGGCACAACCGGGGCTGGAGGGCACGAGGAGGTTGGGGGCACAGGGAGGAGATGATGGCACAGGAAAGGGGGTTGGGGGCACAGGGAGAGGTTGAGGGGGGCACAATGAGGGGTTGCGGGCACAGGGAGGGGATGGGGGCACAACAGGGGTCGGGGGCACAGGTAAGGGGTTGAGGGGCACAGAGAGGGGCACAACGAGAGGATGATGGCACAGGAAAGGGGTTGAGGGCATGGAGGGGGGAACAGGGAAGGGGATGAGGGGCACAATGGGGGGTTGGGGGCACAATGAGGGACTGGGGGCACAGGGAGGGGATTGGGCTACCAGGAAGGGGATGGGGGGCACAACAGGGGTTGGTGGGCACAGTGAGAGGTTGGCAGGGAAGGGGTTGGGGGGCACAGGGAAGGAGATGGGGGCAAAACAGGGGTTGGGGGCACAGGGAAGGGTTGAGTGGCACAGTGAGGGGATGAGGGGCACCATGAGGGGTTGATGGTACAGAGAAGAGGATGGGGGGCACAGGTAAGGGGTTGAGGGGCATGGGGAGAGGTTAAGGGGCACGGGGAGGGGATGAGGGGCACAGGGCGAGATTGAGGGGCACAATGAGGGATTGGGGGCACAGGGAGAGGTTGATGGCACAGGGAAGGGGTTTGGGGGCACAGAGAGGGGATGGGGGGCACAACGAGAGGATGATGGCACAGGAAAGGGGTTGATGGCATGGAGGGGGGAACAGGGAAGGGGATGAGGGGCACAACGGGGGGTTGGGGGCACAATGAGGGGATTGGGGGCACAGGGAAGGGGATGGGGGCACAACAAGGGGATGAGGGGCACAATGAGGGGTTTGGGGTACGGGGAAAGTTTGGGGGAACAGGAAAGGGGATGGGGCACAACAGGGGTTAGGGGGCACGGGGAAGGGGTTGAGGGGCACAACGAGGGGATGATGGCACAGGGAGGGGGTTGAGGGGCATGGGGAGAGGTTGAGGGGCACAGGGAAGGGACTGGGGGCACACGGAGAGGTTGAGGGGTACAATGAGGGGTTGGGGGCACAGAGAAGGGTTGAGGGGCACAACAAGGAGATGGTGGCACAGGGAACAGATGGATGGCACAGGGAAGGGGTTGGGGGCACGGGGAAGGGGTTGGGGGGTACAATGAGGGGTTGGGGGGTACAATGAGGGGTTGGGGGACCCAGGGCAGGGATGGGGGTGCAGGAGGGGATTGGGGGACCCAGGAAAGGCCTGGGGGGCACAAGGAGAGGTTGGGGTGCAGGAGGAGGGGAAGCAGCTGCAGGGAGAAGGGAGTGTGTGCACAGACAGACACACACACACACACACACACAGAGTCACACTGACACTCAGACTGACACACTCACATGCACACAAACACACACAGTCACACCCACAAACTCTCTCTCACACTCATTCACACACACACACACAGAGATACACAGTCACACACACACTCACAGTCACACACACACAGATACACACAGTCACACCTACATTCACAGTCACACACACACTGACACACCCAGTCATACACACTCACACAGTCACACTCACACAGACGCACCCACACTCACACATGCAAACACACAATCACAATCACAGTCACACACAGTTACACCCACACTCACACATGCACACACAGTCACACTCACAGTCTCACACTCACACACAGTCATACTTACACACACTTGCACACAGACACAGTGACACTCTCACACTCACAGACACACCCACACTGACACACACTCACTGTCACACTCACACACTCAGTGTCACACATGCACACAGTCACACACAGTCACATTCACACACACAGTCACACCCACAAACTCTCTCTCACACTCACATTCACACACACAGATACACACAGTCACACACACTCACATTCACACACACAGTCACACACACTCACACAGACGCACCCACACTCACACATGAAGACACACACACACTCACAGTCACACACAGTCACACCCACACTCACACATGCACACACAGTCACACTCACACTCTCACACACACAGTCATACTTACACACAGACACACTCACACTGTCTCACACTCATACACTTACACCCTTATTCACACTTACACACCAACACACAGTGACACATACCCACACTTCCATGCTCACACAGACACACACACTCTCAAACTCTCACACTCTCTTTCACACACACACTCTTACACTGACACATCACACTCTCGCACACACACTCTCACACTCAGACTCACTCTCACACTCACACCCCCACTCTCACTCCCACAGACTTTCACCCACTCACACCCTTACTCACACTCACACACCCTCACTCACAGTCTCACACTCACTTTCACTCACACAGTGACACAATCTCACACTCACACACTGTCTCCCACTCTCACTCACACACTCTCACACACCTGCACTCACTCTCACAATCTCACACCCACTCTCACTCCCACACTTTAACCCACTCACACCCTTACTCACACAGTCTCACGCTCACTCACTCTCACACTCTCATGCACACACTCACAGTCTCACACTCACTCTCACTCATACAGTGACACATCACACAATCTCACACTCACACACTGTCTCCCACTCTCACTCTCACACATTCTCACACACCTGCACTCACTCTCACACTCTCACACACTCACACACCCACTCACACCCACTCACACACACTCACACACACTCTCACACTCACACACACTTTCACACTCTCTCACTCACACTTTCACACACTCACACCCATGCTCACACTCACTCTCACACTCACACCCACACACTCTCTCACACTCACTCTCACACACTCACACCCATGCTCACTCTCACACTCACACACACTCTCTCACTCACACTCTCACACACTCACACCCATGCTCACACTCACTCTCACACTCTCGCACACACTTTCACACTCTCACTCTCACACCCACTCTCACTCACACTCACACTCTCACACCCATGCTCACACTCACTCTCACACCCACACCCACTCTCACACTCTCACTCACACTCTCACACCCATGCTCACACTCACTCTCACACCTGCTCCCCCTCTCCCCGCGGTGCCCCCGTGCCAGCCCCACCTTGCAGGGCCGCCCATCCACCGTCTGCTCCTCGAACTCCTCCCCGAGCCTGAAGCGGATCTCGGTGGTGCGCACGGGGGTGGACGTGCGGATGTAGAAGCCGTCGCCGTCCCCGTCCTGCCGGATCTCCACCGCCGGCTTGGCCGCCGCCGCCACCGCGATCTTCCTCAGCATCACGTTCACACCTGGGGGCACGGTGACACCAAGAGGGAACGGTGACAGGGGCACGGTGACAATGAGAGGGAACGGTGACCAAGGGGGAACAGTGGCACCAAGAGGGCACGGTGACCAGGGCACGGTGCCACCGAGAGGGCACGGTCACCCAGGGCACGGTGACACTGAGGGGGCACAGTCACCCAGGGCACGGTGACACTGAGGGGGCACAGTGACCAGGGGGCACGGTGACACGGGGGCACGGTGCCACTGAGAGGGCACAGTGACTGAGGGGGCACGGTGCCACCGAGAGGGCATTGTGACCAAGGGGGCATGGTGACACCAAGAGGGCACAGTCACCCGGGGGCAGCATGGGGGGTGGCATCGAGTGGGCACAGTGACCTGGAGGGCAAGGTGGTGCCCGGTGACCAAGAGTGAGGTGGCACTGAGGGTGCCCGGTGACCCGGGGAGAGCGGTGGCACCGAGCACTGCCCAGTGGCCCAAAGGGAGCAGTGGTGCCCGGTGACTGGGGGAACACGGTGGCACTGAGAGTGCCCGGTGACCTGAGGAGCACAGTGGTGCCCAGTGACCTGGGAGGTGAGAGGTGGTGCCCCGTGACCCAGGGTTGGGGACATGGTGCCACCGAGCGGGCACGGTGACCAGGAGGGGGGACACGGTGGCACCGAGAGTGCCCAGTTACCCGGGGGGTGGCACTGATCGTGCCTGGTGACCTGGGTGGGCACGGTGGCACCGAGAGTGCCCAGTGACCCAGGGGGAGGACGTGTTGGCACCGAGTGTGCCCGGTGACCAGGGGGACACGGTGGTACCCGGTGACCCAGGGGGAGGGGCACGGGGGCACTGAGAGTGCCCAGTTACCTGGGGGGTGGCACTGATCGTGCCCAGTGACCCGGGGTGGGACACGGTGGCACCGAGAGTGCCTGGTGACCCAGGGGGAGCCCGGTGGTGCCCAGTGACCCGGGGTGGGACACGGTGGCATCGAGAGTGCCCGGTGACCTGGGGAGGGGCACGGTGGCACCGAGAGTGCCCAGTTACCTGGGGGGTGGCACCGATCGTGCCCAGTGACCCGGGTGGGCACGGTGGCACCCGGTGCCCTCGGGTCGGCCCCGCTCTCTGCGGTGCCACCTCCCAGGGCACAGCGAGGGCCGCAGGTGGCTCCAGGCAGCCCAAGGAGGGAGGGGAGGGACAGCCCGAGCCCCCCCCGGCCCACATCTGGCCACATCTGGCCACATCTGGCTCTCGTTACCTGCGGAGGGGGCGGCGCCGCCGCCGGATGCGCCCCGGGGAAGGCGCGGGGGTGACAGCGGGGACAAGGGCCCCTGTGCTCGGTGTGACCCGTGTGACCCCCCCGGGGGTCCCGCGCTCCCCCCTCGGCAGCTGCGGCTTTGTCCCCGCTCATCCATCACGGCCCGGCTGTCACCGGGGGGCTCTTTGGGGACATTGTTCCCGTGTCACCTCCCTGAGAGGGTCCCCGCACAAAGGAGGGGCTGCGGGAGCCGGGCCCCCCCCAATGGGACGGGACAAATCCCCTGCAAGCCCCCCACAACACCCCCAGGGCGGGTTCACACCGGAGACCCCAAACAGGGCCCCCCAAATGATGGGAATGGGGGTGGGGGGGCACAAGCAGCCCCCAAAGGGAGCAAAGCCACGGCTGGGGGGGCGGGTGGGGTCTGTACCCCCCAAATCTGCCTTTATTCACCCCAAATCTGCCTTTATCCTCCCTAAATCTGTCTGTAGCCACCAAGTCTGTCTGTATCCCCACCAAATTCGCCATTACCCCCCCAAATCTGCCTGTACCCCCCCCAAATCTCTCTGTATCCCCCCAAATCTGCCTCTATCCCCCAAAATCTGTCCGTCCCCCCCAAATCTGCCTGTATGCCCCCAAAATCTCCCTGTACCCCCCCCAAATCTGCCTGTACCCCCCCAAATCTGCCTGCACCCCCCCCAAAATCTGTCTCTACCTCTCCAAATCTGCCTCTACCCCCCTAAATCTGTCTCTACCTCCCCAATCTGTTTGTACCCCCCCAAAATCTGCCTCTACTCCTCCAAATCTGCCTTTATCCCCCCTAAATCTGCCTGTACCCCCTCAAATCTGCCTTTACCCCCCCAAATCTGTCTGTATCCCCCCCAAAATCTGCCTGCATCCCCCCAAAAGCTCTCTACCCCCCCAAATCTGCCTCTACCTCCCCCAAATCCACCCAAATCTGTCTGTACCTCCCCAAATCTGCCTGAACCCCCTCCTAAATCTGCCTGTATCCCCCTAAATCTGCCTGCACCCCGAGGGGAGCCCCCTTTGCGCCGTGGGAAAGCAGGAGGGCTCCGGGGGGGTTGTTTTTTGTTGTTTTTGGCAGATTTATTTTCCTGCCGAGGTTTCCCCGAGCCGGTTCCATGAGCGGGGCCAGGGCAGAGCCGGGGATCGGGAGTGAAACCCAAGGAAAGCGATAATTATCCTGAAATATTCGGTCCGTATCCCCTAACCTGGAAATATTTCTGCTCCGGGGCTGGCGAGGAGAGGGTCAGGAGGAGGAGGAGGGAGGGGGGAGATGGATTTGATCGTGCGCAAAACCCCGGGGACCCCCCCAAAATTCCAGACTTTTGGCTCTCCCCACCCGCACTCGGCTCTGCCATGGGGCTGAGATGAGAAAGGGGAGAGTGGGACCCCAAAATCCCCACAAAATCCCCACAAAAATCCCCACAAAATCCTCACAAAATCGGTCTGCTTGGGCTGGTTTGGGGGCACCGGTTGTCCCCAAAGTCGGGGGGCACAGGTGAACCCGCGGGAGATTTTGGGGTGGGGGGAGGAGGGGAGCACCAGGGTGGGGAAACTGAGGCAGGAAAGGGGTGGGGGGATCCCTCGGGGTGGTGCCTGTGACTCCTCAGCGGGCACCGAGCGTCAGAGCTTGGGGAAAAGGGGGAGCAAAAGGGATCCCCGCGGCACACCGGCGGCTCCGGGCACCGCCGGGCTGGAAAAGGGTTTGGAGATGGGGAAAATGGGGGGAAATGGGGGGAAATTGGGGGGAAAATGGGGGAAAATGGGGGGAAAATGGGGGAAAATGGGGGGAACCCCCTGGCCCCCAGCCCCAATGAGCCCCGAGAATTGGGGGATCCACTCACCCAGAGCCTTCAGCAGCTCCTCGAAGTTCTCCGAGCTCTTCATCTTCCAGTTGCCGGAGAAGTTGGGCATCGCGGCTGCCAAGCTGGTGGGCACAGGGTGGGCACAGGGTGGGCACAGGGTGGGGAATGAGCGCTCCGAGGGCTCCCTCGGTACCGGCGGCGCCGCCGCTCGCTCGCTCGCTCCGTCTGTCTGTCCGTCCGTGCCGTCCCGCCCGCGCCGTTTTATGGCCGGGCTGGTCCACCCCCCTCGGCCCCGGCCCCGGTTTGGGGGCTCCGCGCTCACCGGCCGAGCCCCCGCCCCGGGCCGAGAGCCCAGGCCGAGCCCCCGCCCGGTTGGGGGTGTAGGTGCCGGTTGGAGCTCTGCCCGTGCCCCCCAAATCCCCCCATGATCCTGATCAGGCTGGGGCATCTCCCTGGGTCCCCCTGATCGTCAGCATCGCCCCCCAAATCTGTCTGTACCCCACATGCGCTGCACCCCCCAAATCTGCCTGGACCCCCCCAAATCTGCTTGTATCCCCCCTAAATCTGCCTGCAGCCCTCAAATCTGTCTGTACCCCCCAAGCTGCCTCTACCCCTGCAAATCTGCCTGTACCCCCCAAAATCTGTCTGTACCCCTCAAATCTGTCTGGACCCCCCAACGTCCTGCACCCCCCCAAATCTGCCTCTACCCCCCAAATTTGCCTCCACCCCCCCAAATCTGCTGTATCCCCCCCAAATCTGCCTCTACCCCCCCAAATCTGTCTGCACCCCCCCAAATCTGTTTGGAACCCCTCCCAAGCTGCCTTCACCCTCCAAACCTGTCAGTGCCCCCAAATCTGACTGCACCTCCCCCAAATCTACCTCTACCCCTCAAATCTGTCTGTACCCCTCTAAATCTGCTTGTATCCACCCCAAATCTGTCTGTACCCCCCCCAAATCTGTCTGTACCCCCCCAAATCTGCCTCTACCCCCCCAAAATCTGTCTGTACCCCCCCAAATCTGTCTGTACCCCCCCAAATCTGCTTGTATCCACCCCAAATCTGTCTGTACCCCCCAAATCTGTCTGCCCCCCCAAATCTGTCTGTACCCCCCCAATCTGTCTGTACCCCCCCAAATCTGTCTGCCCCCCCAAATCTCGCCACACCCCCCGAGTGTGCCCAGGGCACGCGTGTTTGCACAGCTGTGTGACGCTGGCACGGGCACGTGTGGGTGCCTGTGCACACTTGTGCACACGTGGGTTTGATCCTCGACTTGCCAGCGTCACCATCACGCACAAACTCACACAAAAACTCTCAAACTCACAGAAAATTCACATATAAACTCACACAAAACTCACACAAAAATTCACACACAAACTCACAGAAAAACTCAGACACAAACTCAAAAACTCACAAAAAATTCACACAAAATTCACACACACAAACTCAAAAACTCACACCAAAATTCACATATAAAGTCACAACTCACCACAAAAACTGACACACAAAACTCACACAAAAACTCACACACAAACTCACACACCAAACTCACACAAAACTCTCACACAAAAACTCACACACAAACGCACACACAAACTCACAAACTCACACAAAAACTCACACAAAAATTCACAATATAAACTCACACAAACACTCCCAAACGCACAGAAAATTCACACATAAACCTCACATAACAACTTGCACAAAAATTCACATATAAACTCACAAAACTCACACAAAATTCACAACACAAACTCACACAAACACTCCCAAACTCTCACAGAAAATTCAGACACAAACTCACACCAAAAACTCACACAAAAACTCACACAACACTCACCACAAAAATTCACAGAAACTCAGAACTCACACACAAACTCACACAAAATTCACATATGAAGTCACAACTCACCACCACACAAAACTCACACAAAAATTCACACACAAACTCCCAAACTCACAGAAAAATTCAGACATAAACTCAAAAAACTCACACAAAAACTCACACAAAAATTTACACAAAAACTCCCAAACTCACGGAAAAAATCACACATAAACTCACACAAAAACACACACAAAAATTCACATATAAAGTCACAAACTCACACCAAACTCATACAAAAATTCACACACCAACTCACAAAAAACTCACACAAAAACTCCCAAACTCACACAAAAATTCACATATAAACTCACACAAAAATTCACACATAAAATCAAAAGCTGACACAGAAACTCACACAAAAATTCTCACAAGAACTCAAAGACTCACACAAAAATTCACATATAAACTCACAAACTCACACAAAAACTCACACAAAAAATTAAAAACTCACACAAAAACTCGCACAAAAATTCAAAACTCACACCAAAACTCACTCCAAAGTCCCAGCCGGGTCTGTGCTCACTGGAGCTGCCAGGGGCAGGTGGATCCCCCTCTCCCAGCCGGGTAAAAGCAGCTCCGAGGGATTTCCCGAACTTTCTCAGCCCTGGGAAGGGCAGGCTGTGCCTCGGGGCCGGTTCTGGGCAAGAAAAGCCAGAAATGGCGTTTCTGGTTGAGCAGGAGCTCCGGGGTGGAAGGAGAGAGGAATGTTCTCTGATTTAGGGTGAAAAGGTTTCACAGAGCCCTCCCTGCTCGTGGTCGCATCCCCCCAGAAGCTCCGGTTGGGGCCAAGTCCCGGCTTGCTCATCCCTAATCCCCTGAAGAACAGGATTGCTCTGACACAGCCTCACCTACAGCGGGGCACGGACAGACAGAGGGACGGGCTGGGCAGGGGTCACCCCAAATCTGTCCCTCCGGAGGTGCAGGAGAGGCCTCCCCCCGTGTGGAGTGGCTGGGGTTTGCTCAAAATCTGGGGGAAATGGGGGGTGAATAATAATAATAATCTCCATTTCAAGGAGGGGGAAATAATCTCTATTCTAGGGGGGGAACAAAAATCATCTCCATTTCAGGGGGAAAAAATAATTTCCATTCGGGAGGGGGGGAAAATAAGCGCCATTCTAGGGGTGGGGGGGAAATCATCTTTATTCCAAGGGGGGAAAAATCATCTCCATTTCAAGGGGGGAAAAATCATCTCCATTCAGGGAGGGGGAAAAAATCATCTCCATTTCAAGGGGGAAAAAATAATCTCCATTCAAGGGGGGAGGGAAAAAGCATCTCCATTCTAGAAGGGGAAAAAAGAATCTCCATTCTAGGGGGAAAAAAATCATCTCCATTCTAGGGGGGGGAGGAAATAATTTCCATTCCAAGGGGGCAAAAATCATCTCCATTCCAAGGGGGGAAAAAATCGTCTTTATTCCAGGAGGAAAAATAATTTCCACTCCGAGGGAGGGGGGAAAATCATCTCCATTTTAGGGGGGAAAAAATATATAATCTCCATTCCATGGGGGAAACAAAAATCATCTCCATTCCAGGGGAAAAAAAATAATTTCCATTCTTGGTGGGGGAAATAATCTCTATTCCGGGGGGGAAAAAAAATAATCTCCATTCTAGGGGAAAAAAATCATCTCCATTCAGGGAGGGGGAAAAAATAATTTCCATTCAGGGGGGGAAAATTAATCTCCATTCTAGGGGTGGGGGGAAATCATCTCCATTTCAGGGGGGAAAAAAATAATTTCCATTCTAGGGGGGAAAAAATCATCTCCATTCCAGGGGTGGGGGAAATAATCTCCATTCCAGGGGGGAAAAAATCATCTCCATTCCAGGGGGAAAAAAATAATCTCTATTCCAGGGGGGGAAATATCATCTCCATTCTGGACAGGGGAAATAATCTCCATTCCAAGGGGGGAAAAAAATCATCTTTGGTCCAGGAGGAAAAATCATCTCCATTCCGGGGGAGGGGGGAAAATCATCTCCATTCTAGGGGGAAAAAAAAAAATCATCTCTATTCTGGAGGGGGGAAAAACCATCTGCATTCTAGGGGAGAAAAATCATGTCCATTCTAGGGGGAGGAAAAAAATCATCTCCATTCCAGCGGGGGGAAAAAAATCATCTCTATTCTAGGAGGGAAAATAAAATCATCTCCATTCCGGGGCAAGTGGGTGGCGGGTTTGGGGTGGGATCTGCCTGCAAACCCCCAGGGCCCCCCGTGCTGGGCACCATCACCCAGTGGGGTGGGAGCGCCAGCCCCACATCTGGAAGGGATTGCGCCGGGAAGGGCGGATGAAGCCTTCGCACCGCACCCTCCTCTCCCTCCCTCCCATGCCGGTGAAGGCCTGGCCCCAAACAACCCCCCCGGGAAGGGCACGGATTCCCTGTGCCGGTGCCAGGGCAGCAGCAGCAGCCGCGGCTGGCTCAGCCTGCTGGATGCGGAAACATCCGGCACCATCCACCCCCCCTTTTCCCGGCAGAAATCCTCGCAAACCGCAGAAATCCCGAGTGCAACCCCCCCACATCGCTGCTCCGGGACCCCCCAACATGCTGTCGGTGCCCCACAGCCCCTCCTGGAAGGATTGGGGGGTGCTTGGGGATGTTCCCCCCTCCTCAGTGCTGGGAGGGGCTGTTGGGTACCCCCACCCCACACAGGAGCTGAATGTGTTTGGGGCCACCCCAGTTTGGGAGAGAACACGGGGGGCTCCTCTGTGTGCGGGGTGAAGCCTGAGCAAGGGCAGGTCACCGCTGTCCCCCTCCCCACGTCCCCACAAATGTTCCGCAGCTGGCGGGACGCGGCCCCCACCCCCCGCCTCTGGCCACGGCCACGGCCGCTGCGGAAATGAGACACAGCTGGAAACACAGCTGGACGGCGAGAGCGAGCCCGGCCCGGCCCCGCGGCCGCTGCGACCCCCGGCTGTGCGGCGGGACGGAGCACGCGTGCCCCGGAGCTCTGGGGGGAGGCCCCAGCGGGGGCTGACCCGGGCCGGGAGCCTGATCCGGGCTGGGAGCTGACCCGGGCCGGGAGCCGTGCTCAGCTCCAGGACCCTGACCCGGGCTGGGAGCCGTGCTCAGCTCCAGGACCCCTCCTCACCTCCAGGACCCTGCTCTGCTTCCAGACCCTTAACTCCAGGACCCTTATTCAGCTCCAGGACCCTGCCCTGCTTCTGGACCCTTACTCAGCTCCAGGACTTCCCTGGCCCCAAACCCTTACTCAGCTCCAGGACCCTGCCCCAGCCCGGGACCCTCACTCAGTTCCAGGACCCTGCCCTGGTTCTGGACCCTTACTTAGCTGCAGGACCCCACCCGGGCCCAAGACCCTCATCCAGCCCAACCCTGAACCCTATCTCAGCTCCAGGACCCCTCCTCAGCTCCAGGACCCTGCCCTGGTTCCAAACTCTGCCCTGGGCTGGGAGCTGTGCTCAGCTCCAGGACCCCTCCTCAGATCCAGGACCCTGCCCTGCCTCTGGACCCTCACTCAGCTCCAGAACCCTGCCCTGGTTCCAAACCCTGACCTGGGCTGGGAGCCGTGCTCAGCTCCAGGACCCTGACCTGGGCTGGAAGCCGTGCTCAGCTCCAGAGCACGGCTGGTTCCTGGTTCCAGACCCTGCCCTGGGCTGGGACCCTCACTCAGCTACAGGACACCGCCCTGGGCCAGAACCCTGCCCTGGGCTGGGAGCCGTGCTCAGCTCCAGAGCACGGCTGGTTCCTGGTTCCAGACCCTGCCCTGGGCTGGGACCCTCACTCAGCTACAGGACACCGCCCTGGGCCAGAACCCTGCCCTGGGCTGGGAGCCGTGCTCAGCTCCAGGACCCCTCCTCAGATCCAGGACCCTGCTCTGTTTCCAGACCCTTAACTCCAGGACCCCTACTCAGCTCCAGGACCCTGCCCTGGTTCCAAAACCTTAACTCCAGAACCCTTGTTCAGCTCCAGGACCCTCACTCAGCTCCAAGATCCTGCCCTGCCCTGGGACCCCTACCCAGCTCCAAGACCCTGCCTTGGTTCCAAACCCTTAACTCCAGGACCCTCACTCAGCTCCAGGACCTTTACTCAGCTCCAGGACTTCTCTGGCCCCAGACCCTTTCTCAGCTACAGAACCCTGCCCTGGTTGTGGACCCTTATTCAGCTCCAGGACCCCTACTCAGCTACAGAACCCTGCCCTGGTTCTAAACCCTTAACTCCAGGACCTTTATTCAGCTCCAGGACCCTTCCTCAGCTCCAGGACCCTGCCCCAGTTCCAAAACCTTAACTCCAGGACCCTTATTCAGCTCCAGGACTGCCCTGGTCTGGGACCCTCAGTTCCAGGACCCTGCCCTGGTTCTGGACCCTTCCTCAGCTCCAGGACCCTGCCCAGGCCCAGACCCTGATCCAGCCCAACCCTGGGACCCTCACTCAGCTCCAGGACCCTGCCCTGGCCCCAGACCCTGACCCAGCCCATCCCCGGGACCCTTCCTCAGCCCCGGGACCCTTCCTCAGCCCCGGCAGCCCCCACCCCGTTCCAGCCCCATCCGGAGGGACCCCAGGGTGAGATCACAGCCATCCCCCGGACCCTGCCCCGCATCCCGCACCCTCCGGGGGCTGGGGCCCGCCCGGCTGCTTCTCATTTCCAGGGCCATGAAGGCCTTTGACGACCGGCCATTTATAACCGCAGTAAAGCCCCTAATCACCGCCAGAGCCAGCGCAGACACAAAGGCTCCCGCCTGCTCCTCCGCCCTCCCACCTTCCGCCGCGTTTTGGGGCTCGCACAGCTTTTCCCACCCCCACCCGGCTGAGATGAACCCCCAAAACCCCGCAAGCTCCGTGGGATGCTCGGCCCCCAGCATTGCGGGAGGACCAAAATCCCAAAATAAAAATGAGGAATGGCCTCTCCTGCTGTACCCCAAAAGCCTCCCTCGGGTTCCAGCGCCCCGAGCCAAGCTCAGGCACGTAAACAGGAGGAAAAGCTGGAAAAAATGACGCACGGCGGGGGCTCGGGGCCGCGGCCAGCCCGGCGGGGGCGGCTGCGGTCTCGGCACCGGCACCGCTCCCGGTAACGGCGGCACCGGGGAGAAAACGGGGTGCAGGGGGGTCGGGAAGGGGCCAGCTCGGCTCCGGCAGGAAGAGGAGGTGGAGGAAGAGCAGATGGCGGAGGGTGCCGGGTGATGGCCCGGTAAGGGACCCCCCCCGCTCCCGCCCACCGGGGCCGGGGGCTCCTCCCGCCGCCAGCCAAGGGAAGAGCTCTTCAATCATTTCTTTTTAATTAGGATTTTGCACATAAAGCTTTCAGTTCAAAGCGGTTCCCGACAAGGATCGGGCTGCCCTCCGGGGGTGTTCCCAGGGCAGCGCTGGGGGAATTCACCCCGGGACCCCCCCAAGGTCACCCCCGGGGCAGCGCGGGGGGCTCGGGCAGGATGGGGCGACGCTGCTCGCCCTGCCCGGCTTCATCCCGCGCCTTGCATGATGATGAGGAAAGTGGAATTTCACCAATTAAAGCGGCTCCAGGAGCAGAGACTTTGCAGAGAGATGTGACCCCAACTCCGGAGCGGGACTTTTTGCAGAGGGATGTGATCCCAACTCCCGGAGCAGAGCAGGGACTTTGCAGAGGGATGCGATCCCAGCTCCTGGAGTGGAGCCAGGACTTTGCAGAGGGATGCGATCCCAGCTCCCAGAGCAGGGATTTTGCAGAGGGATGCGATCCCAGCTCCCGGAACAGAACGGGATATTTGCACAGGGATGCGATCCCAGCTCCCGCAGCAGGGATTTTGCAGAGGGATGCGATCCCAGCCGCAGCCCCCAGGCAGTTCCCGGCGCTCACAGAGGTAGTTTGGGGAGGAGGAAGGAGCCTGCTCCACTCCCCACGCCCCAAGGATGGGGGCGGTGTGCTCAGGGTGCCCCAAAGTCTCTCCAGCAGCCCCTGAAGCGTTTTGGGGGTGCAGAATCCCAGAGACCCCCCTTGGGGGGAAGGCACCGGCCCAGGCCCTGCCCTCGCCATGGGGACAGTGGCACAAGGCACGGCAGGCCTGGGGACAGGGACATCGCACCGGGCTCCTCCTCAGCCACGGACACGGCAGCGCCTCACGGGAGCCTCGAGGGGCAGGGCCGGGCTGGGGGTGTCACTGTGGGACCCCCAGGGTGTCACTCTGAGCCCCCACCCCAGAGGCAGGACCAGGCCTAGGCCATCACTGTGGGTCCTCCCAAAAGCAGGACCGGGCCGGGGGTGTCACTGTGGGGCGCCCCAAAGGCTGCACCAGGCTGGGGGCGCCACTCTGAGCCCCCCCCAGAGGCAGGACTGGGCCGGGGGTGTCACTCTGAGTCCCCCCAGGGGCAGGACCAGCCCTGTTGGCATCACCCAGGGACCTCCTAAAGGAAGGACTAGGCTGGAGGTGTCACTGTGGGACCCCCCAGAGGCAGGACCGGGCTGGGGGTGTCACTGTGGGACGCCCCAAAGGCTGCACCAGGCTGGGGGTGTCACTGTGGGACCCCTCAGAGGCAGGACCGGGCTGGGGGTGTCACTGTGGGACCCCTCAGAGGCAGGGCCAGCCCTGTTGGCATCACTGTGGGTCCCCCCAAAAAGGCAGCACCGGGCTGGGGGTGTCACTCTGAGCCCCCCCAGAGGCAGGACCAGGCCTAGACCATCACTGTGGGCCCCCCCAAAAGGCAGGACCGGGCTGAGGGTGTCATTCTGAGCCCCCCCACAGGCAGGACTGGGCCGGGGGTGTCACTCTGAGCCCCCCCAGAGGCAGGATCAGGCCTAGACCATCACTGTGGGCCCCCCCAAAAAGGCAGCACCGGGCTGGGGGTGTCTCTGACTCTGATCCCCCCCACAGGCAGGACTGGGCTGGGATATCACTTTGAGCCTCCTCCAGAGGCAGGACCAGACTGGGGGTGTCACTCTAAGCCCCCCCAAAAGCTGCACCAGGCTGGGGGTGTCGCTGTGGGTCCCCCTCAGAGGCCGGGGGTGTCACTCTGAGCCCCCCAGGGTATCACTCTATCCCCCAGGGTGTCACTCTGATCCCCTCCAGAGGCAGGACCAGGTTGGGGGTGTCACTCTGATCCCCCAGGGTGTCACTGAGCCCCCCAGGGTGTCACTCTGAGCCCCCCAGGGTGTCACTCCGAGCCCCCCCAGAGGCAAGACCAGGTTGGGGGTGTCACTCTGATCCCCCAGGGTGTCACTCTGAGCCCCGCCAGAGGCCGGGGGTGTCACTCTGATCCCCCAGGGTGTCACTGATCCCCCCAGGGTGTCACTCTGATCCCCCAGGGTGTCACTCTGAGCCCCCCAGTTGTCATTCTGATCCCCCAGGGTGTCACTGAGCCCCCCCAGAGGCAAGACCAGACTAGGGGTGTCACTCTGAGCCCCCCAGGGTGTCACTCTGATACCCCCAGGGTGTCACTTCTGCTCGGGGTTCTGCTGCAGGTGCTGCTCCCACTCTTCCTCCACCACCTTGTAGAGCTCCATGGTGGCTCGGGCATCTTCCACCGAGGAGTGGCCGCTTTTCCCCACCTGTGGGCACAGACACAAAGTGACCCCAGCTCCCAGTTTGGGGGGGCAGCCACAACTGGGAGAGACTGGGGGGGATGTACAGAGATTAGGGAGTGCAGGCAGCTGTGAGGTGGGGGGGATGCAGGAAGATTTGGGGGTACAGGAAGCTCTGGGGGGATGCAAGGAGATTTAGGGGGATGCAGAGAGCTTAGGGGGATATAGAGAGATTTGGGGGGGATGCAGGGAGCTTAGGGAAGTATAGAGAAACTTAAAGGGATGCAGGCAGATTTGGGGGTACAGGAAGCTCTGGGGGATGCAGGGAGCTTAGGGGGGTATAGAGAGATTTAGGGGGATGCAGGGAGTTTAGGGGGGTGCAGGGAGATTGAGGGAGGATGCAGGCAGATTTGGGGATACAGAGAAAATTGGGGAGGTGCAGACAAAGCTGTGGGATGTGCATAAAGGGAAAAAAACCTCCCAAGGCTGCAGGGGTTGAGCTGACAGGGAAAGGGAAACTGAGGCACGGGGCAGCCTCACTCCAGGACTGGCAGCCATGGCTGAACTCAGGGTGCCTCAGATCTCCCTCCCTCCCTCCCCACCGTCCCCTGGGGTGGTGAGGGGCTGCCCCGGGTACCTGGATGTCCTGGTTGAGCAGGGCCTTGGTGAGGCGTTTCAGGGAGATGTTGACGTTCTCAGGGAAGCCAGCCCTGCGGTTCAGCAGCGGGATCTGCGACGTGTCCCTGGTCAGGGCTTTGGGGTGGCAGTAGTGAAGTGCCTTGAAGTCGTTGTGGATGGCGTGGCCCACCACCACCTTGCCAGCAAGGATCTGCAGCACCTGCAGGAGAGAGGGGGGTGAGACCCCAGCAGGGCCAGCCCCGCTCTGGGGGACGTCCCTGTCCCCTCTCAGGGCCAGGGGCAGCCCCACGGGGCAGAGTGTGGGGCTGAGTGGGGGTGGTGCAGTGTGGGGACAGTCCCCATGCCCCATAGGGCAGTGTGGGGACAATCCCTGTGCCCCACAGGGCAGTGTGGGGACAATCCCTGTACCCCTGGGACAATCCCTGTGCCCCATAGGGCAGTGTGGGGACAATCCCTGTACCCCTGGGACAATCCCTGTGCCCCATAGGGCAATGGAGGGACAATCCCTGTGCCCCTAGGACAATCCCTGTGCCCCATAGGGCAATGGAGGGACAATCCCTGTACCCCTGGGACAATCCCTGTGCCCCATAGGGCAGTGTGGGGACAATCCCTGTACCCCTAGGACAATCCCTGTGCCCCATAGGGCAATGGAGGGACAATCCCTGTACCCCTGAGACAATCCCTGTGCCCCATAGGGCAAGATGGGGACAATCCCTGTACCCCTGGGACAATCCCTGTGCCCCATAGGGCAATGGAGGGACAATCCCTGTACCCCTGAGACAATCCCTGTGCCCCATAGGGCAAGATGGGGACAATCCCTGTGCCCCCTGGGCTGCAGATCTCAACCCTGTGCCCTCCACCCGTGGCACTGCAACCTCTCACTCCCTGCCCCAGCCCATGAGTTCTCCCCATTGTCCCTGGGGCACAGGGATTGTCCCCCTGCCCTATAGGGCACAGGGATTGTCCCCAGGGGTACAGGGATTGTCCCTGTCCTGCCCTCTGGGGATTGTCCCCTCCTGCCCTGTGGGGCACAGGGATTGTCCTGTGGGGCACAGGGATTGTCCCCATCTGCCCTCTGGGGATTTGTCCCTGCCCTGTGGGGCACAAAGATTGTCCCCTCCTGAACTGTGGGGCACAGGGATTGTCTCCTGCCCTGCCATGAGATTATCCCCTGGGCACAGGCATTGTCCCTGACCTGCCCTGTAGGGCACAGGCACTGTCCCCAGCTTCCATGTGGGGCACAGGGATTGTCCCAGGGGCACAGGGACTGTCCCCCCTGCTCTGTGGGGATCGTCTCCAGGGCACAGGGATTGTCCCCTTCTGCCCTGTGGGGCACAGGGATTGTCCCTGGGGCACAGGGAATGTGCCTCCCTGCCCTGTGGGGCACAGGGATTGTCCCCAGGGGCACAGGGATTGTCCCCCACATCCCATACTCCACATCCCCGTGTCCCCCAAGCCCAGCCCCACACGTCCCCCCATCCCCGTGCCCATCCCTCTCTGTGCGCCATGCAGGCTGACCTGCTGCTGTGCCCGGCGGAAGGGCACGGCCTGTGCCATGTGCCGCGGGCGGATGCCGCTCCAGCGGGTCCGGTAATCCACGATGGCCGCCTCGGGCCGCACGTACCGGTCGTACACCACGTCCCCCTCGTAGGTGACGATGCTGCAGCGCGCCAGGGCGCTGGTGCGCCCACCGGGGCCCGTGCCCACCATCTCACAGTCCAGGGCCACCAGCTTGGAGGGCGCCGGGGGGGCACTGCCAGCGCCCCGAGCCTTGGCCTTGGCCCCAGTACCGGTGGGGCCGTTCTGGGCCGCCCCCCGAGCCTTGGCTTTGCTCTGAGTGGGGGCTCCGGTACCGGTGGGGCCGTTCTGGGCCTCCTCCCGATCTTTCCCCTTGGCTCCGGTACCGGTGACACCGTTCTGTGCCACCCCCCGATCTTTCCCCTTGGCTCCGGTGCCGCCGTTCTGCGCCGCCCCCCGAGCCTTGTCCTTGGGGCCGTTCTGTGATACCGGAGGGCACCGGGAGGTGGTGGCAGCACCGTTCTCCTTGGGGCAGCGTTTGGCCCCCCCACGCCGTGCCCGGCCCGGCCGGGGCGCTCCCGGTGCCGCTGCCGGGAGCTGTTTCTGCCGCAGGACCCCGCGGCGCTCGAGCTCCCGGCGCCGCCGCACGAAGCTCTGGTGCTTTCGGTTCCCCGGTTCTTTCTTGGAGCGGCGCTCCGGGGCGGAGAAGTCAACGTTGAGGATCAGATCGTCCATGGCGGGGACGCTGTGGGGCGGAGAGGGGGGTCAGCGGCGGGGCCCTGGGCACCGGGAAACCCCGGGACAGGGAACTCCCCACCCCCGGGACTCCTGGCACTGGGAACTCCCGGACCGCCGGTACCGGGAAACCCCGACCCCCGGGACTGCCGGTACCGGGAAACTCCGACCCCCGGTACCGGAGCCTCCCGGTTTCACCCGTACCCCCGCTCACCTCCGCCCCCCGGAACCGGAAATTCCAGGGAAACACGCGGCCGGCCCGGTCCCGGCAGTGACGTCATCCGCGCGCGCCGCGGCGGGAACTCGGCGGCGCCGGGCGCTGAGGGACACGCGCGCGGCCGCGCGGCGTCCGCGTGACGTATGTGATGACGTCAGATCGACGTCACAGAGCATCGGCGACGACATGCCCGGTGTGGCGGCCGGGCCGGTGACGTCACGGGTGCCCGGGGGTGAGTGATGTCATGGCGACTCGGTGTGTGTGTGGGGGGGGGTGGTGTCGATGCTGCGTGACGTCACGGCGGGGCGCACTCGTGCGTGACGTCATTGCATGGTGACTTCATATGGGTGCTGAATGGCATGGGCAGAGCCGGGGAGGGGTGAGAGTGCCAGAGTGGGCTCATAGTGTCAGGGCTGAGGGTGAGAGTGCCAGGGTGCCCTCAGGATGCCATTGCTGATGTCCCTCAGGAGCCGCCATGGCAGCCGCGCCCCCAGAGCCGCCATGGCAGAGCCCGGAGCAGCGCAGAGCCGCCGACATCATCCGCCTGCTGAGCCTCTACCGGCCCCTGCTCGACGCCTTTGTCATTGTGAGTGTCCCGGAGCTGTGCCCGGGCTGTGCCCGCTGGGCTGTGACCCCTGAGGTGTGCCCACTGAGCTGTGACCCCCATTCTGTCCCCCAGGCTGTGCCCACTGAGCTGTGAGCCCCTGAGCTGTGCCCACTGAGCTGTGCCTGCTGAGCTGTGCCCAGTGAGCTGTGACCCCCATTCTGACCCCCTGGGCTGTGTCCCTCAGGCTGTGACCCCTGAGCTCTGACCCCTGAACTGTCCCCTTAGGCTGCGCCCTCTCCAAGCTGTGTCCCCGCAGCCTGTGACCCCCAATCTGTCCCCCCCACGCTGCCCCCTGTCCCCGCAGGATTTCTTCACCGAGGATCTGTGGTCCCAGCTGCCCCCATCCTGGCAGCCCGCCCTGGCCGGTGCCACCCCGGAGCAGCTGGCCGGGTTCCTGGGGGGCCGGGGGGGGCCGGGGGCCCCCTGGCCGCTGTCCCTGCTGGCATTCGGGGCCGCTGCCCGTGCCCTGGCCTTCCCCCGGGGCTGCCCGGGACCGGCCCCGCGGCCGCCGTGCCAGAGCTGCCGCCTGCCCCCGCTGCTGCGCCGCCACGTCAAACCCAAAAAGCAGCACGAGATCCAGCGCCTGGGCAAGGTGGGTGCCCCGAGCCGCCCTGAGCCCCCAGCTCCCCAAGAGCCCCCCACGAGCCCCCTAAGAGTCGCTCTCCTCACAGCTGCTGCGGAGGCTGAGCCGCGCCACCGGCTGCGAGCATGTGGTGGATGTTGGAGCGGGGCAGGTGAGAGCAGGGGGACAGGGAGGGGGTTCCTGGGGATCCCCCAGCCCAGCTGAGCTCCTTTGCCCCCTAGGTGATGTCTCCAACCCAACTGAGCCTGTGTCCCCCCCCATGTCCCTCCCAGCCCATCTGAGCCCGTGTCCCCCCCAGCCCACTCCAGCTGAGGCCATGTTATCCCCCAGGGGATCCCCCCCAGCCCAGCTGACCTGTGTCCCCCCGTGTCCTTCCTCCAGCCCATCTGAGTCCCTGTGCCCCCCATGTCCCCCCCCAGCCCATCTGAGCCCCTGTCCCCCCTCAGGGGATCCCCCCAGCCCATCTGACCCCTGTCCCCCCAGGGCCACCTGTCCCGGTTCCTGTCCTTCGCCCTGGGGCTCAGGGTCACCGCTGTGGAGAGCGACGCCCGCCTGTCGGCCCTGGCCGAGCGCTTTGACCAGGAGCTGCTGCAGGAGCTGGCCAAACCCAGAGCCCTGGCACACAGGGGAGCCCCCCCGTGCCCCCCCCGTGCCCCCCAGCACATCCCCGGCCGCCTGGACCCCTCAGCCCCCTGGGGGGAGCTCCTGCTACCCCCCGACCCGCCGGGAGCCGGCCCCGCTGCCCGCAACCCTTTGGGGGGCCCGGGGGGCTCCGAGGACGGGCACAGGGTGCTGGTGACAGGGCTGCACGCCTGCGGGGACCTCGGGCCTGCCCTGCTGTGCCACTTTGCCCGCAGCCCTGCCGTGGCTGCCGTGGCATTGGTGGGCTGCTGCTACATGAAGCTGTCCAGCGCCCCAGAGCAGCAGCAGCAGCACCCTGGGTACCCGCTGAGCGCCTCGGTGGCGGCACTGCCGGGCCACCAGCTGTCCTACCGGGCACGGGAGGCGGCGTGCCACGCTCTGGAGGAGTACCAGGCACGGCTGAGAGGGGGCAGTGCCCACCTGCGTGCCCACTGCTACCGCGCCGTGCTGGAGAGCCTGATCCGCGCTGCTGAGCCCGGCAAGAGGCACCTGGGGCTGCAGCCTGGCAGGAAGGCACACAGGCTGAGCTTCACACAGTGAGTCTGGGCATGGGGATCTCCTTCTGCATCCCCTGGTGGGCACCAGTGAGTCTGGGCATGGGGACCCCCTTCTGCATCCATCCCCTGGTGGGCACCAGTGAGTCTGGGCATGGGGAATGCTCCTTCTGCATCCCCTGGTGGGCACCAGTGAGTCTGGGCATGAGGAATGCTCCTTGTGCATCTCCTGGTGGGCACCAGTGAGTCTGGGCATGAGGAATGCTCCTTGTGCATCCCCTGGTGGGCACCACTGAATTTGGGCACGGAGATCCCCTTGTGCATCCATCCCCTGGTGGGCACCAGTGAGTTTGAGCATGGCCCTGCAGTGAGACTGGGGAGGGGGAACCCCCTTTAAGGACCCTCTTCATGAGTGGAATCAGCCTCCTGTGTCCCCTCCTGGCCCTGCAGTGAGTTTGGGGAGGGGGGGAACCCCCTTTTGGGCCCCTCCTCATGAGTTTGGGGCTGGGGGAGCCCTGCCTGGCACTCCCCTGCCCCCTTTCCATGACAGATACGCCCAGCTGGGGCTGCCCCTGGCAGGACTGGACCCAGAGGGAGTCCCACTGGACTCGGTGGCTGTGGGGGCCATGCTGGAGCAGCAGCACAAGGTGGTGGCATTCTGCACCCTGGGGCAGCTCCTGGCACCCCTTGTGGAGACCCTGATCCTCCTGGACCGGCTGCTCTACCTGCGGGAGCAAGGTGGGCATGGGCACAGATCCTCCCCCTGCTGTTTCCTCTCTCTCTGTGTTCTCCCAACTCTCCTTTTTCCTTTTTTCCCAGGTTTCCACTGTGCCCTCGTGCCCCTGTTCAACCCCAGGTTCTCCCCACGGAACCTGGTGCTGGTGGCCGCACGGACCCCGCTGGCTACAGCGCTGGGCAGGGACACTGAGGATGGGCACAGCAGCGAGGATGAGGATGTGGAGGAAGCAGAGACCCCCAGGGAGGGGCAGAACCACCAATAAACCCAGGATTTGTACACTCCAGGCCTGGCTGTGAGTTGGTGCCACACTGAAAGCACTGCACACTGCAAACACAACAAATGGAGGGGGTGTTTATTGCAGAGCCCACCTTGGGAGGCTCCCGGCTCCCCCAGTTTATACCTGAAGGATTTCTAGGTTCCCAGCTCCTCCAGTTAGTACCAGGAGGATTTCTAGGCCTTCCTCAGGGGGCTCTCCCAGTTAATACCAGAAGAATTTCCAGGCTCCCAGCTCTCCCAGTTAATACCAGGAGGATTTCTAGAATCCCAGCTCCCCCAGTTAATACCAGGAGGATTTCTAGGCTCCTAGCTCCCCCAGTTAATACCAGTAGGATTTCTTGGCCCTTCGTGTCTCCACAATGCCCATGGCATCCATGATCTCCTCCTCAAAGGTCTTCAACGACGGCCGGTACGTCTTGGCCAGCGCGTCCTCCTTTGACGTGTCCTTGGGGCCATCTGTGCGGGCAGGGGGACAACACTGACCCCCCCTGTCCCCTCTGTGTGCCCTTCCCCGTGCCTCCAGCCCCCTGTGGCACCCCTCTCACCGATCCACTGCTCAGGCACGACGCCATCCTTGCGTGGCTGCGGGGGCACGGGCAGGATGCGGCCGCTGCGCAGCGACACGCGGACGCGCTCGCCCTCCTCCGTGAACCTCCACTCCACCTCCGTGGGCTTCCTGCGGGCACACGGCGTTGGTGACAGGCAGGAGCAAAGTGGGGGACCCCTCAGCGCCCCCCACCCAGGTTTTACCGGTCCTCAGGGTCCACCAGGCTGATCTGGCTGAGCAGCAGCGGTGCCTCGCTGGCAATGTAGGTGCTCGAGTATTTGGCGGTGCGGTTGACGTAGCGATAGTGCTGTGAGGGGACACCGTGGGGTCACCGATGGCCCTGCGGCCACCTCAGCCTCCCTAGGGCCTCCTGCAGCCCTCCCTGTTGCGGCCTCACCGTGTTCAGTCCTTCCACCACCACCCAGTTGCGGGCTTGCACCACCTGGCTGACCAAGCCCTGCTTCCCCGCGTCCTTCCCGGCCAGCACCTGCACCTGCGGGTGGGGAGAGGGGCACAGGTGTGTGAAAAACGCCAATCGCTTGTTTTTAAAATTTGAAAAGTTTAATAGTAATAAAACGGTTATAAAAAAATAGTAATGCAATTAGAGTAATAATAATTTGGACAAAGTGAATTAGGGCAATATGAGACAATAAATACAAAGAGTTATGGATGACCAGGTACCTTTTTCTGGGCAGCACCAGCCCGAAAAAAGACCCACGTTAACAAAGGATTAACCCTTAAAAGCAACAGCCTGTTGCATATTCATACACTTCATGCATGATGCATAAATTCCATTCAAACACAGGATTCTGTCTGGTCATCATCAACTTCTTCCTCTGAATCCTAACAGCGCCTTTGAGGCGGGAAGAAGTTCATTTCTTCTGATAATGGAGCAATAAATTCTCTTTCTCTGAAAGATTCAGGTGTCCTGTGGCTGCTATCTCACTGCAAGTTCCTTCTTTAAAAAAAGTATCCTACATAGCATCGTTTCTATTTTAACATTTTTTATAACCTAAAACTATATTTAACACAGTACTTAAAAGAATGAATACAGCATTACTTTCTAACACAACACATCTAATATCCATTTGAATATTTGCGAAAAGCCAATCAAAAACACATGCATTTTTCACAGGGGGGGCCTCACCGTGTCACCCTTGAACACCTTCCAGTCGTCCTTGGCGATGGGTTCCACGAAGACCTTGCGGCGGCGCTGCCCCGGGGGGTTGCGGAGCCGGGCGGTGGTGGAGTCCGGGGGCCATGTGCCGTGCCGGTAGCCCGGGGGCAGCCGCGGCCGTGCCGCGCTCAGCAGGACCGACAGACGCATGGTGCTGCGGGCTGGGAGGGCAGGGAGCTCTGGGGACACCCCTCATCCTCACCAGGGTCACTGTGTGTCCGGCAGAGTCACCCCAACCCACCCAGAGCCCCCTCTGAAGGGAGGGAAGCGTCTGGCAGAGCAGCCCCCCACAAATGGGATCCCACAGACTGTCACCCCCCCCAACAGATTCCCACACCCTAAAGGGGACACAGGTACTGGCAGAGCCATCCCTCACCCATGGAGGGACCCAGGGATCCCACAGACTGTCACCCTCCCCACTCCCCTAAAGGGGACCCGGTCCCCAACAGATCCCCACACCCCAAAGGGGATCAAGGTACTGGCAGAGCCATCCCTTAACCATGGGGGGACCCAGGGATTCCACAGACTCTCACTCCCCACAGCCCAAACGGGATCCAGGTACTGGCAGAGCCATCCCTTAACCATGGGGGGACCCAGGGATCCCACAGACTGTCACCCTCCTCACTCCCCTAAAGGGGATCCAGGTACTGGACAGCCATCCCTTAACTATGGAGGGACCCAGGGATCCCACAGGGCACCCCCACACCCGAAGGGGACTCCGGTGTCCTACAAAGCACCCTCTCCTCCCAAAGGGGACCTGCAGAGCCCCCCACTCCCCATAGAGAACCGAGGCGTCACACAAACACCTTCCCCTTCCACAGGGGGGCGCAGGGCACCCCACACACGGGGAGAGACCTCTCCAAGGGGGTCCCACAGAGCTCATTCCCCAGAGGGGGACACGGGCAGAGTCTCCCCCACACCCGAAGGGCCCCATGGATACCCCAAAGACCCCCATGGATATTCCAAAGCCCCCCCTGACTCCCAGAGCCCCCCCTGACTCCCAATAACCCCTCTGACTCCCAATGACCCCCCACCACCCAAAGGGGACCCGTAGAGCACACACCTCCCCCCCCGCCGGGAACGACACCCGCAGATCCTCGACCACCCCCGCAGGGCCCCGAACCCCATCAAACCCCCCCAGCACCCCAGCACAGATCCGCAGAGCCCCCTCTGGGGTCCCGGTCCCGACCCCCCTCACCTGAGGGGCCGCGCCGCTCCCGCGCTCCGGGGGCGTGGCCAAGACGCACAGCGGCGGAGGCGAGGGGCAGGCCGGGAGTTGTAGTCCTAGCGCGGGGCACGCCGGGAGTTGTGGTCCCAGCGCGGGGCACGCCGGGAGCGGTAGTCCCGCCGCCCCTCCGGCCCTCAGCCCCGGCCCACGGTGAGCGGCTGCCGGGAGCTGTAGTCCGGTCACGGCTCCATCTTCTGCCGCTGCCCTCGGGGCTGGTTCAGGGGCAGGGGACGGTCAGTGCTGTCCTTTGTGCAGGGAGCCAGGCATGGCCTAGTTGGCCCGGTTCGGCCTCTCCAGGCCGGGCTGTGCGTGTGGGACAGAGCGGCCAAGGACGGTCACGGCCCCGAGCCTGACACAGCTCACGGAGCGTTTGGCAAGGCCCTCAGGCACAGGATGGGATTCTGGGGTGTCCAGAGCCAGACTCGATTATCCTGATTATGCCTGCTCAGGATATTCCACTATTCCAGCATAAAATATGAGTGTTTGGACAAGGCTCTAGGACATTGGGATTGGGAGCATTTTGGGGTGTCCTGAGCAGGGCCAGAGCTCAATGAACCCTGCGGGTCCCTTCCCACTCAGGATATTCCACTATTCCAGCAGAGAAGCTGAGTGCTCGGACAACATTCGTGGAGGTTCGTATTGGGAGCATTTTGGGGTGTCCTGTGCAGGGCCCAGAGCACGAAGGACTCAATTATCCTGATTATTCCTGCTCAGGATATTCCACTATTCCAGCATAAAAGCTGAGTGCTTGGACAATGCTCTAAGACACTGGGATTGGGAGAATTTTGGGGTGTCCTGTGCAGGGCCAGAGCAGGACTTGATTATCCTGATGAGTCCCTTCCTGCTCAGTGTCTATTCCACTATCCCAGCATAAAATCTGAGTGCTTGGACAAGGCTCTAGGACATGGGATTGGGAACATTTTGGGGTGTCCTGTGCAGGGCCCAGAGCACAAAGGACTCAATTATCCTGATTATTCCTGCTCAGGATATTCCACTATTCCAGCAGAAACTGAGTGCTTGGACAAGTCTCTAGCAGGTTGGGATTGGGAGCATTTTGGGGTATCCTGTGCAGGGCCCACAGCAAGACCTAATTATCCTGACAGATGCCTTCCTGCTCAAGGTATTTTACTATTCCAGCATAAAATATGAGTGCTTAGACAACATTCTAGGAGGTTGGGATTGGGAACATTTTGGGGTGTCCTGTGCAAGGCCAGAGCTCATTGAGCCCTCTGGGTCCCTCCCAGCTCAGGATATTCCATGATCCTGAAGGTCAAGGAGTGTTTAGACAATGCTGGGATTTTGAGGACAGCAGTAAGAGTTGATCCTTTTGTATCTCACCCAGCTCAGGACATTCTGTGATCCTGCAGTTCCTATTTCAGCTCCCTCCAAACCCTTCCCCATCTCTCCCCGTGATCCGTGTGTTGCCAGAGAGGCTCTGGCAGCCCCAAAGGGTCCCAAACCCCCTCAATTCAGGGGTTCCAGGGGCTCACCCAGGTCCCACAAGCACTTTTAAAAAGGCAAGATTCGCTTTTATTTCAAATCAACAGCTCAGCCCCGAGGAATCGCCAACACAAAGCGTGTGCCCACAGCAGGGCAGGCACAGAGCGCTCGGGGGCAGGACCCAGCTGCTCTGCATTCCTCTCTTTTCTTTTTTTTTTTGTATTTTTTTTTTTGTTTTCTTTTGGAAATTTCCTTGTCTGGAGCTCCGGACACGACGAGCCGGCGTGGGGCAGCACCAGGAGCCAGGGGGAAGGATCAGCTCGCCAGGGAAGCCACTACAGGCTGTGAGGGGCCAAGAACAGAGCCAGGCTCTTGTCAGAAGCCCCCAAAACCTGGAGGCTGTGGGGACAGGGCTCAGAGCACCCCCCTCACCTCTCCTTGTGGTCTCTGACCTCCTCCTTGCCCTCCTGCTTGGCCTCGTTGGTGGCCGGTGTGTCAGCAGCGTCGCTGTTCTTGTCCCCCTCTCCTGGGTTGGCTTTGGGCTCCTCCTTGGGAGCCTCTTCGTTGGCCACCTTCTTGTCCCCTTCCTGCCCCTCTGCATCCTTGGGGCGTTTGGGGGAGTCCTGTGGGGGGGAACTTGGGTCAGCCCAGCCGCTGTCCCAAACATCCCCAGCCACTGTCCCAAAAAATCTCCATCCTCTGTCCCAAACATCCCCATCCCCCGTCCCAAAAATTCTCCATCCCCTGTCCCAAACATTCCAAGTCCCCAACACCCCCATCCCCTCTCCCAAACATCCCATCCCAATCCCTGTCCCAAACATACCCCATCCCAAACATCCCCAGCCCTGTCCCCAACACCCCCAGCCCTGTCCCCAACATCCCCCATCCCATCTCCTGTCCCCTGTCCCAAACATCCTCATCCTCCGTGCCCAACATCCCCCATCCCAAACATCCCCTCTCCCAGCCATCCCATCCCAATCCCTGTCCCCAAACATCCCCTGTCCCCAACATCCCCCCTCCTATCCTCAACATCCCCATTCCCTCTCCCCAACATCCCCAGCCCCATCCCAAACATCCCCATCATCACCAGCCCCTGTCCCAAACATCCCCCATCCCAAACATCCCCATCTCCTGTCCCCAACATCCCCATCCCCTGTTCCAAACATCTCCTGTCCCCAGCATCCCCAGACCCTTTTCCCAAATATCCCCAAGCCTCTGTCCCCAACATCTCCTGTCCTAAAAATCCCCAGCCTCTGTCCCAAACATCCCCATCCCATCCCAAATATCCCTGTCCCCAACATCCCCAGCCCTTGTCCGCAACATCCCCATCCCATCCCCTGTCCCAAACATACCCGTCCCCAAAATCCCCATGCCCTGTCCCAAACATTCTGTCCCCAGCATCCCCTGTGCCCAACATCCCCGTGCCCTGCCCCAAAAATCCCCAACCCCTGTCCCCTATCCCAAAAATTTCCATCCCCCATTCCCAACATCCCCATCCCCTCTCCCCAACCTCCCCAGCCCCGTCTCCAACATCCCCCGTCCCAAACATCCCCATCTCCTGTCCCCTGTCCCCAACATCTCCATCCCCTGTCCCCTGTCCCAAAAATCTCCATCCCTGTCCCCAACCTCCCCATCCCCTTTCCCCAACATCCCCAGCCCTGTCCCAAACATTCCCATCCCTAAGATCCCCATCCCCTGTCCCAAACATCCCCTGTCCCAAACATCCCCAGCCCCTGTCCCCAACATCCCCATCCCCTGTCAAAAACATCCCACCCTCTCCCAAACATCCCCTATCCCAATATCCCCATCCCCTGTTCCAAACATATCTGTCCCCAACATTCCCATCCCCCATCCCCAACATCCCCAGCCCCGTCCCCAACATGCCCTGCCCTTATTCCAAACATCCCCAGTCCTTGTCCCCAACATCCCCGGTCCCAAACATCCCAATCCCCAACATCTCTAGCCCCAGTCCCCAGCATCCCCAGCCCCTGTCCCCAACATCTCCAGCCTTGGTCCCCAACATCCCTATCCCCTGTCCCAAACATCCCCTGTCCCAAACACCCCCAGCCCCAATCCCAAACATTCCCATCCCCTGTCCCCTGTCCCCAACATCCCCATCCCCATCCCCTGTCCCAAACATCCCCACCCTTGTCCCCAAACATCCCCAGCCCTGCCCAGCGCCCCCAGTACCTCCAAAGCATCCTCAGCTTTCCTCTTGCTGCCTCCTTTCTCGTTCTTCTCCTTGCTCTGCTCGTCGATCACCAGCTTCCCCTCCTCGTCGCTGCTGCCCTCGGCGTTGCCCTTCTTGTCCCCGTCCCCCTCGGGCTCCCGCTCGGCCGCCTCGGGGCAGCTCTTCTTCTGGGTGGGCTGTGGGCATGGAGGGCTTCACAGGGGGCTCCCAGGAGGGAGGAAAGGTGGGGGGAGCTGGGATGGAGCCCCCCAAACTCGTGACCCACCTGGTAACCGGAGGCTTTGACCGTGGGGTTGTTCTCGATCTCCCACAAACCTTCGCTGAAGCCTTTCCGCTTGTTGGGTTTGCCAAACTTCTCCTTGCACTCCTCGTAGGGGAAGAGGTCTTTGGGCCCCAGGAATGCCCTGTGCCAGGGGAAACCAGTGAGGGGTGGGAGCAGAGGGGGTCTCACCCCTCCCAAACTCACTGTGAGCCCCAGCTCCCACTCACGTTTCGTGGGTCCCGAAGAAGAAGACTTGGTACTTATTGGAGGAGGATTTGACTGCAGCTTCTGGCATCTCATCAATCTGTGGGACACCAAGGACGGGGTGAGAGGAGAGGGCAGAGACCCCTGGGGTTCCTCAGATGTCCCCAGGACATCCCCTGGGGCTCCTCAGATGTCCCCAGGACATCCCCTCCAGTGTCCTGTGGATGGGCACAGCTCAGGAAAGGAAAATTCCTTGGGAATCTCCCCCTGGTAGTGGGATTCCCTTCCCAGCCCCAGCCCTTCATCAGCCCCTCCTGCACTCCCAGGGGATGTAGTGGCTCTGTCTGGACACAGAGCTGGCAGGAGGTGCTCAACAGAACAAGGGGGTGCCCACAGGTGTAGGGCCAGCAGGGCTCCCCTTCTCCCACCCTTTTCCCCCCCTAATCTCTTATCTAGACCAGTTCAGACACACACAGCAAATTCAGGTGCTGCCAGTGGCACCACAGCTCCTCAGATGTCCCCAGGACATCCCCTCCAGTGTCCTGTTGATGGGCACAGCTCAGGAAAAGAAAATTCCTTGGGAATCCCCCCACAGTTTGCAGACAGAGCTGGCAAGAGGTGCTCAGCAGAACAAGGGGGTGCCCACAGGGGTGGGGCCAGCAGGGCTCCCCTTCTCTCACCCTTTCTCCCCCTAATCTCTTATCTAGACCAGCTCAGACACACTCAGCAAATTCAGGCTCAGACCCCAGGACATCTCCTCCAGTGTCCTATGGATGGGCACAGCTCAGGAAAGGAAAGTTAATTGGGAATTCCCCATAGTCCGGAGACAGTGTTGGCAGGAAGTGCTCAGCAGAACAAGGGGGTGCCCACGGCAAACAAACTCTACTCTAGACCAGCTCAGACACACTCAGCAAATTCAGGTGCTGCCAGTGGCGCCACAGCTCCTCAGCTGTCCCCAGGACATCCCCTGGGGCTCCTCAGATGTCCCCAGGACATCCCCTCCAGTGTCCTGTTGATGGGCACGGCTCAGGAAAGGAAAATTCCTTGGGAATTCCCCCACAATCCGGAGACAGAGCTGGCAGGAGGTGCTCAGCAGAACAAGGGGGGGCCCACAGGTGTGGGGGACAGCAGGGCTCCCCATTTCCCGCCCTTTTTTCCCCCCTAATCTCTTATCTAGACCAGCTCAGACACACTCAGCAAATTCAGGCAGTGCCACGGGCATCGCCCCCAGCCTGGGCCAGCAATGGGGATTGGGGTGCCAGGGGGGACACCCTGGCCAGAAGGGGGTCAGCAGACAAGGGGACAGCCTGGCAGGGCTCTGGGGTCAGGCAGCAGGCGGTGCCAGCCCCAGGCAGGTGCTGCTCCACCGAGCGTGAATAATCCCGAGGCGCCGAGCGGGAAGGGAGCGAAAGCAACTCCGGCTGCTTTTTATAGCAGCTAAAAATAACCCCCCCTGCAGCCAGCAGCCATAAATTCCCCGAGAAAACCTCAAAGGGAGGTGCAAGGAGCTGAAGGAGGATGCGGGTGGGGGTCTCGGGGCAGGCGCCAGCACGTCACTGTCACCGGGCAGCCGGGGTGCCAGCTCCTGTCCCAGTGCTCTGCTGACTCATGGCACAACCTTCCCTCTGTCCCCGTGACCCCCACAGCTCGCCCTGCCTCAGTTTCCCCAGCCAGCAGGGCCTGGGTGCTGTGACAGGGTGGACCTGGCCAAGAGTTTGTCCTGGTTTCCTTCACAGAGCAGAATGGCACCAACGCTGGTCCCTGTGCTGAGGGGCAGTGCTGGCACAGCCCCAGGGCACATGGAGGGCACGGGGCACTGGGGATGTGGTGGAGGGTCAGTGTGATGTCCCATTCCTGGCCAGGGAGCTGTGACAGGGTGGACATGGCCAAGAGTGTGTCCTGGTTTCCTCCACAGAGCTGGGAATGGCACTAACGCTGTGCTGAGGGGCACAGCTGGCACAGCCCTGGGGCACATGGAGGGCATGGGGCACTGGGAGGGGCACCAGGATGTGGTGGAGGGTCACTGTGATGTCCCACTCCTGGCCAGGGTGGAAATGGCCAAGGGTTTGTCCTGATTTCCTACACAGAGCTGGGAATGGCACTGACGCTGGTCCTTGTGCTGAGGGGCAATGCTGGCACAGCCCTGGGGCACATGGAGGGCAGGGGGCACTGGGAGAGGCACCAGATGGGTCGGTGTGATGCCCACTCCTGGGTGGCATGTGCCTCTGTGCCATCCCCACTGCCCAAGCATGGTTTGGGGCACACAGGTCCTGCACCAGGACCCAGGGGGTGTTTGAGGATTACTGAAGTGCTCCCACCCACAGCCCTGGGGCTCCTGGCACTGCCATGCCCCAGTGCCACCAGGGGACACTTAGGAGCAGGGACAGTCCCCAGAGGGTCCCTGGCCCATGGCGGCAGCTGGGAGCAGCAGCTCCATCCCTGCGTGGCACCGAAGGTGGAGGAGGGGATGCTGTGACTCAGAGGGGCGGCACCAGCCCAGCCCAGCCCAGCCCAGCCCAGCCCAGCTGCCAGGGGAGCTTCCCCCAGGCCACGTTCCTGCAGGTCACAGTGTGCCAAAGGCCCCATCAGCCTTGGCACACAGACCCTCCCCATGCCAGGCCTGGACAGGAACCCACAGGGACCCCACAGCCCCTGGCAGTGCCAGCACCCTGCTGGAGATCCCCCAGCAAGTTCCCAAATCTCCTTCCCCATGGAAACTCCAGGATGGCTGGGCTGTGTCACCGTGTCCCCAGCTCAGGAACTGAGGGGCTCCATGGAGCTGGGACACCCTGGCAATGGGAATCCCTGCCCAGTGGGATCCCCTGCCCAGCCCAAGGGACAACTGGGACCCCCTGGCAGTGGGATTTCCTGCACAGCCCCCCAAGGGACAGCTGGGACCCCCTGGCAGTGGGATTTCCTGCACAACCCTGCCCTGCCAGCCCCCCAAGGGACAAATGGGACCCCCTGGTAATGGGATCCCCTGCCCAGCCCATCCCTGCCAGCCCCCCATGGGACTGCTGGGACCCCCTGGCACTGGGATTCCCTCCCCAGTGGGATTCCCTGCCAGCTCCCAATGGGACACCTGGGACCCCCCTGGCACTGGGATTCCCAGCCCAGCCCCCCATGGGACAACTGGGACCCCCTGGCAGTGGGATTTCCTGCACAGCCCCCCAAGGGACAGCTGGGACCCCCTGGCAGTGGGATTTCCTGCACAACCCAGCCCTCCCAGCCCCCCAAGAGACAAATGGGACCCCCTGGCAGTGGGGATCCCTGCCCAGCCCATCCCTGCACAGCCCCCCAAAGGGACAGACGGGACCCCCCTGGCAGTGGGACCCCCTGGCAGTGGGGATCCCTGCCCAGCCCATCCCTGCCAGCCCCCCATGGGACACCTGAGACCCCCCTGGCAGTGGGATTCCAGCCCTGCCCACCCCTCCCATCCCTTTATCAGCCCCTCCTGCACCCTCAGGGCATGTGCTGGCTCTATCTGCAGGGCCAGGCGGGGATTTTGGGGTGCGGAGACACAGGGCAGGAGGGTGGCACCCCTTTGGGGACACTGATAATGCAGACAGTGCAAAGCCACCCAAAAAACCCTCCCTGCCCAAACTGCTCCATGATAGGCTTTGTCACAGCCTGTGTCTGTCTGTCCGGACAGTGGCAGCAGACAGACACACGGCTGCAGTGCCAGGGTAAAGTCCAGGTGCCCATTGCTGTCCCCCTGCCAATGGCACCGGTGTCACAGCCCAGGGGCAGCACCCAGGGGTCCGAAAGGGGCTGGGAATGTCCCCAAGCTCTGGAGCGTGGCAGAGGAGGGACGGGCACAAACCCCTGAGCTGGACTCTGCCCCCAACCTCTGCTCTTCTTCACCTTTGCCACTGCTCCACTGGATCAGCCTGCCCTGCCCTCCCTGCCTCAGTTTCCCCCCTGCAGGACAAGGCTGGCACAGGAATTAATTAATTCATTAATGGAATTAACTCATGCGGGTCACACACGGTCCATGAAGCACATGGGGGATGGAGGGGCACATGTACTGGGTGGCACCCCTGAGTCCCATGGGTGCCACCCAGGTGCTCTCCTCAGCCCTGGGGGCACCACTGGGCCCCATCCCAGCAGCACCAGGCTGGCAACGGGCACTGAATTCCAGAGGGAATGGCCCAGAAGGATCCTGACCCCATGGCACAGCCAGGGGAACGGGAGATGCTCAGGAAAGGGATGCCAGGGGTGCCAGGGGGGTCTCAGAGGTGTCAGGGGGTGCCAGGAGGGGCCAGGGGAGGTGTCAGGGGTGCCAGGGGGTTGTCAGAGGTGATGTCAGGGGTGCCAGGGGGGGTGGCAGAGGGGCCAGGGGGGATGTCAGAGGTACCAGGGAGGATATCAGGGGTACCAGGGGGGTGCCAGAGGTGCCAGGGGGATGTCAGAGGGGCCAGGAGAGATGTCAGGGGTGCCAGGGGGATGTAAGGGGTGCCAGGGCGGTGTCAAGGGTGCCAGGGGAGATGGCAGAGGGGCCAGGGGAGATGTCAGGGGTGCCAGGGGGGGTGTCAGGGCGGATACCAGAGGTGCCAGGATCCCGTGTGCTGCTCCTGCCTCATCCCCTGCCCTGCTCCCCTGCTGTCCCAGAGCTCTGTACGAAAAGGGGCTGCAGATCTGGCAGGGAAGCACCAAAAATGAGTCTGGCATAAGGGACCCTGCAGAGAAAGGGTGAGGGGAAGAGCAAGGCAAGCATCATCCTCCAGTGCCAGCAACTCATCTCCCACTCTGGTGCCTCAGTTTCCCCTCTGTTTAACACTGCCCCTCTCAGGGAGAGGTTTCCACCAAGTTGCTGGTGCTGGAGAACGGCACCAGGTGCCATCCCCAGGGGAAGAAAGGGAGGGAACAACCCCTCCCCCGTCCATTTCTTGCCCTATCTCTGAGCTCCAGCCACACCTGGTTGGAAACAAACACCCCATGGAACGCCACGCGTGGCCGGCTAAGGTTTCATCACAGCACCTGATTAGTCACGGGCAAGCCCTGCCTGATTAGTCACGGTGGGGAGGGCTGAGCTCCTAAACCCCCTCGGCTTTGGGGAGCCCAACCAGAGAGACAGAGAGGGAAAAAACCAAAAAACCATTCCCTGCCTGCCCTAAAAATGATGGTGGGGGTCAAATGATGAAGATGAGTGGGGTGTGAAATGAGACGAGTGTGAGCTGAGCCCACGAGGCTTTGGAGCCCCGACCTGGCACCACCCCGGACCCCATTGGGATGGATGAGGGCTGCAGGAGGATGGGGGCTGCAGGAGGATGGATCAGCCGGGGGGCAGCATCGCTTTTCCCCCCGAGGGAGGGAAGGAAGAGCAGGCGGTGTGGAAGCTCCCAGGGATCCTCTCTGTGGCTCCTCCTCGCCCAAAGCCGCTTTCAAATGCGCGTTGGGAGGGCCGGTGCCAAATCCGAGCGGCTCCCAACCCCCTCCCGGCCTCCCCGCCAGAACCCGACAAACCAAACAAAAGTTATTCAAATCCGCCAGGGGAAGGGGGGCACTGGGGAGGGATCCTCGGCCTTTAAAGCCCTATCGCCCCCATTCCGTCCTTTTCTCCGCTCAGTTTGGGGTTTGCAGGCAGCCCCCGGTGCCCTTTGCAGCAAGGCCGTGAGGGGAGAGAGAGTGTGTGTGGGGGGGGGGTGAAAAACACTCCAAGGAAATTTTAAACTGCATCATCAACCGCTTAAAAATAACCAGCGCCGTGTTGTGCAGCCAGAGCTGCCCACGGGCCCCATGGTTCGGGGTTTATCGCGGGGGTCCCGGGCTCATGGCCCCCTTTAGAGACACCCAGGACCCTCAGGGGACACCGGCGGGGCTGGCACATGGTGGGGCCTGTACACCCCCGGTCCCTTCCCCCCGTCCTAAGTCCTCAATAATTCTATCGATTTTCTAAAGCCAAACTCCCGGCGTAAGCGCTGCCACCTCTGTGGCACCCCTGAGGCCACCGAGAGCCGGGGGGACACGCTCGGGGCTCTGCCGGTTTGGTTGAAACCCCCCCAAAATCATCAGTGAAGCGCAAAGGGGGCGAGCTGGCCCTTCCCATGAGCGGGAAGGGCTCATGGAGCGGCCCCACGTGGAGCAAGGACCCCCCGGTACCGGCACCGGGGGATGGAGGGGTCACCCCGGGCTGGCCCAGCCTCGTGCTCCGCTGCCGGTACCGGGGGGTCCCCGCTCCCACGCGGTGCCAGAAGCCACGCGGTCTCCACCCGTGATCCCCCCCTCCCGTCCGTTCCACCGGGAGAGAAATGAATAAACAGCACAAAAAGGGCCCTGGGGGAGCCCGGGATGTTGTTTCCAACACATGAAGCCCCCCCTTAAAGCCAAAGAAATGTCCCAAAGCGCCTCCGCAAGCCTCGGTACCGAATAACCCCCGAGTCCGCCGGGCCCGGCCTTACATAAGGAGCCGGCAAAGTTGGACCCCGGCCCCGGTGGAAGATCCGGGGAGGGGGGATCAAAGCCTGACCCCCGGTACGGACACACCCCCCCCCGCCGCTCCGCTCCACCGGGGCAGCCTGACCCCGGTGCGCCCCATCCCCCCGCGTTATGCAACGGGGAACACCGGGAGAGAACCGGGAGAGCACCGAGGGGTCCCACCGCCCTCCCACCCCTTAGCCCAGCTCCTTACCCGGGCAGGCCAGTGCGGGTAACCCTTCATCTTGGCGAAAACCAGGTCCCCGCATTTGTATTCCTTCTGCCGGTTGGACCGGGACATCTTGGCTGGGCTGGCGGCTCCTCCCGGGACTGGGGGAGCGGGCGGGGGGAAGGGGGGGTGGGGGAGGGGAGGAGGGGGGGTTACGGATGAACTTTGGGAGGCAAAACCCGGCCAGGCAGGGGATTAGCCAAATAAATATAAAAAAAAAAATTAAAAAAATCAACAACAGCAAAAAAACCCTCCCAAATGCGAAGGGGGAGAGGCAGCGGCTGCTCTGCCCCCCCGGGCCGGGGTCAGCGGCGGCGCGGCGCAGCGGCGGAGGGCCCGAGCCCCATGCGGTTGTTTGTGTTTGAAATTCAATTGCTCCCTCCCTCGGCCACCCCCCCCACCCCCCCGGCCACCCTTCCCCTTCCTCCTCCTCCTCCTCCTCCTTCTCCTCCTCCTCCTCCCGCTGCCGGTGGATGCGCTCGGAGCTCGCAGCGCTGCCTGGGCGCGCTCACGCACCGCCCGCCCTCAGCGCCGTGCGCGCTCCCGGCACCCCAAAAATACCTCAAAACACCCCAAAAATACCTCAAAACACCCCAAAATGTGCCCGCTGCGGGCGGTACTAAGCGCCGTGTGTCACCAGGGGACGGGGAGGGACAGCTCGGTGTGGAACAGGGGGGAGTTGGGTGTTGGAGCGGGCAGAATGGATGGAAAACAGAGGGAAAAGGGGGCAAAGACATGCAAAAGGAGGGTGAAATACGACAAAAAATGGTGCAAATAATGTGTAGAGCAGTGCAAAACTGCACTGGGAAAATAGGTGTAAAACACTGTAAATAACTAGTGTAAAACAGCACAAAAACGGTGTAAGAAACATGTAAAACAGTGTAAAACTAAGGTGAAAAGCAGGTGTAAAACAGTGCATAACCAGTGTAAAACAGCACCAAAATGGTGTAAGAAACATGTAAAACAGTGCAAAACTATAATGTGAAAAACAGGTGTAAAACAGTGTAAAACACTGTAAATAACCAGTGTAAATAACCAGTGTAAAACAGCACAAAAACGGTGTAAAAATACCTAAAGCAGTGAAAACTATAATGGGAAAAACAGGTGCAAAACACTGTAAATAACCAGTGTAAAACAGCAAAATGGTGTAAAAAACATGCAAGAGTGCAAAACTGGCATACAAGTGTGTAAAACAGTGCAAAAGTGGTTTTAAACTCATGCAAAACCAGTGTAAGAATGCAAAAGCAGTGCAAAACAGCACCAAAATGGTGTAAAAAACATGTAAAAGTGTGCAAAATTATAATGGGGAAAACAGCTGTAAAACAGTGTAAAGCACTGCAAACAAGCAGTGTAAAACAGCACAAAAATGGTGTAAAAAACATGTAAAACAGTGTAAAATGGTATTGGGAAAAGCAGGTGTAAACCAGTGCATAACCAGTGTAAAACAGCACCAAAATGGTGTAAAAAATATGTAAAACAGTGTAAAATGGTAATGGGAAAAAACAGGTATAAAACAGTTCAAAAAGAGTGTAAAACAGCACAAAAATGGTGTAAAAAAATGTGTAAAACAGTGCAAAACTGGAATGTGAAAGGCAGGTGTCAAACAGTGTAAAACATTGGAAATGACCAGTGTAAAACAGCACAAAAATGGTGTAAAAATGTGTAAAGCAGTGAAAAACTAGAATGTGAAAAACAGGTGTAAAACAGTGTAAAACACTGTAAATAACCAGTATAAATAACCATTGTAAAACAGCACTAAAAATGGTATTAAAAAATATGTAAAACAGTGCAAAACTATAATGTGAAAAACTGTTGTAAACCAGTGCATAACCAGTGTAAAACAGCACCAAAATGGTGTAAAAAATATGTATAACAGTGCAAAACTGGTGTCAAATCGTGTAAAACAGTGCAAACTTGGCATAAAGATATATAAAAACATAAAACAGTGCAAAACTATAATGTGGAGCCATGAAAAATGGGTGTAAAACAGTGCATGACCAGTATAAAACAGTACCAAAATGGTGTAAAAACCATGTGAAACAGTGTAAAAGTGGCATAAAATGGTGTAAAACAGTGCAAAATTGGCATAAAGATATATAAAACAGTGCAAAACTGGTTTTAAACCAATGCAAAACAGTGCAAAATCTATGTGACACAGTAAAAAAACAGTGTAAAGATGTCAAATTTGCTGTTAAAAAAACAACATACATGGTGAAACTGTGTAAAACCGTGCAAAATGTGCCAAACCAGGTAAACCCAGCATAAAATGATGTAAACCTGGTGTAGCAGCATCCCTAAAATTTGGAGTAAATAAATTGTCATCTTTAGTCCAAATAAATTGGGATTAAATAAATTGTCACCTTCAGTCCCAATAAATTGGGATTAAATAAATTGTCACCTTAGTGCCAATAAATTGGGATTAAATAAATTGTCACTTTAGTCCCAATAAATTGGGATTAAATTGTCATTTTAGTCCCCATTTCAGACCAAACCTGGTTGCTGTTGTCCCAACCAAACCTGAGATTAAACTCAGATTAAATTTTCTAAAACCAGAACCTCCACCCTGCCCTGGCAGTCAGGGTTCCTGGGCTGGGCTCTTTTTTTTTCCATCCCCTTGTGCTTTCTTTGGCTTAATTTCTCCTAACGAGCTGCAAATAAAACAAATAAATAATCCACAGGGTCAGGGCTGACAGCAGGATCCTGTTCTGGGGTGAGAACAGAACCCAGGAATCTCCACCTGCTATGGAAAAATGGACAAAGGCCCAGGGAAATGAGGATTTGTGGAAAAACACCAATCACTTGTTTTTAAAATATGAAAAGTTTAATAAAATGGTTATATAAATAGTAATAAAATTAGAGTAATAAAAGTTTGGACAGTTAGGGTGAGGATGAGACAATAAAAATAAAGAGTTATGGACAGTTCAGGTACCTTTTTTTTGGGTAAAATAAGCCTGAAAAAGGACACATGTTCACAGAGGATCAACTTTTAAAAGTAATAGTTTATTGCATTTCATACATTTCATACATGATGTAAAAATTCTATTTAAACAAAGGATTTTTGTTGGTCAGTGTTAACTTCTTCCTAATCTTGACAGTGTCTTTAGGGCTGAGCGAGGTAGGAAGAAGTTAGTTTTTCTAATAATGGAACAATAAATATTTTTTTTAAAGATTTAGGTGTTTTGTGGCTGTTATTTTGGTGTACTTTATTTTTCTCTTTCAAAAAGTATCTTATATAGCATAGTTTCTATTTTAACATTATGTTATAACCTAAAACTATATTTAACACACTACTTAAGCAAATTAATACAGCATAACTTTCTAATATGACACATACAATATTCATTTTAATATTTGAGAAAAGCCAATCAAAATACACATTTTTGTCATGGAGGAAAACGGAACTCGTGTGTCCCAGCTCCTGGAATCCTCCCGTGCTCCCCAAGGCCTCCATGCCTATTTTTAATTCTGTATTTTTAACACTCCTCAAGCTAGGAGGGGTGGGACAGGGCTGGATTTCACAGTGCTCCAAACCACGCAGGGTTCAGACTACACTCCTCATTTATATCCGTTTGGCTTTCATTATTATTATTATTAATTCAGCTTTTTCATTTATTACCTATAACAATCACTTGTGCTGCTGCTTCACAGCAGCTCTGCTGGCTGTTGGGGACCCAAATTCCAGCCCGGTTTATTGCTTTATTAAGGCCAGAACGAGCCAGAAGGAGGCCAAAGGCATCAAACCAAAAGTCAGCAAAGTGCCAGGGGGATAACCCAGCTCCTGGCCAGGCTTTTGCTGGGGCTGGCAGCACCGATCGTGCCCAAACCGTGCCAGGAGCGGAGGATGGCAACGCGGCCTTGTCCCGGTCCCGCCGCGTGGCAGCACAGACTACATTTCCCGTGGTGCCTCGCGGCGGGGCACACAGGGAGGCGGGCATAGCGCTGCTCGCGGTGCACGCCGGGAGTTGTAGTCCTGCGCGGCTGCAGCGCGGGCAGCGGGGCGCTGCCGGCAGCCATTACCGGGAGCGCGGAGCCGCCGCCGTCGCCTTGCCTCGCTCCGCGGCCCCGCTGCCGCACGGGGAGGGGCCGCCATGGCGGCGTAGCCTCGCCCCCGCCCGCCCCTTCTTCCCCGCTGCGGGCGCTGAAGGCGGGCGGCGGCGCGGCCTAGCGCGGAGGGTGGATCCCCGGTCTCGCGTAGCGGCTGCTGCCCGCCAAGGGCCGCCCTCCCCGGGGCCATGTCCCTCGTGGCCTACGCCAGCAGCGAGGAGGACAGCGATGCCGAGGAGCCTGCGGGCGAGGAGGAGGAAGCCGCCGACTCTCCTCCATCCACAGCCGAGCAGCCTTCATCCCGAGGGCTTTTCGCCGCGCTGCCCCCACCCAGAGCCCCCGCGGTACCCCCGGCCTTCCTCATGGGCCCCCCGCCCACCCTGAGCGGCTTCGGCAGCGCCCCGCCGGGCCAGGCCGGCACCGAGAGCGCCCCAGAGCCGGCTGCCAGCCGGGACGGGGCCACGGAGCACCCCCGGGCCAGGGGGCTCCTCCTGCCGCCCCCCAGGAACGCGGGCACCGCCGCCTCCCCCCTCAGCCCGCCCCCCGCTGCCTCCCCCGGGGCGGGTTTGGGCCTCCCCAAGCCAAAGAAGAGGACGGAGCCGGTGCGGATCGCGGCGCCCGAGCTGCACAAGGGGGATGTGAGTATGCATCGAACCCGAGCCCTTCCCTTCGGGGGTGAAACTTCTCCCCCAGCGGGGCTCTTCCCTCGCTCTGTCACACCGAGGTGTACCGGGATCTATTGTTGTGTCATCCGCGGGGAGATTTGTCCTGGCTGCCTGCCCTAATGCTAAAGCGCTTTGCAGAATTAAACTGATATAGAAACCTTATTTATAATCAGAATGCAGCCAAACCCAGATTATCTGCACCCTTCTTATTCCTGGAGTTGATGATGTGGAGCTGCAAGGGCGTTGTAGCCCAAAACCATCTTTTGTTTCCTGCGCAGGTGATGGATTTTTCAGCCAGTTTATTGCTTATTTGTCTAAAGGCTTCAGGCGTCTTCTAAACTTTTTGGTGACCATTTCCCTCTGATTTTGTGGGATTTTTTTGTAATTACTGTGCCTTGCAGGGCTTGTGAACCCAGACAGCAAGAGCAGGGGAAGGCAGGTCTATTTCCATTTGGTTTTTAAGTCGGGATCCCTGCTGATGAGGTTTCATCCTCTCCCCACTGCTGAGGACAGAGGATGAATTTCCTCTGGGACAGCACTGTCACAGAATCATGGAATGGTTTGGCTTGGAAGGGACCTTGATGCCCATCTTGCCCCACTCCCTTGCCATGGGCAGGGACACCTTCCACTATCCCAGGTTGCTCCAAGCCCTGTCCAACCTGGCCTGGAACCCTTCTAGGGATCCAGGGGCAGCCACAGCTTCTCTGTGCACCCTGTGCCAGACCCTCACCACCCTCACAAAGTATTTTTTTCCTAATATCTCACCTAAACCAGCACCTGGAGTCCTGGAGTGGTTTGGGTTGGAAGAAACCCTTAAAACTCATCCTGTTCACAGTGCCCACAGGCAGGGACAGCTTTCATAGCCCAGCCTGTTGCCATGTGGAGGTGATGGTTGTGTCACTGGTTTTGGTGTGACAGGAGTGCCTGTGCCTGTGGGAAGAGCTGAACTGGGGTCATTTCCATGGGGACTGGTGAATTTATAAACATTGTCCATGAAAAGTGGCCTGGCAGCATTTGGGGGAGCCCAGATGAACTCAGTGCTGTGTTTGGGGGGGTCACAGAAAGGGGAGGAGAGGACACAGATCCCCCATCCCTTCCTGCTCCCAATAACCCTCCCAGGGTGGCAAATCTCAGAGCTCTGGAGGCTCAGCCTTTGGGACAGAGGGATGAGGGATGTCCCAGTCCCTCAGAGCCACTTTTTGTTCACCCCCTTGCGCAGTGTGCTGGGATTCCAGGCAGCTGGAATGAGCAGGGATCTGTTCCTGCCTCACCCCTCTCTGTGCTCTGCTGTGACCACACAATCTGCAGCTTCTCAGTGTTGAGCAGATGAATTTGGAAGGGACAAAAAGTCCCTTAAACGAGCTGGTGTGAGCAGTTCCCATTTGGGGTTCCTGGGGGACCCTTGGCCTGTTGCTGACACCCTCAGTTTTTCACTTTTTCTCCTTAAAATCCCTCCCATGACTGTGGTTCACCCCCTGGAGATGCTCCAGGGCAGCTGCAGTGTCTCCTCTCTCCCAAACCAACACAGTCATTCCCAACTCTCTTTATTTATGCACATTCCTTGTCTTTCCTGATTTATGATTTGGAGGCAAACTGGCACAAGCCCTCAATCCCTGCTGCCTCTTCCAACTTCTCTGAGGAGCCATGAAATTATAAAGATACCTTTTCTGCTGCCAACCAGGCTTTCCACACAAGTTTTAACCAGATATTTAGCAATTTCAGCGTTTTTGGGAACAATTCTCTGTATCCCTGCAGGGAACTTTGCATCTTTTGTGTGGTTTGTGCTTCCCCTCCAGTAACTCTGTTGTTGTTTGTCCCTGACCTGTAGCTGTGCACCTGCAGTTCTTCCCTCCCTTTGGGTTTATTTTCCTGGGATTTATTAGCATGACTTTTTCAGTTTGCTGTCTCAAGTTGTGCTGAGCTCTGTTTTTTCTCTCTCAGTCAGATTCAGAGGAAGATGAACCAGCAAAGAAAAAAAATACTCTTCAGGTAAATAACAAGGGCACTTGGTTAAACAATTGTCATGGGAAAAAGTGTTTGACTACTTGTGCAAATCATCCACTCTGATCATCTCATGGCTTTAGGGATATTCCTGAAATCCTGTGGCTTTTCAAGTCCTTTCTTCTGAGCACTTTCACCTATTTAAGTCTTGGTGAAAGAGGCATTAATTTGGGAATTGGGCAGATATTTGCAACATTTCTCTTCAGAATCCTCTTGGCTTTTTGTGCAGTGTATTCAGAGTGGCCAAGCAGTGAGAAACCCACAAGAAGTGTTAGAACTGGGGGGATAACTGGCAGCAAGTCATGAAAAGTGAATAATCTGCCTCTTATCTTGCTGGTATCCATTTGCCCACACTGATCACCTTGGGCAGATACTTGAATAGAGCGGATATTTGCAACATTCACATTTCCCTTCAGAATCTCCCTAGCTTTTTGTGCAGTGTATTCAGAGTGACCAAGCAGTGAGAAACCCACAAGAAGTGTTAGAATTGGGGGAGATATCTGGCAGTAAGTCAGGAAAAGTGAATAATCTGCCTCTTTTCTTGCTGGGATCCATTTGTCCACACTGATCACCTTGTGTAAATTGTCCACACTCTCCACACTGATTACCTCATGCCTTTAGGAATATTCCTGAAATCCTGTGGGTTTTCAAGTCCTTTCTTTTGGGCACTTTCACCAATTTAAGTGTTGGCTAAAGAGGCACTAATTTATGAATTGGGCAGATATTTGCAACATTCACATTTCCCTTTGAAACCCCCCCAGGGTTTTTATGCAGTGAGAACAGCCAAGCAGTGAGAAACCCACAAAAAGTGTTAGAATTGGGGGAAATAATTAGAAAGGAAAAGTGAATAATCTGCCTTTTTTCTTTCTGGGATCCATTTGTCCCCACTCATCACCTTGTCTCAATCATCCACACTGATCACCTCGGATAGATATTTGCCACATTTCCCTTCAGAACTCCTCCCAGGGGTTTTAGCCAGTGCAGAATGGCCAAGCAGTGAGAAACCCATGAGAAGTGTTAGAATTGGGGGGATAACTGTCAGGAAGTAATGAAAAGTGAATAATCTCCCTCTTTTCTTTCTGGGATCCATTTGTCCACACTGATCTCCTTGTGTAAATCATCCACACTGATTTCCTTGGGCAGATAATTGAATTGGGCAGATATTTGCAACAATTCCCTTCAGAATCCCCCTGGCTTTTTATGCAGTGCAGAGTGGCCAAGCGGTGAGAAACCCACAAGAAGTGTTAGAATTGGGGGAGATATCTGGCAGGAAGTCATGAAAAGTGAATAATCTCCCTCTTTTCTTTCTGGGATCCATTTGTCCACACTGATCACTTTGTGTAAATCATCCATTCTGATCATCTGGTGGCTTTAGGTATATTCCTGAAATCCTGTGGGGCTTGAAATCTTTTCTTTTGGACACTTTCACCAATTTAAGTCTTAGTGAAAGAGGCAGTGTATTCAGAGTGCCCAAGCAGTGAGAAACCCACAAGAAATGTTACAATTGAGGGGGATAAATGGCATAAGTAATGAAAAGTGAATAATCTTCCTCTTTTCTTGCTGGGATCCATTTGTCCACTCTGATCACCTTGGGCAGATAATTGAATTGGGCAGATATTTGCAACATTTCCCTTCAAAACCCCCCTGGCTTTTTATGCAGTGTATTCAGAGTGACCAAGCAGTGAGAAACCCACAAGAAGTGTTAGAATTGGTGGGGGATAACTGTCAGGAAGTCATGAAGAGTGAATAATCTCCCTCTCTCCTTTCTCTGATCCATTTGTCCTGCGTGGACATCACCAGGGACGCAGCGAGGGCTCCGGCTTGTCCGCTCTGCTCCCTCAGCCCAAAAACACGCCAGTGAAAGAGACCAACCGCTTGCTCCTGCCCTACGCCTTCTCCAGGAAAGCAGGAGAAAACTCCTCTGACTCCAAGCCTGCCAAGCCCCCCAGCTCTTCCTCCAAACCCAAAGCCGCGCCCAAGCCGGCCGTGCCCACCACCCCGTCCCCGTCGGCCATCAAGGCGGCGGCCAAGAGCGCGGCGCTGCAGGTGACCAAGCAGATCACCCAGGAGGAGGAGGACAGCGACGAGGAGCTGCAGCCAGAGAACTACTTCTCCTTGTCGGACAGGAGCGAGCCTGGCACCGCGGGCACCGAGCCCTACCTGTACCCGGGCTCGGAGGAGCCTCCCCCTGGCACGGAGCCGCAGCCGCAGTTCCAGGACGCGGCCGCCAACGCCCCGCTGGAGTTCAAGACAGGGGTGGGCTCCAGTGGAGTTCAGCACAGCTGGGCACCCAAAGCCACTGAGGACTACAGCAGCCAGCCCTATGGGCAGTTCCCCTCTGCCTATGGAGAGCCTGGGGGGTACTACCAGGTGGGTTTGTTGGCCAGAGGGGAGGGGAGGGCTCTGAGGAGGTGATGGAGGGGCTCCAGTTGGGTACTGGGTGCTGCTGCTGGGAGTGCAGCCTGTGTGGGGTGCCTGGGCAGGGAATGCAGCCTGTGTGGGGTACCTGGGCAGGGAATGCAGTCCTTGGGAGATACCTGGGACACGGGGCAGGGAATGCAGCTTGTGTGAGATACCTGGGCAGGAGATCCAGCCTGTGTGAGATATCTGGGACACAGGGCAGGGAATGCAGCCTGTGTGAGGTGCTTGGGCAGGGAATGCAGCCTGTGTGAGATACCTGGGGCACAGGGCGGGGAATTTAGCCTTTGTGAGATACCTGGGACACAGGATGCAGCCTGTGTGAGGTGCCTGGGACATGGAGCAGGAAATGCAGCCTGTGTGAGGTACCTGGGCAGGGAATGCAGCCTGTGTGAGGTACCTGGGGCTCAGGGCAGGGAATCCAGCCCAAGCTATCTGGCACAGGGAGCCACAGCACTGGGCACAAGGGGATTCCCACACTGTGAGAGATGTTCTTTGCTGAACAGATGTTTGACAGCTGCACTCCTGTGAAAATGCCCTGGATGTGAGGGTGCAGAGTCAGGGCTCACTGGAGCTACTGTCTGAGCTCTGGTTGTTTCTAATAATTCTAATAAATAAAATTATAGTTTATAGAATTATAGTAAATAGAATTCTAATAAATCCCAGACTGGTTTGGGTTGAAAAGGACCTTAAAGCCCATCCGGTCCCAGGGTTCCAACCTTCCACTATCCCAGGTTGCTCCAAGCCCTGTCCAACCTGGCGTTGAGCACTGCCAGGGATGGGGCAGCCACAGCTTCTCTGGGCAACTTGTGCCAGGACCTCACTGCAAGGGAAGAATTGGGAAGAATTCCCAATATCCCATCCTGGCAGTGGGAAGCCATTCTCCTTGTCCTGTCACTCCTTGTGAGAAGCCCCTCAGGGCGTTTGTTGCTTTGTCCCTCTGATGGAATCAGCCCACGGGGCACTCTGTGCCTGGTGCCACTCCAGGATTGCTGTCATGCCAAGCTGGTTTCCTTTTCCCTGTTTCCCTGCCAGGATTACTACAGCAGTGGATACTACCCTGAGGTGGAACCAGCCCAGGCCTCACCACAGGAGACCAGCACCGACTCCTCCTTCATCGACGACGAAGCGGTTGGCACCTGATTTTCTGTCCCCACATCCTGTGCAATTTGGCTTTGAGCTCTGCCAGAACTCAGGAGCCTCTTGGCAGCCCCACTCCTGCCCCCCAGCACTGCCTGGGTTTCCAGGGCTTTGGGCTGGGTGGTTTTTCTGGGGAGGTCTCGTGCTGTGTTGTGAGCACGTGTGGGTCCTGCTCCAGCTGGGTCTGCAGACCTGATAAATACAGAATAGAATCATTTGCTGAGGTTGGAAAAGGCCTCCAAGACCATCACCCAGCACTAAACCATGTCCCCAAGTGCCACATCCAGTTGGCTTTTAAATCCTTCACCACTGCAGCCTGTGCCAGGGCTGCACAACCCTCTTGGTGGAGGAATTTCCCCTGTATCCAACCTCATCTAACCCTGGCACAACTTGAGGCCATTTTCTCTTGTCCTGTCCCTGTTCCCTGGGAGCAGAGCTCACTGGTTGTCCCCTCCTGTTAGGGAATTGTGCAGAGCCAGATTGTCCCCCTGAGCCTCCTTTTCTCCAGGCTGAGCCTCCCCTGGTGCTCCAGCCCCTTCCCCAGCTTTGCTTGCTTCTCTGGACATGCTCCAGCTCCTCAATCTCTTGTCATGAGAGGCCCCAAACTGACCCTAGGATTGGAGATGCCAGCACAGGGGATGGGCACTGCCTGGAAACAGCAGCAAATGCTGCTTTCTGCATAGGAAAATGAAATTATAACCTTGATGCTGAGTAGTTTTAGATACGCTGGAAATCTCCAAAAGATCACAACCCCAGCTGGAAAAGTGTTTGCTGTGCCTGGTGTCAGGTCAGTGCTGGGTGTAATTGCAGCTCTTGTGTTCTTCCTCCAGTTCAAACGTCTGCAGGGCAAGAGGAATCGTGGCAGGGAGGAGATCAACTTTGTGGACATCAAAGGTGACGACCAGCTGAGCGGGGCCCAGCAGTGGCTGACCAAATCCTTGACAGAGGAGAAGACCATGAAGTCATTCAGCAAGGTGAGGGTGAGGGAGCCTCTGCTCAGTGCCCAAATCCTGCTGGAGCTGTGCTGGGTGCTGGGCACTCACCAGGGAGGGTAAATGATGACATGTGAGAGCAGAGGAGTTCCTCAGAACACAGCGTGTGGGTGGGGAGGGCCAGCCAGGAAGTGTTTCAGCCCCAGGAATCTGCAGTTTAATGGGGAACAAATGCTTGGGATGGCTCTGTGCAGGCACCTCTCCAGGCTGAACAATTCACCTCTTCCTGCTTTTCCAGAAAAAAGGAGATCAGCCCACAGGACAGCAGAGGAGAAAACACCAGATCACATACCTGATCCACCAGGTGAGTGCCCTCCCTGTGGTGTGTGAGCTGATCCAGCAGCACTGCAGGGCAGCACAAGGCTGGGGTGCCAGGGGCTGGCCCTGAGAACCCTCTGGTGAGACCCAATGGGGTCAGAAGTGAGTCCTGGCCCTGAGGGGATCCCAGTCCTGAGATTTCAGCTTTACTTTGCCCTTCCTGCCAGTTCTGAGGCTCTGGGATCCTGAGCTTTGGGCTGAGGGGATCCCAGGCCTGAGATTTCATCTGAGGGGCTCCCAGTCCTGATATTTCAGCTGAGGGCTCCCAGTCCTGAGCTTTCAGCTGAGGGGCTCCCAATCCTGAGTTTTCAGCTTTGCTTTTCCCTTCCTGCACGTTCTGAGGCCTTGGGATCCTGTCCTGGATTCTGCCCCGGGGCTGAATCTGAGGGGATCCTTCCTGAGATTTCAGCTGAGGGGCTCCCAGTCCTGAGATTTCGTCTGAGGGGCTCCCAGTCCTGAGCTTTCAGCTTTGCTTTTCCCTCCCTGCACGTTCTGAGGCTCTGGGATCCTGTCCTGGATTCTGCCCCGGGCTTGGCTGCTGAGCCCATCCCCACGAGAAGCTGCTTTTCAGCATCAATGAAATGCCTGTGCATCCCAATTAATCCAGGCCTGTGTCAGGATGATTGTGCAAACCCCCGTCCCCACGAGAAGCTGCTTTTCAGCATCAATGAAATGCCTGTGCATCCCAATTAATCCAGGCTTCTGTCAGGATGATTGTGCAGAGCCCTGTAACGAGGCTTCTGGGCTGAAGGGCTCCCTAATCCACATGAGGCAGGAATGCTGCTGAGTCACTGAAACACACACAGGGGTTTAACAGCATCCTCTCCATGTCTGCAGGCCAAGGAGAGGGAGCTGGAACTGAAAAACACATGGTCTGAAAACAAGCTCAGCAGAAGGCAGACTCAAGCCAAGTACGGATTCTGACACGTCTGTCCTGCTTTTTGGCTGCTGTCACCTGCTGTGTCCGGTGTCTGCTGGGCTCCTGGAGATCAGCCAGGCCCCAGCACGGGGCTGGGAGGACACTGCACTCCCTGGCCTGGCAGAAGAAGGGGCATTGCAAGCAGGTCCTGAAACTCCAGCTGTAAATCCTTCCCCTCCCTCCTTGTAAATGTGGAAGGTTCCCACTGGCCAAGGACGGTCCCGAGGCACCACGGGGAACGTGCTGGGTGTGAGGCTGCAGCTCCTGTGCTGAGGGAACAGGCTGGGCCTCCTGACCCTTCAGCAGAGGCTCAATAAACTCCCAGTTCCCACTTTGCTCCTCTCTTGGACTTGCTGTGCATTGAGAATGTCGTTTTCCTTTCTAAAACACGGTGAGTTCCAAGAGCAAGCCTGGCTTTGGAATTTTTCTTTTTGGTCCTTACCTTTAAGGTGTCCTCACAGCTGTTTCCTCGTGTCTGGGCTGCTCCAGCACTCCTCTCATGTCAATAATTTTGAAGAATTTTGATATCCCGGTTTTTAATTGGGTGGTTTTGCTCTGGGCTCCACAGGCTGAGCCCTGCTGAGGGGGCACCCCTGACCTGCACCACGCGTGGAGGGAGGGGAGGTTCTCCTGCCTGGCACACTCAGGGCTTTGGGTTACCCTGAGCCTTGTGTGCATGTATATTTTCCTTCCTTTTTCCTCCTCTTTCCTTCTCCCCCAGCCCAAGGCCTCCTGTCCTGCCCCAGGCTGTTCTCAGACTCGTCAAAGTGAATGTCCCTCGTGTGGCTGCCTGGGACTGAGCTCTGCACTTTCCTCTGGGCACACACAGAGGAGAGCTGCCAACTGTAATTATTTTTTTCTTTTCCAGCTTGTTTGTATCAATTCTGTTTCAATTAAGTGTTGACTTTACCCTCCTGGCTGGGAAGAGGAGACTGCCCAGCCCTAATTTCTTCAAATCAGACCTTTTTTTTATTTTTATTTAAAGGAATTCTGTCAAGGTGATGCGACTGCAAATCCTGTGCAGCTCTGCTGGCCCAATCCATGGATCCAAATCTGTGGCATCACTTTGGTGATGCTGAAGGGAGCAGAGGGCTGGCCTGGTTATTTAACTTATATTCCCACCAATCTGGGTTTTATTTTTGGCTCAAATGGCCAGTATTTGTTATTCTGGTAAGAAGAACTCCCAAGAGGTGGTTTTTCTCCCATGTTACCTCTTAAAAACAGGCAAACCCCCATGACTGAAGTCTTTTCTTAGAACATTTTGAACTAATCTCATTTTTTAGTTTAGCTCCCTGTATGTTTAGTACTTTGCAGAGCCTGTTTTGAGTATTTGAATGATCAGAATAAAGTTACTGTTGAGTAATTTATTCCTATCTTGTATGTACAGTGAAATCCTCCCAGGAGAGAGTTGCTGAAGGAATATATTTCTAAATGAACCCGCCCAGCCCTGTTTCCATCACCAGGGCCTCAGATCCTCATCCAGGTACCCTCTTGGCCAGGGGATTTTGCACTGTGGGGGCTGGAGCTGCCACGTTCCCCTTTCCATTTCTCATTGGGGTTATGGCTTGGCTTTAGCACCAAGGGAAGTTCCAAGGGCTCCTGTTCCACTTTCAGCCCTCTGAGACCCACAAAATTCAGGTCTCTGAAAGGTCAGAAGTGAATTTTCCCAGAGATAAAACAGCTGCAATCCCCCAACCCTCCTTTTCCCTCCAAGCCAGGGCTTTGGCCATCGTGGCTCCCTGTTCTGGGAAGCACCACTGGCACTGCCCAGCCCCACTGTGGCTCTCCAGGGTTTGTGCCCCACAGGACAGCCCTGGGACAGTGGTGTCATCCCAAATTTTGTGGCTGAGGAAGCAGGCAGGGCTTGGGGAGGTTCAGTGTAGCATCACTGCAGTTTCTGGCCAATTTAATATCCAAGTGCCAAACCCATCCCTGTTTTACCTGTAGCCTTTTTCCCAGTTTCTGGCCAATTTAATATCCAAGTGCATGCACCAACTGTGCCAAACCCATCCCTGTTTTACCTGTAGCCCTTTTTCCAGTTTCTGGCCAATTTAATATCCAAGTGCCAAACCCATCCCTGTTTTACCTGTAGCCTTTTTCCCAGTTTCTGGCCAATTTAATATCCAAGTGCATGCACCAACTGTGCCAAACCCATCCCTGTTTTACCTGTAGCCCTTTTTCCAGTTTCTGGCCAATTTAATATCCAAGTGCCAAACCCATCCCTGTTTTACCTGTAGCCTTTTTTCCAGTTTCTGGCCAATTTAATATCCAAGTGCATGCACCAACTGTGCCAAAATCATCCCTGTTTTACCTGTAACAGCCTTTTCCCCTCATTTTATTACCAGAAGTCTCTTGGAATGTGTTCATGGGTTTCCTCTGTGCTGTCCAGCAGGATTGGGAAGCTGGAGGAGCAGGTTGGCACTGCCAGCTGGGGCCAACAGCATCCTTGGAGCTCCTCCCAGGGCCAAGAGCTTCCTGCAGTGATGGGGAGGCTGAGGTTGCTCCTGCCAGGATCCAGGTGCTGTCCAGGTGGTTTAGGAGCAGTCCCCAGGCAGCTGCTCGTACACATTCTCAGCCATGGGCTGCAGGTTCCTGGGGGTGCTCCTGCTGTACACGGGGTCATCCAGCTCCAGCTCCAGCTGTGGGCTCAGCACAACCTGGGGGATCCCAAAGGAGAAGGAATTGAGAGCCAGGAAACAGCACAGGGTTGGTGTTTCGCCCTCCCAGCCCTTGGCTTTGGGACAGGGACTCGGTTTTTGTAGGGAATTGGAGTGACAGGAAAAGGGGGAATGGTTCTTGCTGCCAGGGGGGATAGGTGGGATTTTGGGGAGGAATTATTCCCAGTGCCAGAGGGAAGGGTTAGGTGGGATATTGGGAAGGAATTCTTCACAGTGTCAGTGATAGGTGGGATATTGGGGATGAATTCTTCCCAGTGCTAGAGGGCAGGGTTAGGTGGGATATTAGGGAGGAATTCTTCCCACTGCCAGGGATGGAGGGGATATTGGGCAGGAATTATTCCCACTGCCTGAGGGAAGGGTTGGATGGGATATTGGGAAGGAATGGCCTCCCACTGCCAGGGATGGATGGGATATTGGGCAGGAATTCTTCCCACTGCCAGAGGGAAGGGTTAGATGGGATATTGGGAAGGAATTCTTCACAATGTCAGAGATAGGTGGGATATTGGGAAAGAGTTCTTCCCACTGCTAGAGGGAACGGTTAGATGGGATATTGGGAAGGAATGGCCTCCCACTGCCAGGGATGGATGGGATATTGGGGTGGAATTATTCTCAGGGCCAGAGGGAAGGGTTAGATGGGATATTGGGAAGGAATTCTTCCCAGTGCCAGGGATAGGTGGGATATTGGGAAGGAATTATTCCCAGTGCCAGAGGTAGGTGGGATATTGGGAAGGAATTCTTCCCAGTGCCAGAGGGAAGGGTTAGGTGGGATATTGGGAAGGAATTCTTCCCACTGCTAGAGGGAAGGGTTAGATGGGATACTGGGAAGGAATGGCCTCCCACTTCCAGGGATGGATGGGATATTGGGAAGGAATTATTCCCAGTGCCAGGTATAGGTGGGATATTGGGAAGGAATTATTCCCAGTGCCAGGGATGGATGGGATATTGGGAAGGAATTCTTCCCTGGGAGTGTGTGAAGGGTCTGGCACAGAGCAGCTGTGGTTGCCCCATCCCTGGAAGTGCTCCAGGCCAGCTTGGACAGGGCTTGGAGCATCATGGAAGGTGTCCCTGCCCCTGGCAGAGGGTGGAATAGGATGGGTTTCTTTCCAACCCGAACCATTGCAGGTTCCCTGTGCTCCTGGTGTGGAGCAAACCCCGATCCCCCAGACTCCAGGAGCTTTCACCCTTGTTGGGGCTGAGCTCTGGAGCTGCCTTGGGGATGCACCCACCTGTGTGCCTGTGCTGGGAGCTCCTCTGTCCTCCGTGTCCCTACTGGGAGCCCCCGAGTGCTGCCTCCTCCTGCAGTCCTGGCTGGAAACGCTGCGGAACAGCCGCCGGTGGGGCCGGCCTTTGGGGGGCAGCGTGGAGAAGGCGTTTTGGGGGGCTTTGGGGGGCCGGGCAGGCACACCCTGCCCAGCCAGAGCCACCTCGGAGTAGATGTTCTCCTCGGGGCTGCCGCGGGGGCTCCAGCCGCGGGCCATGGCGTAGAACGGGATGGGCTCCTCGGGGATGGGGGGTCCCTCAGGGGTGGGGGGTCCCCCTGGGATGGGCCCCTGGGGTTTGGTGGGGTTGGGGCCCATCTCCTCGCGGGGCTCAGCGTAGACGTGGAAGCACATGAGCTGCTGGTACTTGGCCTCGGCGGGCTCGGGGCGGGCGGGTTCCTTGTGCACCTGGGCATAGGGAGCCTCGGGGGCTGCGGCTCTGCTGGAGGGGCTCTGCACCTGGGCATAGGGAGCTTCAGGGGCCGCGGTGCTGCTGGAGGGGCTCTGCAGCCCCCGAGCCGCCCCCCGGGAGCTGCTCTTGGCAGGGAGAGACGGCGGAGCCTGGGGGGAGATGGGACAGGGTGGAGGTGAGGGTGGCAGTGGCTGTCACTGCATCCCATCCCTCCCATCCTGTCCTTGGGCAGTGCCTCCATCCCTCCTGGCACAGGTGAGGGCTGGGAGTGGGTGTCATTGCATCATCCTGTCCTTGGCAGTGCCTCCATCCTGCCCTGGTACCTCCCTGACACAGCTGAGGGTGGCAGTGGCTGTCGCTGCATCCCCCCTGTCCCATCCTGTCCTTGGGCAGTGCTTCCATCCCCCCTGCCCTGTTATCTCCCTGGTGGAGATGAGGGCTAGGAATGGCTGTCACTGCATCCCCCTGCCCTGTTACCTCCCTGGCACAGCTGAGGGTGGCAGTGGGTGTCACTGCATCATCTGTCCTTGGGCAGTGCCCCCATCCCCCCTGCCCCATTACCTCCGTGACACAGGTGAGGGTGGGAGTGGCTGTCACTGCATCCCATCCCTCATATCCTCTCCTTGGTCAGTGCCTCCATTCCCCCTGTTATCTCCCTGGTGGAAATGAGGACTGGGATGGGAGTCACTGCATCCCTCCCCTCCCATCCTGTCCTTTGCTAGTGCCTCCATCCCCCCTGTTGTCTTCTTGGCAGAGATGAGGGTGGGAGTGGCTGTCACTGCATCCCATCCCTCCCATGCTGTCCTTGGGCAGTGCCTCCATCCCCCCTGTTATGTCCCTGGAGGAGGTGACAGCTGGCAGTGGGTGTCACTGCCCTATCCTGTCCCATTGCCTCCCTGGCACAGGTGAGGGTGGCAGTGGGTGTCACTGCATCCCATCCCTCCCATCCTGTCCTTGGGCAGTGCCTCCATTTCTCCTGCCCGTTTTTATCTCCCTGGCACAGGTGGCAGCTGGCAGTGGGTGTCACTGCTCTATCCTGTCCCATTACCTCCCTGGCACAGGTGAGGGTGGCAGTGGGTGTCGCTGCCCCATCCTGTCCTTGGGCAGTGCCTCCATCCCCCCTGCCCTGGCACAGGTGACAGCTGGCAGTGGGTGTCACTGCATCCCATCCCTCCCATCCTGTCCTTGGGCAGTGTCTCCATTTCTCCTGCCCGTTTTTATCTCCCTGGCACAGGTGACGGCTGGCAGTGGGTGTCACTGCCCCATCCTGTCCTGGGCAGTGCCTCCATCCCCCCTGCCCTGGCACAGGTGAGGGTGGCAGTGGGTGTCACTGCCCCATCCTGTCCCTGGGCAGTGCCTCCATCCCCCCTGCCCCATTACCTGGGCTCTGGGGGTTTCCAGGGACACGGGGCTGTGCTCCGGGAGCGTGGCCGCTGTTTGGCTCAGCGGGGAATGAGCAGCATCACCCTGTGGCCGCCCTCGGGGCTCCTCTTTCTGCGGGGAGAGCAGAGAGCTGTCGGGATGGGTGTGTGCTCAGGGCACACCCAGCTGGGTGCTGGCTCCGTGCTCCTGTTAGCCAGGGTGGCTTCCAACCCCGGCTTTGGTGATGCTTGGATTTCCCTTGGGAAAATGCTCCGGATGGCTGCAGGTGTTGTGTGTCCCTCGGGTCCCTCCCCTGATAATTCCCTGCCAGGTGTGTCAGTCACCTCTCCTTTCCCCTCCCAGCGCTGTCTGTCAGCCCTGGAATTCCAGAAGGGCATGGAGTGAATGGCACATTCAAACCCCTGGGTGGGCACTGGGCCATCCAGGTGTCCTTTGTCCCTTTGTCCCTGCTTGGTGGCTCCCTACCCCTTCCCTGGGGTTCAAAGGAGCAGCAACCACGGGCTCAGGGAATTCTCTTGGAGCTGGTGCTGCATTCAGAGAACAAAGCTCTGGATCCAAACCCTCCATCAGAACCGACTCCTTTCCTTCACCATCCCCTTAAAGCTTCTCCACAGAGGGAAACCTGAGGAGCAGCCCCTGTTATGGGGGGAAGCTCCATCCCAGCACCACCAGAGCTCCTGCAGGCCTGGAATTGTCTCCAAGTGCCAACTGCAGCACCCAGCCAGCCAAAAGTGTCTCTGGGGTGAAACACCACAGTTGCCACTTTTTGGTTCAGCACCAAGGGCCAGACAAGCTCAAGCATGTCCTGTCCAGCTAGATTGGTAATATTTCAATGTGCAGGGGCTCTCAGGGACTCTTGGGGGCTCTCTGATGCTCTTGGGGGCTCTTGGTGGCTCTCAGGGACTCTCAGGGTCTCTCAGAATCTCTCAGGGTCTCTCAGGAGCTTTCAGGGTCTCTCAGGATCTCTCAGAGGTTCTCGGGGCTCTCAGGATCTCTCCTGAAAGAGAGATCTCTCTCAGAGGTTCTCTCAGGATCTTTCAGGATCTTTCAGGGGCTCTCAGGGTCTCTCAGGTTCTCTTAGGAGCTCTCAGGACCTCTCAGGGTCTCCCAGGATCTCCCAGGACCTCTCAGGTTCTCTCAGGATCTCCCAGGACCTCTCAGATCTCCCAGTACCTCTCAGTTCCAGCACTCACCCGCGGGCAGGGCAGGGGCGCGCTGAGGAGCTCTCCGTACGGGCTCACCGGGGCCGTGCTGTGGTGCTGCAGCAGCTGCGCCAGCTCGGGGTGGGCGCTGCGCTCGCCCAGGATCACATAGCACCCGTCGGGCTGCTGGTCCAGGACAAAGTGCCGGCAGCGATCCTTGCCCCTGGACAGAGATGGCATGGCATGGCACGGCATGGCACGGCATGGCACTGCATGGCATGGCATGCACAGCATGGCACGGCACAGAATGCCACAGCGCAGCATGGCATGGCACGGCATGGAATGCCATGGTATGGAACGGTACCGCATGGCATGGGCAGAGCCGCCAGGAGGGGAGAGAGCATGGCATGGCACAGCATGGCACAGCACGGCATGGTATGGCATGGCACAGCATGGTATGGTATGGCATGGCACGGCATGGTACAGCACAGCATGGCACGACATGCATGGCACAGCATGGCACAGAATGGCATTGCAGGGCATGGCATGGCATTTCATGGCATGGAACGCCACAGTGCTGCACGGCATGGCATGGCCACAGCCACTGGGAGGGGACAGAGCACGGCACAGCACGGCATGGCACAGCACGGAATTGCACAGCACAGCATGGCACGGCACGGCATTGCATGGCATGGCGCGACATGACAGCACACCATGGCACGGCACGGCATGCCACAGCATTGCATGGCATGGCGTGGAATGGCATGGGCACAGCCACCGGGAAGGGACAGAGCCCAGCATGGCATGGCACGGCATGGCACACCACAGCACAGCATGGTATGGCATGGCATAGCATGGCCTGGCACAGCATGGCATGGCACAGCACGGAATGCACAGCATGGCATGGCGCAGCATGGCACGGTATGGTATGGCATGGTATGGCATGGCATGGCATGGGTATAGCCACCGGGAGGGAAGAGAGCACGGCATGGCACAGCACAGCATGGCATGACATGGAACAGCACAGCATGGCATGGCATGGCATGGCATGGCACAGCACAGGAGCAGGGAGAGCCCTGAGCTGGCTGCCCCTCCCTCAGCCAGGCTTTGCTCACCTGTAGGCCAGGATGGAATGCACAGCACGGCATGGCACAGCATGGCATGGCACGGCATGGCACGGCACAGCATGGCACAGCATGGCATGGCACGGGCACAGCAACCAGGAGGGCCCTGAGCTGGCCACTCCACCCTCTGCCACACCTTTTCTCACCTGTAGGACAGCACGAAGCCCACGGTGCTCTCGCTGAAGCGCACCAGGAAGCAGCCCAGGGGCCGATCCTGCAGCAGCTCCTCTGCCTCCCTGCAGGAACGGCACCATGACCCTGAGCCATCCAACCTCATCCCCTCCCTGCGATCCTGCTCCCTGCCTGGGGGCCCAGGGAGGGGACACCGGGCTGAACACCCCGCCCTGCCCTCCCCGGGCTCACCTGCGGCTGATGAAGCCGTGGAACCACGAGGGCAGCTCCCCCTCGGGGCCCAGCCTGTGCGCCTGGGTCTGCTCGAACCACAGCCTGGTGCGGGCACGCAGCGCCACCCGCTCCTCATCCTCAGGCTGGCACGGCGCTGCTGGGGCTGCCCAGAAACCTGGGGGGACCTGGGAGAGCATCAGGAGCTCAGGTGAGTGTGGGATCTCAGCACATCAGCCCTGATGTGCAGAGTCACCGAGACAACCCTTGGGGGGCTCGGAGGTCCTGGAATGTTGCCAGAAGTGTCTGGTGGCTGGACTGTGATCCTGCACGGGAAACGACACCTGTGTGAGGATGGGAGGATCTCACGGGGATAAATGGTGAAGGGATAGGTTAATTATAGTGTGAAACACAGGGTTTAGAATTTCGGTACAGGGGGGTCTAGAGAAACAAGATGGAGGAATTGGGGCGTGTCCTGTCCTTCTTCTTCTTCTTCTTCTTGGCCTCCATTTTCTGTGGTGGTGGTGGCACTTTGGGATTGGTTCTTACTAAAAGTGCACTTGTCAATAGGGGTGAAAGGTATTGGGGAAAATAGGTAAATATCTTACACGTAGTTTTGGGTATAAAGATAAGTGACCGCCCCGAGGGCTCTCAGTGTGCTCATGGCCAACGTGCTGTGCACACCTCTGTCGGGCCGAGAGAAAATCTTGTAGATAAAAACTAATAAACACTGAAGACCGAGAAAAAACCTGAAGACTCTTTTCGTCCTTTGGAGCGCGGGCTGTCCCAAGGCCATCCCGAGCCTTTCCAGGCCATCAAAAACAGCCGAGAATGGGACAGGTGAGGACACACAGCAAGGACGTTCTGCTCACAACGTGTCAGCACCCAGGACATCCCTCTGGCTGGCCTGGGTGGCTGCAACCCCTGCCAGGGGGCACAGGGACCCTGGCACAGAGCCCAAGATGCCCCTGTGTGGGTTTGATTATGACCCATGGAGAAAATTGCCAACCTTGTATGAAGATCAGCAAGCCACAACAGTTTAAGTAAAATAATAGTGAAGTTATCATCAGGTGAAAAAATAGATTTTAGGGTTTTCAGAATGTGGGTTCAGGAGGCAAGATGGAGGGATCTGGGCATGCCCAGCCTTTCTCCTTCTTCTTCTTCTTGGCCTCCATCTTCTGCTGTGATGGTGGCACTTTTGGATTGGTTTAGACTAGAAGCTCTCTGTCTAACATAGGTGTTGGAAAGTAATTGTAAATATTGTACAGGTAGTTTTTAGTATAAAGACATAACACTGCCCTGGGGCAGGCAGAGTGCCTGGAACTGTCCTGCTGGACGGACCTCAGCAGGGCAGGAGAAAATTTTTTATAGATAAGACGCAATAAACAACCTTGAGACCGAGAAATGAAGAGCCCTGACTCCTTCTTCAAGCGCTGGGCTGGGAATAGAAACTTTCCAACTTTTCTCGGGGTCACTCTGAGCAGCAGAGACCCTGACACCAGTGCAGCCCCCTGAGGGTGAGGGAGCACTGGGAGGGTGAGCTGGGCTGTGCCCACCCTGGTGTGCCCATGTCCTACCCTGCCATATCTATTGTCCCCATGTCCTACCCTGCCGTGTCTGCTGGGCCGTCCTGGGGGCTGCTCTGAAGCCCCCTGGGCCTGGCTGGGGGTGCTGCTGGATCCTGCCTTGGCTCTGGCTGTGCTGTCCTCACCGAGGGGCTTGAAGGTGCTGAAGAGGGGCCGGTCCTCGTCCATGGAGTGCCCTGTGCCAGGGAGAGGGGAGAGGAAAAGGCTCAGGGCAGGGGGGTCTCCTTTGGGGAGAGCATTCCAAGACACTCCCACAGGCCCTGCTGTCACCATCAGCTTCACCTTGTGCTCCCCAAGCTCAGGCTTAGGCCCCTGATCCTCCCCAGGCTGCAAAATGGGGGGGACAGTGACCTTGGCACCCCAGAGGAGAAAGGGGGACACTGATGTAGGTGGAGAGGAGCTCAGGAGGGAGCACATGAATCCTCCAGCCCCTCTGAATCCTCAGTGTGTCAGCTCAGCCCTGGGAAGGGGTGGGAGAGGCTGAGCAGCTCCTGAGGGGCCTTGAGCTTGACCCTGAGCTGCCAACACGCAGCAAAACAACGTTAAGGCCCAGCAGAGGCTGGAGGGGGTGGAAGATGCTGGGGCTGGATGGATCCAGGAGGCAAAGCTGAGTCAGAGCAGTGGGTCGAGGCTTTTCTGAGAGCAAGGGGATCCATAAACCTTTTCTGAGAGCAAGAGGGATCCAACCACCTTTTCTGAAAGCGAGGGGACCCAGCCACCTTTTCAAGGGGACCCAGCAACGGCACCCCTTTAAAAGCTCCACCTTTAACCCACAGCAGTGCCCCACCCAGCCCTGCACCCCTGCAGGCAGGGGAAGGTGAGGAAGGTGTTGACAAAGAGAAACAAAACACCCCAAAACTGCAGTAACCAAGCTCAGGGGGTGCTGGGAAGGAGAATTGGGGTCAGGTCCTGCCCAGGTCAGGCTGTTGGGGACAACGGCACTGTCCCCAGCTCGCTGTGCATCCCCCTGGGGCAGGATGTGCCTCTGAAACCCCGCAGTGCTGAGGTGGGAACGAGTCAGATCAGCCCTGGAATGGGCTGGGAGTTTTTCTCTGTGCGACAGTTCCGGGCTGAACTTCCCCCTTTGGAGGGGGTAAGATCTGGCTGGAAGGGCTGACGTGGCCAGGGGACCCCAATCCCTCTCTTTTCACCCCAATAATGTGCCTTTTGTCCCGCCTTTGGGCAGGGGGACATCCCTGCACCTCTTGCTCAGGGTTCACTCCTTGGCTTTGCTGCAAACCCAACCCCAGGCCCCCAAACCCAACCCCAGCCCCCAGCCCAAGCTCCTACCTCTGCTCAGTGTCCGTGGCTGGTGATGCAGGGGCAGGGGACAGGCAGGGGACGAGCAGGGGATGAGCAGGATGGGCAGGACAGGCAGGGGGACAGGCAGGGGACGAGCAAGACAGGCAGGGGACAAGCAGAATGGGCAGGGGGCAATCAGGATGGGCAGGATAGGAAGGGGAGAGGCAGGGGGATGGGCAGAACAGGCAGGGGACGAGCAGGGAACAGGCAGAGGATGAGCAGGATGGGCAGGGGATGGGCAGGAGGACGAGCAGGATGGGCAGGACAGGAAGGGAACAGGCAGGATGGGCAGAGGGACAGGCAGGGCAGGAAGAAAACAGGCAGGGGGATGAGTAGGACAGGCAGGGGGACGGGCAGGGGGATGGGTAGGACAGGCAGGGGACAGGCAGGAGATGAGCAGGGGATGGGAAGGGGACAGGCAGGTAACAGGCAGGGGACAGGCAGGAGGACAAGCAGGACAGGCAGGGGACAGGCAGGGGGATGGGCAGGGGACAGGCAGGGGACAAGCAGGGGACAGGCAGGAAGACAAGCAGGGGACGGGCAGGAGGACAGGCAGGGGGAGAAGTGGGATAAGAAGGACAGGAAGGGGATGGGCAAGGGACAGGCAGGAGGACAAGCAGGACAGGCAGGGGACAGGCAGGGGACAGGCAGGGGACAAGCAGGACAGGCAGGAGGACAGGCAGGGGACAGGCAGGACAGGCAGGGGACAGGCAGGAGGACGAGCAGGGGACAGGCAGGACAGGCAGGGGACAGGCAGGGGACAGGCAGGACAAGCAGGGGACAGGCAGGGGACAAGCAGGGGACAGGCAAGAGGACAAGCAGGGGACAGGTAGGACAAGCAGGGGACAGGCAGGGGGACAAGCAGAGGACAGGCAGGGGACAGGCAGGGGGATGGGCAGGGGACAGGCAGGAGGACAAGCAGAGGACAGGCAGGGGACAGGCAGCGGACAGGCAGGACAAGCAGGGGACAGGCAGGGGACAAGCAGGGGACAGGCAAGAGGACAAGCAGGGGACAGGTAGGACAAGCAGGGGACAGGCAGGAGGACAAGCAGGGGACAGGCAGGAGCACGAGCAGGCTGAGGCAGCCCCGCCGCCCTGCCCCGCTCTGCCTCTGCTGCCGGCCGCAGGCAGGAAGCAGCGACCAAAGCTGCAAGAGGCTTCATGTGATGGGGAAACGTCACAGGAAGGTGGCATGGTGGCCCTGCGGTGACAGGCAGGTGACAGCGGCAGCCTCGGCACAGGCTGGTCTGTGGCCAGGAGAGCACTGAGGCCGCCTGGCCACAGGCAAAGGTGTCATTGTCACTCTTGTCCTGTCTGCACCCTGGGACCTGCCAGTGATGGGAACGGGGAGAGCAGAGCTCAGAGGGGACAGCAGAAATCAGAGGGGACAGCAGGCTCGGCAGGCCCAGGCTCACACTCTGAGCCCAGATTCTGTCCTGGCACGGTGCAATTCTGCACCATCCCCTTCCTCAGACTCTGGGTGCCAGAGCTGGGCTGTTCTGGGCCATTCTGGGCCGTTCTGGGCCATTCTGGGCCGTTCTGGGGGCATCAGCATCCGAGCTGCCAATGCCATGTCTGTGCCACCACGTGTCCTCTGCCACTCTTACCCAGCTGATGCCAGGCTCCAGCTGGTGCCAGGGCGAGGGCAGTGCCAGCCCCAGGGCAGTGCCAGCCCCGCTGCATCCCATGGATGGGGAATTAGGGCAGGCATTAGGGCAGGGCCAGGCTCATCCATGGCACTGAGACAGGGATGGGGGGTGTTGTTGGTTGGGGGTTTATGTATAAATTATAAATTACAAATGGGATGGGACTGTTGAGGAGTTTGCTTTGAGCTGTTTTATTCTCTAGTATCAGCCTCATTACATGGTTATGATAATGGGAAGATGTTAGCAGTTTACATTTTTGGTAGTAGGCAAAGAACTTAATGTTACAACTCACTTTAAAAGTTTTTGACCAATGAAACAAAGCAAAAGCACATTGACAGTAGTTCCATCCAACCACCATAAGCACACGTACCTCTGGTTAAAACAATGCTTGCTTATTTCCAAGACAATGTCTGCTTGTAAGCCTTAAAACACAATGCACAGAGCTCCATTATTAAGCTTGGAATTTCCTAATATAGGAAGTATAAAAGCATTAAAAAGTATAAAAGTATAAAAGTATAAAAGTATAAAAGTATAAAAGTATATCTTGCTAGATATACTTCTCTGTAGCTCAGGGAGTTATTTTAAACAAGGATTAATACACAAACCATTGTTCTATTTGTCCTTACTTTCTACTTCTTGTATAATTTTTTTCCCCTGACAAATTTAATGGCTGTTGCTTAGCTCTAATAGCAGTTCTGCTGTTTCTGAGCCTGCCTTTTGCAGCTTTCCCAAACCCCTCAGATTTTAAGGATTAAAATCCTTAAAATTTAGGATTCCCACAGCTGAGCTGTATGATGATTCAACAATCCCTGCCGTCCGTCTGTTAAAAACAGGTTAGAAACTATTGTAAATAGTTGATAGATCATTAAACATGTACTGTTAGTTTGGTTATTATATTTTAGAAGGGGTTAAAGGGTAGTTATAAGAAATACTTATATGGTACCATAACACACCTCAGTGAAGTGCACCACGAGCCAGCCTGGACAGAACTGTAAAGGCCAATCAAGGCCTTCAACCTTCGTGCAAATGAAGGATGTGAAAAACGCCAATCACTTGGTTTTAAAATTTTAAAAGTTTAATAGTAATAAAATGGTTATAAAAATAGTAATACAATTAGAGTAATAATAATTTGGACAATTTGAATTAGGACAATATGAGACAATAGAGACAAAGGGTTACGGATGTCCGGGTACCTTTTTCTGGGCAACACCAGCCTGAAAAAGGACCCACGTTAACAAAGGATTAACCCTTAAAAACAATAGCCTGCTGCATATTCATATACCTCTTCATGATGCATAAATTCCATTCAAATAGAGGATTCTGTCTGGCCATCATCAACTTCTTCCTCTGAATCCTGACAGCGCCTTTGAGGTGGGAAGAAGTTCATTTCTTCTGATAACGGGCAATAAATTCTCTTTCTCTGAAAGATTCAGGTGTCCTGTGGCTGCTATCTCACTGCAAGTCCTTTCTTTAAAAAAGCATCCTACATAGCATCGTTTCTATTTTAACATTTTTTATAATCTAAAACTCTATTTAACACACTACTTAAGAGAATTAACTCAGCATTGCTTTCTAACACAACACATCTAATATCCATTTGAATATTTGCGAAAAGCCAGTCATAAAATACATGCATTTTTCACAAGGATCCAAAAAGAAACCAATCCAAAGGGACTAAAAACAGGATAAAAAGGGGATCTGTCCCAGGGAAGCTGTGCTGCTCCACCTGCTCAAGAAAACCCAGCGCTGGTGCTGCAGCATCCTCAATGGGAACACTCCTCCTTGCCCCCTTGCTTTAGGCCTTTTCTTTTTTATAATAGAAGCTGAAATCACTTCAGTCCGGGAGCTTGCTCTCGTGTTTATCACCTCCCCAAAACCTTCAGGGCCTCCCACGTTTCTGTGGCTTCCTGTTTGCGATGCTCACCGGAACGGGGAAAGCGCGGCGTGAGAGGGGACAGCGGCTCATCCCGCCTTGTCCCGGCTGTTCCTCAGGGAGCTGAGGCTGGGACCACCAGGAATTATTCCTAAAAGGCTTTTTCTGGCTGCTCTGCGCAGCTGGGGGGGTGTTTTCAAGAGGAATGCAAAGAGATCTCCTTGTCCTGAGCTGCTGTGGCCGGAGCCTGGCGCAGCTCCCGGGAATGCTGAGGCTCTGAGGAAGATCCTCTGAGGAAGGTTCTGGCACTGAGGAAGATCCTGGCACTGAGGAAGATCCTGGTATTGAGGAAGGTCCTGCACTGAGGAAGGTCCTGGTACTGAGGAAATCCTGGTACTGAGGAAGGTCCTGGTACTGAGGAAGGTCCTGCACTGAGGAAGGTCCTGCACTGAGGAAATCCTGGTACTGAGGAAGGTCCTGGTACTGAGGAAGGTCCTGCACTGAGGAAAGTCCTGCACTGAGGAAATCCTGGTACTGAGGAAGGTCCTGGTACTGAGGAAGGTCCTGCACTGAGGAAGGTCCTGCACTGAGGAAATCCTGGTACTGAGGAAGGTCCTGGTACTGAGGAAGGTCCTGCACTGAGGAAGGTCCTGCACTGAGGAAATCCTGGTACTGAGGAAGGTCCTGGTGCTGAGGAATTCCTGGCACGGAGGAACATCCTGGCACTGAGGAATTCCTGGTACTGGGGAACATCCTGGCACTGAGAAAGACCCTGGTACTGAGGAAATCCTGGTGCTGAGGAAGATCCTGGCATTGAGAAAGATCCTGGTACTGAAGAAATCCTGGTACTGAGGAAGGTCCTGGTGCTAAGGAAGATCCTGGCATTGAGGAAATCCTGGTACTGAGGAAGGTCCTGGTGCTGAGGAAATCCTGGTGCTGAGGAAGATCCTGGCATTGAGGAAATCCTGGTACTGAGGAAGATCCTGGTACTGAGGAAGGTTCTGGTGCTGAGGAAGGTCCCGGCACTGAGGAAGAGCCTGGTTCTGAAGAAGGTCGTGGCACTGAGGAAGAGCCTGGCACTGCCAGGGCTGCTGGAGGAAGGCTGGAGCTGGAGGTGAGCAGTCCCAGCTCCCCATGGCACACCCGGTTTGGGGGGCTGGGGGGGATTTTGGGGTCCAACGGGGCTTTTTGGGGTCCAGTGGGTCTTTTTGGGGTCCAGCGGGGCTTTTTGGCAGTTGGATGCTGAGCTGGGAGCTCATTTTTGGGCAGCCTGGTTTTCCTGATGAGTGGCAGCAGGACACGGGGGGACAGGACAGGACAGGACAGGACAGGACAGGACAGGACACTCTGCCCCCCCCGGGTCCAGCTCTACAGGAGCTCAGTAGGCTGTGCCCATCCGTGCCTCAGTTTCCCTCCTTTCAATGGCAGGGCATGCCTGGCAAGGCTCGGGGCAATCAGCTGCTTGTGTCCATCCCCGGGGGACAAACGGACACGCTGAGCCCCCACGGACACGGCACAGAGCCAGGGGTGTTGGTCAGCTGCAGCTGCAGCCGCCCCTGGGCACGGACCTGCCGGGAATGGGGATGGGGCAGCTCTGTGCCATGCCAGGGCCGTGCCAGGGCTGTGCCAGGCCAGCAGAGCCCACCCAGGGGATAGGGGACAGGCAGAGGGGACAGGCAGTGTCCCCTGTGCGGGCTGGGCAGCGAGGAAGAGGAGCTGCTGGATGTGGAGGAAGGCTCGGGGAGGGTAAGGGGGGCACAGCTGGGCTGGGAGGGGGAGAGGCTGGGGGGGAGCTGGGCTTGGGGACCACCGAGTGTCATTTAGGGCTTCGGGACTGTCCCTTGGGGTCTGGGGACTGTCCTTAAGGGTTTGGGGACCTCCAACTGTCCCTTAGGGCTTGGGGACTGTCCTCAAGGGTTTGGGGACCACCAACTGTCCTTTAGGGTTTGGGGACTGTCCTTTAGGGTTTGGGGACTGTCCCTTAGGGCTTGGGGAATGTCCCTTAGGGCTTGGGGACTGTCCTTCAGGGTTTGGGGACGTTCTACTGTCCTTTAGAATTTGGGGTCTGTCCCTTAGGGTTTGGGGACCTCCAACTGTCCTTTAGGGCTTGGGGACTGTCCTTTAGGGTTTGGGGACTGTCCTTTAGGGTTTGGGGACGTTCTACTGTCCTTTAGGGTTTGGGGACTGTCCCTTACGGTTTGGGGACTGTCCTTTAGGGCTTGGGGACTGTCCTTTAGGGTTTGGGGAATGTCCTTTAGGGTTTGGGGACTGTCCCTTAGGGTTTGAGGAATGTCCTTTAGGGTTTGGGGAATGTCCCTTAGGGTTTGGGGGCCGCCAACTGTCCCTTAGGGCTTGGGGACTGTTCTTTAGAGTTTGGGGACTGTCCTTCAGGGTTTGGGGACCATTGACTGTTCTTTAGGGTTTGGGGACCTCCAACTGTCCTTAGGGTTTGGGAACTGTCCTTTAGGGCTTAGGGACTGTTCTTTAGCGCGTGGGGACTGTCCTTAAGGGTTTGGGGACGTTCTACTGTCCTTTAGAATTTGGGGTCTGTCCCTCAGGGTTTGGGGACCTCCAACTGTCCTTTAGGGCTTGGGGACTGTCCTTTAGGGTTTGGGGACCTCCAACGGTCCTTTAGGGCTTGAGGACTGTTCTTTAGGGTTTGAGGAGGTCCTACTGTCCTTTAGAATTTGGGGACTGTCCTTAAGGGTTTGGGGACTGTTCTTTAGGGTTTGAGGAATGTCCTTTAGGGTTTGGGGGACCAGCAACTGTCCTTTAGGGCCTGGGGACTGTCCTTAAGGGTTTGGGGACTGTCCTTTGGGGTTTGGGGACCTCCAACTGTCCCTTAGGGCTTGGGGGCCACTGACTGTCCCTTAGGGTTTGGAAACCTCTGCCTGTCCCTTAGGGTTTGGGGACTGTCCATTAGGGTTTGGGGACGTCCTACTGTCCTTTAGAATTTGGGGACTGTCCTTTAGGTTTTGGGGACTGTCCCTTAGGGTTTGGAGGGCCACTGATTGTCCTTTAAATACATAAAAATAATATTTATTATATAAATAATTCAATGTAACATAACATAACATAACATAACATAACATATAACCACATATTTACACATATATAGTATTTATTATATAAATAATATTTATATATATTTTAGTGTAAAATTATATATAAAATCATTTCTATTATTCAAAAAATATCTATATTATCACTTGGAAAAATAGAGGGTGTGGAATTTTAGAGCAGTAAACATTTGGCCATAGCACAAAGTAGCCACAAGTTCCTTGTTACATGACAATATAAAACTTTCTAATTTAACGCCCATTTGCTACAAGGTTTATTTTGCTTTTCTAACTTATCACCTTTATTCACTTTTACTGCACTGCAGTTATTTTTAGTTAATAGGCTGCTGTTATAACTTTTAAAATTTTAACTTTATATCATCACATTATTATACTGTAGACTCTTCACCATCCTATCCAGCACAGTTTCTCACACTTACTTAAGGCATATTCTTACTCATAGAAACATGAGTTTATGATTTTTCTACTTAATGTCTCTGCACTTTATTTTAACATCAATTTTAAATTTAATTTTTACATCAACTTTTAACTCTATATAATCACATTGCTATACTGTAGACTCTTCACCATCTTATCTAACACAGTTTCTTACTTAAACGTAAATTATATTCTTACTTATACCTATAAAAACATAAATTTATGATTTTCTACTTAATATCTGTTTATTTTTACATCAATTTTTAACTTTTAATTTAATTTTACATCAACTTTTAACTCTATATAATCACATTGCTATACTGTAGGCTCTTCACCATCTTATCAATACAGTTTCTTACTTAAATGATATTCTTACTTATAACTATAAAAACATAAGTTTATAATTTTTCTATTTAGTGTCTGTTTATTTTTACATCGATTTTTGACTTTTAATTTAAATTTTACATCAACTTTTAAATCTATATAATCACATTACAATACCATAAAATCTTCACCATCTTCTCCAACACAGTTTCTTACTTAAGGCATATTCGTACTTATTACTGTAGAAACATAAGTTTATGGGTTTTCTTAATTATTTATGATTACAAGTTTATGATTTTTCTTTTTTTTTTCTTTTTTTCTTTTTTTTTTTTTTTTTTACTTAATGCCTGTGTACTTTATTTTTACATCAATTTTTGGGCTCCTGGGTGGAGATAATGGCAGGGAGGGGTCGCTCACCCATTAATGTTGTCAGGAAAATTAATCCACAGACATCAGAGGTCCAAAAAGGAGACAGAGGAGTCCTGTAAATTTATTAGAATAAAGGGAGAGGCCATGGGGCATTCCCCTGGGATCTTTCCAATTTTTGGAGGACTCAGCCTCCTTTTTATCCTAATTTCCCTCTTTCTTTTCCCATTTCTGAGGTATTTGAGAGGTACAGCCTTCCTTATACCAAAGATTCCCCTCTAATGTACAACCTTCCCTTTTAATTTTTAATTCTTATGGAATTTAGGGGTTTTCCCCATTGTTTCTTTCATCTTTCAATATCCAATTTCATTTATCAGCAAAGTCTATTTTTAAAATCAAATCTCTAAAGTTTATTTTTAAAATCAAATCTCTTTTTCCGTTCGTCAATCAGCGGAATCCTTCCTTTTATCTCTCAGTGCTGGTTTTATCTCCCAGCTCGTCTGTAAAGACAAATCCCTCACTCCTCTCAACGTCATGGGCAAAATAGACTCGACTTGGGGAAATTAATTGTGTTTATTACTAATCAAATCAGAGCAGGATAATGAAAAGCAAGACCTTAGCAACATCTTCCACCATTCCTCCCTCCCTCCTCAGGCTCTCCCTCCTTCTTCCAGAGGAGCAGGAGATGGGAATGGGGCTCCTTTCCTTTCCTTTCCTTTCCTTTCCTTTCCTTTCCTTTCCTTTCCTTTCCTTTCCTTTCCTTTCCTTTCCTTTCCTTTCCTTGCCGGAACCTTCCCTTCCCGGAACCTTCCCGGAACCTTCCCAAAACTTCCCAAAACTTCCCAAAACTTCCCTTCCCTTCCCAAAACTTCCCAAAACTTCCCTTCCCTTCCCTAAACTTCCCAAAACTTCCCTTGGTAGGGGGGTTCTGCCAGGGGGCTGGAGGTGGCTGAGCTCACAGTGCTTTCATCTCCTATTAATCTGCTTTTTTTTAAAAAAAAAAACCCCGAATTTTGTGTTTTCTCTGCATTTTGCACCCCTTGCACACTGAGGGAGGGAGAGGCTGCTGTGACCCCACCCCCCCTCTGTTCCTGCTCCTGCCCCATTTCCAAACCCCCTGAGCAGCTCCTGCAGGTCCTTCCCAAGGGCTGAAAGTCTCCAAATTTCCACCTGCTGGAAAATTCGGTGTAAACTGGGAGAGCTGGGCAGGGCCTGAGCTCTGACACAGCACTGGGAGTTCCCTTTGGGGGGTTCTGGGGGGTTCTGGGGGGTTCTGAGGGTCCCTGGGCAGGGCCTGAGCTCAGATGAAGCACTGGGGATTCTCTTTGGAGCATCCTGGGAGGTTCTGGGGGGTTCTGGGGGGGGTCCTGGGGGGTTCTAGGGGTCCCTGGGCAGGGGCTGAGCTGTGACAACACTGGGGATTCCCTTTGGGTTGTTCTGGGGGGTCCTGGGGGGTTCTGGGGGTCCCTGGGCTGGGGCTGAGCTGTGACACAGCACTGGGGATTCCTTTGGAGCATTCTGGGGGGTTCTGAGGGTTCTGGAGGGTTCTGGGGGGGTCCCTGCACCCCCAGGTGTGGCTCAGCCCCTGCCCAGGTGCTGCTGCTGCTGCCCCACAGGACGTGGCTGAGCCCAGGGAGGATGAGGAGGGCCAGGGCCTGGCAGGCACCGCCAGCCCGGGCAGCGTGGAGGACACGTACGAGCTGCTGGAGAGGCTGGGCAGGTGAGGGGGGTCCAAACAGGTGAGGGGGGTCTGGGCAGGTGAGGGGGATTTGGGTAAGTGAGCGGGATTTGGGCAGGTGAGGGGGATCAGGATCCAAACAGATGAGTGGGATCTGGGCAGGTGAACAGAATCCATCCCAGGTGAGCAGGTTGCAGGCAGATGAATACAGGGCAGGCAGGAATCCAGGCAGGTGAGGGGGATCTGGGCAGGTGAGCAGGAATTTGGGCAGGTGAGGGGGATCTGAGCAGGTGAGTGGGATCCAAACAGGTGAGGGGGATTCAGGCAGGTGAACAGAACCCACCACAGGTGAGCAGGTCACAGGCAGGTGAACACAGGGTAGATGGGTATCTGGGCAGGTAAGCAGGGATCCAGGCAGGTTCAGTGGGATCTGGGCAGGTGAGCATGACCCACCACAGGTGACTGGGATCTGGGCAGGTGAGGGGGATTCAGGCAGGTGAGTGGGATCCAGGCACATGAGCAAGAATCTGGGCAGGTGATTGGGGCCTGGGCAGGTGAATTGGATCTGGGAAGGTGAGCAAGAATCCAGGCAGGTGAGTGGGATCCAGGCACATGAGCAGGAATCTGGGCAGGTGATTGGGGCCTGGGCAGGTGAATTGGATCTGGGAAGGTGAGCAAGAATCCAGGCAGGTGAGTGGGATCCAGGCACATGAGCAGGAATCTGGGCAGGTGAACAGAACCCACCAGTGATGAGCAGCTTGCAGGCAGGTGAACACAGGGCAGGTGGGGATCCAGGCAGGTGAGTGGGATCCAAACAAGTGAGTGGGATCTGGGCAGGTGAGGGGGATCTGGATCCAGGCAGGTGAGTTAGATCTGGGCACGTGAGCAGGAATCCAGGCAGGTGAGCAGGGATCCAGGCAGGTAAGCAGGTTGCAGGCAGGTGAACACAGGGCAGGCAGGGATCAAGGCAGGTGAGTGGGATCCAGATAGGTGAACATGATCTGGGCAGGTGAGCAGGATCTACCACAGACGAGCAGGTATCTGGGTAGGTGAGGGGGATCTGAGCAGGTGAGCAGGAATCTGGGCAGGTGAGCAGGAGCTGGGCAGGTGAGTCGGATCCAGGCAGGTTCAGTGGGATCTGCCACAGGTGAGCAGGAATCCAGGCAGGTGAGCAGGTCACAGGCAGGTGAACACAGGGCAGGCAGGGATCTGGGCAGGTGAGGAGGATCTGGGCAGGTGGGGACAGCCCAGAGTGGGATCTGGGCAGATGAGCAGGTTGCAGGCAGGTGAACACAGGGCAGGTGGGGACCCAGGCAGGTGAGTGGGATCTGGGAGGGTGAATGGGATTCATGCAGGTGAGTGGGATCTGGGCACGTGAATGGAATCCAGGCAGGTGAGCAGGTTGCAGGCAGAGTGAATGGGATCCAGGCAGGTGAGTGGGATCTGGGAGGGTGAATGAGATTCAGACAGGTGAGTGGGATCCGGGCAGGTGAGTGGGATCCAGGCAGGTGAGCAGGTCACAGGCAGGTGAATGGGATCCAGGCAGGTGAGTGGGATCCAGGCAGGTGAGCAGGTTGCAGGCAGGTGAGTGGGATCCAGGCAGGTGAGTGGGATCCAGGCAGGTGAGCAGGTTGCAGGCAGGTGAATGGGATCCAGGCAGGTGAGTGGGGTCTGGGCAGGTGAACACAGGGCAGGTGAGGATCCAGGCAGGTTCACTGGGGCACAGCCAGTATCCCAGCTCCACGGCAGCCCCAGGGGTACCCGGATTTCTGGGTTCTCCCCCTGCCCGGTGCCAGCCCAGCCGTGCCCCAGCCCCGCTCTCTCTGCAGCGGCCACTTCGGCGTGGTGCGGCTGTGCCGGGAGCGCAGCACCGGCTCCTTCTACGCCGCCAAGTTCCTGAGGATGCGGCGGGGCCGGCCGGGGCTGGAGCGGGCTCAGGTGGAGCGGGAGGTCTCCATCCTCCGGCAGCTACAGCACCCCAACATCCTGCGGCTCCACGAGCTCTTCAGCAGCGCGGCAGAGGTGGTGCTCGTCCTGGAGCTGTGAGTGGGGTCCCGGAGGGTGGGACCCCCTTTTTGTGCCACGTGTTGGAGGTGGCCGAGCTCCCCTGTCCCCAGGATTGTTGGAGGTGGCCGAGCTCCCCTGTCCCCAGGATTGTTATGAAAATGAACGAGGCCAAACTTTCTCTGGAGAAAGAGGTTCTCGCTTATTAAAATGGCTGCAAGGAATGGTGTCGCAGACATCTTTTTGCGAAAATCCTTTCTTTAGGATTTTTCCCCCTTCTGAGAAGCTGAGGCCCCAGAAGGGGAATGTAAACAATGGTTGTCTGCTGCTGTGAAATGCAACAGGCGCACCTGTGATTGGCCCATGTTGCACGTTTACAATTAAGGGCCAATCAAAGGCTGAGCTCTCTCTGGGACAGAATCAGAGAGAGCCCCTTTGTTTGTTCATTCCTTTTCTATTCTTAGCATAGCGAGCTTCTGAGACTTTCCTCTCTATTCCTATTAGCATAGTCATAATGTAACACATATCATAAATTAATAAATCCAGCCTTCTGATCATGGAGTCAAGATTCTTGTCTATCTCTTCACCTCTGCAAGCCCGGCAACAGAATGGAGTATCCAGGATAAGCCTGAGCGCCCAAACAGCCAAAACCAGAACAGCGCGCTACCCCCAAGTGCACTGGGTTCTCCCCACAAAACAAGTTTCCAAAAAGAAGAACTCCCAACCCAACCAAACTCCCCCCATTTATAGCCCCCTTTGAGTCCAGGATTTGTCCATTTTGGATCAGAATGGTCATTGGTCCATTCCCAGGTTTCTCATTGATCTTTAACACCGTTCATTCTGGACCAATGGTTTCTGCAGGGCTTCGAATGATTGCTCAGATCTTCCATCCAATCTCTCTTCAACCTCACCTTGCCCTGCCAGACCACCCTTCCACCAAACTCTGGACCCTTCTCCTAGCACATTCTAGTAATCCCCACTCTTAACATAATACAATTAACATCACATAACTAATACAATATAATTGAACTATACCCTAATTTAACATAACTTTTACCTATGACAGGATCAGGGGTGGGGAGCTCTTTGACTTCATTGCTGAGAAGGAGATGCTGTCGGAGGAGGAGGCCATCGAGTTCCTGGCGCAGATCCTGAGCGGGGTGCAATACCTGCACGCCCGCCTCATCGCTCACTTCGACCTCAAGGTGGGTATGGCCAGCAGGAGGGGGTTATTTACAGACCACAAACGAGATGGGGCTGCTGTGGAACGGGCCTTGAGCTGTTTTATTTTCCAGCATCACTTATGACAATGGGAAGATGCCAGCAGCTCACATCCCAGGCAGCAGACAAAGAACTCAATGTTACAACTCACTTAATGAGCTTCTTGACCAATCCCACAAAGCAAAAGTATATTGACAGCAGTTCTATCTAATCACTATAAGCACACGTACCTTTGGTTAAAACAATGCTTGCTTATTTCAAATACAACACCTGCTTGTGAGCCTTAAAACACAACACACAGAGCTCCATTATTAAGCTTGAAACTTCCTAATATCTCACTAAATATACTTTTCTACAGCTTAAGGAGTTATTCTAGACAAGTGTTAACACACAGACCGTTGTTTTATTTGTCCTTTCTACTTCTTAGATAATTTTTCTGCTGACAAATCTATGTACAACTCATGGACAGGACAGGACTGCAGTGGAAAGTGCCTTGAGCTGTTTTATTTTCCAGCATCAGTCTCATTACATGGTTATAACAACGAGAAGGCGCCATCAACTCACATCCCCAGCAGCAGACCAAGAACTTAATGTTACAACTTAGTTTACAACTTTTTTTGACCAATCACACAAAGCAAAAGCACATTGACAGTATTTATAGTATATATTCTATATTGACAGCAGTTCTATCCAACCACTATAAGCACACGTACCTTGGGTTAAACAATGCTTGCTTATTTCCAATACAATACTTGTAAGCCTTAAAACACAACGCACAGAGCTCCATTATTAAGCTTTAACTTTCTTAATTTCTTGCTAGATAAACTTTTCTGTAGCTTAGAGAGTTATTCTAGGCACACATTAATGCCATTGTTCTATTTGTCCTTGCTTTTCTACAGTTTAAATAATTTTCCTGCTGACCTATCTCATGGCCCCTGCTTAGCTCCCATCACAGTTCTGCTGTCTCTGGGTCCTGCCTTCTGCAGCTTTCCCCAAAACCCTCTGATTTTGTGGATTCCCACACGTGGGGACCCCCCATCCTCACTCCCTGGAACCCCTGGGTCACCCCGCTGTGCCCGGCCCTGTTCCCACAGCCCGAGAACATCATGCTGCAGGACAAGGACGTCCCCAAGCCCCGGATCAAGATCATCGACTTCGGGCTGGCCCAGCAGCTGCAGGATGGCATCACCTACAGGAGCCTCTGTGGGACCCCCCAGTACATTGGTAGGGGGCTGGCACATCCCTGGGGGTCCCTGCACCCACCCAGGCCTGCTCCTGTCCCCCTGATGTCCCACCCTGGCTCTGTGTTTGCCCCCAGCTCCTGAAGTGATCAATTACGAACCACTGAGCCCTGCGACCGACATGTGGTGAGGATCAGGACCTGGGGGGCAGCAGGCTGAGCTGGTGGGTGGGGAGAGCCCCCCCTGGGTGCCACAGGGCATGGGGGGCCCCAGGGAGGGCAGCAGCTGACCCCCACCCCTGCATTTCAGGAGCATCGGAGTCATCACCTACATTCTGTGAGTATGGGGCAATGCTCTCTGTGGCTGGGGGAAACTGAGGCACAGGGGTGGGTGCTGGTGCTGTCCTGGCACTCAGTGGCTCTGTTGTGTCCCCACAGGCTCAGTGGCCTGTCCCCCTTCCAGGGTGAGACGGATGCTGAGACCCTGTCCAACGTTGTGGCGGGTGCCTACGAGTTTGAGGAGCGCTGCTTCAGCCAGACCTCCGAGCTGGCCAAGGACTTCATCCGCCAGCTGCTGCTGAAGGAGCCACAGTGAGGCCCCATCTCCATCCCTTCCATCTCCTTCCCATTTCTGCCCCCACCTACACCTCTGTTATCCCCACCTTCAAAATCTCGGTCCCCATCTTCATCGTTCCTATGCCCATCTCCATCCCAGTCTGGTCTCATCTTCATCCCAATCCCCACCTCCATCATCCCTATCTCTCTTTCCATCTCCATCCCATTTCTGTGGCTATCCCCATCCCTATCTCCATCCCCATTCCCATCCCATCCCATCCCATCCCATCATCCCCATTCCCATCCCATCCCATCCCATCCCATCCCATCCCATCCCATCCCATCATCTGCATCCCCAAGCCATCGTTATCTCCATCCCATCTCTATTTCCATCTCGTTCTCATCCCCTTCTACATCCCCACCATCTCCACCTCCATCTGGTTCCCTTCTCCATCCCCACTAGCAAAATCCTGATGCTGAGCCTACCCCTGACCCTAACCCTAACCCTGACCCTGACCCTAACTCTGACCCTAACCCTAACCCTAACCCTAACCCTAACCCTGACCCTATGCTTGACCCTAACCCTGACCCTAACCCTAACCCTGCTCCTAACCCTGACCCTAACCCTGACCCTAACTCTGAACCTGACCCTAACCCTGACCCTAAAACATAACCTAACCCTAACCTTAACCCTGATCCTGACTCTAACCCTGACCCTGACCCTGATCCTAACCCTAACCCTGACCCTGATCCTGACCCTGACCCTGATCCTGACCCCGACCCTAACCCTGACCCTGACCCTGACCCTGACCCTGACCCTGACCCTACCCCTGACGCTGACCACAACCCTAACCCTAAACCTGACCCTGACCCTGACTCTGACCCTGACCCTAACCCTAAACCCTAACCACTAACCCTAACCCTAAACCATAACCCTAACCCCGACCCTGATCCTAACCCTGGCCCTAACCCTAACCATGACCCTGACCCTGACCCTAACCCTAATCCTGACCCTAACACTGCCCCTGACCCCTCCCCATCCCCAGTGTGGGTCTGTGGGCCAGGACCCCCGACCCCAACCCCTCCCTGTGTCCGCAGGCGCCGCATGAGCACAGCCGAGTGCCTGGTGCACCCCTGGATCAAGGTGAGCGGCACGGGCAGGGCCTGCCAGGCCTCTGGCAGCGGGGTGGGCACACGGGGACAGTGGCAGTGACAGTGGCAGTGCCACGTCCTTGTCCCCGCAGCCCCTGAGCAGGAAGCAGGCGCTGAGCCGCAGCCGCTCCTCCATCAACATGAGAAACTTCCGCAAGTTCAACGCCCGCAGGAAGTGGAAGGTGCCCGGTTGTGGGGTCCCAGCACGCCTGGGCAGCCCCCCAGATCTGGGCAGGGACCCCCATCTCACACCCCTCCCTCTGTGTCCCCCCGTAGCTCTCCTACAACACCGTGTCCGCCTGCAACCGCCTGTGCCGCCTGGGGAGGGAGGATGAGGAGCTGGTGAGCCCCCAGATCCCACCCAGCACGGGCTGGGGAGGGGGGAAAAGGGATTTGAGGGGGTTCTCTTTCAGTTTTGGGGGGAAGAAAGGATTTGGGGGGGTCTCCCTCCGTTTCTCTCTATGGCAGTGCCCCCTGTGCTGCAGACCCCCTGTTTTGGGCATCCCCCCATTGCCGGGGCAGTGTGATGGGGGCATGGCGCAGGGTGGGGGTGCTGTGCACTGAGGGGTGCCCTCTCTTCGGGGGGAAGCCCTGGCCGTGCCCTGCAGCCCCCCCTGTGCCCCCAGCGCCGCTGTGAGAGCGACCCCGAGGAGGAGAGGAGCCCCCAGACCGCTCTGCTGCGCCGGAGGAGAAGCAGCTGCTCCTGAGCTCCTCCCAGAAAAGGCAGGAGGAGCCTTGGGGTGCCCCCATCACCCCATCCAAAGGGGCAGAGGCACTGCCAGCTCCAGTTCTGTGGTTTTGGGGGGTCACTGGGGCATCAGCACCCCGCTCTTGCCCCCAGGTTTTGCCCTCCTCCCTGCTTTGTCCTAATGAGAAAAATAAATGTCACCTCCTCCTCCTCCTCCTCTTGTCCTGCTTCTCCTTCCCCTTGAGGGCGGCTCGTCACAGCCGGGCAGGTGCTGAGTGCCCGCAGCTTCCCCCCTCACTGCAGGGCTGTTCTTCTGTGGGGACCCCAAAAGTCTCCCGGCACCCCCGATTCACCCTGCCAGGCACAGTGACCCTTAAATTGTCCCTTCTGTGCTATTCCATGAGTTTCTGGCTGCTTTCCCGGTGTCCCCCCCCCCTCGCCAGAACCACTCGGAACCTCCCGCTCCGGCTGGGGAAACTGAGGCACGAGGCAGCTCTTCCTTCCCACCCACTCGGGCGCGGGGGGGACCGCGCTGTTTTTTCCCCCCCCACCTTCTCTATTTCCCAAACATGCCCTGGCCCCGGCCCTGACAGTTGTCAGGCTAAATATTTTGTGTGCGGCAGCCGAAAACAAAAGTGAAGGGGCCGCAGGCTCCGGGCAGGGCTCCCCCCCGTATCCCGGCGCTCCCCGGGCACCGGACACGGACACGGACACGGCGAGCGGCATCGGGACGGGCCCGTTCGAGGATGGGGCCGGGGGCGCTGCGTGCCCCGAGGCTGGGGGTGATGCTGCTGCTCCTTGGCCACCTCCCGGTGCCCCCCGTGTGGGCGCCCTCGGAAAGTGAGTGCTTTTGGTGGGGGGTTTCGGGGTGGGGGCTGCCTGTGTTCGGGGGTCTGCAAGGGATAAACCCCGAGGCAAAGTTTTTGGGGCGTTCCCTGTCTGGGTTTGCCACCCCCAATGATGCAGAATCCCCGTTTTGGGCAGGAGGGGCAGAGAGTGGGAGCTCCCTACGGCTGGGATGGGATGAGGGGAGTGGAGTGGGGGGCTTGGGCAGAGATGGGACCCTCAGCCCCAGCGGGATGTGGGGAATTGTCACAGCTCCCTGAGCAGCTGCTGGGGTGGGAAAGGTTGGGGAGGGGGCAGCCGTGGGTCCTGGGTGTCATGGCCACAACAGGGGGTACAAGGAGGGTCTGTTGTTTGTCCTGCCTTCCCCTCTGCTGCCACCCGTGCCTCAGTTTCCCCAGCCACCGAGGGGCTGTGGGAGCGATGGAGGAAGAGGATGGAGCACCCAAGGGACACAGGGTGCTGTGCCTGCTCCCACTGGGACCCCTACCGTTTGTCTGTGCTCCCAGGGGACCCCCTCCCCTTACAGGGGGATTTGCAGAGTCAGGGGGGTGATGGTGGCACTGGGGACCCCCTCCCCTTACAGGGAGGTTTGCAGGGCCAGGGGGTTGATGGTGGCACTGGGGACCCCCTCCCCTTACAGGGGGACTTTGCAGGGTCAAGGGTTGATGGTGGCACTGGGGGTCGGTGCTGCAGGGAGACAGAGGGACCCTCCTGTCCTCAGAGGAGGGGACAGGGCTGGCAGTGAGGGGCTGAACATGGGGTGAGGGGCTCTGGGCAGCTGCCAGAGCCACGGTGCCCATGGGGTCACAGTGCCCACGGGGTCACGGTGCCCATGGGGTCATGGTGCCCACAGTTCATGGGTGACACCAAAAGGGGAAAATCACCACTGGGCATGAAGTTACAAGGACATGGCCACGAGCCTGGGCTGGCAGCAGGCAGATGAGGGGTGAACCACGCACCTGATCCCCTCCAGGACCTGGCCCTGGTTTCTGGCTGGGGATGATGTCCATGAAGCTCTGTGCTTGGTCTGGCTCTTGCATCCCTGCCAGGATCAGGAAGCAGGAGGTGCTGGAGCTCCATTTCTGAGTGGAAAAGCCCCAGGACAGACAATGTGGGGCTGGAGTAGTGCCACATGGACACCTGTGGCGGCCTTGTGTGCCCCATTACCTGTCTGGGCACGAGGGGGAGTTAATGGGGACAACCTTGCTGGAGCTGCCACTCCCTGGGTAACCATGAGTGGGGACATCCATGAGCACCCAGCAATTTGGGGAAGGAGAAAATCCATCTGCACCCCCAGACAAATTCCCCAGGGCTGGGACGTGATCCCTGCCCCGTGTCAGCCTGCCAGGCCTCACTGGAGCTGCCACTCCCTGGGTAACCATGAGTGGGGAGATCCGGGAGCACCCAGCAACCTGGGAAAGGAGAAAAGCCATCTGCACCCCAGACAGCTTCCCCCAGGGCTGGGACGTGATTGTGGGGCTGACAAGGGGCAGGGCAGCCTGCCAGGCCTCGTCAGCATCACTGCTGACAGACGTGCCATGCCCTGGAGAGCTGCTGCTGCCAGAGCCGCTCACATCTCCAACTCCAGCCACGCTTGACAGGCAGCACCAGGATATTAAACCCGCCCTGAGCATCCCCTGGGGGATCCATGGGTGGGGGTTTGGGGGTGCGGTGGTGTGGGAGTTGGGGATCTGTCCCATCCCTGCTGCCACCCACGGGGTCCCCCCTCTCGCCACCGCAGTCTGCGGCAGCATGGACATCCGCCACGACGTGTCCCAGCTGCGGAAGCTGGAGAACTGCTCCATCATCGAGGGCAACCTGCAGATCCTGCTGATGTTCACCACGGGCGCCGAGGACTTCCGCGGGCTCAGCTTCCCCCGGCTGCTGATGATCACGGAGTACCTGCTCCTCTTCCGCGTCTACGGGCTGGAGAGCCTGCGGGATCTCTTCCCCAACCTCTCGGTCATCCGCGGCACCAACCTCTTCTTCAGCTACGCCTTGGTCATCTTCGAGATGCCGCACCTGCGGGACGTGGGGCTGCACAGCCTGGGCCACATCCTGCGCGGCTCGGTGCGCATCGAGCGCAACCAGGAGCTCTGCCACCTCTCCACCATCGACTGGGGGCTGCTGCTGCCCGACGGCGGCGACAGCACCTACATCGTGGGCAATAAGTTGGCTGAAGAGTGTGCTGATGTCTGCCCGGGCATCCTGGACGTGGAGAAGCCGTGCGTGCAGACCAGTGTTAATGGACAGCTGGATTATCGCTGCTGGACCTCCAGCTACTGCCAGAAAGGTGGGTGGCACTGCCACGGGGGTCTGGTTGTGCTGATTTTCTGGGATTGTGTTGGTTTGTGGGGTAAACTGGGAGGGTGCTGGTGGTGTGGTTGTGGCTCCGCTGCTGCCGGGAGTGTGCTGTGCAGGCAGCACGGTGGGGTAACCAGATCCGTGCTGTATCATCCTCCGAGGAGAGGCCAGCTCCTTGCTGCTATGTTTTCCCGGTGCTGAGGTAAATACAGGCCCCTCCTGAGCTCGTTTTCTGTAAACAGGAGAGCTGGTAATGAAATATGTACTATAAACACAGATCCTTATCTGGGCTGCAGGCTCAGCTGTGGGCCTGGCCTGGCTGCACTGGGCAGAGGGGGTTCAGCATGGGCTGAGCCCCACCTTGTCCATCTGTCTGTCCTGCTGTCCCTCCATGCAGCCCCTCATCCACCCATCACCCCACCTGCCCGGCCAGCCTCACTCATCACATGTCCATCCATCCATTCCTCCATCCCTTTGGGCGCCCCTCCATCAGTGCTGCTATGCCTCCATCCACTCCTCCATCAACCCATCTCTACCTCCCTGTATCCCTCTATCCTTCCCTTGCTCCCTCCATTCTTGCATCCTCACATCCCAGCATCCCTCCTTCTGTCCCTACATCCTTCCTTCTGTCCTTGCATCACATTCCTCCCTGCATCCCACCATCCCTCCCTCTGTCCCTGCATTCCTCCATCACTGCATCCATCCCCACATCCCTCCCTCCCTTCCTGCATCCCTTCGCCCTTCCCTCCATCCCTGCATTCCTCCATCACTGCATCCATCCCCACATCCCCACATTCCTCCCTTCATCCCACTGTCCCTCCCTCCCTCCATCACCGCATTCCTCCATCACTGCATCCATACCCATGTCCCTCCCTCCCTGCATCCCTTCATCCCACCATCCCTCCCTCCCTCCATTCCCACATTCCTCCATAACTAAATCCATCTCCACATCCCTCCCTGCATCCCTTCGTCCTTCCCTCCAACTCTGCATTCCTCCATCACCAAATCCATCCCCACATCCTTCCCTATATCACTTCATTCCACCATCCCACCATCCCACCATCCATCCATCCATCCATCCATCCATCCATCCATCCATCCCCGCATTCCTCCATTCCTCCATCACTGAATCCATCCCCTCATCCCTCCCTGCATCCCTCCATCCATCCATCCATCCATCCATCCATCCATCCATCCATCCATCCCTCCCTCCCTCCCTCCATCTCTCCACCCCACCCTCACTCCCCCTTTCCCCCATCCCTGGAGGATGCCACCAGCCCCCCAACCCCTTCCCCCTCTCTCCTCTCCCCCCAGTCCCAATCCCTGCAGCCTGTTCTCCATGCCCACATGCCCATCTCCCCTCCCAGTGTGCCCATGCGGGGTAGGCTCAGCATGCACAGCAGCAGGCGAGTGCTGCCACCCCGAGTGCCTGGGGGGCTGCAGCCGCCCCCACGACCGCCGGGCCTGCGTCGCCTGCCGCCACTTCCACTTCAACGGGCACTGCCTGCCCTCGTGCCCGCCCCGCACCTACGAGTACGAGGGCTGGCGCTGCGTCACGGCCGAGTACTGCGCCAGCCTGCGCAAGGTCTCCCACGACCCCCGCGACGCCTCCAAGTTTGTCATCCACCAGCGGCAGTGCCTGTCCGAGTGTCCCTCGGGCTACACCAGGAACGAGAGCAGGTGGGGGTGTCCCCGGTGCCCTGGCATGGGCAGGGTGTTGGCACGCTGGCTGGCTCATGTCCCGTCCCTATCGCCCTGCCCGCAGCATGTTCTGCCACAAGTGCGAGGGGCTGTGTCCCAAGGAGTGCAAGGTGGGCACCAAGACCATCGACTCGATGCAGGCGGCGCAGGAGCTGGGGGGCTGCACCCTCATCGAGGGCAACCTCATCCTCAACATCCGCCGGGGCTGTGAGTGCCAGAGCTGGCCCTGCCAGACCCACCCCGGGTGGGAGAGATGCTGGGGAGGGCAGGGGGTGTTTTGCATTGCAGGGTGAGTTAATGGGGAGGTGCTCCTCTCCATGAGCTCACACAGTGTGTCATTCCCAGATAACCTGGCCTCAGAGCTGCAGAGCAGCCTGGGACTCATTGAGACCATCACGGGCTTCCTGAAGATCAAACATTCCTTTGCCCTCGTCTCCTTGTCCTTCTTCAAGAACCTAAAACTGATCCGTGGTGACTCCATGGTGGATGGGTGAGGATGGTGTGGGTTTGGGGGGGACATGTGGCCCTGAAGGTGCCCTCGCCCACTGTCTCCACCCACATCTCCTCTGCCAGGAATTACACCCTGTACGTCCTGGACAACCAGAACCTGCAGCAGCTCTGGGACTGGAGCCACCACATCCTCTCCATCCCCGTGGGCAAGATGTACTTTGCATTCAACCCCAAGCTGTGCCTGGCCGAGATCTATCGCATGGAGGAGGTGACGGGCACCAAGGGCCGGCAGAACAAGGCGGAGATCAACCCCCGCACCAATGGGGACAGAGCGTCCTGTGAGTACGGGGATGGGGACAAGAAGCAGTGCCACGAGCCTCTGCCTGAGCCCTGCCTCCTCCCCACAGGCAAGACCCAGACCCTGCGCTTCATCTCCAACGTCACCGAGTCCGACCGCATCTTCCTCAAGTGGGAGCGGTACCGGCCCCCCGAGTACCGCGACCTCCTCAGCTTCATCGTCTACTACAAGGAGTCGTAAGTGCTCCTCTTGTGCCCGTGGTGGAGCGCTTGGGAATGCCCTTGGGGTGTCCTCTGTCCCTGCTGGACCCTCCCTGATGCCCGGTGTGGGACAGACCCTTCCAGAACGTGTCAGAGTACGTGGGGCAGGACGCCTGCGGGGCCCAGAGCTGGAACGTGCTGGATGTGGACCTGCCGCTGAGCAGCGAGCAGGAGCCAGGGGTGACGCTGCTCAACCTCCGTCCCTGGACCCAGTACGCCATCTTCGTGCGCGCCATCACCCTCACCACGGCCGAGGAAGGGCGCAACTACGGGGCCCAGAGTGAGGTGGTTTACATCCGCACCATGCCGGCGGGTAAGGGGCTGGCACGGGGCTGGCGATGCCCGTGGTGGGCACTCCCCACCCCTACAGGAAAGACTGACCACCCCTGTGTCCTCCCAGCCCCGACGGTGCCCCGGGATGTCATCTCCATGTCCAACTCTTCCTCCCACATCGTGGTGCGTTGGAAGCCGCCCACGCAACGCAACGGCAACATCATCTACTACCTGGTGCTGTGGCAGCAGCTGGCCGAGGACATGGAGCTCTACATCAACGACTACTGCCACAAAGGTGAGGCCAGGCAGGGCAGGGGCAGCCCAGCAGCCGAGGACACCGGCAGAACGAGGATGGTGCCGCTGAGCCAGGCTCTGCCAGCCCTGCCCGTTGCTGCCCACAGGCCTGAAGCTGCCCACCAGCAGCGCAGACACGCGTTTTGGGTTTGGGGACGGCCCCGAGGGGGAGCAGGATGCGGAGGAGAGGTGCTGCCCCTGCCGCCCCACTGACGGGCAGCTGCGCATGGAGGGCGAGGCCGAGTCCTTCCAGAAGAAGTTTGAGAACTTCCTCCACAATTCCATCACCATCCCCAGGTGCCATCTGGGGGGGTTCCCTGCTTTGGGGGGCTCCCTCAAGCTGGGTGCGTGGGTTTACCTGGGTGGGGGGGTCCAGTGGTTTTTCCTGGCAGACCCTTTAACTGATCTCCCGCTGTCTCAGGCCACCCTGGAAGGTGACATCCATCAATAAGAACCCACAGAGGTGAGCTGGGGGTTCTCCCCTCCCCTGACCAATTTTGGGGGACAACCTCAGGGCTTCAACTCCCCATACATCCTGTCCCCTTGTCCTGCAGGACTCCAAAGCAGCGCAGGGACGTGGTGGCCGTCACACCTGCAACCAACACCTCCTCAGCAGAGCCGCTGGCCCCGAGCCGCCCCGGAGGCGAGCCCAAGCCTGACTTCCAGATCTTTGAGGACAAGGTGGTGCGTGACCGGGCGGTGCTGTCGCGGCTGCGCCACTTCACCGAGTACCGCATCGACATCCACGCCTGCAACCACGCCGCGCACACCGTGGGCTGCAGCGCTGCCACCTTCGTCTTCGCCAGGACCATGCCCGAGCGTGCGTGCCCAGCCCTTCAAACCCCACCCTGGCCATGCTGGGGTGTTGTTGAGATGGGGTTGGGGTCCAGGGGGTGCCCCCAGGAGCTGATTCCTTCTGTGCCTTTCTGCAGTGCAAGCTGACAACATTCCTGGCAATGTCACGTGGGAGCCGGCTGGTAAGAACAGTGTCCTGCTGCGCTGGGAGGAGCCCAGGAACCCCAATGGGCTCATCCTCAAGTATGAGATCAAGTACAGCCGGGAGACTGAGGTGAGAACTCCCTGTGGCATCCCCTGCCCAGCCCTGCCAGGTCTGGTTATAGGGGCACAGCACCCATGCCATGCCACGTCACGCCATGCCACACCATGCCATGCCATGCCATCCCATGCCATCCCATGCCATCCTATGCCATCCCATCCCATCCCATCCCATCCCATCCCATCCCATTCATCCCATCCCGTTCATCCCATTGATCCTATCCCACTGATCCCATCCCATCAATGCCATCCCATTGATCCCATCCCATCCTATCCCATCCCGTCCCATCCCATCTCCATCTCCATCTCCATCTCCATCTCCATCTCCATCTCCATCTCCATCTCCATCTTCATCATCTCCATCCCATCCCATCCCATCCCAACCCATCCTATCCTATCCCATTGATCCCATTGATCCCATTGATCCCATTGATCCCATCCCATCCCATTCCATCCCATTGATCCCATCTCCATCTCCATCTCCATCTCCATCTCCATCTCCATCTCCATCTTCATCATCTCCATCATCTCCATCCCATCCCATCCCATCCCATCCCATCCCATCCCATCCCCATCTCCATCTCCATCCCCATCTCCATCTCCATCCCCATCTCCATCTCCTTCATCTCCATCATCTCCATCCCATCCCCCCATCCCATCCCATCCCATCCCAACCCCATCTCCATCTCCATCTCCATCTCCATCCCATCCCATCCCATCCCATCCCTCTCCCAAGCCTTACACATGGCTGGGGGGGGATCAATCCCCTTTGCCACCCCCCTGTTGTCCCCTCCAGGAGGTCACCACTGTTGTCTGTGTCTCACGCCACCGCTACTCCAAGTATGGGGGTGTCCACCTGGCTCTGCTCCAGCCAGGGAATTACTCAGCCAAGGTCAGAGCCACCTCTCTGGCTGGCAACGGCTCCTGGACAGGGCTGGTCAAGTTTTACATCCTGGGGCCAGGTACCTGCAGGGGACAGGGGGACATCAGCAGGGACCTTGGTGGGCAGGGAGGGGGCAGCTGTGGGGTCGGGGAGCTGGGGCTCGCTGGGGAATTGTGCTGTGCTGCTGGGATGGATGTTTGGGGTCAGGGGATGCTGCTGGAGGTGGGAGTTGTTGTTGCTGGACTGGGAAGCTGAGGGGTTGAGGGATGATCCTGGCCTGAGACACTGGAGCATCACAGAATCACAGAATTGTTTGGGTTGGAAGAGGCCTCCAAGTCCAAATGTTCCCTCAGCACTGCCAAGGCTGTCTCTAACTGATGTCCCCAAGTGCCACATCCGCACCTCTGTCAAATCCCCTCAGGGACAAAGACTTCACCAGTGCCCTGCGCAGCCTCCTCCAATTCTTTCCAGTTTTCCCCAATATCCAATCTAAACCTCCCCTGGCACAACCTGAGGCCACTTCCTCTGCTCCTGTCCCTGTTCCCTGGGAGCAGAGCCTGACCCTCCTGGCTGTCCCCTCCTGTCAGGAGTTGTGCAGAGCCACAAGGTCCCCCCAGAGCCTCCTTTGCTCCAGGATGAGCCCCTCACCCCCCTCAGGTGCTCCTGGTGCTCCAGACCCCTCCCCAGTTCTGATCCTTCTCTGGTCACATTCCAGCCCCTCTTTTTCGTCATGTGGGGTCCAAACCTACCCCAGGATTTGAGGTCCCTCAGCAGTGCCCAGCACTCACTTTCTTCTCAGCTCTCCCTTGGGTACTAATGGATTTATAGAAACATTTTTTATTGTGTCTTATGGCAGATTCAGTTCTAGTTGGATTTTGGCCCTTCTAATTTTCATTCTTGTCCTGAGCTCCCTCAGATCCTCCTGAACTTCCTTCCGACCCCCTCTTCCAAAGATCAGAGCCTTTCCTTTCTCCCTGAGTTCCAGCCAAAACCCTCTGCTCGGCCAGGCTGGTCTTCTTCCCATCCTTCATCCAAGGATGCTGCTGGGTTGAGGAACTTGGGAGATTGGGGAGTTGGACACTGGGACAAAAAGGATTGAGGGATGCTCTGGGACAGGGATCTGAGGGTGCTGCTGGTCTGGGGAGCTGGAGGCTCCCCCTCTCCATCCTGGTGGCGGGACAGGTGTCCCATGTGAGCTGGGATGAGTGCCCAGATCCTGATCCATGGGCACCTGCTCCCGGCAGCCGAGGAAGAGTCCAGCAGCTTCTACGTGCTGCTCACCGTCACGCCCGTGGTGCTTATGGTGCTCATCTCCTGCCTGGCCGTCTTTGTCTTCTTCTACAACAAGAAGAGGTAACGACCCCCCTGCCCCCCCGGGGCTGGACTGGGCTGGGGTCTGGCCAAACCAGGCCTGGGCAGGGCTGGGGGGAGGCAGCAGCTCTGAGCACTGCCCACCCCTGGCAGGAACCACGATGGGTACCCCAGCGGGACGCTCTACGCCTCCGTCAACCCCGAGTACTTCAGCGCCTCGGACAGTACGTGGGGACATGGGGACAGGCAGGGGCCACCACAAAGGGCCACCGAGCCCTTTCTGTGCTGGGGTCACGCTGGAGGGGATGGGGTGAGAATGGGATGGGATGGAGATGAGTGTGGGAGTGGGGATGGAGTGGAGATGATGGGAATGGAGATGGGGATGGGAATGGGAAGGGGATGAGAATGGGATGAAGACCAAGATGGAAATGGAGGTGGGAATGGTAATGGGATGGGGATGGGGACAGGGAGGATGATGGTGATGGAACAGAGATGATGGGATGGAGATGGGAATGGGACTGGGAATGGGAATGGCAGAGGGATGGGGACAGGGAAGAGGATGGTGATGGAATGGAGATGATGGGATGGAGGTGGGAATGGGAATGAGAATCGGATGGGGATGGGGACAGGGAGGAAGATGGTGATGAGCTGGAGATGGGAATGAGAAAGGGATGGAGGTGAGGATGAGGATGGAGACGAGGATGGGAATGGAATGGAGATGGGAATGGGATAGGATGGATGGGATGGAGATGGGAATGGAATAGGATGGTGATGACATGGAGGTGAGGATGGGGATGCAGATGGGGTCAGTCACAGTGATGGGGACGGGGGGATCCCCACTCACCCCACAGTGTACATGCCTGATGAGTGGGAGGTGTCCCGGGAGAAGATCACAGTGATCCGGGAGCTGGGACAGGGCTCCTTTGGGATGGTGTATGAGGGGCTGGCGCTGGGGCTGGTCACGGAGGGAGAGGAGACCAAGGTGGCCCTGAAGACCGTCAACGAGCTGGCCACCATGCGGGAGCGCATCGAGTTCCTCAATGAGGCCTCCGTCATGAAAGCCTTCAAGTGCCACCACGTGGTAGGTGGGCAGCTGAGGGGGAGGGAGGGGACACAGAGGGTCTGGCCACTGACACGCCAGCCCTCTTTGTCCCTGCAGGTCCGTCTGCTCGGCGTGGTATCCCAGGGCCAGCCAGCTTTGGTCATCATGGAGCTGATGACACGTGGCGACCTGAAGAGCTACCTGCGCTCACTCAGGCCCGAAGCCGAGGTGAGGAGCTGGTCGGGTGCCAGGACAATGATGAAGGGACACTCACCCTGTGTCCAGGGGGGTCCTGGCGTGCCCCTGCTCCATCCCTGAGTGTGTGCACGGTGCAGAACAACCCCGGGCTGCCTCCACCGTCGCTGAAGGACATGATCCAGATGGCGGGGGAGATCGCCGACGGCATGGCCTACCTCAGCGCCAACAAGTTCGTGCACCGGGACCTGGCTGCCCGCAACTGCATGGTGTCCGAGGACTTCACCGTCAAGATTGGAGGTGGATGTTGGAAAGGGGCAGAAAATTCTCAAATTTTGTGTCCAGTTCTGGGCCCCTCAGTTTGGGAAGGACGTTGGGATGCTTGAGTGCGACCAGAAGAGGCAATGAGGCTGGAGAAGGGCTGGGAACACAAACCCTGTGAGGAACAACTGAGGGAGCTGGGGGTGCTCAGCCTGGAGAAAAGGAGACTCAGGGGTGACCTCATCACTCTCTATAACTTCTTGAAAAATGGTTGTAGTCGGGTGGGGTTGGGCTCTTTCTCCAGGAACCAGCAGACACAGCCTTGAGCTTCACCAAGGGTTGGATATCAGGAAAAAGTTTTTTACAGAAAGAGTGATAAAGTTCTGGAATGTTCTGCCCAGGAAGATGTGGAGTCCCCATCCCTGGATGTGTTCAAAACAGGCCTGGATGTGGCACTGAGTGCCATGGTCTGGTTGAGGTGTTGGGGCTGGGTTGGACTCAATGATCTTGAAGGTCTCTTCCAACCACTGAAGGAGCTGGGGGTGCTCAGCCTGGAGAAAAGACTCAGGGGTGACCTCATCACTCTCTCCAACTTCTTGGAAAATGGCTGTAGTCAGGTGAGGTTGGGCTCTTTCTCCAGGAACTGACAGAACCGGAAGCCTTAAGTTTCACCAAGGGTTGGATATCAGGAAAAAGTTTTTTACAGAAAGAGTGATAAAGTTCTGGAATGGCTGCCCAGGGAGGTGGTAGAGTCACCATCCCTGGGTGTGTTAAACAAAGCCTGGATGTGGCACTGAGTGCCATGGTCTGGTTGAGGTGTTGGGGCTGGGTTGGACTCGATGATCTTGAAGGTCTCTTCCAACCCAGTGATTCTCTGAATTCTGTGAGAAGACTCATATCGTATGTATCTCTATACGAATCTTGAGATAAGATAAAATAGTAACTTAGAAATACCATGGAATAAGACAAATATTGTTGAGAGAAATATTGAACTAGAAACAAGTTTCAATAGATAGCCTTACAAAAAAGACTAGATACTTTAGAGAAATAAAATCATGAAAGATGCGTTGTAGCAGGACCCACAAAGAGTAATTTTAGATGATTAGCTGTAAGGCATTTACAGCATGGTGTACCTAAAGCTGATAGGCCAAAAAACACTTAGAGTGTATTGTAATTAAGAAATCATTAGCTTCTGATTGTGATGGCATGAATTATAACATCTGTATTGTCTCACCCAAAATAGAATCAAAGTTTTTAAAACACCTCTCAGCTGCCCCATCCCTGGCTCAGCAAAGGGCAACAGCGGGTGAGCAGTGGCGGTGCCAGCCCTGTCTCCTTCCTCCTCCTCTTCCTCCTCCGCCAGATTTCGGCATGACCCGGGATATCTATGAGACGGATTATTACCGCAAGGGGGGCAAGGGGCTGCTCCCCGTGCGCTGGATGTCCCCCGAGGCGCTCAAGGACGGCATCTTCAACACCCAGTCCGACGTCTGGTGGGTGCTGGGCTGGTGGGCACAGCCGGGGGCGGGGGGATTTGGGGACCCCCAGGCTGAGCAGAGACGCTCCGGGCAGGTCCTTCGGGGTGGTGCTGTGGGAGATCGCCACGCTGGCCGAGCAGCCCTACCAGGGCATGTCCAACGAGCAGGTGCTGCGCTTTGTCATGGACAACGGCGTCCTGGAGCGGCCTGAGAACTGCCCCGACGAGCTGTGAGTGCTGGGCACAGCCCCATGCTGCTGTGCAGGGCACATCCTGCTCTCTGCCGCGCTGGGAGGGGCTGTGGGAGCCCCCCAAAGCCAGCGGGTGCCCCCTCTCTCCGCAGCCACGAGCTGATGTGCCTGTGCTGGCAGCAGAACCCCCGCCAGCGCCCCTCCTTCGTCCAGCTCCTGGAGCGCATCAAGGACCACATGGCGCCTGCTTTCCGCACCCTCTCCTTCTTCTACAGCGCCGAGAACGGCCATCACGGCTCGGGGGAGCCCTCCAGCACCGAGATAGATCCGTGCCCGGAGGAGGATGAGCCCCCCGCATCCCCCCTGCCCGCACGCAGGGACCGCAGCCCAGGGCAGCTCCCCAACGGGACAGCCCCGCTCTGACCCCGAGCTGTCCTCGGGCCCCGCTGGACTCTGCACCCCAAACCCTTCTCCAGCCACCCCCCGCTTGCTGGGACCCCCCCCCCTGCATTATTTATTGCTTCCAAGGGCCCAGCTGAGGCGTGGGTGCCTTGGGAGGAGGGTGGCAGCAAGGCAAGGATGTTCCGTGGGATGCTTTTCCCCCTGAAAATAAATTGGGGGTGCTCCGAGTCAGGGGGCTGCTGGTTGGGAGGAGAACACCCATTTTTCCTTTTTTTTTGGGGGGGGGGGGTGGGATAATGTGGGTATGGGAATGGGTAGCAGGGTTTGATATTTGGGGTCCCCCATCAATCTGCCCTGGTCGTTGCTCCCCTGGACAGCAACCTCTGTGATCCCCACACCTTTTCCAGGTGGGGAAACTGAGTCATGGGACTCAGAGTAGCCCAGCTGAGGCGTGGGTGCCTTGGGAGGAAGGTGGCAGCAAGGCAAGGATGTTCCATGGGACGCATTTCCCCCTGAAAATAAATTGGGGGTGCTCCGAGTCGGGGGGAGGGAGTAGGGGGCTGCTGGTTGGGAGGAGAACACCCATTTTTCCTTTTTTTTTTTTTTGGGGGGTGGTGGGATAATGTGGGTATGGGAAGGGGTAGCAGGGTTTGACATTTGGGGTCCCCCATCAATCTGCTCCCCCAGGTCAGCAACCCCTGTGATCCCCACGCCTTTCCTAAGTGGGGAAACTGAGTCACGGCACTCAGAGAAGCCTGGTGTCTCTTCCCAGAGGCCGTGCTGGCCCACTGGAGGGGCATCACTGCCTAATGTGAGCTCGAATAAAGGGGATGAAGCTCAGCTGCGGCAGTGCCTGCCTCGGGGGGTCGCGGGGGGGCGGCACAAGGGGCTTCCCACTCCCTACCCCCCCCCCCCAAGCCCTATCTGCGTCCTGTGGCTTTGCCCTGCGGTGCCCAAACCGGGGGCGTTTCTAGAGAAAAACGTCAAAGCAGTGGAATTTAGGAGGATGTGGCAACAGCTCTGCCGGCGGGGGGGGGAGTGCTGGGGTGTCCAGTGGGGCCCCACGGGAGGTGACCCCAAAGGAATCGGGGTCTCCTGGGTGCCGCCGGTGGGGATGAGCCTTGGGGGGAAAGGTGCGGGGCTGAGAAGGTGCGGAACTCAGCGCTGGGATGAGCCACCCCCGACGGGCTTCGCAGCGAGCTCGGGGACAAAACAGCGCCCGGTGGGGATGGGGAACCGTGTCCTGTCCTGCCCCACCTCGGGGAGGAGGATGAGGTGCGTCCTGGTCGGAGGGGACAGTTGGGGACAGGGCCACTGTGCCACCAAGCGTGTGCCCACCTCCAGCATCTCTGCGCCCCCGGGGTGCTGGGGAGAGCTTGATCCAGGCAAAGCCACCACGCCTGGAGATTTGGGGGCTGTGACAGCTCGGGGGACAGTAGGTGGCCCTCGGGATGGTGATGAGCCCTGTCCCTTGTGCTGCAGCCTGCCCCGAGCCAGGTCCTGGAGCGGGTGTGGTGTGTGTGTGTGTATACGGGAATTTTGGGGGTTTGGTGGGAATTTTGGGGGGTTTGGCGGGATGGATCTGCTTGGTGGGGCTGGGGGTGCCGGTGTAGGGTGCCAGGGTGCAGGGAGGGTGGTGGCAGGGCACGGGCATGGCACGGGCATGGCACGGGCAGGGAACGAGCAGGGAATGAGCAGGGCAGAGAATGAGCAGGGCACGGGCATGGCACGGGCAGGGCACAGACGGGCTCCATGGTCGGTGCCAGTGCGAGGAATCCCCCTCGCCCGGCTCGGAGCCTTCCCGGTGCCGGTGAATCGCGGCCGGGGGTGTCTCGGGCCGGGCCGGGGGCGGTGCCGGTGCCGGCCCCTCCCGGGAGGCCGGTCCGTGTTGTTGCTTTTAAAGCCCCGCACGGCCCCGTGCTCGGGCTGCCGGGCAAGTGCGAGGGAGGGCGGCACCGGCAGCACCGGCGGCACCGGGACCAGAACCGGCACCGGGAGCCAGGACGGGCAGCACCGGCAGCGGAGCCAGCGCCGGCACCGGGACCGGCCCCGCGATGCCGCCGCTGCCCGCCTGGCTCTGCCTGGCCGCGCTGCTCCTGCCGCTGTCCCCGGCAGCCCCGGGCGCTGCCGGCGCCTGCCCCCGGCCCTGCCGCTGCCCCGGGGCCGGGATATTGCTCTGCCGGGAGCCCGACACCGTGAGCAGCCTGGCCCCGCTGGTGGAAAGCGGCGGCTTCACCGACGTGTGAGTGGGGCCGGGGGTCGAGGATGAAGCTCAGATATCGGGCAGAGCGATGGGACAGCGCGGTGGGGCTGGGAGGGACCAATCTGGGGGTGACACAGCTCGGGGAACAGGCGGAGGAGCTGGGGGTGACCGGGCTGGGTCTGGGGGTGACAAATCTGGGGGCGACAGATATCGGGGAGCAGGCAGAGGAGCTGGGGGTGACGAGGGTGAGGGATGCGGTGATGATGCTGAAGCAGCGATGGAGTTGGCAGTGACAGAGCTCAGGGATGGAGCTGATGGGGCTGGGAGCGATGGAGGTGATGGGGCTGGGAGTGATGGAGGTGATGGGGCTGGGAGTGATGGAGGTGATGGGGCTGGGAGAGATGGAGGTGATGGGGCTGGGAGTGATGGAGGTGATGGGGCTGGGAGAGATGGAGGTGATGGGGCTGGGAGTGATGGAGGTGATGGGGATGGGGGCGATGGAGGTGATGGGGATGGGAGAGATGGAGCTGATGGGGATGGGAGTGATGGAGGTGATGGATTTGGGAGAGATGGAGGTGATGGGGCTGGGAGCGATGGAGGTGATGGGGTTGGGAGTGACGGATTTTGGGGAGCAGGCAGAGGGGCTGGGAGCGACGGGGATGGTGGTGGTTGTGGCTGGGGGCAGCAGAGCTGGTGGTGATGGGGATGATGGAGGTGATTTGCTCAGGGACAGGAGCAGGGATGGCTGGATGGGCTGGGATCACTGGATGGGCTGGGATCGCTGTGGGGAGAGCAGCTGCTTGCTGGGAGGAACTGGGGGCTGCAAAATGGGGTGAGGGGGGTGCAGCATTCCCCCAGGGACCAAGTGAGGGGCTGGGGGCAGCTCTTCACCCCCTCCTGCAGCGATGCCAACACGCTGAGGGTGCACCCATACCGTGCTGGGCAGGGCAGGGCAGTGGGGAGCTGCTTGCCCCCATCCTGTTGGAGCCGTCGCTGTGCCCTGGGGTCTGTGGGTGGGCACGCTGGGGGGCACACCCCAAATTTGCTGCTTTGGGGCATTTGCTCTGCTCCCACTCCTTCCCTTGCTGCAGGTGGGGAGACCAGGGCTGGAGGCAGCAGAGACAGGAGGGTGCTGGGGTGACGGGGTGCTGCAGGACACAAAAGTGACCCAATTTCTGGGGTTTCCCCCCAGCCCAGAGCCCTGCCTGTGCCGCATTGCTGGGGCCTGGCTGCGGTGTCTCCGTGCCTCAGTTTCCCCACGTGCTGCGCCACAGGCGCTGCCAGCTCTTTGTTTGCTGGCTCGTGGGGTGGGATGGCGTGGCTGGTGGTGGGGATGGTGGTCCTCGAGAGACCCCCAGCCATCCCAGCTGCTCTCATCCCATCCTCACCAAGGTTAAGGGCACCAAAACCCCCTTGGTGTGGATCTGAACCCCAATTCGCCAGCCCTGTTGTTTGGGGTTCACAGGAGCGGGGTGGGGCAGGGAAAAACCCTGCACCTGCTCCTAAAGGGGCTTTTCTTCATCTCCTGCCTGGAGAAAAGGGTGGGGGGACAGTGACAGCGGTGTCCCTGTCACAGTGCAGGACACCCTGGGGACCCAAAGGGTGAGGGGGGCTGAGACCCAGCAAACTCATTCTGTGTGGGCTCCAGGTGGTGGCTGAGCCCTGACCCCGCACAGTTCACATTGACCAGGGGCTCGGCACCATCGGGATCACCCACTGCCATCCCCCTTCTTCCCAGCTCATCCCAGGGGAAACTGAGGCACGGTGGGGCAGCTCAGCTCCACCTCGTCCCCATCCCCGGCTGTGGGCACAGCCTGGGGAGCGGGAGAGCTCTCACCTCACTCTTTGAGGCATGAGGGGGTCGTGGGCTGCCCCTCTGAGCCCCCTCCTTTGCCTTCCAGCGTCATTGAGAACCAGCCGGCGCTCAGGACCCTGAGCCGAGCTGACACCAGGACACTGCGGGACCTCAGGAACCTGTGAGCACCTCGGGATGGGGTCCCTGCACAGGGAAATATGGGGAGTGGAGGGAGGGGATCCCCAGAGCTCCATCCCACTGCCAGGAGTCACAGGGATGCTCCAAGAATGGAGAACCTGTGAGCACCCCGGGGAAATGGGAAGAGAGAAGGGCTTTTGTGGATGGGGGGATCCCCAGAGCTCAATCCCACTGCCAGGAGTCGCAGGGGACATTCCCAGAGCAGAGAACATGTGAGCACCCCGAGGATGGGGTCCCTGCACATGGAAATGAGTGGGATGGAGTGGGGGGATCTCCAGAGCTCCATCCCACTGCCAGGAGTCACAGGGGTGCTCCAAGAATGGAGAACCTGTGAGCACCCCTGGGGAAATGGGAAGACAGAAGGGCTTTTGTGGATGGGGGGATCCCCAGAGCTCAATCCCACTGCCAGGAGTCGCAGGGGACATTCCCAGAGCAGAGAACATGTGAGCACCCCGAGGATGGGGTCCCTGCACAGGGAAATGAGTGGGATGGAGTGGGGGGATCCCCAGAGCTCAATCCCATTGCCAGGAGTTGCAGGGGATGCTCCCAGAGCAGAGAACCTGTGAATATCCCGGTGTGGGGTCCCTGCACAAGGAAATGTGGGGAGTGGAGGGAGGGGATCCCCAGAGCTCCATCCCATTGCCAGGAGTCACAGGGATGCTCCCAGAGCAGAGAACCTGTGAGCATCCCAGCGATAGGGTCCCTGCACATGGAAATGTGTGGGGTGGACAGGAGGATCCCCAGAGCTCCATCCCATGGAGCCAGAATTCGCAGGGGATGCTCCAAGAATGGAGAACCTGTGAATACCCCGGTGTGGGATCCCTGCACAGGAAAATGAGAAGAGGGAAGGGCCAGTGGAGGGGGAGCTCCCCAGAGGGGACATTCTCCCGGGTGCTCACCCTGCCCTCCTTTCAGCACCATCTCCAGGTCGGGGCTGCAGCACATCTCTGCCGATGCCTTCCTGGACACCCCCAAGCTGAGCCACGTGTGAGTCTCCCCTTCCCCTTGCCCACCGTGCCCCCGTTGGTGCCCCGGGGGCTGTGCCCGCTGCAGGGTGGCCTGTCCCCGTGTCCCCGTGCCCAGGCAGGATCGATGGTGTCCCATCACCGCCCCCGGGCACATCAGTTTCCCCACTGCTGCTGAGTGGGAAAACATCGATCTGGGCAGGAGAGCAGGCAGCTGCTGCCCCTCCGGGAGCTCTGTGCTGCACCAGGGAGGGTGGGGTACCCCAAAAACGGATGGGGACCCTGTTCTGGGGTCCTGAGGGCTGGTGGCACGCCTGGCAGAGCTGGTTTTGCTTGGTCACGGTGTGACAGCCCCGGGGCTGCGCCGTGCCACCTCTGCTGGATGGGAAGGGGTGGCTGATGGGGGCTGTCCCAACAGGAATCTCTCCTCCAATGCCCTGCAAAGCCTTTCCTGGAAAACCTTCTGGCATCTGCCCCTGCAGGAGCTGTGAGTGACGAGAGAGAGGGGGGAGGTGGGTGTGGAGCATCTCCCACTGGGGATGGATGTGCCCCTCCAGTGACACAGACAGAGCTGGGGATGCAGTGAGATTCTCGGTGAGATGGTGGCTCTCACATCCACGGGTGTGGGGACAGGGTGGCACATGGGACACGTGTGACACAAAGCTGGAGGCTGGGAGTGCCCAAGTGCAGCCTTGGCTGGGACACACACGAACGTGTGGGGCCTGGAATCCTTTTGAGCTCTCTTCCCTGCTCCATCTCAGCATCGTGGTGGGAAATCCCTTCAACTGCTCCTGTGGGCTCCGCTGGCTGCAGCTGTGGCACAACAGCAGCCGGGCTGAGCTGGGCAACCAGTCCCTGCTCTGCTGGGAGGGCAGCGTGCCCGTGGCCCTGGGCAGCCAGGCTCTCCACGCCTGTGGTACGTGCCTGGCCGTGGGTTTGTCCCCTATCCTGAGCCTGGGCATGCAGGGACACTCATGGCTCACCCTCCTGTCCCTGCAGACCCCCCGAGTGTCCACATCGAGCCCCCCGAGGTGGCGCTGAGCCAAGGGGACAGCGTCAACCTCACCTGCCACATCAGCGCCAGCCCAGCGGCCACCGCAGAGTGGGTGGTGACCGAGGTGGGACCCGAGCTGCTCGCTGTCACCAAGGCAAGCTCAGCCCCCCAGCATCCTCTCACTGGTGGGATGGGCACAGGGGGGATGCAGGAGCTGGTTGGGGTTGGGGGGTGGCATCTGCTCCAACACCCCTGGCGTTCCCTGCAGCTCTCGGACTGGGAGATCGTCCTGGAGATCAGCAACGTCTCCTCTCACCTCAACCACAAGGAGCTGCTGTGCCGGGCAGAGAACGCGGCGGGGCTGGCAGAGGACAGCGTGGTGCTGAACGTCACCTGTGAGGGGTCCAGAAGGGGCTGGGCTGGGGGCTGGGGGCTGGGTGGGGGTCTGGCCCAGGAACCCACCCATCCCTGTGTGTCCCAGTTCCCCCCGTGATCCTGCTGCTGGACACCGCCATCCCCCGGCATTTCTGGTGCATCCCCTTCTCCGTGGATGGCAACCCCGTCCCCGACATCCGCTGGCTCTTCAACAGCACGGCCCTGAAGGAAGGGCCCTACATCCACACCTTCATCATGGAGTACGAGCACAACTCCACCGTGCTCCACGGCTGCCTCCAGCTCAACCGTCCCACACACGTCAACAACGGCAACTACACCCTGGTGGTGGAGAACGCCCTGGGCTGGGCCTCCCGCAGCGTCCAGGTGCGCTTCATGGACAACCCCTTCAGCTTCAGCCCCGAGGAGCCCATCCCAGGTAGGTGCCAGTGCCAGGGGTCGTATGGGGTGTCCCCCATCCTACCGAGGAGCTGTGTCACACCTGGTGGGCAGGGTGTGTTGTACTCGGCTCTGCCTGTTGTCTACACTGGTGTGCCTCAGTTTCCCCCAAGGATGGGCTGCTCCCACCTGAGGGATAACGAGTGTTTCTCCTTTCTCTCCCTTTGGGCTGCTCCAGTGTCCCTGTCCCCACGGGGTGAGTGGCCAGGATTGCTGCCCCAGCTCCCCTAAACTGGGCATTCCACCCATCCTGGGGTGTCCAGGTCCTTGCCAGGGCCATTTTTTGGGGGGGATGAGGACCCCACACTCACCCTACACCCTCTCCCTGCCCCAGGCACCAGGAACAGCTCGCTGGAGGGGCCTGTGGAGACAACAGATGAGCACACGTTTGGGGTGAGGAGATGCTCTGCAGCGTGGGATGGGGGGACCAGGACACCTGCAAGAGGGTGGCACCTCCTAGAGGACCGAGTAGGATGTGGGTTATATGATAGGGATGAAGGACAGACTCTCAGTGCCTCAGTTTCCCCTGTGGCAGCCCCTGGGGCTTGTCACCATCTCATGGGGTTGTTCCCATGCCACGGGCTGACAAAAGGGACCTGGTGGGACCTGGCCTGATCTGTCCTCGCTGCCAGCAGGTCTTGGTGGCCAAACCAGTACTCGGGGGATGTGGGTTATACAATGGGGATGAAGGACAGACTCTCAGTGCCTCAGTTTCCCCTGGGGATTGTCACCATCTCATGGGGTTGTTCCCATCCCACAGGGTGAGAAAAGGGACCTGGTGGGACCTGGCCTGATCTGTCCTTGCTGCCAGCAGGTCTTGGTGGCCAAACCAGCTCTCAGGGTCTGTGGGTTATACAATGGGGATGAAGGACAAACTCTCAGTGCCTCAGTTTCCCCTGGGGATGGTCACCATCTCACAGTTTGTTCCCCATCCCATGGGCTGAGAAAAGGGACGTGGTGGGATCTGGTCCTGATCTCCGTCCTTGCTGCCAGCAGGTTTCAGTGGCCAAACCAGTGCTTGGGGATGTGGGTTATACAGTGGGGATGAAGGACAGACTCTCAGTGCCTCAGTTTCCCCTGTGGCAGCCCCTGGTGCTTGTCACCACCTCACAGTTTGTTCCCATCCCTGGTGCGACCTGGCCTGATCTGTCCTCGCTGCCAGCAGGTCTCGGTGGCCGTGGCCCTGGCCGTGTTCGCCTGCCTCTCCCTCTCTGTCATGCTCATCCTGCTCAACAAGTGCGGGCGCCGCTCCAAGTTCGGCATTAACCGTGAGTGCCCCCAGCCTGGCGACTCGGTATTGGGGCTGTGACACGGGGACAGCCCGGTCCCCACGTCCCTGTGGCACCTGGCTCGGGTCACAGGTGTGGGAAGAGGGGCTGTGGGTGGGGGGGACACCCGTGGAGAGGTGCTGGCTCCCCCGGGAGCGCGGGCAGCAGCTGCTAATTCACTCCTGGAATGGATTCAGCCTCTAAATGGTTTTGATCGGGCTGCCTGGCCCCCGGGGGCCGGGCGAGCAGGGGGATGCTCGGCAGAGCCTGGCACTGCCTGCACAGGCTGGGGGGAGGAGGAGCAGAGCTGGGGGACCCCCTTGATGGGCCTTGTCCTTGTCCCCACAAGGCTCAGCCGTGCTGGCCCGAGAGGATGACCTGGCCATGTCCCTGCACTTCATGAACCTGGGCAGCAGCCCCCTCTCCTCGGCTGAGAGCAAGCTGGAGGGGCTCAAGAGCAACTTCATCGAGAACCCCCAGTATTTCTGCAACGCCTGTAAGGCTTGGGCTGGGGGCTGTGCTCCCCGAGCACCCCTCAATGCTCACAGCCGGGCTGGGGGGCACTGACGGGTGGGGGGCCCCCCCAGGCGTGCACCACGTCCAGAGGAGGGACATCGTGCTCAAGTGGGAGCTGGGCGAGGGCGCCTTCGGGAAGGTTTTCTTGGCCGAGTGCTACAACCTCCTCCCGGAGCAGGAGAAGATGCTGGTGGCCGTGAAGGTGAGGAGGGGGGCAGGATGATGGGGTGAGGGGGTCCCTGGGGCGGGTGTCGCTGACGCCGTGTCCCCGCAGGCGCTGAAGGAGGTGACGGAAAGCGCCCGCCTGGATTTCCAGCGCGAGGCCGAGCTGCTGACGGTGCTGCAGCACGAGCACATCGTCAAGTTCTACGGCGTGTGCACCGAGGGCGAGCCCCTCATCATGGTCTTCGAGTACATGAAGCACGGCGACCTCAACCGCTTCCTCAGGTGGGACAGCGGGGGGGGGGACAGGAGCCCCCCATCTGCCTCTCCATCAGCGCAGCCAGCCTGCTCCCTGCTAATGCAGCCCTCCTTGCAATATTGATTAGATTAGCTGTCTGAGAGGCTTAAATAGAGAGAGATTGGCCATCAGCTGGAATAAGCAGAGACTTTTCGATTGCCCCCCCAGGTATTGCTGCTAGACGGGGGGGCTGCCAGAGGCATCGCTTTAGTGGCCGCGCGAGGAGCTCTGAGACGTGGCTTTTATGATTATTGTTATGGGAGTTGGCATTAATGGTTCTGCCGAGCAGAGCTCCCCCAGCCCCCGGCCACGGCCGCCCCGGCCGGGCTGTCAGCAGCGCTCGGCATCAAAGGCACCGAGGGCTGGGCTTGCACGCCCCGCTGCACGCACGGTGCTGCTTTCACACCCTGCCCGTGTGCCCTGGCATGCTGCCGTGTGCCCTGACACACCGCCTTCCACCCTGACATGCCTTCTTGCACCCTGACACGCCGCCTTGCACCCCAACCCACTGCCTTCCACCCTGACATTCTGTCTTCTTCAGGGCCCATGTGTGTGAACACTTGTGTGTGCCCTCCCCATGTGTGCACAGGTGTCCGTGCCCTCCCTGTGCGTGTGTTGTCCCCGTGTGTGTGCACAGGTGTGAATGCCCTGCCCTGTGTGTGTGCCCTCCCTGTGTGCATGCACAGGTGTGTGTGACCTCTCCATGTGTGTGCATAGGTGTGAATGCCCTGCCCTGCGTGTGTGCGCAGGTGTGAGTGCCCTCCCTGTGTGTGCATCCTCCCTGTGTGTGCATAGGTGTGTGTGCCCTCCATGTATGTGTGCACAGGTGTGTGTCCTTCCCATGTGTGTGCACAGGTGTGTGTGCCCTCCTTGTGTGTGTTCCCTCCCTGTGTGTGTGCACAATTGCTTTATTAAGCTATATTACACTAATCCCTACTAAATTACATATTAAAAAGAAAAAAGAAATTTCTATGTATTTCTATATATTTCTACATAGAAATATATTTCTATATTTTATATATTTCAATATTTTATATATTTCGATATATTATATATATTTGTGTATATTTAAATATATATTTTTTCTATATATTTATATTTTTTTATATATTTATTTTTATATATTTCTCTACTATACTAAAGAAAAATCCATGACTGTCTCCAGACAGTCAGACACAGCTTTGAGTGACTGGCTAATCACTCAAACCAACTTTCACCCATGTCTAATAGCCAAGTCTGTGGCCACAGATATATAAAATATATAAAAATATATATTTTTTCTATATATTTATATATTTTTATATATTTATTTTTATATATTTCTCTACTATACTCTCTCCAGACAGTCAGACACAGCTTTGAGTGATTGGCTAATCACTCAAACCAACTTTCCCCCATGTCCAATATCACTTTGAGTGTACAATCTCCGTAACACATTCCACGTGTGCAAAAACAGGAACAGTGAATAGAGACTATAATTGTTTTCTCTCCTTCTCCCTGTGTGGTGCTGGAGTCACCATCCCTGGATGTGTTTAAAACAAAGCCTGGATGTGGCACTGGGTGCCAGGGCTTCGTTGAGGTGTTGGGGCTGATGATCTTGAAGGCCTCTTCCAACCCAGTGATTCTGTGATTCTCACTGCCTTCCCAGGAAAAACGGGAATATTTTGGAAAATTGGGAAGTTGTGCTCTCTCCCACCCATGCCACGCTCCCAGCAGCTCCTCTGTCCCACAGATCCAAAGGCCCTGATGCAAAGGTCCTGGAGAAGGGCTCGCTGCCTTCCCAGGAAAAACGGGAATATTTTGGAAAATTGGGAAGTTGAGCTCTCTCCCCACACTCCAATCAGCCCCTGTGCCCCACAGGTCCCATGGCCCCGATGCCAAGATCCTGGAGCAGGGCTCGCTGCCTTCCCAGGAAAAATGGGAATTTTTTGGAAATTTGAGAAGTTGAGCTCTCTCCCAACGCCCCAATCAGCCCCTCTGCCCCACAGATCCCACGGCCCCGATGCCAAGATCCTGGAGCAGGGCTCATTGCCTTCCCAAGAAAAATGGGAATTTTTTGGAAAAATGGGAATTTTTTTGAAAAATGGGAATTTTTTTGAAAAATGGGAATTTTTTTGAAAATTGAGAAGCTGTGCTCTCTCCCCACGCCCCAGTCAGCCCCTGTGCCCCACAGGTCCCACGGCCCCAATGCCAAGATCCTGGAGCAGGGCCTGGGGCAGCCGTGGGGCTCAGTGCTTTCCCAGGAAAAATGGGAATTTTTTTGAAAAATGGGAATTTTTTTGAAATTTGAGAAGCTGTGCGCTCTCCCCACATTCCAATCAGCCCCTCTGCCCCACAGGTCCCACGGCCCCAATGCCAAGATCCTGGAGCAGGGCTCACTGCCTTCCCAAGAAAAATGGGAATTTTTTGGAAGAATGGGAATTTTTTTGAAAAATGGGAATATTTTGGAAAATTGAGAAGCTGTGCTGTCTCCCACCCATCCCACACTCCAATCAGCCCCTGTGCCCCACAGGTCCCACGGCCCCAATGCCAAGATCTTGGAGCAGGGCATGGGGCAGCCGCGGGGCTCACTGCCTTCCCAGGAAAAATGGGAATTTTTTTGGAAAAATGGGAATATTTTTGAAATTTGGGAAGCTGTGCTCTCTCCCCACGCCCCAATCAGCCCCTGTGCCCCACAGGTCCCACGGCCCCAACGCCAAGATCTTGGAGCAGGGCATGGGGCAGCCGTGGGGCTCACTGCCTTCCCAGGAAAAATGGGAATTTTTTTTGGAAAAACGGGAATTTTTTTGAAATTTGAGAAGCTGTGCTCTCTCCCACCCATCCCACACTCCAATCAGGCCCTGTGCCCCGCAGGTCCCACGGCCCCGATGCCAAGATCCTGGAGCAGGGCCCGGGGCAGCCGCGGGGCCCGCTGGCGCTGGGGCACATGCTGCACATCGCCACGCAGATCGCCTCGGGCATGGTGTACCTGGCCTCCCTCCACTTCGTGCACCGGGACCTGGCCACCCGCAACTGCCTGGTGGGCCACGAGCTGGTGGTGAAAATCGGGGATTTCGGCATGTCCCGGGACATCTACAGCACCGACTATTACCGGGTGAGCTGCTCCTGCCTCCCCTTTGCTCTGGGATGCGTTGGGAGGCCACACTCCGTTTCCCTCGTGGCTGTTTCCTCCCACCCCTTCTCCTCACATCCATATTTAACCACAGAATGGGTTGGAAAGGATGCTTGGAAGCCATCCAGCTCAACCTGCAGGGATGCTTTCCAAAAGAACAGGTTGCTGGCTCCAAATCCTGACCTTGAGTATCTCCAGGGATGGGGCAGCCACAGCTTCTCAGGGCATCACCGCCCTCAGAGTAAAAAATTTCTTCCTAACATCAAACCTGGGGATTGAGGGGTGAGGGAAGGGGACCAGGAGGGTCCCTGCCGTGCTGACAGCCCTGCTGTGGGCAGGTGGGGGGCAGGACCATGCTGCCCATCCGCTGGATGCCTCCTGAGAGCATCCTGTACCGCAAATTCACCACCGAGAGCGACATCTGGAGCTTCGGCGTGGTGCTCTGGGAGATCTTCACCTACGGCAAGCAGCCCTGGTACCAGCTGTCCAACACTGAGGTGAGCCAGCTGGGGGGCAAGGAGGATGGGGACAGCTCCTGGGGTACCCAAAACAAGGCAAGGAAGATGGTAACACCCCCAGACCAGGCAAGGATGATGGTAACAGCCCCCAGAGTGGGGCAGGGAGGATGGTAACAGCCCCTGGGGGTACCGAGAGTGGGGCAAAGAGGATGGTGACACCCCCAAAGTGGGGCAAGGAGGATGATAACAGCCCCAGAGCAGGGCAGGGAGGGTGGTAACAGCCCCCAGAGTGGGGCAGGGAGGATGGTAACAGCCCCTGGGGGTACCAGAGTGGGGCAGGGAGGATGATAACAGCCCCAGAGCAGGGCAAGGAGAATGGTAACAACCCCCTAGAGGCACCCAGAGCAGGGCAAGGGGGCTACCCAGAGTGGGTCAAGGAGGATGGGATGGTAACAGCCCCCTGGGGGTACCCAGAGTGGGGCAAGGAAGGATGGTAACAGCCCCAGATTGGGGCAGGGAGGATGGTAACACCCCCAGAGCAGGCAATGAGGATGGTAACAGCCCCCTGGGGGTACCCAGAGCAGGGCAGGGAGGGTGGTAACAGTCCCTGAGGGTACCAGAGTGGGAGAAGGAGGATGGCAACACCCCCAGAGTGGGGTAGGGAGGATGGTAACAGCCCCCTGGGGTATCCAGGGCAGGGCAGGGAGGATGCTAACAGACTCTGGGGTACCCAGAGCAGGCAATGAGGATGGTAACAGCCCCCAGGGGTACTCAGAGCAAGGCAGGGAGGATGGTAAGAGCCCCCCCCAAGGGGTACCCAGAGCAGGGGCTCCCATCTCCACCCCTGTCCCCGCAGGCCATCGAGTGCATCACGCAGGGCAGGGAGGATGCTAACAGACTCTGGGGTACCCAGATTGGGGAAGGGAGGATGGAAGGAGCCCCCCCAAGGGGTACCCAGAGCAGGGGCTCCCATCTCCACCCCTGTCCCCGCAGGCCATCGAGTGCATCACGCAGGGCCGGCAGCTGGAGCGGCCCCGCACGTGCCCCTCCGAGGTCTATGGCATCATGCAGAGCTGCTGGCACCGGGAGCCCCAGCAGCGCCAGCCCATCAAGGAGATCCACAGCCGCCTCCAGGCCCTCGTCAAGACACCCCCTGTGTACCTGGACATCCTGGGCTGAGCGGGCACCCCCTGGCACCCTCTGCTCCCTGCTGTTCCCTGCCTGCCCTGCTGCCCGGGGCATGGCTTTGCCCCTCACAGCCCTGGACTGATGGCCCGAGGAGGGGGAGAAGCCTGAAATGTTATTTATAGTGCAAAATGCCAGCTCACTCCCAGGAAAAGGGGGGGCTGGAGGGCTGTGGCACCCCTGGTTTGGCGCCTTGGCACTCCCACAGTGCCAGGATGGAGCCTCTTGGTTCGGGGCAGACAGAGCTGGGAGACCCCAGCATGGGGAGGAGCTGGGGGGGCTCAATTCCACCCCAGGGGAGTTGGGATTGCCCTGTGCCCACCTGCCCTGCAGCAAAACCAGTCACTAATAAACTGTGTCTCCCCTGCACTCCCCCTGCGTTCTCCGGGGTGGCATTTTGGGGGGAAAAAGGGGATTTTCACATCAGGGAAGCTGTCCTGGCTGGGGCAGAGGAGATGCTGTGCCAGGGATCCTCTCAGGGTGTGGATCAAGGCTCACACATGCCCGGGGTGCTGTGTTTGGTGCCCCCATCCCCAGCCCACCAGGGATGGTTTTGGGCTGTGCCATGAGGATAATTTTGGGCAGAATCCAGGGATTCCTGTGCCACACCCTGGCCCGGGGAGCCTCCTTGCCAAGGGCTCTGCAGGTGGAGGATGGGACTTGGCAGCACAAACCCATCCCCCCAAAAAGGGGCGACATCCCCCCTTCTCTGTGTCCTCTCCTCGGAACCAGGGGTTATCACACGCCCTGCAGCATCCACTCCATCATCCCCCCCTCAGGCTCTCCAGCCGCCTTGGTAATGGTTGAGACCTGGATTTGACCATAATGGAGCTGAATTGATTCCATCTGGATAATTAGGCAGCGCAGGCAGGGCCCTGGCAGCTCCTTTGTTACCCCCTGCGACCCGAGATAAGCGGGAGGGAGGTGAGGTCGCGGGGGAAACTGAGGCAAGGTGGGAGCGGTCAGGGGGTCTGTGGTGGGGTCTGTGGTGGGGTTTGAGGCTGACATGGCACCAGGCTGTGCCCAGTGCTGGTGTGGCACAATGAAAAGTGGGGGAAATGGGAGCTGCCAGCCTGTAATTCTCCCCAGGTCAGGCCCCTCTGGCTCTCCTGGATCTTTGCTGTCCTGGGAAATGGGGACCTGGCATAGGCAGCTCTGGCTCTGCTGGAGCTCAGCCCTGCTGGCAGAGCCCCCCACCTGCTTCCTTGGGGTCTCTAATCGCTGCCCACGCTGATTTATGGCCCTTTTTTCTCCCTCTTATCTAATTTGAGCAAGGAACTAGATTACAACCTTGAGCTTTTCCAGCCCCGCGCTGGAGGTTGCCGCAGAGCAATGCCCCAAAAGGACCTTGTGTGGTGGTGACACCCCCTCTCCAAACAGGGTGGGCTTCCCTGTTTCTGCTCCTCAGATTCCTTCATGGCATGGCAATGCCTTAATCTCCCTCGTGGGCGTGGCCGTGCCTCAGTTTCCCCCTTAGCGCGGGCAGGGAAGAGTTAAGGGTTCACCCCGCAATCGATTTTATCCCCCCAGCCCCTCCCTGCTGCCGAAGTTTCTCCATTTCAGCGCTCCGGGGGGAGCGGTAATGGACTCTGGCAATGAGGTAATTAACGGCTCCGCTCCCTGGCGGGGCTGCCGCCCCAGCGGCACCGGGGCCCGGCCCTGCTCACCCCGTTCCGGCGGGGTTGGGGCTCCCCGGGCCCGATTCTGCTTCGTTCTGTATCGCCACTCGCATCCTGCAGTGCCTGTGCCACCTTCCTGCGCCCTGGTGCCACCAGGGCTGAGCATGGCAGGGTTGGGTTTGTGCTTTAGAATGTCCCCAAAGGCTCCTAAAGGGGACCCCAAAAGGCTCAGTGATGTGTTTGGGGTCCCCTCCTGCCTGATTCTGCTTCATTCTGCATCACCACTCACATCCTGCAGTGCCTGTGCCACCCTCCCGTGCCCTGGTGCCAGCAGCTCTGACCATGGTGGGGTTTGGTTTGCCCTTTAGAGGGTCCCCAAAAGCTCTAAAGGGACCCCAAAAGGCTCAGTGATATGTTTGGAGTCCCCTCCTGCCCGATTCTGCATCACCACTCACATCCTGCCCTGCCTGTGCCACTCTCCTGCGCTCTGGTGCCACCAGCTCTGAGCACGGCAGGGTTGGGTTTGCCCTTTAGAGGATCCCACTCCATCCCAAAAGCTCCTGAGAGGACCCTAAGAGGCTCAGTGCAGTGTTTGGGGTCCCCTCCTGCGCGATTCTGCTTCGTTCTGTATCGCCACTCGCATCCTGCAGTGCCTGTGCCACCCCGCCGTGCCCCGGTGCCACCAGCTCTGAGCATGGCAGGGTTGGGTTTGCCCTTTAGAGGGTCCCCAAAAGCTCCTGAGAGGACCCTAAGAGGCTCAGTGATGGGTTTGGGGTCCCCTCCTATCTGATTCTGCTTCGTTCTGTTGCTGGTGATGGTCACCACTCACATCCTACAGTGCCTGCGCCACCCTCCTGCGCCCTGGTGCCACCAGCTCTGACCGTGACAGGGTTGGGTTTGCCCTTTAGAGAGTCCCCAAAAGCTCCTAAAGGGACCCTAAGAGGCTCAGTGATATGTTTGGGGTCCCCTCCTGCCCAATTCTGCACCACCATTCACATCCTGCCCTGCCTGTGCCACCTTCCCGTGCCCTGGTGCCAGCAGCCCTGAGCATGGCAGGGTTGGATTTGCCCTTCAGAGAGTCCCCAAAAGATCCTGAGGGGACCCTAAGAGGTTCAGTGATGTGTTTGGGGTCCCCTCCTGTCCCATTCTTCATCACCACTCTCATCCTGTCCTGCCTGTGCCACCTTCCTGTGCCCTGGTGCCACCAGCTCTCAGCATGGCAGGGTTGGGTTTGTGCTTTAGAATGCCCCCAAAAGCTCCTGAGGGCACCCCAAAAGGCTCAGTGATGTGTTTGGGGTCCCCTCCTGCCCGATTCTGTATTGCCATTCACATCCTGCCCTGCCTGTGCCACCTTCCCGTGCCCTGGTGCCACCAGCTCTCAGCATGGCAGGGTTGGGTTTGTGCTTTAGAATGTCCCCAAAAGCTCCTGAGGGCACCCCAAAAGGCTCAGTGATGAGTTTGGGGTCCCCTCCTGTCTGATTCTGCTTCGTTCTGCTGCTGCTGGTGGTCACCACTCACATCCTACTCTGCCTGTGCCACCCTCCTGTGCTCTGGTGCCACCAGCTCTCAGCATGGCAGGGTTGGGTTTGCCCTTTAGAAGGTCCCACTCCATCCCAGAAGCTCCTGAGAGGACCCTAAGAGGCTCAGTGATGGGTTTGGGGTCCCCTCCTGCCCAATTCTGCATCACCACTTGCCTGTGCCACCCTCCTGCGCCCTGGTGCCACCAGCTCTGAGCATGGCAGGGTTGGGTTTGCCCTTCAGAGGGTCCCCAAAGCTCCTGAGGGGACCCCAGGTCCGCTCTAAGAGGCTCAGTGATGGGTTTGGGGGAGCTGAGGATGCAGCTGGACCCCAGCCCTGGGAGCGATGGGCTCTGCACAGCCCCAACCACACCAAAGTGCACTGGGGGGTCTCGCTCCTCTCCTCCTCTGGGGGTCCCTGGGGGGCTGCAAAGGCATCTGAGCACTGAAGTGCCCCTGGAATGTCCCCGAGCAATATTTCCCCCCCTTGCCCTGGGGACGCCTTAAAAAGCATTGGAAGGAGGGGTCACTTCCCCGGCAAATCCTCAGCTCCGGATGTCCCCAGCCCGTCCCATCTCCGATATCCTCTCCCATTCCAGGGCCCCGCAGCCCCCCACGTTCCCCATTCCCTGCTCCGGGAAGCGCCGTTTTGGGGGAGCCCCAGCTGCGGGTGGGCTCGATCCTAATGGAGACCCCCGGGCGAGGGGGGCGGGCAGCCGGGTCTCGCTGGGATGTGAAAATCGTTGGGAGTGATTAGAGCTGTTCCTGTAACGAGCAGAGCAATTAATGGCGCCTCGGGAGCCGCTAATGTGTGCTGGGGGTGGGGGGCGGCTGAGCTGCCCGTCCGGGGGTCCCGGGGTCGGGGGAATACACGGGGATCTCGGCATGACGGGAGGGGGTCAGGAATCCGGGATTTAATTGTGGTATTTGGGATGAAGAGGTGGGGGATGGCTGAGAATCCGGGGGTGTGGGGGTGATCCCAGGATGTGGGGGTGATGTGTTGTCAGGGACCCTGGGATGCAGGGGAACACACGGGCCAGGGATCCCAGGATATGGGGGTGATGTGTGGGGGTGATCCCAGGATATGGGGGTGATGTGTTGTCAGGGATCCTGGGATGCAGGGGAACACACAGCCAGGGATCCTGGGGTGTCTGGGGTGAGGGGGTGGCTCGTGCCTGCAGCTCTGGGATCCTCAAATGTGGAGATGCTGTGTGCCCAGGATGGGGGGACACTGTGCCTGGGTTGGGGGGACACTGTGCCTGGAATGGGAGGGGGAGATGTGCGCCTGAGATTTGGGGATACAGGGATGATGTGTCCCTGGGATGCAGGGATGATGTCCTGGGATGCAGGGATGACGTGCCCAGGACATTGGGGTGCAGGGATGATGTCCTGGGTTGTTGGGATGCAGGGATGATGTCCTGGGATGCAGGGATGATGTACCAGGGATATCAGGATGCAGCGATGCTGTGCCTGGGGTGTTGGGATGCAGGGACCATGAGACCCTGGGATGCAGGGATGATGCTCTGGGATGCAAGGATGATGTGTCCTTGGGATGTTGGGATGCAGGGATGATGTGCCCAGGACATTGGGGTGCAGGGATGATGTCCCTGGGATGTTGGGGTGCAGGAATGACATCCTGGTATCCCTGCATCCCAGGTTTATATAACCCCTGACAGGGTTTATGTGAACCTGGGATGCAGGGATGATGTGTCCTTGGGATATTGGGGTGCAGGGATGATGTCCTGGGATGTTGGGATAAAAGGATGATGTGTGCCTGGGATTGAGGGATGCTGTGCCCAGGATGTTGGGACGCAGGGATGATGTCCCTGGGATGCAGGGATGATGTACCAGGAACATTGGGATGTTGGGATGCTGTGCCTGGGGTGTTGGGGATGCAGGGATGATGTGTGCCCAGGATGTTGGGATGCAGGGAGTATGAGACCCTGGGATGCAGGGATGATGCTCTGGGATGCAGGGATGATGTCCTGGGATGTTGGGATGCAGGGATGCTGTGCCAGGGACATTGGGGTGCAGGGGTGATGTGTCCCTGGGATGCAGGGAGGATGTCCTGGGATGGAGGGATGATGTTCCCAGGGTGTTGGGATGCAGGGATGATGTGCCCAGGATGTTTGGATATCCTGGGATGCAGAGATGATGTCCTGGGATGCTGGGATGATGTACCAGGGATGTTGGGATGTTGGGATGATATACCAGGGATGTTGGGATGCAGGGATTCTGTGCCAGGGATGTTGGGGTGCAGGGATGATATCCTGGGACACAGGGATTATAGGTCCCTGGGATGCAGGGATGCTGTACCAGGGATGTCGGGATGCAGGGACAATGTTACCCTGGAATACAGGGATGATGTTCTGGGATGCAGGGATGATGTGTTCTTGGGATATTGGGATGCAGGGATGATGTCCTGGGATACAGGGATGGTGTCCTGGGATGTAGGGATGATGTCCCGGGATACAGGGATGGTGTCCTGGGATGTAGGGATGATGTCCTGGGATGCAGGGATGGTGTACTGGGATGCAGGGATGGTGTCCTGGGATGTAGGGATGCTGTGCCCAGGGTGTTGGGATGCAGGGATGCAGCAATGATGTGTCCCCAGGATGCAGGGATGATATCCTGGGTTGTTGGGATGCAGGGACAATATCCTGGGATGCAGGGATGACGTACCCAGGACATTGGGATGCAGGGATGAAGTCCTGGGACGTTGGGATGCAGGAATAATATCCTGGGATATAGGGATTATGTGTCCCTGGGATGCAGGGATGATGTGCCAGGGATATTGGGATGCAGGGATGATGTCCTGGGATATAGGGATGCCATGTTTGGAGTGTTGGGATGCAGGGATGTTGTCCCTGGGATACAGAGATGATGTCCTGGGATGCCCAGGGATGTTGGGATGCAGGGATGCTGCCCCTGGGATACAGGGATGATGTCCTGGGATGCAGGGATGCTGTGCCCAGGGTGTTGGGGTGCAGAGATGATGTCCTGGCATGAAGGAATGATATCCTGGGATGTTGGGATGCAGGGACCATGAGACCCTGGGATGCAGGGATGATGCTCTGGGATGCAGGGATGACATTCTGGGATGCAGGGATGCTCTGCCCAGGGTGTTAGATGCAGAGATGATGTCCTGGGATGCAGGGATGTTGTGCCAGAGATGCTGGGATGCAGGGATTCTGTGCCCAGGATGTTGAAATGCAGGGACCATGTGACCCTGGGATGCAGGGATGCCCTGCCCAGGATGTTGGAATGTTGGGATGATGTGTGCCCAGGGTATTGGGATGTCGGGCCCACATCCCTGGGATGCAGGGATGACATTCTGGGATGCAGGGATGCTGTGTCCAGGATGTTGGAATGCAGAGATGACATGCCAGGGATGTTGAGATGCAGTGAGGATGTCCTGGGATGCAGGGATGACATGCCCAGGACGTTGGGATGCAGGGATGCTGTCCTGGGATGTTGGGATGCAGGGATGCTGTGCCTGGGTTATTGGGGTGCAGGGATGCTGTCCTGGGATGTTGGGATGCAGGGATGCTGTCCCTGGGATACAGGGATGATGTCCCTGGGATGCAGGGTTGCTGTGCCCACGGATGTTGGGATGCAGGGATGCTGTGTCCAGGGATGTTGGGATGCAGGGATGCTGTGCCTGGGTTATTGGGGTGCAGGGATGATGTCCTGGGATGCTGGGATGCAAGAATAATATCCTGGGATACAGGGATTATGTGTCCCTGGGATGCAGGGATGCTGTGCCCAGGGATGTTGGGGTGCAGGGATGTTGTGCCTGGGTTGTTGGGATGCAGGGATGCTGTGTCCAGGCTGTTGGGCACCAGCCCCAGGCTCTGCCCTGCTGCCAGCCGCCGCTGCCCTGAAGCCAGAGGACACCCTGGTCCCCACATGCCCTCACCACAGAGCAGCTGCCCCTTGCTCAGGAGGTCCCTTCGCTCGCCCCAGCCCTGGGGGACAACCCGGGTCAGGCCCTGGGGAAGGGGACACCCTGAGGGGCTGCACCAGGATGTCCCCACAGACCCCTCCCCATGCAGCACTCTGTGAAAGCAGTCCCGGTGCTGCTGCTGCTCTGCCAAAAACCCTCTGGTTTCTGGACAGAAGCGAAAAAAAAAAAAAAGAAAAAAAATAATTAAGGGGATTTTTTTTATTTTTTTCCCTTTTCCGTAGTTGACTCCACGTCCAAACTTCCTGAGAGGAGCTCCAGCCCTCCCTCCGCTTCCGACGGCCGCGCTGCGCCATCCCGGCCGGCCAGGCCAGCCCTGCCCCTGCCCCTGCCCCTGCCCCTGCCTGCCACCGCGGCCCGGCCAGGTGAGTGCCACTGTCCCCACCGGGACACGCCGGGGCAGGGCTGGCTTGGGTGGGTGGCACCGTCCCACTGTCCCCTGCCGGGCGCTGTGCGAGGGGACGGTCCCCATCGCGCTGGGGGACACGGGAGGGCGCAGGGACAGCGGGTGGGGAGCGGCACAGCGCTGCGACACCCCTTGGGTGACCCCAAAGCTGCCCCTGTCCCTTTCCCTGCCCCTGCCTCGCCCCCGCGCCCCCCTCGCCCTTCCCCAGCCCCATCCCTGCGGAGGAAACGCGTCAGCCCCCGGGCTGTGCGGAGGAAGCGCCGGGGCACAGATAGCGACACTGGGGGGGACAGCACAGTGTCCCCAGCAGGGACAGGGCAGGGCGGCTCCTCTGCCCTCACCCCACACTCTGCTTTCAGCCCCATCACCCGTGGGACGCTCCTCATCCCACCCGGAGGGTTCTTAGGGACACAGTGGGGAGGGGAGTGCTGGGTCTGGGGGTGCTTTTTGCCGTTTTGGGGGGGCTCTTTCCCTCGGAGGGGAGCAGATGGGACGCGCCGGCAGCGTTTGGTGACTCCTTGCTTTTCCTGCCAGCATCTCCCCGTGGTTCCTGTTTTTCCCAGCAATGTGGGACCCCTCTGTTGCTGGAAGAGGGGGATGAGGCTGGGGATGAACTCGGGGTTCCCCCGAGGATGAAGCTGGGGATGAACTGGGGGTTCCCCTGAGGATGAGGCTGGGGATGAACTCGGGGTTCCCCTGAGGATGAGACTGGGGACGAACTGGGGGTTCCCCTGAGGATGAAGCTGGGGATGAACTCGGGGCTCCCCTGTCTCTCCCCCCTCAGCAGGGTCCATGGGAGGGAATTCTGGCAGCAGATAAGCAATTAATTCCTCCCTGCCGGCAGTTGACGGGAAATGGGGAGAAACTTTCCCACTGACACTTTTTCCACCCCAAACCGGATGCTCCGGCCCCAAAACGCAGCGCGGGCTCTGCTGAGGGGGGGAGGACGAACCCAGGGAGCACCTCCGGGGTATCCTATGGCTGGAACAGCAAGGAAGCCCCGGTAAATCCAGCTGTGCTGACCAGGAAACCTCTGTTTCCTCCTTGGCACACGGCAGCGCTGCCCCGAAACGCTGATCCCGGTAAACATCACACCCAGCACGGCGGGCTCGGGGGTCGCCGGCCCTCCCAGCCCGGCCCCTGGCTGGAAACGCTCCCAGAGCCGCCCCGGCAGAGCCAGACCCTCTGTGGGTTGAGCAAGAAGCTGCTGTATCCAGGAAAGTCAGCTGGGAATAAACACAGAGCGAGTTGAAGTGGGGCCACGCGGAGCCGTGCCAGGGCTGGAGGCGCCGTGCCCGACCCCACCCTGGCACCCCGAGCATGCCCTCCTTAGCATGGGGTGCCCAGCACAGGTCGGGGTGATGCTCCAGATGTGCCCCGAGGTGTCTCAGGATGCTGGGATGAGGCTGGAGGGGCCACCCAGGCTGCTGAGCAGCCGTGCCTCAGTTTCCCTTTGGCGCAGAGCAGCGCTGGGGGAGCAGCGCGGCTGTTTTTTGGGCTGGTTTTTGGGATGGAGGAATGCAAAGCCAGCCCTACAGGGAGCTCGGACGTGGGGCTGGGCCCGGGGGCGGTGGGTGGGGAGCGGGAATGCGCGGAGGCACGGGGTGAAGCCGCTCTCTCCGTGCAGGATGCTCCTGCGGGCCGCGGTGCTGGCGCTGCACACCGCGCTCCTGGCTGCGCTCCGGCCCGGAGACCCCAATGTGTGCAGCTACTGGGAGAGGTAGGAGTGAGGGGACAGGGGAGGGGGACAGCGACAGCCCTGCGGTCTGCCACAACCTGCAATCACCCCGAATTCCCCCCCACCCGCAGCTTCACGGCGCCGGTGAAGGAATCCTACACCAAACCGCATGTGGTGCCCTCCAGCCAGCCCTGCCCCGGGGGGCTGGGGCTCCCCCTGCCCTGCCCGCAGCACAGGTGGGAGCATCCCCAGAGCCCCTCGGGGACCGCAGGGTGTCCCCAGGGCAGTGGGGGCTAGAAGGGACAAGGACAATGAGGCTGGAGGGGGACTGTCCCATTGCAGGGTGTCCCCAGGGTCGTGGAGGGGCTGTCCCACCCCAGGGCGTCCCCAAGGACAGTGAGGGGGTTGGAGTGGGGCTGGGGAAGGGGCTGGAGTGGGGTTACTCCAATCTCAAGGGGGCTGTCCCAATGTCGGTGTCCCCAAGCTCACGGAGGGGATGCAGAGGGTCTGTCCCCAAGGCTGGGGGCTGGAGGAGGGCAGTGCCAAGGGGCCACGGGGAGATGAAGGGGGGTTATCCCAACACAGATGTCCCCAAGGCCCTGGGAGAACTGGAGAGGGGCTGGGGGAGCTGTCCCAGTGCAGGGTGTCCCCAAGGGCAGGGGGGACGGGAGGGTCTGGGAGGGCTGTCCCAATGCAGTCTGTCCCCAAGGCCAGGGGGGCTGTCCCAGCTCAGGCTGTCGCCAAGGGCAGGGGCACATGGACACTGGGAGAGCTATCCCAGCTCAGGCTGTCCCCAAGCCCTGGGAGGACTGGAGGGGGGTGTCCCCAAGGCCAAGAGGTTTGGGAGGGCTGTCCCAGTGCAGGCTGTCCCCAAGGGACAGGAGGGACAGGGCGACTGTCCCAGTGCAGGATGTCCCCAAGCCCTGGGAGGACTGGAGGGGACAGGGGGTCTGGGGGGGGCTGTCCCAGTGCAAGGTGTCCCCAAGGGCAGGAGCACAGGGACACTGGGAGGGCTATGCCAGCTCAGGCTGTCCCCAGTCCCTGGTATCAGGGCTGTCCCCAAGGCCAGGGGCACAGGGACACTGTGGGGGCTGTCCCAGCTCAGTCTGTCCCCAAGGCCAGGGGCACAGGGACACTGTGGGGGCTGTCCCAGCTCAGGCTGTCCTCAGTCCCTGGCGCACAGGACAGCACTCTCACGGTGTCCCCTGGTGGCACAGGGTGCTGTACCGCACCGAGTACCGCCTGGCCGTGCGCACCGACTATCGGCGGCGCTACCAGTGCTGCCAGGGCTACTACGAGAGCCGCGACTCGTGTGTCCGTGAGTGGGGCCGGGGCTCGGGGGGGCCCTGGGGCGGTGTCCCCGCTGCGGGGTGTGCCCAGAGCTCCCTGGGGACGCTCCGTGCCGTGTCCCCCCAGCTCACTGCAGCCAGGAGTGCGTCCATGGGCGCTGCGTGGCTCCCGAGCTGTGCCAGTGCGAGCCGGGCTGGCGCGGGCCCAGCTGCTCCAGCGGTGAGGGCACAGCTGGGTGGGCACTGCTGGGGTGGGCACAGCTGGAGTGGGCACAGCTGGAGTGGGCACGGCTGGGGTGGGTGGGCACAGCTGGGGTGGGTGGGCACAGTGGGGTGGGCACTCTCATCTGGGGGAGGCAGACAGGGCACTGGGCTCCTCTGTAGGGCTGGGCAGCCATGGTGGGGCACCCAAGGGGTTAATGGGGGTGGGGTTGGGGTGGGATTGGGGTGAGGAGTGCACGGAATGGGAATGGAAATGGGATGGAGATGGGGTGGGCTGGGAATGGTGTTGGGTGGGAAGAGAATGGGATGGGATGGGATGGGATGGGATGGGATGGGATGAGAATGGAGATTTGGATGGGGAGGAAGAGGGGATGGGAATGGGGTAGGGATGGATGGGAATGGGGTAGGGGTAGAGATGGGATGAGGATGGGATTGGAATGTGGATGAAGATAGGAAAGGGACATGATGGGAATGGACATAGGATGGGGATGGGCTGGGGAGGATGGCATGGCATGGCATGGGGACAAGATGGGGACTGAATGGGCATGGATGGAGGGTTGGCAATGACATGGGCTGGGATGGGATGGGATGGGATCAATGGGATCAATGGGATCAATGGGATGGGATGGGATGAGATCAATGGGATCAATGGGATGGGATCAATGGGATCAGTTGGATGGGATGGGATGGGCTGGGCTGGGCTGGACTGGGCTGGGATGGGATGGGATGGGATGGGATGCAGATAGAGATAGGATGGGATGGGATGGGATGGATGGGATGGGATGGAACAGGAAGAACGCCCGCTCTCCCCATGCAGAGTGCGATGAGCATTCCTGGGGGCCCGACTGTGCACGGCGCTGCCCCTGCCACCACGGAGCCCCTTGTGACCCCCTGACCGGGCTCTGCTCCTGTCCCCCCGGCTTCACCGGCCCCCTGTGCAGCCAGCAGTGCCCAGCTGGCACCTACGGGCAGAGCTGCCACCTGTCCTGCCCCTGCCACCACCAGGCTCGCTGCAACGCCTCCACCGGCGCCTGCCTCTGTCCCCCAGGGCTCAGCGGCCCCCTGTGAGTTGGGACCCTCCCTCTGTGCCCTCCCCTCCCCTGCCAGCCCCACGCAGGGCCCCGCTCACCCCTGAACCCCCACAGCTGCGAGGTGCCCTGCCCTGAGGGCATGTCCTGTGCCACCTCCTGTCCCTGCCAGAACGGGGGCATCTGCCACCCCTCCAGCAGCAGCACCTGCGTCTGCCCGCACGGATGGATGGTAGGTGGGCTGTGCCCCGCTCTGAATGCGCTCCCTGCCTCAGTTTCCCCCGCTGACCCCGGTGCTCTTTTGCAGGGGGAGATCTGCTCTGTGCCGTGCCCCCCTGGGCGCTTTGGGCCCGGCTGCCAGGGCCGGTGTGGGTGCCACAATGGGGGGCACTGTGACCCCCTCGGGGGGCAGTGCCAGTGCAGCCCTGGCTTCACTGGAGAGCAGTGAGCAGGGGAAAAATGGGGCAAAAATGGGGCGAAAATGGGGGGAGAATGGGGGAAAATGGGGAAAAATGGGGGGGAATGGGGGAATGGGGGAAAAATGGGGGAAAATGGGGGGGAAATGGGGGAAAAATGGGGGAGAATGGGAAAAAATGGGGGGGAAATGGGGGAAAATGGGTGGAAAATGGGGAAAAATTGGGGGAAATGGGGAACAAATGGGGGGAAAATGGGGAAAAATTGGGAAAAATGGGGAAAAATAGGGGGAAATGAGGGAAAAATGGGGAGAAAATGGTGAAAATGGGGGGACAATGGGGGAAAAATGGGGAAAAATGGGGGGGAAATGGGGAAAAATGGGGGAAAATGGGAAAAAAATGGGGGGGAACCGGGGAAAAAATTGGGAAAAATGGGGGGACAATGGGGGAAAAATGGGGAGAAAATGGGGGAAAATGGGGGGACATTGGGGGAAAATTGGGGAAAATGGGGAAAAATGGGGCTGGGGGTCTGAGGTGATGGGGGATGGAGGGGCACCTGGATTGTGCGGGCACTGGGGGTACATTTTGGGATGGGAAGGGGAATGAGGGGCTGGGGGATTGGGGTAAAGGAGGTTGGAAGGCCAAGGGCATGGGGGCAGGGAGAGGGGACATTTGGGGTGTTTTTGGGGTGGGGGGCCATGGTCTGGGAGCAGGTGGAGATGGAGGTGCACGGGGAGGGGCATCAAAGGACAGGGCACATGGATGGTGGGGATGTGGCACGTGGGGACAGGGCCACCACAACCCCCTGCATGCATGCCAGGCACCCCCAGTGTGGCAGGCAATGATCTGGATGGGCTCAGCTTGGGGCTGGGGGTATCCCAGCTCTTGGCAGGGCTGTGCCACCAGCCGTGCCCCCCCGCAGGTGCCAGGAGAGGTGCCCGGCGGGGCGGTACGGGCAGGACTGCCGGGAGAGCTGTGACTGTGCCAACGGTGGGCAGTGCTTCCACGTGGACGGGGGCTGCCTGTGCGAGGCCGGGTTCCAGGGCAGCCGCTGCGAGGAGCGGCACTGCCAGCCCGGCCTCTACGGGCTGCACTGCGAGAGCCGCTGCCTCTGCCACCCGCAGCACAGCCTCAGGTACTGCAGGGAGCCCGGCCTGGCATTCCCAGTCCATGCCGGTATTCCCATCCCAACCTGGTATCTCCATCCCATCCCAACACACCAATCCCACCCCGGCACCCCCAGCCCACCCCGGCATCCCCAGCCCATCCTGGTCTCTCCATCCCACCTTGGCGTTCCTATCACACCCTGGCACCCACCACCCACCCTGGCATCCCCAGCCCACCCCAAGACACCCACCCCAGCTCCCCCATCCCATCCTGGCACCCCAATCCCACCCCAGCATCTCCAGCCCACCCCAATATCCCAATCCCACCCCAACATCCCCTTCCTACCCCAACATCCCCATCCCACCCCAGCATCCCAATCCCATCCCATCCTGGCACTCCAATCCCACATGAACATTCCCATTCCACCCCAACACCCCCATCCCACCCCAAAACCCCCATCCCACCCTGGCACTCCCATCCCACCCTGGCATCCCCCTCCCATCCTGGCACCTCAATCCCACCTGAACATTCCTATTCCATCCCAACCCCCGAATCCCACCCCAGCATCCCCATCTCACCCTGTCATTCCAACCCACCCAAACACCCCCATCCCACCCTGTCATTCCATCCCACCCCAACACCCCCACCCCACCCCAACACCCCAATCCCACCCATCTCCTCCCACACCCTCCTCTCCCTCTCCCACCATCCTCATCCTCCCCTCCTTCCTCCCCCTATGATACCCCCACACCCTCACCCAGCCAGGCCTTGGCTGCATCCCCAGCAACTCTTGAACCCCACCAGGGGCATGAATTTCGTGCTCCCCCCTTTGCAAACCCCTCCCCAGTACCAGCAGTGCCCCATACTGGGAGCACTGGGGTTCTGAGCATGCACTGTACTGGGGGCACTGGGGTTCTGAGTGTGCACCAGTGTCCGTACTGGGAGCACTGGGGTTCTGAGCATGCACCGTACTGGGAGCACTGGGGTTCTGAGCACGCACCATACTGGGAGCACTGGGGTTCTGAGTGTGCCCCGTACTGGGAGCACTGGTGTTCTGAGCGTGTCCCCCAGCTGCCACCCGATGCTCGGGGAGTGCCTCTGCCTGCCGGGCTGGGCTGGGCTCTACTGCAACGAGAGCTGCCCCCCGGGCTCCTTCGGGGCTGGCTGCCTGCACAGCTGCCTCTGCCTGCACGGGGGGGTCTGTGATGGGACCACCGGGCACTGCCACTGCCCCCCCGGCTACACGGTGAGGGCTGGGGGAGAGAGGGGCTGGGGGCTGCTGGAGGGGTCTGGGGGCAATGGGGGGGGGGGGTCTGGATGGTTTGGAGAGGGAGGTCTGGGTGCTGCTGGAGGGGTCTGGAGAGTTCTGGGGGCAATTGGGGGGTCTGGATGGTTTGGAGAGGGAGGTCTGGGTGCTGCTGGAGGGGTCATGGGGACTCTGGAGAGTTTTGGGGGCATGGGGTGGTCTGGATGGTTTGGAGGATGGGCAGGTATGGGGTCTGGACATCCCTGAGGGAATTTTGGGTTCTGGGTATCCCTGGGGGAAATATGGAACTCTGGGCATCCCTGGGGGAAACAGGGGAGTCTGGGAATCCCTGGGGTAAACAGGGGGTCTGGACATCCTCAGGGATGGGTTGGGGGTCTGGTTATCTCTGAGGGCAGTTTCAGGGTCTGAGCATCCTTTGGGGGCATCTTTGGGGGGCAATTTGGGGCTCTGGGCAACCCTGGGGAGAGTTTGAGGTTCCCGTGGGAGAATGGGGGTTTGGGGGTTGCCCACTTTCCCTACAGCACCAGCTTCCCCCCCGACATGTGGGTGCTTTCCCCAGCCCTGGGCAGGGGTCTGGTGTGTCCTGAACTCTTGTTCCCCACACCCAGGACGAGCACTGCTCCTCCCTGTGTCCCCCCAACACCTTTGGGGTGAACTGCTCGGGGCTCTGCTCCTGCCAGCACAGCCTGGCCTGCTCCCCGCTCGACGGCTCCTGCTTCTGCAAGGAAGGTGAGAACCCCTCCCTCTGTGCCCTCCCCTCCTCTGCCAGGGTCCTGCTCGCCCCCTGCCCTGAGGGGATGCCCTGTGCCACCCCCTGTCCCTGCCAGAACGGGGACATCTGCCACCCTGCAGCGGCAGCCGCTGCATCCTGGTGCTCACCAGCTCCTGGCGTGTCGGGGTCTCTGCTGCTCAGAGTGACCCTGAGAAAAGTTCCAAAGTCTCTTTTCCCAGCCCAGCACTTGAAGAAGGAGTCAGGGCTCCTCATTTCTCGGTCTCAAGGTTGTTTATTGCGTCTTATCTATAAAAAATTTTCTCCTGCCCTGCTGAGGTCAGCTCAGCAAGACAGTCCAGGCACTCTGCCTGCCCCAGGGTGGTGTTATGTCTTTATACTAAAAACTACCTGTGCAATATTTACAATTACTTCCCAATACCTATCACCTGTGTTAGACAGTGAGCTTCCACTCTAAACCAATCCAAAAGTGCCACCATCACAGCAGAAGATGGAGGCCAAGAAGAAGAAGGAGAAAGGTTGGACATGCCCAGTTCTGTCCATCTTGCCCCCTGAACCCCCATTCTAAAAACCCCAAAAATTCTATTTTTCACCCTGTGATAAATTCACTATCATTCTACTCAAACTCTTGTGGCTTGTAACTCCTCACACAAAGCTAGTAATTGTTTCCAGCCCTTGGGGTGGTGTTAGTTTTTTATACTAAAAACTACGTGCATTTTATTTACAATTACTTCCCAATACCTATCACCCATGTTAGACGGTGAGCTTCTACTCTAAACCAACTCAAAAGTGCCACCATCACAGCAGAAGATGGAGGCCAAGAAGAAGAAGCAGAAAGGCTGGACACGTCCAGATTCCTCCATCTTGCCCCCTGAACCCCCATGCAAAAAACCCCAAAATCTACTTTTCCACCCCATGATAACTTCACTATTATTGTAATTAATTTGTCATGGCTTGCACATCTTCATCTAAGGTTGGTCATTTTCTCCATAGGTCATAATCAAACCCACAGGGGCATTTTGGGCTCTGTGCCAGGGTCCCTGAGCCCCCTGGCAGGGGTTGAAGCCACCCAGGACAGCCAGAGGGATGTCCTGGGTCCTGTCATTGAGGGGTCCCTGTCCCCATCCCCACACCCACCCCAGTGTCCCCTCATCCTACCCCACAGGCTGGCATGGACCTGACTGCTCCCTGCCCTGCCTCGCTGGCACTTGGGGTCCCGGCTGCAACCGCAGCTGTGACTGTGCCCATGGGGCACCCTGCGACCCCCAGAGTGGGACCTGCCACTGCCCCCCAGGCTGGCAGGGCCCTCAGTGCCTGCAGCCCTGCCCGGTGAGTGCTGCTGGCTCTGCTGGTGCTGCTGCTGGCACCGGGGTTGGTGCCACCAGCCCGTGCTGAGCGCCAGCCTGTCCCTGTGCTGCAGAACGGGACGTTTGGGGCGGGCTGTGGGCAGCGCTGCGTCTGTGCCCACGCTGATGGATGTGACCCCGAGACAGGAGAGTGCCACTGCCAGCCTGGCTGGACAGGTAAAGGGGACACCAGGGCTGTTGGGCCACCTTGGGGCTGGCTGGTACCAGTATGGGACCATTGGACCACCTTATGGTCCCAGTATGGGGATGTTGGACCACCTTGTGATCCCAGTATGGAGTATTGGACCACCTTGTGATGTGGACTATTGGACAACCTTGGGGCTGTTGGACAACCTTGGGACTGGCTGGTCCCAGTATGGGATTATTGGACCACCTTGTGGTTCCAGTATGGGGTATTGGACCACCCTGTGGCTGAATGGTCCCAGTATGGGATTATTGGACCACTTTATGGCTGGCTGGTACCAATATGGAGTTATTGGATCACCTAATGGCTGGCTGGACCCAATATGGAGCTATTGGATCACCTTGTGGTCCCAGTATGGGGTATTGGACCACCTTGTGGCTGACTGGTCCCAGTATGGAGCTATTGAACCACCTTGTGGCTGACTGGTTCCAGTATGGAGCTATTGGATCACCTTGAGGTCCCAGTATGGGGCCGTTGAACCACTTTGTGGCTGACTGGTCCCATTATGGGATTGCTGGACAACCTTGTGGCTGACTGGTCCCAGTATGGGGTTATTGGACCACCCTGTGGTCCCAGTATGGGGTTATTGCACCACCCCCTCCTCAGGAGGAGCCCAGTGTGCCCTCAGCCCTGATTTCCCCCCTCTGCCCTCCCTGCAGGGCAGCAGTGCAAGCAGGGCTGTCCCCAGGGCTCCTGGGGCCGGGGCTGCCTCATGTCCTGTTCGTGCCGCAACGGAGCCTCCTGCTCGCCCCAGGACGGGTCCTGCACCTGCACCCCGGGCTTCCGCGGGCCCAGCTGCCAGCGCCGTGAGTGAACACCCCACAAACTCCACCTTGTTGCTCCTGATCCTTCGGGATCCAGGCCAAGCTCGTTCCTCTGTCCCCAGCCTGTCCTGCCGGCCGCTACGGCAAGCGCTGCTCGCTGAGCTGCTCCTGTGCCAACGGCTCCTGGTGCCACCCCACCAATGGCTCCTGCCTCTGCAGCCCGGGCTGGCGGGGGCCCCGCTGTGCCCAGCGTGAGTGGGGGTCAGGGGGAGCAAGGTGCCCTTGGTTTGGGTCGGGGGAGCAAGAGAGAACTGCCTGTGGCCACCTGGGTGGTTCTGGCCTGGGCAGTACGGAGCCCATGTGGACCTCCTTGGTCCTGGCCACCTTGCGGCTCACTAGTCCCAGTATGGGGCTGTTGGACCACCTTGGGGCTGACTGGTCCCAGTATGGAGCTATTGGATCCCCCCAGTATGAGGCTATTGTTCCACCTTGTGGTCCCAGTATGGGGCTGTTGGATCCCCCCAGTATGGGGCTATTGTTCCATCTTGTGGTCCCAGTATGGGGTTATTGGACCACCTTGGGGCTGTCTGGTCCCAGTACGGGGATATTGGGTCACCCTGTGGCTGACTGGTCCCAGTATGGAATTGTTGGACCACCTTGTGGCTCATTGGTCCAAGTATGGGGCTATTGGACCACCTTGTGGCTGACTGCTCCGATTATGGGGTATTGGATCACCCTGTAGTCCCAGTTTGGGGTATTGTTCCACCTGGGGGCTAACTGGGTCCAGTATGGGGCTGTTGTTCCACCCTGTGGTTCCAGTATGGAGCTGTTGTTCCACCTTGTGGCTGACTGGTCCCAGTATGGGGCTGTTGTTCCACCCAGTGCTCCCAGTATGAGCTGTATGGCACCTCTGTGTCCCCAGCCTGTCCCCCCGGCACCTTTGGCCTCCAGTGTGAGCAGCTCTGCCACTGTCCCCACAACGCCACCTGTGACCCCACCAACGGGACGTGTCCCTGCGCCCCAGGCACGACCGGGCCCCACTGTGAGGCTGGTGAGTGGGAGTAGGGCGGGGTTCCCCAGGGGTTATTGGACCACCCTGTGGCTGACTGGTCCCAGTATGGGGCTATTGGGGCCATCCCATCCCATCCCATCCCATCCCATCCCATCCCATCCCATCCCATCCCATCCCATTGATCCCATCCCATCCCATCCTATCCCAATTCCATCCCTATCCCATCCCCAATCCAACCCAACCCCAACCCTTTTCCCATCCCTGCCCCAGTTTGTCCCTGCCCCACACTCAGGACTGACACTTGTCCCCACCAGGGCATCCTGACGTGCCCTACACCATGGAGCCAGCCCCCCCTGCAGCCTCCAGCCCCCTGGGCATGGTGCTCAGCCTGGTGGCCCTGGTGGTGCTGCTGGTGGCCGTGGTGGTCACAGCCCTGTGCTACCACCGCTGGCACAAGGACAAGGAGCGGCGGCACCTGGCCGTGGCTTACCGAGCAGGACAGACGGACACCTCTGACTACATGGTGCCAGGTCAGCATGGCGCGGTGGGGTGTGGCCCCAGCCCTGGTGGCCCTCTGGCGGCAGGCTGTCACCTCAGGCACCGCTCGTGTCCCTCCAGATGTGCCCCCCAGCCACCATGCCCACTACTACTCCAACCCCAGCTACCACACGCTGTCCCAGTGCCCGCTGCCAGCCCCCGGCGCCCAGGACAGAGCCAGCAGCTCCCTCAAGGTATGGCAGGCTGTGGCACAGCACAGCACAGTGTGGGGCACCACTGCCACCTCCTTCGAGGCCAACCTGTCCCCTTTTTGGGCTCCAGGTGCCTGGCACCCAGCTGTTCCCTGGCATGGAGAGACCCTACAGCCCCGAGGGCAATGCCACGCTGCCTCCTGACTGGAAACACCTCGGGGCATCAGCCCTGGGCACCAGGGGTAAGGAGCAGGTGGAGGGGCAGATCCAGAGTGGGGTGGGCACCAGAGACCCCTGGGAAGGGGCTGGGATGGGGTAACTTTCATGCTGGGGGGAAGATGAGGCAGAGGCGACCCCAAATGTGCCACCTTAACAGGGAGGCAGCTGGACAGGAGCTACACCTACAGCCACGGCCTGAGGAAGGGGGACAGCAAAGGTGGGAGTGGGATGGAGAAAGGGAAGAGACAGGGATGGGGTGGGAATGGGATAAACTGAGCCTGGGGCAGGGATGGGAAAAGGGTTGGGGATGGGGATGAGGATGGGGTTGGGATTGGGATTGGGATTGGGATTGGGATTGGGATGGAGTGGGATGGGGTGGAGTTGGATGGGATCAATGGGATAGGATGGGATCAATGGAATGGAATGGAATGGAATGGAATGGAATGGAATGGAATGGAATGGAATGGAATCAGTGGGGTGGGATGAGGTGGGATGGGATCAGTGGGATGGGATGGGATGGGATCAGTGGGATGGGATCAATGGGATGGGGTGGGATGGGGAAGTGACAGAATTTGCTGGGATGTGAAAGGGACAGGGATGGGCTGGGATGGTGAAGAGTCAGGGATGGTTTGGGGATGGGCTGGAACAGGACTGGATTAGGGTGGGGATGGGGAAGGGACAGGGATGGGGTAGCAAAGATGGGGCTGGGACTTGCCAGAGACACATCTTCTCTCCTGTGCTCCCTGCCATGGGGGGCACACCCAACTCCTTGTCCCCCAGAGCACCCCTGGGAGGGCCTGAGGGCCAGCGCCAGCTCCCTGGCCAGCGAGAACCCCTACGCCACCATCAAGGAGCTGCCCCCTGCCACTGCCAAGGCCCACGAGGGCAGCTACATGGAGATGAAATCCCCTGTGCAGAGGGAGATGTCCTACGCCGAGATCGGGCTCCTTGAGGAGCCACCACAGCAGGGTATGGCTGGGCATCCCCTCACCCTGGTGGCCCTGGTGGCCCTGGTGGTCAGTGGGGCCACAACCCCAGTGATGAGGAGTGCAGAGCCCCAGGAAGGGAACAGCCTTGGTGACAGCCCTGGGGGGACATGACCCTGGTGACAGGAGCTCAGGGATGGGTTGGGGGTGTGGTTATCTCTGAGGGCAGTTTCAGGGTCTGGGCATCCTTTGGGGGCATCTTTGGGTAGCAGCCTGGGGATCTGGGCAACCCTGGGGAGAGTTTGAGGTTCTTGTGGGAGAATGGGTGTTTGGGGGTTGTCCACTTTCTCTACAGCACCAGCTTCCCCCCAGACACGTGGGTGCTTTCTCCAGCCCTGAGCAAGGGTCCAGTGTGTGAATTCTTGGTCCCCATACCCAGGACGAGCACTGCTCCTGTCCCCATGGGGACATCGGTGACATTCACGACCCTGGGGGGAACGTGTCCCTTTTCAGCCTTCTCTTGTCCCCACAGAGAGCTGTCCTGAAGTGCCTGAGGGCCCCCCCAGCAGAGACCCCCCCAGCCACTACGACTCCCCCAAGAACAGCCACATCCCCAGCCACTATGACGTGCCCCCCGTCCGCCACTACCCCCCGTCCCCACCGCTGCGCAGGAAGGACCGCTGAGGGACACAGAGGGACACAGAGGGACCAGCCACGAGGGGACAGGGTCCCTGTGGGGACTGGAGTTCCCTGGGACTGTTGCTGTTTCCCAGCGGGTGCTGAATAAAGGGAGTTTGGTGTGGATTTGGTGTTTGCTGTGGATTTGGTGTTTGGTGTTTGATGTTCCGTGTGGTAGGCACTGTATGGCTCTGGCACCATGCTGGGAGGAAGGGGGAGACTGGTGGGGTACCCAGGCTTGCTCTGGGTTCCCCCCAGCTCCCTCCAGGGTGTGCAGGAGGTGGGAACACAAAAGCTTTTGGGTCCTACTCAAAGTTTGGCAGTGCCAGGAGTCAGAGTGGGCTCACCTGTGGGCCTGCACGACACCCATGCAAGGGAGATGCCCTGAAGTGCCCCAGGAGGAAGAAGGAGCCATCTGTCCTGCAGAAAGGCTGGCAGAGCCCCCAGAGGGTGGTGCATGCTTCCCAGTGGGTGCTGAATAAAGGGAGTTTGGTGTGGATTTGGTGTTTGCTGTGGATTTGGTGTTTGGTGTTTGATGTTCAGTGTGGTGGGCACTGTATGGCTCTGGCACCGTGCTGGGAGGAAGGGGGAGACTGGTGGGGTACCCAGGCTTGCTCTGGGTTCCCCCCAGCTCCCTCCAGGGTGTGCAGAAAAGCTTTTGGGTCCTACTCAAAGTATGGCAGTGCCCATGGAACTGGGAAAGGCTGATGGAGTCCATGGTGTGCCAGGAGTCAGAGTGGGCTCACCTGTGGGCCTGCACGACACCCATGCAAGGGAGATGCCCTGAAGTGCCCCAGGAGGAAGAAGGAGCCATCTGTCCTGCAGAAAGGCTGGCAGAGCCCCCAGAGCTCTGCTGATGGAGCCCACTGAGCCTTCTGGAGGGAGCAGGAGCTCCTGTGGGATGGACAGAATGTGGGCCCATCTGCAGCTGACTCAGAACAGAGCAGGGGCTTGTGTGGACATGGGCAAAGCCCAGCAGAAGCCGTGGTGCTCCTGGGAGGGACCAGGGTCCACACTGCCCTGTGGAAACTCCATCAGATCCCACTGTGGCCACTGGGAAGGAGTAGGAGCCTGTGTGATGCCATGGAAAGTTCTGGGCACCTTGGGAGGGAGCAGGGGTCCCAGAAAGCTCAGCAAAGCCTGTCTCACATCCTGGGAAGGAGAACAATGCACAGCCCAGCTGGGCCTGCCATGGAGCAGCAGTGGGAGCAGGGACCTGCATTGTCCCACACCTAACAGGGTGACCGGGGTTCACTGGGAACTGGAGAGACAGGACAAGGAGGAAAGGTTTCATGCTAAAAGAGAGCAGGGTTAGGTTAGAAATCCTTCCCTGAGAGGGTGGTGAAGGTTGGCGCAGGTTGCCCAGAGAAGCTGTGGCTGCCCCTGAATCCCTGGAAGTGCCCAAGGTCAGGTTGGACAGGGCTTGGAGCAACCTGAGACAGCAACTGATGTCCCTGCCATGGCAGGAGGAGGAATAAGATGAGCTTTAAGGTCCCTTCCAGCCCAAACCACCCCATGGTTCCATGATTCTGTGACTCTGCCTTGGGAATGACTTGGCCCTGGGGTTTGAAGCAGGTTTCTCTGCCAGAAGTGCAATAATGAGACACCAAAGGCTCGGGGAAATTCAGCTTGGCAAGTACAAGCTGTGAGCAGCAGGACTCGATGTTCTCCTGGAGAATGAAAGCCGTGGCTCAGCAGGCTGTGAAGATGACACTGCAGAATGCATCAGAGTCAGAAACACTGATTAAAGGAACGAGGGACATGTGGAATATTAAATTCACCAGTGGGGAATGCTGTGTCCACAACGCTGCTGCTTCCATGGAAGGAGCCCAAGCCAAGGTGAACAAAAGTGCTGAGAAAACCTTGGGGTTGTTCTGGTAATGGATGGAGTCCTAAACGTGGGTGAAACTTGCAAAAACAAAAGGAAAGGGGGAAGGGAAGGGAAGGGAAGGGGGAAAGGAAAGGGGGAAAGGAAAGGAAAGGAAAGGAAAGGAAAGGAAAGGAAAGGAAAGGAAAGGAAAGGAAAGGAAAGGAAAGGAAAGGAAAGGAAAGGAAAGGAAAGGAAAGGGAAAGGGAAAGGGAAAGGGAAAAGGAAGGGAAAGGGAAAAGGAAGGGAAAGGGAAAAGGGAAGGGAAGGATTGTCCTGGTGTTGTGGCCTCTGGGGCTCCCAGGGTGGGGAAATGGCTGATGCAAACAGGAGTGATGTTGTCAGTGGGATTTATATCCGTAAGGATTGGCGTTGGTGTTATGCATTGTAGAACTCCTCATTTGCTCTCTTCTATCTCATCTCTTCCTTCTGTTCACCACTAGCAATCACCGAGCTGGAAGAATTCCCGGGAAGGAGACTGAGAGGCTCGGAGCCACGGGGGGGTGGTGTTGTCCCAGAACAGGTTCTTTCACCCAGCGAGCGAGAGGCCGAGCCGCACACAGGGCGAGGTATTTGATTTATTTACTGCTCTGTGCACAGAGCAGGGCTGGGCAGCCTGGCTGGGGACAGCAGAGAGGGGCTGGGAGATGAAATGGGAGCGCCTCAAACATTCGGCACTGGGGAGGGCAGGAGGGGATGCGCTGGGGCCGGGTCTGCAGCTCTGCCCGAGGGAAAGGGAGAGCCCGTGGGTGTGGTGGAGAAAGCTCAGATCTGCCCGGCCACAGCTCGGGGACTTTAAAAGAGTCAGTTCACGGGGAAAAGGTGATCCCAGCAGTGCAGCGCAGCCAGGAGGGAGTGAGGACATCACGGGGTCCAAGGCTGGGCAAAGCTTTCTTTTTCTTTTTTTCTTTTCTTTTCTTTTCTTTTCTTTTCTTTTCTTTTCTTTTCTTTTCTTTTCTTTTCTTTTCTTTTCTTTTCTTTTCTTTTCTTTTCCTTCCTTCCTTTCTTCCTTTCTTTCTCCCTTTCTCTCTTTTCTTTCTCCCTTTCTCTCTCTCTCTTTCCACTCTTTCTTCTCTCTCTCTCCCTCCCTCCCTCCATCCCTCCCTCCCTCCCTCCCTCCCTTTCCTTTTCTTCTCCTTTTTCCCTTTCTTTTCCTTTTCCCCTTTCCTTTCCTTTCCTTTCCTTTCCTTTCCTTTCCTTTCCTTTCCTTTCCTTTCCTTTCCTTTCCTTTCCTTTCCCATTGTTATTTGCTTGTTTCACTCAGTGCCAAATCCCAGTCACTTCACTTGTTGCCAATAACTACTGCTCTATTTGCAAAGACCTCTGGATAACCATTATTATCCCTCTCATTACTGCACAGAGATGGAAAACAACCTCCTCCCTTTTCCTCTGGATGGGAGTGGGGTCACAGCACATGGGAGGGGGCTGCCCCAGCCCCAGTGCCAGCCCCACAGGGCACCTCTGGGCAGGATCTGGGCCAGCATCCTCTACTAGGTGTGTGCCTGGGCACCCTGTGGGTGCCTGTCCCCGTGCCCAGGAGCAAGGTGGGGATCAGAATTGAGAGACCTGTCACAGACATATTTTATGAAAAATCCTTTCCTTAGGATTTTTCCTCTTGAGAAGCTGAGAGGCTTCAGGAACAAAATGTAAACACTGATTATCTGCTGCTGTGGAATGCAACAGGTGGATCTGTGACTGGTCTCATGTGGTTGTTTCTAATTAATGGCCAATCACAGTCAGCTGGCTCAGACAGAGTCTCCAAGACACAGCCTCTGTTATCATTCTTTCTTTTGCTATTCTTAGCTAGCCTTCTCATGAAACTTTTTCTTCTGTTCTTTTAGAATAGTTTTAATGTAATATATATCATAAAATAATAAATCAAGCCTTCTGAAACACGGAGTCAGATCCTCATCTCTTATCTAAGAACCCTGTGAACACCGTCACAGAGACCGAAATGTTAAAGGCTATTAACTCAAAATTGACCTTTTCCAAGAGCAGCAGGTGCTCCACCTCCATCATCCAGCAGAGACCCCACTTCAGCATCTCCCTGGCAAACACCAGACCCCACTTCACACCATGCACGCGGGGGATTAAAACATTTATTCCCAAGTACCTTCATCCTGCATATCCCTGCTCCTCCTCATCCTCGCTGCTCTCCTGGACGAGGTCGGGGTCTGCAGGCCCACAGGCGATGCAGGTGACCCCCATCACCCTCCAGCAGGACTCGCAGTACAGGGCAAAGCAGTCGGGGTTGGGGCAGGGCTGGTGCTGGGGGGTCTCGGGGGTCCCACACAAGGTGCATTTCTGGCGCAGGCAGCGGCGCAGCCAGGGCCAGCGCCGGCGGCACCACCGCAGCAGCACCGTCCCCTGCAGCAAGGACAGGTCTGTGTGGGCTCAAGGGACAGTGGCCACCCCACCTGGCAGCCCCGTGTCCCTGTCCCCACTCACCAGCTCGGGCGGCAGCCGGGCTTGCCGGGCCACGCGCCCGCGCTGCAGGTGCAGGAAATGCTTCCTCTGGCGCAGGAGTTTGTTGTACAGGAACAGCACTCGAGCCTTCTCCCTCTGTGCCAGCAGAGACCCTGAGGGTCAGCAAAACCTACCCCAGAGCCACCCCCAGGCTGTGCCCAGCCCTCGGGATGCTCGCCTTGGGGAGGTGGTGTTGTGGTGCGATTTCATGGTTTACCTCAGAACCCCGGGTCCCTCCCATGAAGGTTCCCTCCCAGGTGTGTCAATCACCTCTCCTTTCCCCATCCTGACCCCTCCCAGCACTGTCTGCCAATCCTGGAATTCCAGAAGGGCATCGAGTGATTGGCAGATTCAAAAGATGCCCTTTATCCCCAGGGGGGCATTGGGCCATCCAGGTGTCCTTTGTCCCTTTGTCTCTCCCCTCCTGTCCCTGCTTGGTGGCTCCCTACCCCTTCCCTGCCCCTCTCCCTGCGGTTCAAAGGAACAGCAACCACGGGGTCAGGGAGTTCTGTTGGAGCTGGTGCTGCATTCAGAGCCCTGTGGGCCAGAATAAAGCTCTGGATCCAAACCCTCCATCAGAACCGACTCCTTTCCTTCACCATCACCTTAAAGCTTCTCTGCCAGAGGTAAACCCAAGGAGCAGACCCTCCACAGGAGAAAGCTCCATCCCAGCACCACCAGAGCTCCTGCAGGCCTGGAATTGTCTCTAGTGCCCAGCTGCAACATCCAGCTGGCCAAAAGTGTCTCTGGGGTGAAACACCACAGTTGCCACTTTTTGGTTCAGATACAGGGGCCACACGAGCCAAGGCACGTCCCGTTTGGCTATATTGGTAATACCAATATTTTGGCACCCAAATGTGCTGCTGGTCCACCAGCAAAGACGGTGAGGGTCAGCAAAACCCCCCCAGAGCCATTCCCAGGCTGTGCCCAGCCCTCGGGCTGCTCACCTTGGGGAAGTAGAAGGCGGCGATGACGCGGCGCAGGCGGAACGGGTACACCTGGGCCACACAGAGCAGGGCCAGCAGGCCCAGGGGCAGGCAGGTGTTCAGGTACTGCTGCCTCGTCATCCCCGTGGGCCGTGGCAGGCAGACTGGGCACAGGGCACTGCTGTGAGCCCCCCAGGGCAGCCCCTGGACAGTTGTGGGGCTGGCTGGGGGGAGTTTTTCATCCCTGGCAGGGGCTTACCCAGGTTGGAGGTCTCCATTTCGGACTCAAAGGAGGTGTTGAGGGCCCCGATGGTGCCCCGCAGCAGCTGTGCCATCAGGGATGTGCCCATCACGTTCACAGACAAGTGGTGGCTGGCTGTGGGACGGGGGGATAGGGAGGCTGAGGAGGGGCTGGGAGGGCTGAGGGGGTCCCTGCATTGCTGAGGGGCATGGTGGGACCACGAGCTGGCCCTCCAGGGCTGTGAGCTCACCTTGGTAGGAATACTCGATGAAGGAATGATTCTGGATGACGCTGAGAACGGTGAAGATGAAGTGGTCCAGGCCACAGACAAAGAGGAGGAAGAGCAGGAGTGGGATGCACCTGAGCAGCTCCATCACCTGCAGGGAGCAGGGGAGCTGTCACAGCCTGCTGTCCCCAGCTCTGACCCCCCTGATTACCCCCAGCCCCTCACCATGTGCCGCCGCTCAGGCCGCTGCACGGCCAGCTTGCACGGGAAGACGAAAGACGGGATCTCCTCCTTGAGCAGGGGCAGCAACGTCTGTTTGTTCTGGATGAGGGGCAGGGGGTGTCTCAGTGCAGCCTCTGGGACACCCCACTGGTGGTGACAGGGCTGCCCTGCACCCCTTTCCCCCTGCCCAACCTGCTCTCTGCGCCGGGCGTCGATTTGGCGGAAATAGGTGGTGACGTAGCAGTTGTCAAAGCCGATTTTGCGACAGTACTGATTGGTGTAGTTGAAAGCCCTGGAGAGAGAGGATAGGTTTGGGGTGAAGGAGGCACTGGGTGAAGCCCCCAAGACCCCTCCCTTGTCTTCATGCCCCCCACAAGACCTGCTTCTAAAGAAGGCCCCCACCTCTCTGCACCCCACAGCTGGCATAGGGGTGTCACCCCCAGCCCCTGTGCCAGCTGTGACCATCCCAGGGGTGTCACCCTCAGCCCCTGTGCCCCTTTCCATCCCAAGGCTCACGAGATGAAGACGAAGAGGAAGGTGAAGGACAGCAGCAGGCGGAAGAAGGAGACAGCCAGGCCCAGGCGGGCACCTTCCTGCCGCAGCTGCGAGGTCAGGTCCTCCCGCATCTGCGCCGCTACCTCCGTGCCCACCAGCATCTCCTGGTGCTCCTCCTGTGGCAGAGGGGTCACGGGGAAGGGCAGGGCCATGGGCACAGGGGATGGGCACCCACAGGGTGCCCAGGCACCCACCTTGTAGGCAATGCTGGCGCTGAACTCCTGGCTGAGGCTGTTGACGGAGCCGTTCACCCGGTCGTACATGTGCCCGAAGTTGCCATCCACGGGGATCTTCTCCTTACACCAGTGGCTCATGACTGCACAGGTGGCACAGGGACAGTGGTGGCTGTGGCTGCCGTGCCAGGGGGCAGAACTGGATCTGCCCCTTCAAGGGACCATAGGGTCGGGGTCACCTACGTTTGACCGTGTGGCAGAGGAACCCAAACTGCATGGGCAGGCAGACGAGGTGGTTGAAGAGGGGCAACTTCACTCGTTTCATGCATTTCTTGTACATTTTCTGGAAGTGGGTTGTGCAGCGCAGCAGGCCCGTCTGGATCACAGCTGGAGAGCAGGAGGAGCCCTCAGCTGCCTGTGCAGCCCACTGCCCCAGCCTCCAACCCTGTGGGGACAGCAGTGGGACCTGGGGCAGCCCCCTCGCTTTCCACCCTGCTCACTTTCACAGCGAAGCTTGGTCTTTGTCTCGTAGAGCTCCTGGGTGCTGGACTCTTTGCCCGTCTCTGGGCGTTGCTTCAGGTCATAGCCATCATCACTGGCCACCTGCTCGTTCAGCTCCATGAAGGCTTCGGAGATGTTGTGCGTCTCGGCGTTGAGCGTCTCCGCACTCTTCTACCAGGGCACACATACACACAGACACAGGCAGAGGCTTGGCGCTGCTCCCCCAGCCCCCCAGCACCCCTGCCCAGAGCCCTCCTCACCACCAGCTCCTCCAGCCCCCCAGCACCCCTGCCCAGAGCCCTCCTCACCACCAGCTCCTCCATGACTTGGCGCATGGGGGCTGTAGATGCGTGCCACAGGAGTCCCGTGTGGTTGACCTGTAGCTCCACCACGCACTCCATCGAGCGCTTCGTCTCCATCAGGTTGTACCAGAGGTTGGCCCCGGGTCCTGGTGGCAGCAGGGGTGGCTCAGAGCCCAGCAGCTCTCAGGAGCCCACTGGGGGACACAGGGATATGGGGGGGACCCTACCGTTGTAGATGGCAGCGAAGACAAAGGAGAGAACGTAGAGCCGACCCTCCTTGCCCAGGAACTTGGGCACCATGAGCATGTTGGCACAGCGGAAATGGGGGGACGTGGCCCAGCCCAGGGCAGTCACCCCTGTGCAGAGCAGAGAGCTGAGCCCACGGTCCCCACAGAGAACCCCCTGCTCTGGGGGTTCTGACGGTTCTCAGATGGGGCTTCTGATGGTCCCCATGCCCTCAGTCCCCTCCCTGCCCCATCCTCACCTATCAGCCACCAGGTAAGCTTCACCTTCAGCTTCTCTGATATGTCCAGAGGCATGATGAGGAAATGGCAGATCCCTGGAACACCCAACAATATTCCTCATTCTTCCTAACGTTCCTAATGTTCAAATTCTCCCATTCTTCTAATATGGCTAATTCTTCTTCAAAGACTTAAAAACTCACCAACAATTTGCCAATAGTTGGTAACACAAACCTTATCTCATAAGGTTTGTCTCATAATCTGACAGGGAAAAATCCATCCGCTCAAAAGAGACACCCACAAACAGTAATCACACATTACATAAATAATCTACTCATTACAGTGCCAACAAACAAAAAAATACAAAATAGTCATGACAGCATTATTACAGAACTTCAAAACACAAGATTAGAAGTCTCTACATCAAAAGTCCAAAAATAATCTCACCACAGAAATACTTAAAATTAAAAATCATAAAACAAACAAGCTACAAATATAAAACTCAAAAACAATGTTAACAATTTAAAAGAAATCAGTTAGATCAGGCCAATTTTAGAGATCGCTAATGATAAACTTACACCACTTTTCAACTTATTAAAAAGAAGCTACAACATCAAATCTCCCAGAATCCTCACACCTAAAGGCCAAAAAGCCCTCAAGAAAATTACTAAAGCCCTTCAGCAAAAACAAGCACAACAATGTGCAATGCCACAACATGTACAAAATGTACAAAAATTTTTGTAGTGTACAAAATCAAAAATGGGATGGGACTGCTGTGGAATGCAATCTTGAGCTGTTTATTTTCCAGCATCAGTCTCATTCCATGGTGATGACAATGGGAAGATGCCAGCAGCTCACATCCCCAGCAGCAGACCAAGAACTTAATGCTACAACTCACTTTAAAAGTTTTTTGACCAATCTCACAAAGCAAAAGCACATTGACAGTAGTTCTATCCAACCACTATAATCACATGTACCTTTGGTTAAAACAATGCTTACTTATTTAAAATACAATACCTGCTTGTGAGCCTTAAAACAGAACACACAGAGTTCCATTATTAAGCTTAAAACTTCCTAATATCTCACTAGATGTACTTTTCTGTAGCTTAGGGAGTTATTCTAGACAAGCGTTAATCCCTTTGGTTTTATTTGTCCTTACTTTGGAGATAAGTTGGGAAATTATAATTTATTATTATTCACTTATTTATAGTTTATTATTTATTTAAATGTCTATTCTATATAGATATTAATAATAGCATTTATTTAATTATTATTTTTCTATTTTTTGTCCTCAATTTTCTCCCAAAGTTTTTCCCAAATTATTTCCAAATTAAGGACCATTGTTCTATTTGTCTTTACTTCCTACAGCTCACATAACTTTTCTGCTGATAAATCTTCTGGCTACTGCTTAGCTCTAAATTGTTCTGTTGTCATGTCTGGAGATGGGGAGATGAGTGTTGGGGACCAGCAGTCCCAGTGTGTGGGAAATGGGTTAGAAAAATTGATAGAACATTTATAATATAGAAAAATTTTAATATAGAATAGATATATAGATATAGATATATAGATATAGATATAGATATAGATATAGATATAGATATATGGATAGATAGATAGATAGATAGATAGATAGAGATATCTTGATATATCTATATATTGCTATATTTCTATATTTCTATATTTATATATTTATATATTTATATATTTATATATAAATATATTTCTATATTTATATACAGATACATAGGTAGATATAGATATAGATAGAGATAGAGATAGAGATATATAGAGATATAGAGACAGAGATATAGAGATATAGAGATATAGAGATATAGATGCAGATATAGATAGATACAGATAGATATAGATATAGATATAGATACAGATACAGATATAGATATAGATATAGATATATGGATGGATGGATGGATGGATGGATGGATGGATAGATAGATAGATAGATACAGATATGGATATAGATACAGATACAGATAGATACATATAGTTATATAGATAGATATAGATATAGATATAGATATAGATATAGATATAGATATAGGTATATAGATATATAGATATAGATATAGATATAGATATAGATATAGATATAGACATAGACATAGACATAGACATAGATATAGATACAGATATATGTATGTATGATCTATATAATATAGAAAATTGATAGCAGTTCTGCTGTCTCTAAGACCCGCCTTTTGCAGCTTTCCCAAACCCTGTGACTTTAGTGATTCCCACACTCACCGAGGCCGAGGAACATCCCGAAGCCGGCTCCCAGGAAGGCTTTCCTGCAGCGGTACTGGTCGGGCCGGCTCCAGAGGAAGCGGCTGCACGGGCCGGGCAGGACCGAGAGCACCACTCGCTTCAGGGCTGGGAGGGGACACAGGTGTCAGCCCTGCCCTGCCGCTGCCCTGCCGGGGACAGGAGAGGTGGCGGAGCTCACTGGTGTTGGGAGGCTTCTGAGCACGGGATTCTGCTCCAGAATCGATGCCCGGGGGATGCTCCGATGGCGAGGGAACACGCTCGGGTGTTTCTAACACCACCACCTCCTTCAGCTCCCTGTCACTGCTCGCAGTTTCATCCTCGTCGTCAAAGTCGGGTCTGCAGGTGGGGAGAGGAGTGTTGGGGAGCAGCAGTTCCAGTGGGTGGGAAATGGATTTATAGAAAATTTTATAGAAAATTTATAGGATAGAAAAAAATTTAATATATAATATATATGTGTATATATGCATGTATGTACGTATGTCTGTATGTGTATATATATCATATAAAATAACTATTTAAAATATTTATAGTATATATATGCATAATATATATAACATAGAAAAATTATAATATAGTAGAAAGTTTTATAGAAAATTTATAATCTAGAAAAAATTAAATATAGAACGTATATATATGTCTATATAAAATACATCGAAAATTCAAAATATAGAAATAGAATATAGAAAATTCTATAGAAAATTTATAATCTAGAAAAAAATAAATATAGAATATATATAATAGAAACCATTTATAATATAGAAATATAGGAAATTTTATTAAAATATTATATAGAAAAAATTAATATAGAATATATATAATACAGAAAATTTATAATATAGAAATAGAATATAGATAACTTTATCAAAAACTTTAATAAAGAAAAAGTAATATAGAATATATATAATGTATATATCTAATATATATAATGTGTATATATATAAAATATATATAATATAGAATTTCATAACATAACAATATATAACATTTTATTTAAAATTTTAATATAGAAGATATAGGTATATATATGTATATATAATATAGAAAATTTACAATATAGAAGTAGAATATAGAAAATTTTATCAAAAAATTCTATAGAAAATTATGTACAGAAAACTTTTTTTAATTATAGAACATTTTATAGATATTTATAGAAAATTTATAGACTTTTAAAATAGAAATTTATATATAGAAAATTTTAGCAGGTTTTTTTAATTATAGAAAATTTCACAGACATTTGTAGAAAATCTATAGAAAAATTTTAATAGACAATTTAATAGAAATTTATGGAAAATTAATAAAATTTTATACATATAGCATTTTTTTACATTTATTTTAAATATTGAAAATTCATAATGTTTGACAGAACTTTCGAACTGATAGAAAATATTTAAAGTTTAAATTTAATAGCAAATTTTTAAAGTTTGACAGAAGGTTCACAGAGTGTGTATTTGTATGTAAACTTTGAGATAAGAAATGTTGATTTAGAAATATTATAGGACAGACATTGTTGAGAGAGAAATGGAACTAGAAACAAGTTTTAAAGGATGGTTTTCCAAATAAGATAGATACTTTAGAGAAATAAAAGAATGAAAATACATTGTAGTAGGACCCACAAGGGGTAATTTTAGATTATTCATTTTAAGTTATTTATAGTATGCTGTGGTTAAAGCTAATAGGCAAAGAAAAATTTATAGTGTATTGTAATTCGGATTGTGATTGTAATTATAACATCTGTATTGTCTCACCCTTCTCATGAGACTGAAAATAAAAGTTTTTAAAACACCTCTCAGTTGCCCCATCTTTGAGTCTGAAAAAAGTACAATCCAACACCAGTGCTGGAAGGGAAGGAGGACATTGCCATCCCCACAGGCAGCCTGTCACTGTAATATTTTCTGGAAAAATCCTTTTGTCAGGATTTGTCTCCTGGGAAACTGAGAAGCCTCATAAAAAAAGGAAAACAATTTTATCTCATTTGCTTCTCCTGTGTTTTGCTGCTTTGGAATGAGATTGTTTATCCAACAGGTGATTTTTCATGTCAATTGTTTTGACTTAATGACCAATCACCGTCAAGCTGTGTTGGGACTCTGGAACTCTGGAAGGAGTCATGAGTTTTCTTTAGTATCTTTTAGCCTTCTGTAAGTATCCTTTCTGTATTCTTTAGTTTAATTTAGTATTCTTTAATATAATATAGTATCATAAAATAATAAATTAGCCTTCTGAGAAGATGGAGTCAGATTTATCGTTCCTGCCTTTGTCAGGGGTCTCAGAAAATACTACAGCAGCCCTCACCTGGAGAGCAGCCCCTCGCTCTCCTCCTCCTCCTCCTCCTCCTCCAGGTGCTCCTGCAGCCTCCTGGATGTTCTGGAGGGGAACGTCCAGCTGCTGATGATGTCCTTGATGCGCTGCAGCAGCTGCTGCCCTCGCTCCCTGCTCCGCTGTCTCCTCACCACTGGAGATGCGTCCTCCACAGCGGCCTGCTCTGCTGTCTCCTCCTCACTCGAGTCCCTGTGGGGGCACAGAGGGCAGGGCTGAGCTGCAGCCCCCCCCCCCACACTCCCTGCAGCCCCCCAGGCCCGGGTAGGCTCCCAGCATCCCTCTGCTCACAGCTCCTCATCCCCAGAGTCCGGGTAGCTCAGGGGGGCCATGCAGACGGAGCAGACGTTGTTCAGGGTTTTGTAGCAGTCGCTGCAAAACAGCCCTGTGGAAAATGGGGATGTCAGGGTGGAATTTTCTGGAGAGGGGGAATTTTCTGTGGGGGTTCCTACCTTTGCAGTTGAGTGTGATGCAGGCAATGAAATCTGGCCGCTCTGCCATCCCACAGGTCAGGCAGTGTTTGCGCTGGATGCCCGCGCGGCGAGCGAGGCGAGCTAGGAGAGGGAACCTGCAAGCACGTGGGGCAATGCCATCCCAGAGGTCCTTGCCACAGACCCTCAGGGATGATGCTGCCCCTTTTGCATCTCCTGGAAGAGCTTACCTGGAGATGAGGATAAGGAAGAGCCTGCTCTTCCCGGTGTCGGCCAAGCGCTTCGTGCCCCCTCGGCTCAGGGCAAACACCGCCCATTCCCGCCGTGCCCGGATGATGTTGTGGAGGAAGGCCAGGCGCTCCTGGCATGGAGGGGATGGGGTGAGGGCAGCTGGTGGGTCAGGGAGTGTGCAGGGACACACACACGTGCACAGGGGACTTCTCACCATCTCACGGGATGGGAAGTAGTAGGCACACACGGCCCGGCGCAGGCGTGCCATGTAGGAACCGAAAACGGCGATGAAGAGCCAGATACCGTACAGGATTCCTGGTGGGAAGAAAAAGAGTTAAGTGGGGAGGGCACCCCCCTACAGCCCCCCCACCCACCTGGGTCGTTGAGGGTGCAGTGGCCTTGGTCTGCACACCTATGGTGATGTAGGTGGCATGGTCGGGCTCCACGGGCTGGATGAGGCAGACCTGGGACAGCACCGAGACCTCGCCCTCCTGCAGCGTGTTGAAGGCAGAGACCAGGTCCTTGTAAATCTCACTGGTGTAGCCCGTCCCGTTGACGCTGATGGTCATGGTCGACGGCGCTGTGGGCGAGCAGCTCAGACCTGGGTCCATCCCACAGCCCTGACCCTCAGCCAGCAGAGCACCCAAGGGTGCTGCTCACCCCTGGCAATGATCTCCGCGCTCAGCTGGTGCCGGAACAGGTCAAGGAGCCAGAAGATGCTGTAGTCAGCCAGGATGATGCTGAGCCCCAGCAGCGTGTGGCGCAGGAACCCAAAGAGCTGAATCCCATACTGGCTTCGCTCAGCCTTTGACAGCCACAGCGCACCTGCACAGCCACAGGAGCACCGTGAGGCCATGTCAGGGGCTCAGGTTGGGCTGGGGGATACCCTCGAGGGTGGGACTGACCTGGGGGGATGTAGCGGCCCCTCTCCCGCCCCGACAGGGGCAGCACGGTGGGTTTGCCCTGCTCTGCACACCGCAGGTCCATCTCCACAAAGCGCCGCGTGATGTAAACGTTGTCAAAGGTGTCGTCCCGCAGGTAGCGGCGCCGGTACTTAACCGCGCTGAGGGCACGGGGGGGAAGATGAGAACCTCCACACCAGGTCCCCATCCCCGTGGGTCATCACCAGGGCACTACTCACCGGTACCACAAGAAGAGGACGGCCAAGAAGGAGATGTAGGAGAAGAGCTCCAGGAAGCGGTGGTAGGGCTCCATGTGGTGCTGCACGGCCTCCATGATATCAGCAGACACCTCTCCCAGGCTCTTGCTGGCGTTGAGGTTGACGCTGAAGTGGTGCATGACTGTGATGTTGAACTCAAACTCGGCACGGACACGGTTCAGGGCGTCCGTGAGGGCTGCAGAGGGGACGAGAGGTGCTGTGCATTGCAGCTGGATCCAGAAGAGAGGCGCAGAAAAGGACCCGTGCAGTGGTTTTGGTTTGTTAATTTGAGATTTTGTTAGTTTTGATATTTTTTGGGTTAATGTGCTAAAGAGTGTGGTGGCTAATAACTAATGTACTTATTTCTTGTTGTGAGGTAGGATTAGGAGAAAGGCAAAGTAGGTTTAAAATTTTAAAAGGGTATAAAGAAAAATGTATTAATCGTAACTTAAAGAAAGAGTAAGAATTAGAATAGATAATATAATAACAATTAGAACAAAACTTTTAGAATACTCCTCTTCTTATAACCTTTTTTTCTTGCTGATAATGTAAAGAAATAAAATTTTAGTTAGTTTACTACTTTTTTAATAGTCTTTTTTTTGTTGTTGTTTATTTAGGGATAGTGGTTTAAAGTTTTGTATCACTTCCGTAGACGTCTCTCATGTAAAACAGTGACAACCCCCGACCCCCACATGGCACTGGATACTCACGGTTTGCAAGGTTGGCCCGGACGAACTTCTGGATGTACTTTGGGATGGTGCAGAACATGAATGAAACTGCAGAGAGGGTGGAATCTCTGTAGGGCTGGGCCCCCATGATGGGGACACATCTGCCCCATCAACCCCATTAGCCCCCCGTGGCAGAGGGACAGGGACTCACGAGTGCTGATCATGCCGCAGAGGGCCTTGAAGGTGATGATAACGTAGCAGATGTGGAAGAGGAGGGGCAGGGCTCGCTCACACCTGTCCCTGGCCTTGTCTATGTAGCGATAGCAGCTGGTCTTGGGATCCCCCAGCTCGCGGTTGCAGATGTTCCCAGCCCTCGACAGCCACATCCAAACGTTGCGCAGGGCCCGGGCTGTGGGCAGGGAGGGGGCATTGGAGACAGGGATGGAATGAGAGGAGGGTAAGGGGGTGCTGGGGCTGGGGACACCCCCAGGGGTCCAACGCTCACCAATGTGTCTGGTGGAGTCTGTGATGGAGCGGATGAATTTACGGACACGGTCACCCAGCACCTTGGCATTCTGGCCAATCTCCTTGATCTTCCTCTGCAAGTCTGCAGAGAGAGGGGACACCTGAGCATATCCCATAGCCTGAGGCTGTCTCTTCTCCCCAGGAAGGGCGCCTCCAGTCCCTCCACCTTTCCCCAGCCCCCTGCTCACTCAGCAGTGGCTCCTTGGCACGTTGCAGCCGCTCGGCCGTCTGGTTTTGGGCCAGCTCGGCCCCACACGACAGCGCCTTGGCGAGCTGGGAGACGTTGTGCATGAGATTGGTGCCAGGGCCTTGCACGGTCAGGCACAGCGCCAGCATCATGACCATCATCTTCCCCTCCTCTGCAAAGACGGGGCAAGAATCAGTCTCATAATCTGACAGGGGAAAATCAATCAATCTCATAATCTGACAGGCAAGAACCAGTCGCATAATCTGACAGCAAAAAATCAGTCTCATAATCTGAGAGGGAAAAATCAATCATTCTCATAATCTGACTGGCAAGAATCAGTCTCATAATCTGACAGGGAAAAATCAATCAATCTCATAATCTGAGAGGGAAGAATCAATCTCATAATCTAACGGGGAAAAATCTGTCTCAAAATTTGACAGTGAAGAATCAATCTCATAATCTGATAGCAAAGAATTAATCTCATAATCTGACAGGGCAACAATCAGTCTCATAATTTGACAGGCAAGAATCAATCTCATAATTTGACAGGGAAAAATCAGTCAGTCTCATAATCTGAAGGTTGTGACTTCCATCCTCACACAGGGCACCACTAATGTTGGTTATCTAACTTCTTTTTTGTTTCTGTTAGGGTTGGGATTGAAAGCACTCAAGATGATATTTCGTGTCTGGATTTAGATGTTTATTATTTTTTTATCTATACTAGAGTTTTACAAGTTGTGAGTTCTACAGTATTTTACTAATAAATTACAAAATGGTTTTGTATCTCTTTTTACAAGGTCTTTAAAGGAAAAATTATCTAATTAAGAAATAACACAAATTATTTTTATTTTTAACTCAATAACTAATAATTTGTTTTTTGCAATGTGGACTTCTTAAAGTTTAATTATAAAATACTACTTAGATTTATGAAGAAGAAGGTGAAGAAGAAGGATTAGCTACTGTCTTAAATGGCTATCTTAATTTTATATATATTACTATATTTAAAAACCTTCAATTCAGCTTTCTGCTAGGTGATATTACACACTTCTATTTCAACTGCACAGTTATAATTTTATTATTAATCTGTTACATATAACTAATCTACTATATATAATTTATAATCTTATTATTAATCTGTTACATATAACTAATCTGCTATATATAATTTATAAACTTATTATTAATCTGTTATATATAACTAATCTGCTATATGTAATTTATAATCTTATTATTAATCTGTTATATATAATTACATTATTAATCTGTTATATACAAATAATCTGCTAAGTATAATTTATAATCTTATTATTAATCTGTTATATATAAATAGTGTTACATATAACTTAGAATTTTATTATTAATCTGTTATATATAATTTATAATTATATTTTAATCATATTATTAAATTATATTATAACTTATTAACTGATACATATAACTAATCTGCTAAATATAATTTATAATCTTATTATTAATTAATTTTGGAAACTTTTTTTATGGGTTTAGATCAAATGTGGTGTTCTCTTGAGGGTCTGTGTTTTTTAACCCAGAAAAAAACCGAAAATTTTTTAGTATCTATGGCTCTAACACAGTCCTGGTGCTCAGCCAGGAGCTGGCATCCCCTGGCGTCCCCTGGCATCCCATGGTTGCTCACTGGTGAAGAAGTGTGGCAGTGCCAGCAGCACAACCATCCGCGTTTTCATGGAGAAGGCCATACCCAGGCCCATCCCCGCGCCCATGAAGACAGTGACGCTCAGGCAGTACCAGACATTGTGGCCCTGCACCAGCAGCACCAGGGCCCCGTAAATGCTGGCCAGCAGCAGGCCCAGCGTGAGGCCGCCCAGGCTGCGGGCGAACTCCTGGGCCTTGCTGGGCTCCTGCGGCCTGCGCTTGGCCCCGGCCCGTGGGGCCTTCTCCTTGGGCAGGCCCCGCCGGGCCCGCAGGGCTTTGCCCAGACCCGACAACAGCCTCATGCCGAGGCTGCTGCTGCTCCCTCCAGCTTTGTCTGGGTGGGAGAACAGCAGGGTGAGCGAGAGGTTTCCAGGGTGCTGCTGCACCGTTGCAGGTCCTGCCTGACGGTTTCCGTTGTGCTCGAAACCCCTCGGCAGTTTCAGTTGAGCTTTGCTCAACGCACTGGGTGCGTTGGACTCTCTGAGCTCCTCAGGGAGGGAAATGAATGCAGGCGTTTGTCAGGAAAATTAATCCACAAACACCAGAGGTTTCTGTCCAAAAAAGAGACAGAGGAGTCCGGTAACTTTATTCAAACAAAGGGAGAGGCCACGAGGCATTCCCCTGGGTCTTAAACTTTTGGGGTCGCAGTCTCCTTTTTATCCCAATTTCCCTCTCACTTTCCCCATTTCTGAGGTACTTGAGAGGTACAGACTTCCCAGAACACCTGATACCAAAGATTCCCCTCTAATGTATAACCCTCCCTTGTAATTTTTAATTTCTTATGGAAGTTAGCCTCATGGAGAGGCTGCTGCTGCTCCCTCCAGCTTTGTCTTGGTGGGAGAACAGCAGAGTGAGCGAGAGGTTTCCAGCGTGCTGCTGCACCGTTGCAGGTCCTGCTTGGTGGTTTCCATTGACTTTGGAACCCCTGGGCAGTTTCAGCTGAGCTCTGCTGCACTGGGTGCATTGGAATGCAAGACTCTCTGAGTTCCTCAGAGAGGGAAATGAATACAGGACCTTGCCAGGAAAATTAATCCACAAACCCCATAATCAGAGGTTTCTGTCCAAAAAAGGAGACAGAGGAGTCCTTTTACTTTATTTGAATAAAGGGAGAGGCCACAGGGCATTCCCTTGGGGTGTCTCCAATTTTTGGACTAAGCAGCCTCCTTTTTATCCCAATTTCTCTCTCTCTTTTCCCATTTTTGAGGACCTTGAGAGGTACAGACTTCCCAAAACACCTGATACCAAAGATTCCCCTCTAATGTATAACTCAAACTCCAGCTTGGGACTCTATACTAGAAAAGCTTTTAACACGGATTTTCACACCCTGAACTCTTGCCTTCCAACTGATGTATTCATGCAATGAACAACTTTACAGCAACCACAGCTGCTCATGTCTCTTTCAAGATGCCAGGCCCAGTAAAAACTCAACACCCTGATGTTCATCTTCCCAACAGAGAAATTCTGTATAATTACGTGTCAGTAATTGCAGGTTTAATAAGCCTCAGCAGTTGTAGAGAGAAGAAACTCCAGCCAATAAATCAGTGGGGACCAGAGCCCATGGGACACTGGAGACACAAATCAGGGACATTTGGCCACACAACCATGAGATGGAGAGGAAAAAACAAGGCCAGGCATCAGAGGCATCAGCCAAAAGGGCAAAGTGGCTAATTGCAGCAGGAGAAGATCACAACCACTGAGTCAAGAAACCCACTGACCCAAAAGGAGAACACTGGTTCTCCTCCACCCTAATTAGCATGAGAAGCAATAGACTCATTCAACCAATAGAAGAGAAAATACTAATTAATACTAATTAATGAGGAACTGTGTGACTTGCAGACCATGAATGTTTAATACTTGTTTGCTAAATGTCATAGTTGAGACAGAGACAATACAAAGCAACACACTCCATTTTCAGAAGGCTTCAAACCTGGTTTTATTCTAGTAAGCATGCTTTTTATACATTCTTACAAAACCCATTAGTTTACACTTTATTCATTGGTCAGGAAAGACAAACAAAGTGCTTATTGGAACAGGCAGTTGCAGGTTTCTCTTATTTATCCTTTTTTCTTGGTTTCTATGTCAACGACTTTGGTAGAAAATTCTTTCAGGGGTAAACACGGATCCTCTTCTCAAACTCCTCTCTGGCTCACAGAAATCACTGTAAAACCTCTTCCACATAGAAACAATGAACAGTTTGCTCATTTGGGGTTGCATTGGGGATTGACCCCTGCACAGAACTGAAGATCACTCAAACCCGTGGCTCTGGCTGGGATTGGCCTCTCACACACCAGGGGGAGGAACCCATTTCAGGAGAACATTTTGGTGACCCAGATGGGCCACAAAGCCTTGCTTGGATCATCTTCCTGCTCCCAGAAATGCAGAATGGGATGGAGCAGGACTCCTGTGGTGGGGTGGCAGCTCGTGTCTTGCTCGTGGTGTCACAGACTCCAGGCTCCTGCAGGACAGCAGCAATGCAGGCTGCAGCCCCATGCATGGCATGAAATGGGGTCTGTGGGGTGCATCTGCCACGGGGTTGAAAGAGGATATAGGGAAGATGGAAGTGGGGGTCTTCTGTGTGTAAAATCTGATAAACAGAGAAAGGAAACTAACATCTGTTTCTTTGCTTTAAATATTCCTTTATGTGGACAGTAGTGTTTCATAATAAAGTCAAAGTTTTCTGTGCGGAAAAAGAAGGGGAAGAAAGCTTAAAATTAAGCAACCTCCCTTGACAAAAACCAGTCACAAAGAAGGAGACAAAAAAAAGACCTGACACAATCTTTTCCTCAGTCTTTTTCTTAGTCTCCTTACTTATTTCTGGTTTTAAAAAGGTGAAGGTGGGGCTGTGGGGTGTCTGGGTTGTGAGGGTGGGGATCTCTGCTGTCTGGGATGATGAAGGCGGGGATCTCTGCTGTCTGGGATGATGAAGGTGGGGGTCTCTGCTGTCTGGGATGATGAAGGCGGGGATCTCTGCTGTCTGGGATGATGAAGGTGGGGGTCTCTGCTGTCTGGGATGATGAAGGCGGGGATCTCTGCTGTCTGGGATGATGAAGGTGGGGGTCTCTGCTGTCTGGGATGATGAAGGCGGGGATCTCTGCTGTCTGGGATGATGAAGGTGGGGGCTCTGTTGCACAAGGAGATAAAGGCAGGGCTGGTGACGCTGGGAGATGTGGGGGTCCCTCCTGTCCTGGGGGATGGAGGCAGGGGGCTCTGCCATTCGGGGTGGTGAAGGTGGGGGTCTTCAGTGTACAAGTTGATGAAGGAGGGGTCTCCAGAGCATGAGGTGGTGAAGGTGGGTGCCTCTGCTCTCCGGGATGGTGAAGGTGGGGGTCTTCAGTGTACAGGAAGATGAAGGAGGGGTCTCCAGAGCATGAAGTGATGAAGGTGGGTGCCTCTGCTCTCCGGGATGGTGAACGTCGGGGTCTCCACTCTACGGGATGATGAGGGCAGGGCTCTCGGGATGGGGACGGCTCCCACCCCATCACCACCACCGCCTTGCCAGCCACCCCCAGCCCCTCCCGGCTCACACGGACCCACCCCCGCTCCGCCCCGGCCTGGGCGGTGCCGGAGGAGCGGAACGGGGCCACGGCGCTGGCAGGGAAGTTCCGCCCCCGGGCCGGGCCGGGCCGGGCGGGGTCGGTGCCGGTGCCGGTGCCGGGGCCATGCGCGACGGGAACCGGCGGGGGCGGCCGCGGCGGGGCAGCGCGACCCGGAGCGGCCATGGGGGCCATGGGGCCGCGGCTGCTGCTGGCCGCGGGGCTGCTGCTCGCCGCTGGCACCGGGAGAGCTGCAGGTCAGCGGGGAACCGGGGTCCCGAGCGGGATGCGGGGGGTCGGTGGGGTGCGCGGCTCGACCCTGGTCGGGGCATCGCGGGGATACCCGGGAGGACCGGGATGGGATCGGGAGCTGTAGCCCCTCTGGGAACTCGTTGCCACCTCCTCAGGATGTCCGGGGTGTCCTCCCGGTACGCTCGGTGCGCCCCCCGGTACGCTCGGTGCGCCCCCCGGAATACGCGGTGCCCCCTCCCCGGGATGCTCGGTGCTCCCCCGGTACCCCGGTTCTGTCCCCGGCGCTCTCCGGGCTGGTGTGGCTGTGCGGAGCGGGGTTTGGTGCTCTCTCCAAACCCCTTCCCGTATCCCGGGGCCCTGGGCGGGCAGGGGTTCCCCAAAAGCTGACGGGAAGGAGGGGTCTGAGTCAGCCCAGCCGAGCTCCCAGCCCTGCCCAGTCTCTGTGCTGGTTGTACTGGGCAGCCGGCCGAGGTGATGCAAGGCTTGGCCGAGGAGCCCATTCCGTCCTCCTGCAGCCCCCAAACAGGGGGGTTCCCCCCAGGCTGTGCTGGGAGCCGTGCTGTGAATGTGGGGGTCCCTGTCACTGCTTCCCACCTGTCATGGGGGGCTGCGGGGGTGATGGCTGGGGGGGCTGTAATGCCTGAGTGACCAGAGTTGGATGGGAGACCAGGAGGGTCCAGGGTGCAGGCTGGGGGTCCAGGATGTGCTGGGTGACCTTGGGGGTCCAGGGTGTGATGGGTGACAGGGGTGGTCTGGGCTGTGCTGGGTGACTTTGGGGGTCTGGGCTGTGCTGGGTGTCCATGAGGGTCTGGGCTGTGATGGGTGATCCTGGGGGTTTCTGGGCTGTGCTGGGTGACTGTGATGTGTCTGGGCTCTGCTGGGTGACTTTGGAGCTCTTGGATGTGCTGGGTGTCCTTGAGGGTCTGGGCTGTGCTGGGTGATGCAGTGGTGAGGGCCCTGTGCAGGTGACACAGTGGTGAGGGCCCTGTGCAGGTGACAGCTCGCAGCAGCAGCAGCACAGTGAGGAATCAGGACACTCCTGGTCAGTGACCCCGCGGGTGCTGTGGGATAACCGGACGCTCAGCTTGGCTGAAGCCACCCAGGTGAGCCCCCACCCACATTCCTGGGGTCCCCCACACTTGTGGCAGTGTCTGCACCCTGCCACCTCCCCCTGCCCTCTTCTCAGTGCAGGTCATGTCCTGGTGCCACATCCCCAACACCCAAAAGCAGCGGGGAAGGGAGCCCTGAGCAAAGCCCCCTTCCCCTCCTGTTGCTGGGAGGGACATTTCTGGGTCGGGGTCCGCACCGGGTGGGGCGGAAGGGCCCAGCCCACCATAGGGAGTCTCTCCGGTGTTTCCGCAGCGCTGCACCGGGCAGGAAGAGCGGGAGGAACGGGGTGGGGGCCCCGCTCGGTCCAACCCCCCCCCTTTCCCCGACACAATGAGGCCGGGAGGGAGGGACGCTTCCTGCGGGGAGGGCAGGGCATCCCTTCCGACCGCTCCCTCCGGGCACGCGGCAGGGCCGGGCGGGTCGCGGTGCCCCTGGGGGTGCGTGGGGAGGGGGCAGCTTGGCTCAGGGGGTACCCCCTTAACCACGGCCTGTGCCAGGGGGGGTTCCCCGCCCGTCTGACAGTGCTGCTGGAGCTGGAGGGGTTGCGGCTGCTGCTGGAGCTGGAGCAGAACTGGTGAGTCTGTGGTTCTGGGGGCAACAGCAGGGCGTGGGATGGAGCTCCTGGACCCGTGCAGGGGTGGGGGTCCTGCTGGGACCCTGGGGCTCTGTTCATGGTGTTACTTAGAGTGGGGGTCCCTTATTCACTGTCTCCATCCATGCACAGGTGGGGTGGGGACCCCAGGGTGCACCCACAGCAGGGACATGGGAGGTGCTGAGTCCTCCCTTCCTGCCGGGGCGTGCTCAGGGCAGGGTGAGCTGGGGGTTCCTGCTGTGGGTGACACGAGTCTCTGGCAGGGAGCTGGTGCAGGGCACTGGGGCGCTGCTCTATTACCTGCCTGACGGCACACGGGTGATCCAGGAGCCCAGAGAGCAGGTATGGCCTCCAGCATGGCTGTCACCTGTGCTGTCCCCAAGCTGGGGGCTGTCACACCCCTGTCCCCCCCAGCCTGGGGTGGATCCTGAGTCCTCTTCTCTGCTGCAGGAGCACTGCTGCTACCAGGGGACTGTGCAGGGCTTCCCTGGCTCCTGGGCCGACCTCTGTGCCTGTGCTGGACTCAGGTGAGTCCTCAAGCCCGGTGGTCTGTGAGCCCACTCCCACTGTGCTGATGGTGGGATGGGCTCCATATCCCAGCTCCTCTGTCCTTCCCCAGTGGCCGCCTCGGGCTGTCGGACACCAGGAGCTACACACTGGAGCCAGACAGCAGCAGCCCAGGGCAGCACTTGGCATCCCGGCTTCGGCTGGAGCCACAGAGCTGCAGGCAGGGCTCCAAGCCTGGGGCAGAGGCAACAGAGCCCCCCTGGCCACAGAGGGTAGGTCACCCAGGGGTCTTGCCCCACAAGTGTCCGTGTATCAGCACTCTGACCCCTCTCTGCCCCCAGGGCAAGCGGGCAGCAGCAGAGCAGCGCTTTGTGGAGCTGGTGATGGTGGTGGACCACGCTGCGGTGAGTGCTGGGCAGTGTCCCCACAGCAGGGGCTGCCCTTCCCACAGCCACCCCTCTGACCCCTCTCCCTGTTTCCTCAGTTCCAGAATTACCCCAGCCTACAACGCGTTCACACCCGGACCCTGGAAATTGCCAACCAGGTGGATGTGGTGAGTCGCGGTCGTGTCTGTCCATGCCAGCCCTGTGCGCAGCTGTGCCCCTGCCTCTGCAGTGCTGGGGGGGCTCTGACCCCTCTGTGCCCCCTCAGTTCTTCCGCCCGCTGGGAGTGCGGGTGGCCCTGCTGGCCGTGGAGGTCTGGAGCGAGGGTGACAAGATCGCGGTGGGCGGCAGCGCCCGGGCCGTGCTGGAGCGGTTCCTGCGCTGGCGCCGCGAGGAGCTGCTGCCCCAGCTGCCCCACGACAATGCCCAGCTCCTGACGTGAGTGGGGGACAGGGTGGGGACAGGGGGACGAGTCCATGGCAGTCCCCCAACCCGCTGTGCTCTCTCCCCAGGGGTGCCCACTTCGATGATGTCTCCGTGGGGATGTCGACTCAATCCTCTGTGTGTTCCCCCACGCGCTCCGGGGGGATCAGCATGGTCAGTACCTCTGTCCCCCCTCCCCATCCTCCCACCAGCTGCCCTCCCTGACCCTGCTGTCCCACAGGATCACTCTGTCAGCGTCCTCGTCGTGGCCTCCACTGTGGCCCATCAGCTGGGGCACAACCTGGGCATGCGCCACGACAGCGCCGGGCGCCTCTGCGACTGCGGCGACCTCCGGCACGACCGCGGCTGCATCATGGCACCGCCCACGGGGTGAGGGCAGCGGGCAGCCCTTCGGGGAGCTGGGGCCAAGCCCCTTCCTCACCTCACCTCACAGGCCCTTCCTGCCTCTGCAGGTTGACACCTGGCTTGAGCTTCAGCAACTGCAGCCGGCAGGACCTGGAGCGCAGCCTGCAGCAGGGCCAGGGCTGGTGCCTGTCCAATGTCCCCGAGCCCCAGGCCCTGACTGGGAGCCCCACCTGCGGGAATCGCTTTGTAGAGCTGGGCGAGGAATGCGACTGCGGCCTCAGCGTGGTACGGAGGGCTCTGGGTAGGCCTGAAGCCCTGAAGCCACCCCATTTCTCCATGGCTCTGCCCTGGGGTGTCTGGGGCTGGCAGGGTGGTTTCCACCAGTGCTGGGTGCTGGTGGCACCCACTGACTGCAGCCTCCCCACCTCAGGAGTGCACTGATCCTTGCTGCAACAGCAGCTCCTGCCAGCTGATGCCAGGGGCCGTGTGTGCCACTGAGGATGCCTGCTGTGAGGACTGCCAGGTGTGTGGGTATGGGCACCCGTGCCGTGGGCACACCAGCCACTCCCCATGGTGGGCGAGTCTCCTCACTCACCCCGTTTATCTGACCATGTCCCCCTACTCACCCCATTTATCTGACCATGTTCCCCACTCACCATGTTTATCTGACCATGTCCCCCACTCACCTTGTTTATCTGACCATGTCCCCCACTCACCCCATTTCTCTGACCATGTCCCCCCACTCACCCTGTTTATCTGACCATGTCCCCCCACTCACCCCGTTTATCTGACCATGTCCCCCCTTTCACCAGGTTTATCTGACCATTTTTATCAGACCCTGTCCCCCACTCACCCCGTTTTTCTGACCATGTCCCCCCACAGCTGCGCCGTGCTGGCCACGTGTGTCGGGAGCCGCTGGGCGAGTGTGACCTGCCCGAGTTCTGTGACGGGGTCTCACGGCGCTGCCCCCCTGACACGTTCCTGCAGGACGGGCAGCCCTGTGCCAGCGGCCGGGCACGCTGCTACAGCGGGGCCTGTGCCACCTACGAGGGGCAGTGCCAGCAGCTGCTGGGGCCAGGTAGGTAGAGCAGGGCCGGGGTGGGGTGCTGGCAGCTAGGTAGGGGTGCTGAGGGTCTCTGCCCCTGCTGCAGGTGCCAGTCCTGTCTCCAGCTCCTGCATGGCGGCCCTGAACACAAGAGGGGATGAACGTGGGCACTGCGGGCAGCTCTCCAACGGCTCCTATGTCACTTGCACCCAGCAGTGAGTGAGGTCCCTGTCCTTCTCCATGTCCCCTTTGCCACGCCCCCTGCCCTGACCCCTCTGTCCCTGCAGGGACACCAGCTGTGGGATGCTGCAGTGCCAGCGCAGCAGCTCCCGTGGGAACAGCCCAGAAGGGTCCTGCCAGGGCACCACCCTGCCCGGGGATGAGGATGTGACAGATGCAGCCATGGTGCTGCCTGGCACCACCTGTGGCCCTGGGAAGGTGAGCAGTGGGGTGACAGGGAAGGGAGCAGGGGGAGTCTCCCAGTGCTGACACCCCATCCCCTGCAGATGTGCCTCCAGCACCGGTGCCAGGACGTCTCCGTGCTGGGTGACCAGCAGTGCCAGAGCAAATGCCATGGGCACGGGGTGAGTGTGGGGCTGGGGAGCGGCTGTGGGCAGTGGGGAGCTGCCCCTCAGGGGCTGAGCTGAGCCAGTGTCACCCACCCAGGTGTGCAACAACCACGGGCACTGCCACTGTGAGCGGGGCTGGGCCCCCCCAAGCTGTGACAGCCCCGGCGTGGGGGGCAGCGAGGACAGCGGCCCTGCCGGCCTTGAGCGAGGTGAGGGACAAGGGCAGCGCAGAGAATGGAGCTTTGTGTGGTGCCAGGGGGGGTGCTGGGCACGGCGGGGGCTGACGTGCTGCTCTCCCGCAGGGGGAAGCGCCCTGCCCACGGCCCTGCTGCTGAGCGCGCTGCTGGGGCTGGCGCTGGCACTGGGGCTGTGCCGTGCCCGCCGCGCCGGCCTGCACAAGCGCCTCTGCCAGCTTGGGAAAGGCACCTCCTGCCAGTACAGGTACCAGGGACAGGGGGGCACACGGGGGGGTGCGTGGGGGGCACGTGGGTGTTGGCACGCTCGGCTCTGCATGCGTGTGCCAAGGCACACCGGTGGCACGCGGCTGCCATGCTCACCTCTGCATGCGTGTGCCGTGACACACAGGTGACACACTCACTTCTACGTGTGTGTTGTGACACGCAGGTGGCACACATCCCTCTCTGCATGCGTGTGCCGTGTCATGCAGATGGCACGCTGGCCCCTGCACGCGTGTGCCAAGGCACGCAGGTGGCACACAACACCTCTGCACGCGTTCGCCGTGGCGCATCAGCGGCCTGCTCGACTCTGCTCACGCGTGCTGCGACACACGGGTGGCACTCCCACCTCTGCATGTGGCACGCAGGTGGCACGCTCAGTCCTGCATGCGTGTGCCCTGGCATGTGAGCACACACACACACGTGTCCCCCGTGGTGGCTGCCTGAGCGCGGTGCACACGTGTCCCCACCATCCATGTGTGTGTTTGTGCGTCCCCAGCGCAGGTCACAGCCCCGTCACCCCACGTCCCCGCGGCTCCTCTCGCCCCCCAGCCCCGGGCTGAGCCCCCCACTCTTCTCCCCACAGTGCTGAGACCCGGGTGCGGTTCCTGGGTCCCGGAGCCGCAGACGGCTGGAGCGGGTAACGTCACCGCCGGCGCCCGGGCGTGGGGCTGTCCCCGAGCCGTCCTGCTTCGCAAGGCCTCCGGTGCTGCGCTCTTCCCCTGGCAGTGCCCGTGGGGTGTGGGGCAGCCCCAGGGTGCGGGGTGTCGCATCTTCCGGCGCCGAGGGGTTCGTTTCTCTTGGGCTTCTGCTGGTGTCGGTGTCGCTCGGTGGCCGTGCGGGGTTCCCCAAACGCCCAGAGCGAGCAGGGTCTCATCCTGGGTTTTTCCCTGCAGGATCTCACAGCCAGAGCCCACGTCGGGCAGTAGCCAAGGTCCCCCTGCACGTCCCCGGCCCCCGCAGTGGCGGCAGGCCACGGAGCTGCAGGTCATGCATGGCAGCAAGGTGAGGATGGGGGTAGCAAGTGCCCAGTTCTCTTCAGTCCTCGGGTGCCAGCTCAGAGCATCCCATGTGTGGGGATATCCCACTCCTTGGCACACAGAGCAGCCTGGCACGGCCGCTTGGCACAGCCAGGATTGGAGCCTGTCCCAGCAAGGGCTGTGCACTGAGTGAGGGGGGTCTCTGTCTCTGCCTGGCGGGAGGGGGTTCTCCGCATGCTGCATGGCTTGCCCCCCCTCTCCCTCTCTCCGCAGCCGGCTGCCCTCGGCTCAGCCCGGCCTGATCCGCCCTCCCGGCCTCTCCCGCCGGACCCTGTGCCCAAGGTAATGCCCGGGCAGGGCGGGGGGCACCCCCCAGCCCACCCCGGACCCGCTGCATGTCTGGCTGCGCTCCAGCTCTCGGGGACCTGTGTGACACGGCTGTCCCCAAACCCCTCCAGCCCAGCGGGACGCTGGTTCCCGCGCTCCCCCACTTGTCCCCCGCTGTCACACTGTCCCTCTCTCTCTGCCCAGGCCCCCCCCTCGGACAGGCCGCCCCCCCCCACACGCCCGCTGCCCGCAGACCCTGTGCTGCTGAGCGCTCAGGTAACGCAGCAGCACCTGCGTGTGGGGCTGGAGGCCATTCCCACCCCCGAGTCCATCGGGGGGTCAGCCCCTCACCGAGCTTTGACCCTCCTCATGGCCTTGCAGCCCTCAGGTCCAGCCAAGCCGCCCCCACCACAGCGGCCGCTGCCCTCGGACCCCCCGGGCCCTTCGGTGTCCCGCAGTGAGAGCCCCCCTGGGCACCCCTATGTCACCGTGATTCCTGCCAGGTGAGCACAGGACGGCTGGAAGCTCTGGGAGGTGTGAGGGGGTGATATGGGGTGTGAGGGGGCGATGTGGGGTATGAGGGGGCCATGGGGAGTGTGAGGGAGCGTCGGGGGTTGTGAGGGAGCTCCGGGGGCTGTGAGGGGACAATGCAGGGTGTGAGGGAGCGATGGGGTGTGTGAGAGGGCAATGTGGGGTGTGAGGGGCGATGCAGGGTGTGAGGGGCGATGCGGGGTGTGAGGGAGCAATGCGGGGTGTGAGAGGGATCCGAGGAGTGTGGGGGGGCAATGCGGCGTGTGAGGGGGCGATGCGGGGTGCCAGGATGTGGCCCTGCAGTGGCCTGAGAGGAGTGCGGGTGGGGGAGAGGCGGTAGCCAGGAGAAATGAGGGGCCAGAACAGGGCGCGAGAGGAGAGAGGATCAGGGTGGGGATGCAGAGCAGGGGACGGGGGAGCTGCAGGGGGAATTGTGCCGACCCCACCCTCACCCCAGCGCCCTCCCTTCTCCTGCCAGGCCCGCGCCGGCCCCGCCAGAGGCCTGAGCCGCGGGCAGGGAATGCGCAGCGCTGGATCCGCGGGGAAGGCCGAACCCCGCCGGGCCCCGCCGCCCGCTCTTTCTCCCGCCACGTCAATAAAGGGGCTGTGAGCCGCCTCTGCGCTGCCTCCGCCGCACCGGCACCGGGGCACCGCGACAGGGGGGAGCGGGGCGGAACTACAACTCCCGGCAGGCCCCGCGCCGGAACCGGGGCTCCCGAGCTCCGGCGCCCCCTGGCGGGGACTGCGCGCAGCTGCAGCGGGGGCGGTGTCGGGGGCCACGTGGGCACGGGCGGGGACACGGGGGGACACACGCGAGTGGGCACGTGTGGTGTGTGACAGGGCTGTTCTGTGGGTACACGAGTGTGTGAGAGCTGATCTTTGGGCACACGAGCGTATGAGAGCTGCTCCGTGGGCACGCGAGTGTGTGAGAGCTGCCCGATGGGCACACGAGCGTGTGAGAGCTGCCCGATGGGTACACGAGTGTGGGAGAGCTGCCTGGTGAGCACACGAGTGTGTGAGAGCTGCTTTGTGGGCACACGAGTGTGTAAGGTCTGCCCGGTGGGTACACGAGTCTGCCAGAGCTGCTCTTTGGGCACACGAGTGTGTGAGAACTGCTCTGTGGACACACGAGTGTGTGTAAGCTGCCCGGTGAGCACACGAGTGTGTGAGAACTTCTCTTTGGGCACACAAGTGTGCCAAAGCTGCCCGGTGGGCAGGGACACACATGGGCAGGAGCTGCCACACGTAGGGGCACACGCATGTGCAAGAGCTGCTTAGTCTGTGTGGGCACAGGTTTGGGTGTGTAAGAGCTGCTTTAGGCGCACAGGTGTGTGTTCATGTGTGTAAGAGCTGCTTTATGGACACAGGTGTGTGTGTAAGAACTGCCTGGTGGACAGAGATGTGTAAGTGAAAGCCGCTGTGCGTGCATGGTGACACAAGTCACACCTGGTCACACAAGGGGCTGCCACAAACACACACAAGTGTGCAGGAGCTGCCCTGTGGGCACACTCATGGGCACACACGTGTGCAGGAGCTGCCTTGCAGGCACAAACACACATCAAGAGGAGCTGCCGCACACTCATGGGCACATGTGTGTGTAAGAACTGCGCTATGGGTCTGACACACGCGTGTGCAGGAGCTGCACTGTGTGCTCACCATGTGTGTGCAGGGCACGAACCCACACCTGAACAGGCACAGGTGTGCAAGAGCTGCTCTGGGTGGGCACAGATGTGGCAGGAACATGTGTGAGTGTGAGCATGTTGGGCACACAAGTGTGCAAGAGCTGCTCTGTGTGGGCACAGATGTGGCAGGAACACACGTGAGTGTGAGCATGTTGGGCACACAAGTGTGCAAGAGCTGCCTGGTGGGCAGACACAGGTGTCACATGTGAGCAAGGGCTGTCACACCTGAGCACACGTGTGTGCAGGAGCTGCTCCGAGGACACAAACACACACACGTGTGCAAGAGCTGCCCTACAGGCTTGGTCACAGGTGTCACATGTGAGCAGGAACTATCACACCTGAGCACACGTCTGTGCAGACACACACAAGTGTGCAAGAGCTGCCCTGTAGGCTTGGTCACAGGTGTCACATGTGAGCACACGTGTGTGCAGGAGCTGCTCTGGAGACACAGACACACACAAGTGTGCAAGAGCTGCCAGGTGGGCAGGGACACGCGTGGCCAGCAGCTGCCACCACCACGGGCACACGTGTGTGCAAGAGCCGTCCTGTGTGCGTGGGTACACGTGTGCAAGAGCTGCTCGTGGGCACAGCCCTGCGTGTGCAAGAGCTGCCCGGTGGGCCCGGGCACACGCGTGTGCAAGAGCTGCTCCGTGTGATCTCCCCATGCCGGTGCCGGTACCGGTGGCTGCTGTCCCGGTAACGGCGGGGGGCAGCCGGTATCGGTACCGGGGCGGTGCCAGCTCGGCTGGGGTTTAGCAGGGAGCCGGATTGGACCGGAGCCGCCGGTGCCAGGGCGGTGCCAATGGATGCCAGGCGTGCCGGTACCAGGGATGCTGTTACCGGGGATGCTGAGCAGTGTCGGTCCCGGTGCCGGTGGATATTCACGGTACCGGCTCGGTGTCGGGCTGGGAGGGATACCGGGGAGTTGCCAGGGATACCGGTGCCGGTGGATGTTGGCGGTACCGGCGGTGCCGGACTGGGGCGTGGCCGCTGGTGCCGGTCCCGCTGCCGCTGGGCAGTTACCGGGCTCGGTGCCGGTCTCTATGGCCGTGCCGGTGCCGGTGGGTGCCGGTGCCGCCCGCCAAGGGTTAATGGCAGTCGGTGAAGTTGCCGGGCGGCGGCGCGGCGGGATTGGCCCGAAGTTGTCGGGGCGGGCCGGGCCGTGCCGAGCCCCGCCGGGCCGCCCCGCCCGCGGCCCCCCGCCGCCCCCCGCCGCCGGCGGAGCCATGCGCCCCGCGCCGCTGCTCGGGCTCCTGCTCTGGGCGCCGCTGCTCTGGGCGCCGCCGGTGCGCGGCTTCCGCCACGGCGTCCACTGGAACGGCAGCAACCCCAGGTACCGCCGCCGCCCCCGCCGGCCCCGCCGCCTTTGTACGCCCCGGGCCCGCCGAGCCCCGGGCCCCAGCGAGCTCCGGGCCCCGCCGAGCCCCGCGCCCGCGCCGCCGCCACGGGACGGGACGGGACGGGAGGGGCGGCGGGCGGTGGGCTCCGGGGGGGCGGGGCTGCTGGCCACCGGGCCACCGGGCGGGACCGAGCCGGGGAGCGCCTCCCGGTGGGACCGAGCCCCCGCGCATCCCCGAGAGCAGCGAGCCCACAGGTAATGGCGAGCGGCCCCCGGTGCGCCGAGCCCCCGGGCATCCCCAGCGGCACCGAGCCCCGGGTGGTGCCTCCCGGTGGGACCGAGCCCCGGTGGGACCGAGGCACCGGGCAGCCCCGGGTGTTGTGGGGCGGGTGAGAGGCCCCGGGGGTGCTGAGCTCTGAGCAGCACCGGGCACCGCCGGTGGTACCGAGCCCCGGTGGTACCGAGCCCCGGGCAGTGCAGAGCCCGTGAGTGCCCCAGCTGGTACAGACCCCCGGGTGCCCACGGGGGGCACCGAGCCCTGAGCACCCCCGGTGACACCGAGCTGCTGGGCATCCCTGGGTGCCACCGGGCAGCGAGCACACATGGGTGGTGCTTAGCCCCGGGCACTGCCGGTGGCACTGAGCCCCGGTGGCATTGGTGTCTCAGTGACACCGAGCTCTGGGTGTTCCCTCACCAGTGGGCAGCCCTGGTTGCCCCCAGGCCAGTGGGCACTCCTGGTGGCACCAAGCCCTTGTTGGCACCAAGCTGGTGGGCAGTCCTGGTGCTGCCAGTCTGCCAGTGGTACCCACCTGTGCTGAGCCCGAAGGCCCTTGGTGGCACTGAACTCTGGGCATCCTCTGTTGGCATCAGGCTGCTGGGTGGCACTCTCGGGGCTGTGGGTTTCCATGGTGGGCGCCACTCCAGCCCACACCCTGCCATTGCTGCTAACTGGGAGCTTGGCTGTCACCAGCCCGCCAGGGTCTGGCTCCATCCCTCTTCCCAACCTCCTCCATTTTAGGAATTTCCCAGCTCGGGGCTTCTCAGGGAGCAGGAGGCAGGGTCAGGATGCTGGGGCCTCCTCCCCATGGAGGTCCTGCGCTCTGGGCCTGCTGCCCTGGGGCACACTGGCACATGATGGGCAGGGCTGGGCGTGCAGACGCTGCCCTGCTCCCATGCGGCAGATGGGAGAGGTGAGACCCCACCACCCATGGGTGCCCCGGGAAGGGGGGCTCTGTGTGCCCCTCTGCTGGGTCAGGCAGGGCCCTGTCCCCCTGCCCTGGCCCTGCCCAGGCCCGTCCCAGCCAGCGTCACCCGTGGGATGCTCTGAGTCAGCAGGAGTCTGTGCTCCATCCTGCCCTCGGGGAGCCCCCAGCCTGAGTGGGGTGTCGGGGGTTCAATGCCCCCTTTGCCAGCGCTGCCATCGTGGTGATGAACATTCTGGACTCTGCCAGAGCTGTCTGTGAACACTGGCTGCACTGGGGCCAGCGTGGGGGCTGAGGTCTCCCTGCCAGCGCCACTTTTCCATCCCCAGCCCCAGACTCTCAGCACCAAGCGTGTTCACACGCGTGTGCACGTTCATGTGTGTGTGCCTGCACAGCTGCTCCACCCCGGCCTGGCCGCGCTTGCCGTCGGCCCAACCCTCATCTCCGAGCATCCCCAGCGCTGCCCCCGTGCCCTGCCCGCCCCGTGCCCCCTGCCCCGGCCGCCACCCCCCGCCAGCCCCGGAGCGTCCCTCCGCACGCTCCCCCAGCGCCGTGTCATGTCCGATCAGCGGCCGGCCGGGTGCCTGGGGCGAGGGGCTTTGTGCCCGGCCAGCGTGGCTGCACAAACCCCCCCGAGCCCATTCAGCTCCAGCGGCCTGCGGCTAATCCGAGCTGATGCCTGGCCGTGTCCGCTCGGGGTTTTTTTGGGGAAAAGCCCAGTTCCCTGCTCCGCTGGGGCAGCAGGGCACCCCTCCCAAGGGACCCCCCCCTCCCCAGCTTCTCCTGCCCGGCAGGTTCCTGCGGGACGACTACTCCATCCAGGTGGCCATCAATGACTACCTGGACATCTACTGCCCGCACTACGAGGGGGCCGTACCCGCCGGCCGGGCTGAGACCTTCACGCTCTTCATGGTGGATCGGGAGGGTTATCGCGGCTGCTACGAGACCCCCGGCGCCTTCAAGCGCTGGGAGTGCAACCGGCCCCGAGCGCCCTTCGGGCCCGTCCGATTCTCCGAGAAAATCCAGCGTTTCACCCCCTTCTCACTCGGCTTCGAGTTCCAGCCGGGGGAGACCTACTACTACATCTGTGAGTCCCCTGGGGGCAGCGCTGGGGTCAGGGGGCGCTGGGTGCGATCCTTGGGGTCAGAACGTGTCAGGGGGGCTTGAGTGCGGCTCCCCAGGGTTGGGGGTCACCAGGATCCCCATGGGGTCGAGTTTAGGGCGTGTGGGGTGTCAGGGTACAGCCAGGATGTCACTGAGGTTGAGGGGAACACGGAGGTTCTGGATGATGCCAGGGCTGAGGTGCAGGGGGCTGTGGGTGTCCCGAGGGTGGGGGTACAAGGGGATGGGGTGCAGGGGGTGTCTGGATGCTCTGGAGTGGGGGAATTCATGGAGATGTGGGGTGTAGAGGGGTTCTGGGTGCCCATGGAGGGGGCAAAAGGGGATCAGGCTGCATGGGTGGGGTCTGGATGTCCTGGGGTCAGGGATGTGTGCAGGGTGGGCTCTGGGTGCCTCCAGTTCGGGGTGTCCCTGGTTCGGGGTGCCCCCAGTTCTGGGTTCAGGGTGGGCTCTGGGTGCTCCAGGGTGGGGGCACGAGGGGTCAGGGTGTCCCCGGTTCGGGGTGCAGGGGGGGCTCTGGGTGTCCCTGTTTCGGGGTACCCCCTGTTCAGAGTGCAGGGTGGGCTCTGGTTGTCCCTGGTTCGGGGTGTCCCCGGGTCGGGGTGTCCCCGCTTCGAGGTGCAGAGGGGGCTCTGGGTGTCTCTGGTTCGGGTGCTCCCTGTTCCGGGTGCGAGGTGGGCTCTGGGTGTCCTTGTTTCAGGGTGTCCCCAGTTCGGGGTATTCCCGGTTCGGGGTGCCCCCTGTTCAGAGTGCAGGGTGGGCTCTGGTTGTCCCTGGTTCGGAGTGTCCCTGTTTCAAGGTGTCCCTGGTTTGGGGTGTCCCCGGTTCGGGGTGCAGGGTGGGCTCTGTGTGTCCCTGGTTTGGCGTGTCCCCTGTTCGGGGTGCAGGGGGGGCTCTGGGTGTCCCCGGTTCGGGGTGCCCTGGTTCTGGGTGTGCCCGGTTCGGGGTGCAGGGGGGCTCTGGGTGTCCCTGGTTTGGCGTGTCCCCGGTTCAGGGTGCAGGGTGGGCTCCGGGTGTCCCTGGTTTGGGGTGCCCCCGGATCGGGGTGTTCCCGGTTCGGGGTGTCACCGTTCCGGGGTGCAAGGTGGGGGGCTCTGCGCGCTGCGGGGTGGGGGCACGAGGGGTCCGGGGGACTCTGCGCGCTCCGGGGTGGGGGCGCGCTCCCCTCGTTCCGCCGGGAGGGGGCGCCCCCGGCCCGCGCGGAGCCGCCGTCGGGGGGTCCCGGGGGGGCCGCACCGGAGCCGGTGCCCGCTGACCCCCCCTGCCCAGCCGTGCCCAGCCCCGAGAGCGCCGGGCGATGCCTGAAGCTGCGCGTCACCGTCTGCTGCCGAGGCACCAGTGAGTCCGGCCCCCCCAAAACTCGGGGGGCTCCACCGGTCCCCACTGGGGGACACCGGAGCCTCCACGTAACCCACGGGAGCCGCTCCCTGACCACCGCGGGGTTTTTTTCAGCGCCAGAGCCGGTGACAGAGGTGCCGAATTCGCAGCCCCGAGGGCGCGGGGGCCCCGAAGGTGGGTACGGGGGCGGGGTTGGGAGGTCGGGAACCGGCTCGGCCTGACCGCTGCTTGTGCCCCGGCAGATGTGGCTCCTGCCCGGGGCACCGCGGTCCCATGGCAGCCCTGCAGCCCTTGCCTGACTCTCGTGCTCCTGGCCCTGCTCGGGATCTGACCCCGGCGCTGCCCCTGCCGGGGGGATGGGCTCCTCTGCCCCAAGGCCGCTTCCAGACTCTTCCTCCCAGCCAAACCCCCGAGCCCGTGGGGCAGCCCCAGGCCATGACCCGCCTGCTGGACCTCCGCAAAGCCGAGCTGGGGCCGGGAGCTCCGCGCTGGAAGGTGAGGGGCAGCGGGGGTTCTGGGGCATTCAGCACCTGCGTGCTGCCCCCAAGCATCCCTGGACGGGCTCTCTCCCTGCCAGGGCCATCGCATCGCCGCACGCCGGGATTGCCGAGAGTCCCCGCGCTGGGATTGCCACATCCCGGCACTGCCCCACCGGCCACCGGCTCGGCGCTGGGGTCCCCTCAGCGAACGTCTGCTCTGCCCCACGGCCACCACCTCATGTCGTGCCTTTCCCCACGGACCCCCTCCCCTGGGGCCCAGGGACCCCCGAGCCCGGAGCGGGGCAGCAGCTCCGATGGCGGCATCGGCCGCTCTGCCGTGTCCTCCTGCAGCGAGGACACGCTGATCTGTCTTCTGGGAAGACGCCTTCCTCCGTGCCCTCGGTTTGGTTTTAACCCTTGGTAGTGACTGAGCAATACAATATTTGCAAGATCGCTGCGCCCCGGCTGTGCCCCTGGCCGTGCCCCCCAACCCTGAACTGATGCCAGGGTGTCCCCTTCAGGGTGTCCCCTCCAGGGTGTCCCTGCCCCTCGCTCCCTGCACAGCCTCATGGCCTTAATTGCAGCAGTTTGATATTGAGTCGTCAGCTCCTGCCACCGGAGAGCTTTAATTACAGACGAGCTGCTGGTAATTAACTCCTGGTGGTGGCAAGAGCGCTGGGGCAGGGGGTGAGGGCGCAGTGGGCTTGGGGGTCACTCACCCAAAGCCCCCAGCCAGGCACCCTGGTTCCTTTGGGTGTGGTTGGGGTGCCCGCAGCTCTCTGTCCATCTCTCCATCTGCTGTGCACCCCATAAGATGCCCCAAATGGGGAGGGGTGTGAGGAGCTGCATGGTTTCCCCTTTCCCGAGTGGAAGGGGGATCAGTGGGGGCTCATCCCATGGCCACAACCAGGTCCCTGTCAGAGCCATGGCTCTGCCACATGCCCCAGCCTTCCCTGATGCTCTCAGTCCCCCATGCCATGAGTGCAGCCCCCCACTCACCCTCCTGAGGGGCCCAAACCCCCCCCTGGGGCCGCCCCCCCAGCCCCTGGCCGTGCAGGCGTTGCCGGCCGCCTGCCGCAGTGGTGCCGGGCACGTCAGACAGGTTTTATGGCTTCTGCGAGAGAGAAGCTGCTTGGCAAGAGGCTGGGAGAGAAAGCATCGACCGTGCCGCTCCCCTCCCCCCCCGGCTCGGCTGCCTGCCCTTCCCCCACTGCGCCCCATTGCCCTGCATGGGGGGTGCCCCATCCCCCTGGGGGGCACAGGGGCTGCCTGGTGCAGGGGGGCCTCTCCTGTGGGACCCTCCCTTTCCCCAGGAGGGGTGGGAACATTCTGGGGGGATATCATACCCCAGGGACCCCCGTGTAGGGTGCTGGGTGGGGCATCCCCCAAAGTGCCCACCTGGGGGGATGCTGGGGGGCAATGGGGCTTGTAGGGTGGTGGGTGGGGATGTTGGGCTGATGGTGATTGTGGGACCCCCAGGCAGGGATTCCAGGGGACAACCAGGCCTTGTGGGACCCCCAAGCAGGGATTCCAGGGGGTTGTACCCTATGGGATCCCCAAGCAGGGATTCCAGGGGGTTGTACCCTACGAGACCCCCAAGCAGGGATTCCAGGGGGCTGTACCCTCTGGGACCCCCATTCAGGGTTTCCAGGGGACCTGCAGGACCCCTGTGAAGAGATTCCAGGGGACAATCATGCCCTGCAGGACCCCCATGCAGGGATTCCAGGGGTCTGTACCCTTTGGGACCCCCATATAGGGATTCCAGGGGGCTTTACCTTGTGTGACCCCCGTGCAGGGATTCCAGGGGGCTGTACCCTGTGGGACCCCCATTCAGGGTTTCCAGGGAACAACCATAACCTGCAAGACCCCCGTGCAAGGATTCCAGGGGACAGCCATGCCTGTGGGACCCCCATACAGGGATTTCAGGGGGCTGTACCCTTTGGGACCCCCATGCAGGGATGCTGAGTGGGGGCATCCCCCAAAGAACCCCCATACAAAGGTTCTGGGGCACAGCTGTGCCCTGTGGGCCCCCTGTGCAGGGATATTGGCAGGCTATGCCCTGCAGCAATCCATGCTGTGATACCACGGGGGGCTGCCCATTGCACCACCCCTTCCCCAGCCCCTCAGGCATCCCCAGACAAGGCCAAGGGGATGCAGTGGGACCCCCAGAGCGGGTGCTAGCTCTGGGCCCTGTCCTTGAGCTGGTGTTGCTTGGTATGCAGGAGCTGCCACCAGCTTCAAATCCCATCGACTTCCAATGAGCAATGCCATCAATAACGGCTAATTGATGGCGCGGCCGCTCCAAATCAGATTCCCCGTCCCCTGAATCCAATTGATGGCTCCGCACCCCGCAGCCGCCGCGGCAGAAATTGAATCTATTCAAGGAATGGGCTCCATTAGCCCATCCCTTCTGTCTCGCCACCCCCCTGCCTCGGGCACCCCCTCCCCAGTGCCACCCACACCAGCCGAGTGTGGGGTGCCCGTGGGGAGGAGTGTGGGGTGCCCCAGGTGGGTGGGAGTTAAACCTTCAGAAAGTGGGGAGGAAAAATTGATCACCTGGCATAGCAAGCGACGGGGAATGGTGATAGCAGCAGGGAGATGGAGAGCAGGATAAAGAGCCGTGTCGTGCCAGGGGCTGGGAGCCACAGCAGGCACCGAGGAGGGAGCACAGCGTGGCCGTGCCCACCCCATGGCCTGGCTCACTGTCACAGCAGGGATTGTGGCACTAGGATGAGCCTGCTGGGCACAATCCCTTTATTTCTGGGGTGTTCCCACTCCTGGAAGATCCCTCACCCGGCCATGCTGCCCCCACCCAACCCTGCCGTGGCCTCAAAGACCCCTCATCACCCCAGCACGAGGATAAAATCAGATTCTGCAGCTGTCCCAGGGTGGCCGGGACACACAGGGGACACAGGGCACGGTGCCCCTCCCCGAGGGCTGACAGGGGGGAGCACAGCCCCCCAAAGGGCAGCGGAGCCCATCCCTGCCTGTTCCCCATGGGCGAAGGGCAACGGCGGCAGCGCGCACCCCGGAGCTGTCGAGAGCATCCCGGAGATGGGAAATGGCTCCGTGTCACCATGGAAACGGGGCCACTGGCTCCACACGCCGAGGGGACACGTGTGCTGAGGGGACAGGCACGCTGAGCCCTGAGGAGCAGGGCACTGGGAGCGCCAGGCATTGGGCACCATGGACCGGGCAGCAGGCAGTGGGCACAGGACCCTGAGAGCCCATCACCCACCTCGGGCCAGCTCCCTCATCACCCACTCTCAGGGATGCCACCTCTTCGTGATGCCACCTCTTCGTGGTGCCACCTCCTTGTGATGCCCCCGTGGCTGGGCAGCCCCAGAGCCCCGCAGCAGGGCTGAGCAGGGGGTGCAAGGGCTTGGAGCAGCCGTTCCCCGAGCAGCCTCCTGATGATGTGCATCGTCAAGGTTATCATCGAGCAGAACACTCAGCGGGGGCTCGGGGGGAGCCGGCCCGCGCCGCTTAATTAACCAGAGCTGCACGCGCCGAGCCCACTCCTGCCATAGCAATGAGGGCACGGGCACTGGCACAGGCGGGGGCTGGCACATCCCACCTGCATCCCCGGGGGGCTGGCAGAGCAGCTGGCCGGTCCCTGCTGCCAGGTGTGCCCGCTCCTGGGGCCAGGGTGGCACTCGGTGTGTGCGAGACAGGCTGGCACCGGTGGGCGCACGCGCGCAGGGGTGTGGGCACAGGTGTTGCCTGTGCAATCGCCGCTCTGGGCCAGGGTGGCTGTTTGTCCGTGCCTGTGTCCGTCTGTCCTGCCGTGCCTGTGCCCTTGCACGTGCTGGAGTGTGATGTAATGCTGCTGGACAATAATCCTGCTGGGCAATGTCAGAGCAGGGATGGGCAGGAGCTGCCTTTGCTGCCAGCTCTGCTTGGAGCTGCTGCAGACCGAGGCCCTGCATGGTTCCCAATCTCTGCATCCCTGGGGAAAATGATTAGGACTTCAATGTGTGGGTGCAAATGACACAGGGCACCACCCCAGCACAGTGTCCCTGTCTCCAGGGCAGCCAGACAGTGGGGGCAGATGCTGGGGCAGGTGCCCACCCAGGGCAGCACCTCTCAAGGTCTCCAGGGCAGCCAGACAGTGGGGGCAGATGCTGGGGCAGGTGCCCACCCAGGGCAGCACCTCTCAAGGTCTCCAGGGCAGCCAGACAGTGGGGGCAGATGCTGGGGCAGGTGCCCACCCAGGGCAGCACCTCTCAAGTGTGCCCAAGTGGGTGCTGAGGTGCCCTGTGCCAGGCTATCACCAGGCTCACGGCCTCTCCAGCGGAAGGATGCTGTGGGGATGGTGGAGGTGGAGCTCTGGAGCATCTTGGGCCCTGCTCCCCACATCCACCACGTGCCCTGTGCTCCTTTGATCCTCAAGCTGCTAACGAGCTTCCCTGGCAAAGAGCTCGTTAGCCAGGGCAGAGCCTGAGCTGCCTGACCAGCACCAGGGCAGCTCCTCGGGTGCCCAGGGACAGGCCAGGCCAGTCCCAGCAGCTGGCAGGAGGACTGGCTGCTGTGGCCAGAGGCAAGAGCAGCACGGGTGGGTGGATGCTCTGAATTATTGAGCACAGGAGCACAAAGTGGCTGCGACAGCAACACCTGCATGGGGGGCACGGGGCCAGGCTCACAGCCAGGCATGGGACCCCCAGCTGGCCCAGATGGAGCAGCTGGACGGTGCCAGGCTGCAGGGATATTGCACACACCCAGGGTCCTCTGCCAGCACCTCGGGTGGTGGCTGCCAGCAGCATGGGGCACCCCTCACCTGCCAGCAGCACAGGGCACCCCATACCCGCCAGCAGCACAGGGCACCCCTCACCTGCCAGCAGCACAGGGCACCCCGTACCTGCCAGCAGCACAGGGCACCCCTCACCTGCCAGCAGCACAGGGCACCCCGTACCTGCCAGCAGGGCACCCCACACCTGCCAGCAGCACAGGGCACCCCGTACCTGCCAGCAGCACAGGGCACCCCACACCTGCCAGCACCTCCTGGTGCTCTCCTGGCAGTGCCAGCAGCACCTCCTGCCCCGTCCCCTGTCCAGCACCCAGCTCCCATCACCTGGCCAGCAGCACAGGCCTGGGGTAACTGCAGTCAGTGGAGGGAACCCCCATTTCTGGTGAGCCCATGGAGGAAACCCCCATTTCTGGTGAGCAATTTCTGATGAGCAATTTCTGATGAGCCAATGGAGGGAGCCCCCATTTCTGGTGAGCAATTTCTTGTGAGCCCGTGGAGGGAGCCCCCATTTCTGGTAAGCCATTTCTGGTGAACCCCCATTTTCCCTGTACCCCCAGCCCCTCTGGTGAGCCATTTCTAGTGAGCCCATGGAGGGAACTCCCATTTCTGGTGAGCTCATGGAGGGAGCCCGCGCTTTTGGTGAGCAATTTCTGGTGAGCCCATGGAGGGAACCCCCATTTCTGGTGAGCCCGTGGAAGGAACCCCCATTTTCCCGTGCCCCCAGCCCCTCTGGTGAGCCGTTTCCAGCGATGCATTATTGAAGCCCCCCCGTGCCGTGGCTCACGGCAGGCGCCGCCTCAGCCCTGATGAATATTTCAGGCCCTGAAATCTCCTGCGCCTGCACGCTTAGCCCCGGTCCCCCCCTGCCCCTCCAGCTCGTTGGCTCCTTTGTTTCCCTGTGCTTCTGCCCAGCACGGTGTCACCCTGCCCTTCTCCCTGGGGACAGTCACACACGGCCTGGAATGGGATGGGAAGCAGGTGGGCAGGTGGGCACTGCTGGTGGCACAGCCAGAGCAGCCCCACGCTGCCAAGCTCAGTGCCAGCTGGGCATTCCTAGGAGGGTTCCTGTGCCCATCCCCAGCCCTCAATTGGGCCTGAGGGACTGCAGGTCCCCTGGCAGCATCACCTGGGATGGGGACAACCTAGAGCACAGCACATTGTGGGTCTGTCCCTGGCACCTCCCAGTTCGCTGCCACCTCTGCCAGTGCTCCCAGATGCCGATTGTGGCGTGATCTGTGTGCAGTGGGAGCAGGATATCGATGCTGCTTGTCACTCCTTCATCAGATTAGCGTCACTTACACACCACCAGACACCTCACAGGGGACGCCAGGGTGGCACATGGCTGGGATGAGCAGAGCATGTTCCAGAGCCAGTGGGGAGCCAGGTGCTGCAGCTGGCAGCCACAAACCCATCTCTGGTGTCCTTGTCCCTTCCCTAGAGAGCTGTGGCAGCAGTGGGGCCATGGGCCAGCCCTGCCCTACCCAAGCCTCCCACCTGGCACAGCCCTCACACCCTGCAGCACATCCACACCGTGGCCATGTCACAGCAGCAGGAGACAGCAGTGAGGCCGGGGCTCAGTGAGTGTGAGTGTGAGGCTGGTGGATGATATTGGAGTGATCTTGAGGCCAGGAGGGAGGTTTGGAGAGGAGAGGAGCCGGCTGAGTCACCCGGTGCCGGCTGCTGACTCAGGCGCTTCCTGCCAGGTAACCTCCACTGCTGGCGTGGGCTGCTGGGACGAGGATGTGGCACAGGGGACCAACGGCACTGGGACAAGGATGTGGCACAGGGGACAGACAGGCCTGCCTGGCACACCACTCCAGCACCCAGGGTGAGCTAAGCCGACAGTGTGCACAGCTGTGCTGCACCAAGTGGTGACCCCTTTCACCTGGGCTCACCCTGGCACCGTGGCTGCCAACCGTGGGAGCCACGAGGAGCTGGTGGCTCTCACCTCCCAGCCGCCATCTCTGGGTGCCCACACACGCAGGGCGGGTGAGATTTGGCACAGCTGCTGGAGCCAGGGTTCCGGCCAGCAGGCGCCTGGCGCCCAGGGCAGGAACCCTGCAGCTTCCTCCTGCCGGGCAGCGGGAGCAGCGGGGCTGGAGCCACGCACGGCTTCATGCAGCGGCTCCAGCAGGAAGCTGATTTCCTCTGACGGGCCTGGCACCGCCGCCTGGCACCGCTGCTCCCTCACTGGTGGCAGCTAACCCTCCTCTGCAAGGCCACAGAATCCAGCTCCGCATAAATTAACCCAGGCTGCTAATTAATGAACTTCTCCCGTGTCACTCTGCGCAGTAGGGCTCGCTCTGGTCCCTCTGGTTAGACCTTGGGCTCTCTCCTCACCAGGGATTTGGCCACCCATCTTCACCTCCCTCCATCCACGCTGCCAGGCGCAGCCCCAGGATGTCCCCAAGGGCTCCTCCAGAGCTCGGTTTCCCCCCTGTCCCTGGGAAACAGGAATGCTCAGCCCCTGTGCCCTCCCCGAGGCGATGCCCGCTGCGCGCTCATCAAGGCGCGGGCGCGGCGCAGCCATCCGTGAGGCTTCATTCAAATTTAACGACTGACACGGGATAGAAAAGGGAAGGGGCAGGGACGAGCAGGGCTGCTGGGCACACGCTGTGTGCTGAGCGTGCCCCAGGCGTGCCAGCCTGGCAGGACAGACCGTGCCCAAACACCAGCATGGGGCTGTGAGGAGCTGCCCCAAACGCCGCCAGGAGCCAGGACATGGCCATGCCAGCCGTGCCAGCTGCCTGCTCCCCGAGCCAGGCCGTGCTCCCTGCTTGCCTTTGCCTTGTTCTCGCCGTGTCTGGCTGGACACGTGCCGGCACCTGGCTCCCTCGGGCGGGCCGGGAGCCCTGAGCTCAGCGCGTTGGGCCCTGCTAGGTGTGGCTGGTGAATATTTCATGCCCGCGTTCGCCGAGCCCTTTCTTGGTTACACTCCTGCCTCCTCCCCGCGCTCTCACCATGTTTATTTATTTAATGAATTATTTATCGGCTCCCCCTCTCGCTCGGCTGGGCTCTGCCCCCTCCCCACTCCCCCCAGCCCTGCGCGATGATTTATTGAATGCCGGCTCTGCTCTGCGGTTGCGACATTCTGTCACAGGAAGCCGCGGTTAAACATCAACCCAGGCGGGCCAAGGCAGGTCCCCTGCCCCGCCGGGGACACGCTCCAGCCCCTCGGGGCTCATGGACGGCAGGTGCGAGGCTTCCCCCACCGCTTTGACGCCGAAAAATGATGGGCACAGCGTGGAGGAGACAGAGGGAGAACCAGGGATGCTCCATGCCCTTGCTCTGGACAGCTCAAGGCCTCACATCCCCCCCGAGAGCGAAGCCACCAGGGTGTGTCCCCAGGCGTCCCGTTGTGCCAAAACCCGGCCAAGCCCCCTCTGCGTGTAATTCCTGCTGGGTGCCGACACCTGAGCACACCCCGCGATGCTCAGGGCTGTGTTGTGCCCCCCGGGTGTGTCCCTCCGTGTCCCTCCGTGTCCCTCCGTGTCCCTCCGTGTCCCTCCGTGGCGGGGGGACCCCCGTGGTGCGGGTGCTGGCGGCAGAGCGTGCGTTGCCATGAGCGGGGGGGTTTCCATGTGGAGGTGGGTGTTGCCATGGGTTTGCCGAGCCCAGGCGTTTCCATGGTGGCAGCGCGGTGCTCTGGGTCCTCCCAGAGGTGTGCGGCACCCTGGGAGATGCCACCGCTGCCGCTGCCACCTCAGCCCGGCCCCTGTGCCCTCCCCTCCCCAACTCTCCCCCGCTCCCACCCCCAGGCAGCCAGAGCCCTTTTCCACGTGTTGTGTTTTCTTCACTTCACTTCTTCGGATGAATAATTAATAGAGGCTTTTTTGGTCCTCCGGGCCTTTTCCGTTTCCCCCTTCCCCCTTCCTGGCGGGGCTCTGGCAGGGGTTTGGGCTCCCAGTGCCACCAGTATGGATGGGGCATGAGTGGGACCAGGGGCCCTGCCCATCATCATCATCCTCCTTGTCCCCCTCATGGCCTGGGGCAGCATCCACATTGCCAAAAAGACCCTGAGGAGAAATGGGGTGGTTCTCCTCTCACACTGAGCTCCTCCAAAAACTCTGGGGAGCCAGGAGAGCCCCCAAGACTCAGCACAGGGCACCTGAGAGCCACCAGGCCCGCTGGGGACATGGGAACATGACATTTGGCACAGCACCACGCTGGCCACGCTCACCACACAGTGAGATAGCTGCTGGCAGGAGCAGCTCAGGCCGGCTCAGCAAGCCCAGCCACGGTTTGGGAACCTCCTGGTTTCATTCACGAGCTCCTCAAGGCTGCCAAAGCTGCAGGTGATGCACAATGCCAGCGCTGCCGGGGCACAGGCTGCTGGGCTGGGGGTGGTGGGCGCATGTGGGAGCTGGGGGGGCACTGTGTGTGCCCAGTGAGCCGTGTGTGCTCACTGAGCGTGCCCGCTGAGCTCAGTGTGCCCACTGAGTGTGCCCGCTGAGCTCAGTGTGCCCTGTGAGCTGCGTGTGCCCAGGGAGCTGAGTGTGCCCACTGAGCGTGCCTGCTGAGCTGTGTGTGCCCGCTGAGTGTGCCCACTGAGCTGAGTGTGCCCGCTGAGCTGTGTGTGCCCTTTGAGCTGCGTGTGCCCACTGAGCTCTGTGTGCCCAGTGAGCTGCACGTGCCTGCTGAGCTGAGTGTGCCCGCTGAGCTGTGTGTGCCCACTGAGTGTGCCCGCTGAGTGTGCCCACTGAGCTGAGTGTGCCCGCTGAGCTGCATGTGCCCAGTGAGCTCTGTGTGCCCACTGAGCTCTGTGTGCCCAGTGAGCTGAGTGTGCCCAGTGAGCTGCATGTGCCTGCTGAGTTGTGCGTGCCCATTGAGCTGCATGTGCCCTGTGAGCTGAGTATGCCCGCTGAGCTGAGTGTGCCCACTGAGTGTGCCCATTGAGCTGCATGTGCCCTGTGAGCTGAGTGTGCCCTCTGAGCTGAGTGTGCCTGCTGAGCTCCGTGTGCCCGCTGAGCTGTGTGCCCGCTGAGCTAAGTGTGCCCACTGAGCTGCACGTTCCCGCTGAGCTCCGCGTGCCCGTGCCAGTGCGAGCGTGCCCGAGCGTGCCCACGTGTGCCAGGGCGCCGATCACCTGGCACTGGGCTCGGCCGGGCGGCGCTGCTCGGCAGTTGCTAAGGGATCCCACCGAGGACGGGCAGTGGGAGCTGGCACTCGGCTCAATCCCCACACCCGGGGAGCCCCCACATTCCCCTGGGCTCCCCCCAGGAACCTCCACCCCACAAACCCTTGGGGTGTGGGAAGAACGAGGGCCTGCCCATGTGTGTGGGCACTTGGCCAAGCGCTGGCTGCCGAGGGAGGTCAGGGCAGGCGGCAGAGCCTGGCACTGTATCCGTGTTCCTCGGTAGCCAAGCTGTCCTGGCACATTGGCACACTCCCTCCCACCCACTCCTGTGCCTCCAGGGTGCCCAAACCCCTCTGTGAGCACATGTGACCCCCATGGCACTGGCAGCAGCACCGGGAGGACCCTCTGGGGCGCTGAGCCCGCACCCACAGCCCCCAGAGACCCACAGGGGCAGCTGCCCCACAGCCCGGAGCTCGCACCCACAGCGACCCCAATCCCGCGGGCTCCTGGCCCTGCTGCCCCCAGCTGTGGGTGTGCCAGGGAGATCCCAGTGGCACCGGCTCCCACAGGGACAGGCAGGGGTGCACCGAGGTGTGGGAGCACCCACGGGGGTCCCAGTGAGACCCCGATGGCAGCAGGACCCCACACAGGTAACGCCCCCCGCTCATGGGGGTCCTGGAGCGACCCCGGTGCCACCTGGTCCTGCCGGGACCTGGCCCCGGTGTTTGCACCCGCGGGGAGCCGCAGCCCCGAGCCTGGTGCCGGTGCCGAGCCGGTGCCGGGGCGGGCCCGGGGTGGCGGCGGGAGCGCGCGCGGGGGCGCGGCGGCGGCGGGCGCGCGCGGGGCGGAGCTGGGCGCCGGGGCCGCGGGGCGCGGGCGGCTCGGGCTCGGTTCTGCCTCCCTCCATTCCCCGGCATCGCGGCGGGCTCGGGCGGCGGCAGGATGGCGGCTGGGCTCCTGCCCCTGCTCCCGCTGCTGCTGCTGCTACCGGGCCGGGGGCCGCCGGGGGCCCTGGGCAACCGGCACGCCGTGCACTGGAACAGCTCCAACCCGCAGTGAGTGCGGGCGGGGGCGGCGGGACCCGCACCGGGAGGCGGGGTGGGGAGGTGGAGAGGGTGGGGGGTGTCCCCGGGGCCGCGCGGGGTGGGGGGCGCCGCCGGGAAGGACGCGGCGGGGATCGCGCTGAAGGATGCGCTGGGGGCGGCGGGCGGCACCGGGACTGCGGGACCCCCGGTGCCGCTCTCCTCGCGGCGCCCTCGTGCGGGCGGGGCCGCCTCTCCCCGGCTGCCGGTGCCCCCGGTGCCCCTCGCCGTGCCCGTGGGGTCGGGGATGGCTGCGGCGGCGGGGGGTGCAGCCGCCCGGCCGGTTCGTGTCCCCGCGGCCGCGCTGCCGGGCGGGGCTCGGCGGCTCCCGGTCGTGAGCACCGGGGGAAGAGCCCCCCCGCCGCCAGCGCTGAGCCACCGGGGGCAGCGGGGAGAGCATTGCTCCCCCCGGCATCCATCTCCCGGTGCGCCGGGGCAGGGCAGGGCAGGGGTCCCGCTCCCCCCGCCAGTCGCGCCCCCCGCATGTCTGGGTGCGGGAGCGGCACCGGCGGCGCGGCGGAGGCGGGGGGGCCCGACAGGTGCCTGCCGCCCCCCACCGCCTTTGCCCGGCAGCCGTGGCACCCCCAGGGTGGCTCCGAGGCTGCGGGGACAGCGGGGGGCGAGAGCGGAGGGTGGGAGCGGCCACCGGGAGCGAGGAGCGGTCGGGGGTCGCTGGCCTTGGCCGCCCAGCCCCTCCCTCACACCCTGCGCCGGGGCCGCCCTGCCCTCTCCGGCGCACCCACAGCCGGGAGCCGATGTGGATGGGGACGGTGTGGGCTGGACCCTCTCGGGAAATGGGGGCTGCGCGCCTGTGGTGCGTCCGTGGACCCCTCCACGGGGATCTGCGCCTGCTGCCATCGCCCACCTCTCGGTCCCTCGCTGGTGCGAGTGCCCAGGGGTGTGGCGGGGACACGCATCCAGCCAGAGCATCCTCTGGCGCCCGTCGGTGCAGGGGCTCTCCCGGGCTCTCCCCCCACGCCACAGCCCTTTGTGCAGGGTGGGAGCAGCCCCGGCAGCCCCCTCCCCTGCCATTGAGATTGTGTCGCCAGGCGGAAGCTCGGGCCCCATAAATCGTGCGTGTGTGCGACGTGCCGAGGCGCAGCACAATGCCGAGGTGCCTCCACGCTCAGCATCCATCCCCCCGCACCCCCCTGCTCTGCCCAGACCCCCTGCACCCCCAACCTCATCCCCACACCATGACACCCCCACAACACTGGCAGCCGTGCCACCCTCACCCTTATCTCTCCGTGACTCCCCCATGCCCATCACCACCATGACCTGCCGCTGCCCTGGCACCTCTCGGGGGACGGGGCGGAGGGGCTGGCAGTGCCCAGGCCGTGCCAAGGCGGGGGTGTCGCAGCCAGATGCCCGCACCCCCTGCGCAGGCGTGTCTGGCGCGGCCGCCGGCGTCCGGCTCAGGGCATGGGCGGCGCGGTGGGGGCGGCTGCGGCAGAGCCGTGTCCCAGGGACTCCCGAGCTGATATTTATTGTTAGGCAGTGCGGCAGCTCGGACGCAATTATAGCCGCACGGCAAAGTGTCTGGATTAGATAAATTATGGGGGGAATTAGGCTCCCTGGGCCGCAGCCTGCAAATCCCAGCAACCCTGCTGCAAGTGGAGCCATAAACAAGCCCAGCACGGCCCTGCGGGGCTCTCCGGGGAGGAGGGGGTTGCTGGCTGTGGCCACTCCTTGGGCACAAATTTATTGTGGCTCCTGCCATGCTACCCTGGGTACCCCTGTTGGTGCCCTCAGCGGGATGACAGGATGAGGGGCAGTGCAGGGAGCAGCCCTATGGTGCCTTGGAAGCAGGGGGTTGGTGGCATCTCAGCCCTTTTGGCCACGCAAGGAATGGTTGGGGGTGCCAGGAGGCCAGGAAGGGTCCCCAAGCAGGCAGAGCACCCCTCATGCCATGGGTTTGGGGTGTGTTGGCAAAGCCCAGGGCTGGTTTGGAGCTGGGATCCTCAAATCCTGCTCCTGCTCGGCCTGGTTGTTGGTCCAGCTGTGCATTCCATCCCTGATGGCAGCCAGCAGGCCCTGGGGGTGTGGGATGACCCTTGACTCATCCCTGCCCTCCACTCCCCAGTCCCGCCAGGAACAGGCCTGGTGGCATGGGACAAAGGTGCAGGACAGCCGTGTCCACCCAGCAGCAGCTTTTGTGGGGCCTGTGACCCTGGGGTGACCCATTGAGCAGGGCCCGGGGTTCCTGGAGTGTCCCCAGACAAGCTGGGCCCTGGCATGCTGGAGGCTCTGTCCCTGATGCCAAGACGGGGACAGCAATTCATGGACGCACATGGCCAGTGCTCCTGACACTGCTGCACTCCAAGAATCACCCCAGAGCAGGTTGGGGTGTACCACACTGTGCCACTGACTGATTTTGGTGCTCGTACTGAGGGCACTAGGTGCCATGGAGGGGGCAGAGCAGGGGATGTGGTGACACAGGGGTGCACAGGGTGCCTGGCTGTGGTGTGGGGGTCAGGGCCCACCTGTGTGCAGGGAGGTTGTGGCACTTTGTGCAGGCACACAGCTCGTGCAGCTCCCCCCAGCGCTGGCTCTGCCGCCACGCTCGCCTCTTCAGGGTGTCTTTTATCTGGCCCAGGCTGTGTTGCAGGCAGCAGGGCTGGAGTGCGCTCTGGAGAGGCTTGGAGTGGGCCCTGGAGAGGGCTGGAGTGAGCTCTGGAAAGCCTCAGTGCCGAGCTGGGGAGGATCTCACTCAGGAGAGGAGCCACATCCCTGCAGAGCACGTCTGGAGGGGCCCAGGCTCCTCTGCAGCAGCCAAACCCCAACACCAGGGCAGGGCCTGGCCAGGTCCCCCCACCCCATCCACGGGCACCAGCAGGGCTGAGGAGGAGTCACCCACAGCAGGAGGGACCCGCGGGGCTGGGGGCATCCAGCAGGAGGTGCTGGGCAGCTGTGCCAAGCCAGGGGCAGTTCTGTGCCCAAGCAGGGGCAGTTCTGTGCCCAAGCAGAGGCAGTTCCATGCCCACCTGTGGAGCTGAATGTAGGGACAGTGCCAAAAACACCCCTCAAGGCTGGCTGGGGGGCTCGGCCAGCCCCCACCTCATCCTCTGCCCTGCAGGCTGGGCACACAGAAAGCCCAAGCACGCAGCCGCCCTCGGCAGGAGCGGTGACCATGGGCAGAGCGTGCCGTGCCCCGTGAGTCACGGCGCCGGGGCGGCACCGAGCCCCGGCAGCACCGGCGGCGTTCCCGTGGGAGAAGCGGCCGCGGTGTCGGGGTGCAACAGGGCCGGGGCCACCTGCGCCTGCCCGGGCTGGTAATTGAGTCACCGGTTGCAGATTGATGGTTTAATTAAAACCCAATTAGAAACCTCATTGATCTTGTTAGCAACACGGGAAGGTGCCGGCTTTAGCCGGGATTTACAGGGATTGTACGGCCGTCGATAGCGACGGGGGGCACCTGTAGGGTGCTCCTGGAGTCCCGGCGAGCTCGGGGACCGCTCTCCCTGTCCCGCCGGGCGCTCGCCGCTCCCTCCACGTGCGGATCATCCCTCGCAGGGAGGTGCCCACCGGGGACACCGTGTGCCGGTAGCGCCCGCGCCTTGCGGCTGCGCCAGGCGAGGCCGGGGGGGCTGTGCCGTGGCTCGGTGCCACCCGTGTGCGTGGGCAGCGTCGCAGGCGCTGTCTGCCGAGCCAGCGCGCGTGTGCGTGGCCGTCTGGGCGCCGTGACTGTGCAGCGCTGCCTGCGTGGGGAGGGCTGCGCTGAGCCCCCCGTCTCCCCCGCGCTGCGTGCGGGAGGATGGACGGGCGGGTGGTCTGGCTGTCTGTCTGTCTGTCTGTCCGTCCCTCTGTCCGGCCGCAGCGGTCGATGCGCCTTTGCCTCTCGCTGTGCTGCGGGGTGACGGGAAGGGGACTCGTAAATCAATGGCACTTTTTTGTTCCCCGGGTGATGGATGGGCCCCGGATGCGCCAAAAGGACGAAGCTACTGGAGCCGAACAAAGAGCTTGGCTGTGCTGGGGGCTGTCCAGTGCTGGGGGGCACCACACGGAGGACACACCACGCTGCCCTGCTCCTCACCGCTGGCACCACCACTGCGGGGTGCTGAGCCCCGCTCCGGCCCTGCTGCCCTCCAGGCCTCTCCAGCACCATGGGGATGAGTCCCTGTAGGGTGAGGGTCCCCATGAGGGTCCGGTCCCGCCGTGCCACCGCTGCCAGGGCGTGCTGCAGTGCACCAGGCGCTCCCCGGCGGTGTGGGAGCCAGCGTGCGGCACGCAGCCCGGATTTATGGCAGCAGATGGGAGCGGAGCGGAGCGCCCGCCCGGCTCACCGGTGCCTGCGGCGTGCCAGGTAGCCAAGGTGCCACCAGGGTGCCATCAAGGGTATCACCAGCATCCCTCCGGTGCGGGGCCGGTGGGCACCGAGCCCGGGGCCGGTGCTGCCAGGGGACATCCATCTGCCCAGCATGACAGGCTGCTGGAAGGTACCACCGCCTCGCCAAGCCCTGCTCTACAAACGCAGTCGTGCAGAAGTGATGCTGCCCGTTCTCCTCCCGCACTTAACCCTTCGGGCACTGCCAGAGCCCACCACCCCCACCGGCCGTGCCGTGGCTGCCAGAGTTTGAGATTTGGAGGGTCCATCCCAGAGCTGGGGATGGTGCTTCCCACCATGGAGCTGGCAGGGACCAGGCAGCCCGTGCCTGCTCTGGGATGGGTGCTGGTGAGAAAAGAGGTAGAGTCCCTCTCTCAGAGTATCTCTTCCTGCCCTTCCACCCCAAACCAAGGCCCACGGGCTCTCTGGATGGTGCTGTCAGCAGATCTTGGAGCACTTGGGCCGTCGCACTGAGGGATTTGGGGGTATCTAGAGTTGCTGCTCTGCAGTGACTGTGCAGGAGGAGCCAAGCGCGGCAGGGACACAGTGTTGTGACCAAAGCCGCTGCTGGGGTCACCTGGATGTGCCTCAGGCTGTGATGGCCCTGTGGCTCTCCCCGTATGGGGCCATTCCTCAGCCCCTCCCAGCTTTTGGTGATGCCCGTGGGAGTCACTCCCGTGGGTCCCTTGCCACGCCATCTGTGGCTCCTGCACCCTGCCATGGGTGCTGCTGTCCCCCAGCCCAGGGGACACTTCGGTGCCTCGTTAGTGGGGCTGTTTATCAGCAGCCACACTTCTTAATGAGCTGGGCCTTAACGAGCCCCATCCTGGGCTCCCAGGGGGCTGTTCCTCAGCACTGGGTGCCCCAGGAGAACGGGGGGTTACCTCTCCCCAGCACCCCATGACACAGCTTCACCTGTGACACTTCTCCTAATCCCTGTGTCCCATAGCGCAGCTGTGGGGAGCCCCAGCTGCGGGTGCTCACCCCGGTGTGGAGCAGCTGCTCTTGGGGTACACCGGCGTCCCAGCTCTGCGTCCCGCGTGGAGTTAATTGCGATTTTCTCCTTGGGGCCATTTCTTTAATAACAAGCCTTTTTCTCCCCCCCCCTTCCCCCCCCGCCTCCCCCTTCCCACCACATCAAAGGGGGAAGATGAAAGGTCCCGGCTCCCGCTCAGCAAGGGTGGCTGCCTCAGCACCTTCCCGGCGGAGCACTTGCCGGCGGCTGCCGGGATGGGCTGCGGAGTAGCGGCTGCGCAGCGAGGGAGGGGCGGCGTGGGGCTGCGCTCCCCGTCCCACGAGTGATGAGTTCTGCCATCAGCTTTTTCCCCCCTCCTTGTTGCCCCCCCGGTACCGGAGGCAGCGCTTCTTGTCCCTCCCGCGTTTTGCCTCCCGACACCGGTTCTGTGTCGGTCTCGGAGCTCGGCTCCGGTGCCGCGGGCGCTGGCGGAGCGCCGGGGCTCCTCAAACAGCGCCGGGGGCGATGGTGCAGGGTGGGGCGTCTGCACGCGTAGCCCTGCCCGCTGCCTGCCCAGCCCTGCCGGGGAGAGAGACCCGGGGAAACGCTGCGCTCCTGGAGGAGCGGCGAACCCCCCACACCCCCGGCCGAGCGAACCCCGAGTGATGCTTTGGGGGCGCACGGTGTGGGGTTTGCCCTGAGAAATGGGGAAACGGCCGGGAGTGGAGCTCCACTGGAGATCTCCACGGCCACGCGTGCCGGGATGCTGCTGCTGCCCGTGTCCTGCGGGATGCGGGTCCGTTCAGGGTCCGGTGCCGAGCCCGCTCCGGTGGTAATTAATTGGCAGGAGCAGCGGGGTCAGCGCGGCGGCGAGGATTACCGCGGCCGGGATTTCCGCCGGGCGCGGATTAGGAGCCAGCGGAGCCTCTCCTGAGTGGATCTGAGGGGATTGCTGCTCCTAATCAATGTAAATGAGGCTCCCCCAGGGCCACCCTTTACGGCATTAAGGAACTAACGGGATTAGCCGGAGCGGGGTGAGAAATCCCGGCTCCGAGCTGCGACGCGTGCCAGGGCCCTGGTGGGCGGCAGCGGTGGGTCGGCTCCAGGCTGCTGGAAATGGGGAATGCCGGGGAATTCCGAGGAATTCCGGGGTCTTCCTCACGCCCATGGGCTGTCCCGTGGAGAACGTGATGCCTGAGGGACCCTGATGCCCTTCTGGGCGCGTCTGTGCGTTGTCTCCTCTTTGAGGTTGTTCTTGTGTGCCCATCCCACCTGTACGTGTGGCTTGACACTTGTCCCGCGCCCTCCAGGACGGGGATTCTGCTCCATTGTGCGGCTCAGGCTGCGTCATGGGCTTCACACAGAGCTTGAACAGGGTTCACCACTGCTCCCAGAGCTCGCTGCAACCTCATCAGAGAGAGAACCCTGCCTGGGAAGGTGCAGGGCCTCCCCAACGCTGACCTCCCGCCCTTCTCTCCCTTGCAGCCTGCGACGGGAGGGCTACACGGTGCAGGTGAACGTCAACGACTACCTGGACATCTACTGCCCTCACTACAACGCCTCGGTGCCCGAGCACCGGCTGGAGCAGTACGTGCTCTACATGGTGAACGCGGAGGGCTACCGCACCTGCAACACCAGCCAGGGCTTCAAGCGCTGGGAGTGCAACCGGCCCCACGCACCGCACAGCCCCATCAAGTTCTCGGAGAAGTTCCAGCGCTACAGCGCCTTCTCGCTGGGCTACGAGTTCCGTGCGGGCCAGGAGTACTACTACATATGTGAGTTACTACAGGTGTGAGTGCTGCTACGTGTGTGAGTGTTAGTATGTGTGTGAGTTACTACATATGTGAGTTACTACAGGTGTGAGTGCTGCTACGTGTGTGTTGCTACATGTGTGAGTGCTGCTACATGTGAGTGCTGCTATATGTGTGAGTGCTACTACATATGTGAGTGTTAGTATGTGTGTGAGTTACTACATATGTGAGTTACTACAGGTGTGAGTGCTGCTATGTGAGTGCTGCTATATGTGTGAGTGCTACTACATATGTGAGTGTTAATATGTGTGTGAGTTACTACGTGTGAGTGTTACTATGTGTGTGTGCTGCTACATGTGTGAGGAGTACTACATATGTGACTTCTACTACATGTGTGAGTACTGCTACCTGTGTGAGTATTACTACATATGTGAGTGATACTACGTATGTGAGTTACTACCTGTGTGAGTGCTGCTACATGTGTGAGTGCTACTACGTGTGTGTTACTACATGTGAGTGCTACTACATGTATGAATAAGTGTGAGTGCTACTACGTGTGTGTTACTACACGTGTGAGTGCTGCTGCATGTGTGAGTGTTACTATGTGTGTGAGTTACTACACTTGTATGTGCTGCTACACGTGAGTACTACTATGTGTGTGAGTGCTGCTACGCGTGTAGTGCTACTACATGTGTGAGCGCTACTTTGTGTGTGAGGAGTGCTACATGTGTGAGTGCTGCTACATGTGAGTTACTACGTGTGTGAGTGCTGCTACGTGTGTGTTACTACATGTGTGAGTTACTACATGTGTGAGTGCTACTACATATGTGAGGAGTACTACATGTGTATGTGGGGCACCAGGGCAGGACCCCCACACAGCCCCCAAACCCCAGGTCCCACCCCAGTTGGGTCCCTTCAGTCCCACCCCAGCTGGGTCCCTCTGTGTCCCCCTTGGCCGATTCCCCTGCACCCCCAAAACTGAGCAGCTGTTTCCCCCCTAAGAATTTGAACCTGGAGCTCTGGGGGGGTTGAAGGAGCAAAGGGACAGGGGGAGGGGGGGTTTCCATGATGCAGGGAACAGATGGGAGTGTGGGGGTGTGGATGGGGGTGCCAGGGCATGATGGGGTGCTGGAGGATGATGATGGAGGATGCAGGATGCTGCTGCAGGATCGGGGTTCAGGGGCTGCTGCTGCAGGATTGCAGCATTGGTGCCTGGCACTGGTGCTGGATTGGGATGCTAGAGCTGATTATTCAGGCCTGGAGTGCTGGTGCAGGGCATCAGTGCAGGATTTGGGGTGCTGGTACAGGATTTGGGGTGCTGGTGCAGGGCATCGGTGCAGGATTTTGTGTGCCATCAGTGCAGAATTTGGGGTGCCATCAGTGCAGGATTTGGGGTGCTGGTACAGGACATTGGTGCCGGATTTTTTGTGCCATTGGTGCAGGATTTGGGGTGCTGGTGCAGGGCATCGGTGCAGGATTTGGGGTGCTGGTGCAGGATTTGGGGTGCTGCTGCATTCCCCCAGCCCGGATCCCACCCCTGGGCAGTTCCAGCCCCCTCTCTGTCCACACCCAGCCAGCCCCGGGGTGCCGGGGTTGGGGTCCCTGCCACGGAGCCCCTCTCAGCACGTTCTCTCCTTGCAGCCACGCCGACGCACAACCACCGCCGGGCCTGCCTGAAGATGAAGGTGTTTGTCTGCTGCGCCTCCAGTAAGTACCCCCGTGCCCGTCCCGGGGGCGGCGAGGCTGGCCCGTGGGTGCCCCCGTCCCTCCTGAGGGGTGGGCGCATGTGGGGAGCTCCAGTGCAGGGCAGTGACCCCCGTCCCCTCTCTCCCTCCGCAGCCTCGCACTCCGGGGAGAAGCTGGCGCCCACCCTGCCCCAGTTCACCCTGCGGCCCGAGGTGAAGATCGAGGACCTGGGTGAGTCAGGCACAGCCCCCCGACCCCCAAAGCCGTGTCCCCCCCTCTCCTGCCGCCGCCCCTGGGGCAGCCCCAGCCACGGGGTGGGGGTTCAGAGCCGCCCTGCTGCCCTCCTCATCCTCTCCTTCCCCTCGCCCCCGCAGAAAACTTCAACCCGGAGATGCCCAAGCTGGAGAAGAGCATCAGCGGCACCAGCCCCAAGCGGGAACATTTGCCCCTGGCCGTGGCCGCCGCGCTCTTCCTCATGACGCTCTTGGCCTCGTAGCTCCCGGTGCCCGCGGGGGCCCGGCCAGCGCCGCTGTGCCCCCCTCCGTCTGCTGCCCCTCGTGAGAGCCTCGGAAGCACGGCGAGAGCGCCAGCCCTGCCCGGAGAGCGGCAGGATCACGGCAAGCACCGGACCGGCAGCTCCGCAGGATTGCGGCTCCTCCCGGGGTCCTGCCCGCAGCCTCCCCCCGGGGCTGCTCCGTGCCTGGGGGGCAGCGCCGAGCCCCGATGAGAGCAGGGACCCCCCCGGGGCCGGGCAGTCTGTACATACCCATATAGATCTATACATACTGTACAGAGAGCGACTACAGAGATATTATATCTATACTGTACCATAGGCAGCGGCGCCGGCCCCGGGCTGGCTTGTACATAGTCGAACGTGTTGGATTTTCCTCGTCTTCCGTGAAGACCCGACCTATGCAAACGCACAGACACTTTTTGGGGAAAAACAAAACAAAACGAAACAGAAAAAAAAAAAAAAACATTCTCGATCTTTTTTTCAAGTGCTTTGGCTGGTGATTTTCATATTCTGCTCTTAGTCTATTAAAAAAAAATTAATAAAAGGATAAAAAAAAGGGATCCCTGTCACGGTGGCGTGCAGCACTTCCAGCCCCTCGGAGGGGTCCCAGGGGGGCTCCGGCTCGGACAGGCGCTCAGGACAGGGCTGATCTCCACCGTGCCACCCGCCTTGCCAGGCACACCCGGCTCGGTACCGCTGGCAGGGGGACGCAGGGCACTTCCCACATCTGGTTCTGCTCCCCACCGACCCCCCAGCGCCGGCAGGGACGCGGTGCTTCCACTGCGGCGCGGACTGCAGGATCGCTGGAAGGTAAGGGCAGCGCGGGGGGCCCGTGGGGCGCAGCCCTGGGGGTGCTGGGGTGGCCTTTGGGAGCAGGAGATCCTTCGGTGCACGGAGCGAGCAGACACGGGGCGCTGGCAGCGCCACGGGAGCTGCGGCATCGCCCCTGCGGCGCGTCTGGCTGTGCCGGGCATGCCGGCTCCTGCCTGTTCCGGGGGGATCTGGCACAAACTCCTGCGGGCTGGGGGGGCGCCCTCTGCTCCCCCCCAGCACCTCCAGCCAAGGGGATGTGAGGGTTGGATTGTGCCTGGGGTGGGATCGCATGTAAAGGGGGTGTTGATGGGGTGCCCAGACCCCCACAGACACAGTGGGGCACGCGTGGGTTCCTTACCCTGCGCTCTGCAGGGTTTTGGGGGGCTCAGTGCCCCCAGAAAGGGGCAGCAACTCTCCCCGCAGGGATGGGGGGCTGCGAGGGCCCCACTCCCCTTTGGATTCCTGGGGAAGGGGAGTCCTCCCAGCCGCAGAGAGAGCGCAGCCACTCTCCCCCACCCAACAGGCGCTGCTGGGCGGTGGCTGTGGCTGGGTGTCCCGCCGGCCCGGGCTTGTCCGGGTGCGGGAAGAGCGGCCGAACCCGTCCGACGGGTCCTGGGAGCTCTCCCGGCAGGCGCCGGGTTCGCCACGTCCCCCCCGCGCTCCGGCGGGCCTGGCCCGGATGGGGCTGAGCTCCCTGCCATGGATCCCTGCCGGGGTCCCCAGGTGCCACCAGAGCGGCATCGTTACCCACCCAGGGCAGGGTGGGCACGGCGTAGGTGAGGCAGCACCACTGCCAAGGGCCGTGTCCGGCCAGGCGCTGATTGCCAAGGCTGGCCAAAGCACCCGTGCCAGTGTGGTGCCATGCTGGTGGCACGTGGCACAGCGAGACTGGCACAGCTTGGGTGGCCAGTGCCCTGCGGGGGTGTGAGAGCCGGAGTCACTGCCCTGGCACAGAGAGCTCTGCCTGCAGGATCCCTCCTGCTACTTGCCTCGACCCTGGCACCGCTTCTTGGGTATGCATGGCACCACCCGTGGCTCGGTGGGCACCTGGCTCAGGTGTGCCCCATGCCCTAGGGATGAGCACAGGGGGACAGCCCAGACCCACCAGTAGTCTTCTGGGGTGCTGGTAGAGGGAAATCCCAAGCCCAGCTGCCCCAAGTCAAGTGGGGGGCCATTGTTGGGAGGTTTGGGTGCCCCTTGGGTACTTTGGGGTTTCACAGCCTGGGCAGCAGATCCAGGCACAGGGGGATGTGTGCCAGGTGTGCCACCAGGCTCTGCCTCACCTCGGGGCAGCTCCCCTGCCCAGTCAGGGCTCTGTGGCCAAAGGCACCAGGTCCTGGCATGGCTGGACAGCCCTGGGGCTGCGGCTCTGCCCCCTCCAGGCTGGCACCAGGCCATGCCTAGCTGCCATGCCTACCTGCCGGGCTGCACGCAGCTGGCACTGCGTCACGGCGGCCTTCGCTCCCGGCCACAAACTGGACGGCTCCTCTTCCTCCCCCAGCCTGGCAGGGTGACGTCAGCCCAGCCAGGGGCCGGGGCACTCCTGGGTGTCCCCGGCCAAGAAACCACAAACACTGTCACGAGTTCGGCGGCCTCTGGCCGACCGTACCTGCCCCGCACGGAGCAGCAGCGATGTTTACAGCCTGAAACGGCTTCACCTTTGTCCCTCCATCACGGGCACCCATCCCAGCTCATTGTCACCTGCTCCCAGGTGCGTGGCCATGACCGTGTGCAACATGTGCACACTACTGCTGGCACCCCCAGTGCTGCTGCAGGTGGGCACCCACGCTGTGCCCTACTGTTGGGTCCCAATGGAGGTAATGGGGCACTTCTGGCCTCAGTTTTTGTCTCAGACTGTCCCCAGCAGGGGACATGGTCTTGTCTTTCCACTCCTGCTCCTCCACCAGCGCTCTGGTGGTGACACTGGGTCTTGCTGTGTCCACGTGGCCTCACTCCCAGCCCCTTCCCTGTGACCTGGTGGTCCTGCTCCAGGGCTGGGGCTGTGGCAGATGGGACAGGGGAGCCCCTTGGCCAGCAGAGTTGGGTGCCACATCCCAATGCCACCAAATGGATCCAGCATGGTGCCCCAGGAGACTCATTATACCCTGGCAGGCCCAGCACAAGGCTCAACCACCAGGGGCTGCCCAGCCCTCCCCCGTCAGTGCTCCCTGCCTTGGTTTCCCCAGGCACAGTCTGTCCTTGACACGGAAGGGGCAGTACCAGGGTGATGCCAGGACCACGGGATTGGTGCTGCACCCATCCCCGTGGCCCGCACGTGGGCTCCCAGCCGTGTTCCCAGGAGTGCTCCCCTGTGCAAGCCACGGCAGCGCCGGCATCCCGGGAGCAGAGGCCTGGCACTGTCATTATGGATGATGTCAGGCCTGGCCACAAGCAGGGAGGATGAGAGCGAAGCAGCCTCCCTGGGAGCGAGGGGGTGGGGAGAGACAGGCTGGGGTGTGGGGGGGATGTGGGGCACCCAGCCCCACAGCTTGGCCCGGAGGATTTGGAGGCACGGGCGCTCTCAGGTTGCCGTGCCGGCGCCTGCCGGAGCCCCCCGCGCGTGCCAGGGGAGCACGGCGCGCCCGCTGCGGCACAGGGCACGCAACATTACCCACAATCAATGGATCATTATGGAATAAACAAGAGGAAAGTTGTTTTGCAAATGCGGCTGAGTTATCGCTTCACAACACGCGGCGGAGCGTCGCACGCCGGCCGCGACACGGATGGATCCGTGTCAGAGCAAATGGGAGCCGACGGCGCGGCACCGCGCTCCTGCCAGCCTGTGGCAGCGTGCCCGCGGTGCCCACCCTGGCTCTGCGCCTGCAGACCCCTGTGCTGCACCTACAGACCCCAATTCTGCACATACAGACCCCTGTGCTGCACCTACAGACCCCTGTGCTGCACCTACAGACCCCAATTCTGCACCTACAGACCCCTGTGCTGCACCTACAGAGCCTGGCTCTGCACCTACAGACCCCTGTGCTGCACCTATAGACCCCAATTCTGCACCTACAGACCCCTGTGCTGCACCTACAGACCCCAGTTCTGCACCTACAGACCCCTGTGCTGCACCTATAGACCCCAATTCTGCACCTACAGACCCCTGTGCTGCACCTACAGACCCCAATTCTGCACCTACAGACCCCTGTGCTGCACCTATAGACCCCAATTCTGCACATACAGACCCCAATTCTGCACATACAGACCCCGGCTCTGTGCCTACAGACCCCATCCTGCACCTATAGATCCTGGCTCTGCACCTACAGACCCCTGTGCTGCACCTACAGAGCCCATCCTGCACCTATAGACCCCAATTCTGCACATACAGACCCTGGCTCTGCGCCTACAGACCCCATCCTGCACCTACAGAGCCTGACTCTGCACCTACAGACCCCTGTGCTGCACCTATAGAGCCCATCCTGCACCTATAGAGCCCAGTTCTGCACATACAGACCCCAGCTCTGCGCCTACAGACCCCTGTGCTGCACCTACAGAGCCTGGCTCTGCACATACAGACCCTTGTCTTGTATATACAGACCCCCATGGTGTACCTACAGAGCCTGGCTCTGCACCTATAGACCCCAGCTCTGCACCTACAGACCCCTGTGCTGCACCTACAGACCCCTGTGCTGCACCTACAGGCCCCTGTGCTACATGTACAGCCCCCCATCCTGCGCCTACAGACCCCATCCTGCACCTATAGACCCCAGCTCTGCACCTACAGACCCCTGTCTTGTACATACAGACCCCCATCCTGAACCTACAGACCCCTGTGCTGCACCTACAGACCCCATCCTGCACCTATAGATCCTGGCTCTGCACCTACAGACCCCTGTGCTGTACCTATGGACCCCGGCTCTGTGCCTACAGACCCTTGTCTTGTACATACAGACCCCCATCGTGTACCTACAGACCCCAGCTCTGCATCTACAGACCCCTGTCCTGCACCCACAGCCCCATCCTGCACTGACAGCCCTATATCTTGCACCCACAGCCCTCCATCCTGCACCCACAGCCCCATCCTGCACCCACAGCCCCATTCTGCACCCACAGCCCCCATTTCTGCACCCACAACCACCCAGTGTGCACCCACAGCCCCATCCTGCACCCACAGCCCCATCCTGCACCCACACCCCAGTCCTGCACCCACAGCCCCATTTCTGCACCCACAGCCCCATTTCTGCACCCACAGCCCCATCCTGCACCCACAGCCCCATTTCTGCACCCACAACCCCCCGTGTGTGTGTGGAGCCCCTGCCCGGTGTGGGTCATATTTTGGGGGGTGGCCCTGCTCCGTGCCTGGTGTGGGTCACCTTTTGGGGGGTGGCCCTGCTCCGTGCCGGTCCCCTGTGGGGGGATGGGGTGTGTGGAGGTGGGGTGGACCTGGAGCGCGGTGTGGTGTGTGGGGAGGGCGCCGGTCACTGTCAGGGCACTGTGTCCCCTTCCCGATGGGTAGGCCGGGCTTTGTGTTCCCCGGCCCGGTCCCGGTGCTGGGGGGGGTGTGTTTTTCTCACGGTTAGTGCCAGTCTCGGTAGGGAGGCTTTGCATCCCCCTGCCCGCTGCCGGTCCCGGTGTCCCGGAGGGCGTGCGTCCCCCCGCCGGTGCTGCTCTCGGTGCGGGGATGTTTTAATGGTTTCTCTCCCCCTGATCGATACCGGCTGGGGGTGTGTCGTGTGTGTGTCCCCCCCCCGCCTCGTCCCGTGTGTTGTTGTGCCACCGCGGGGCGGTGTCGGCGGAGGCGGGGCGGCGGCGGGGCCGTACATAAGAGCGGGGGCGGGCGCGGGGCCGCCCGTGGAGCGCAGCACCCGCGGAGCGATGGGGCAGCCGGGGGTGCCCCTGGCCCTGCTGGGGCTGGGGCTGTGCTGGGCAGCGGCGGCCGAGCGGCACACGGTGTTCTGGAACAGCTCCAACCCCCGGTGAGTGACCCCCGCTTCCCACCGGGACCCCCCCCCCCCCCAAAACCCCAAAACACAGCAAACGCGCACCGAGCCCGGTACCGGCCGCCCCGAGGGCGCGGGCGGCGCCGCTCCGCTCCACCGGCGGCCTTTGTGCGGGACGAGGCGGCGGGGCCGGTGCGGGGGGCGGCGGGGCCGCTCCAGGTGTGCCCGGGGGGGCCTTTCCGTTCCCAGGGCCGTGCGAAGGGGCCGCTTCCTTCCCGCGGGGGGGGCGCGGTGCCAGCCCCGGCGCCGGCCCCGGGGACCGTGTTGACAAACACGGCGCAGGATGTGCGGGGGGGTTAGACCTGGATCGGGGCCCCCCCCGCTCACCGGGGCTGCGGGGTGACCCCAGCTCAAGCTCCGGCCCTACGGGTTCTAGGGGTGCCCCCCCGGCCGCAGCCGTGACTCCCCCTGGTTGTGGAGGTGCTCCCCCAGGGCATGAGCGCTCTCAGGTTGTAGGAGTGCCCCCTTGGCTTTCGGGGAGCCCCCCTCACTCTCCAGACCCCCAGGCTGTGGGGGTTCCCCACATTCAGGCACCCGTGGGGAGATGTGGGGCTTCCCCTCCTTCCCCGGCCTGAGTCACTCCCTCCCCAGCTTATGGGGCTTCTCCCCCCTGCCCAGGCCGTGCCCCCCAGGGGTGTAGGACCCCCCTAGATTGTAGGGCTGTATCCTCGGTGCCCCCTCACAATTTTTTGGGTGGCTGTGCCCTTTCGATGCCACCACAGCCGGCGAGGTGCGGACCCCGGCGTGCCCCCCCCCCGGGCTGGGGTGTGGGGCGCAGCTGGAGCCTCGCTGGCTGCCCCACGGCGAGAGCCGCGACGCCTCCTGCTCCGGCAGCGCCGGGCCGGGCAGGGTGCGGGCAGGCTGCGCGTCCCAGCGGGTCCCTCCCTGCTCCGCGGCCCTTGGCGAGCGCTGGGAATTGGGGTGCGCTCACCTCTCACCGCCGGGGGGCCGAGCCCGAGGGGAGGGTGAAGGGGGCGCTGCCCTTTGGAAGCTATTCCAGGTGCTGCAAGGCTCGGCACAGGGAAGGGAGGACCCAAAGGTGCCCCCCAGGCAGCGCTGCCGTGGCCAGGGTGCTGCCCTCCATGGGTGTGGGGGATTTGGGGGTGCAGTAAAGCCCCTACCCCAGCCCTGACCCCCGTGCCGCCCCTCCTGCCGCAGGTTTCTGTGGAGTGACTACACGGTGGAGGTTCGTCTCAATGATTACCTGGACATTATCTGCCCTCACTACGAGGAGGGCAGCGTGGACCCGCGGGCCATGGAGCGCTACACGCTCTACCTGGTGGAGCTGGAGGAGTACCAGGCCTGCAAGCCCCGCTCCAAGGAGCAGATCCGCTGGGAGTGCGACAAGCCCAGCGCCCTGCACGGCCCCGAGAAGTTCTCGGAGAAGTTCCAGCGCTTCACTCCCTTCACGCTGGGCAAGGAGTTCAGGGAGGGACACAGCTACTACTACATCTGTGAGTGCTGAGGGGGGCTGCGGGGGGGGCTCCAGGGATTCCCCATCGGGGCTCCCCCCATCCCTTCCTAACCCGCCTCTCCCTTCGCAGCCAAACCCATCCACCACCACGGCGAAGCCTGCCTGAAGCTGAAGGTGACGGTGACAGGCAAAGGCAGTGAGTATCACACATCAGCACCCCCTCGGGGCCCCCCCACGCGTCCTCTCCTTCCCAGCGTGGCCTTGGCTGCGCTGAGTCACGGCCTGGCCGTGGCCCCTGGCCAGCCCGGGGTGTGGGCACGCGCGGCTTGGCCAGGAAGGTGTTGGTGGGGGCAGGGGGGGGGGGGACAGCCCACAGAGAAACGAGATTTTGGGATTTTGGGGAGGTTGGGGTGCTGCCTTTCCCTCCTTGACCCCCTGTTTGCCCTGCAGCTCCGGCACCGCCTGCGCCAGCCTCGACGCAGAAGGGGAGGATCCAGGCAGGTGTGTTGGGGGCTGAGGGCTTGGGGCTCCCTTCTGGGGTGGCAGGGTGTTCTTGGGGGCACCCGGCTGAGCCTGGGGGTGCACTGGCCTGAACACAGCCACCCAGGGGTTTGCTGGGGGCACTGGGGCTCATCTGCCCCTCGTGGGGGGCTCTGGAGCTGGCTGAGGTAGCAAGGCTGGTGGCAACCGTCTGCAGGGGTGATGTGCTGCTGGTTTGGGGTACAGCTTGCCTTTTGGGGCTGCTGGTTGCTGATGGCTCCTCTCTTTTCCCCCCACAGACGATGCAGCTGCACACGTGCTGAGGAGCGTGGGGCAGAACTCGGCCATGCGCAGCAGCAGCCGCCCCTTCACCTTCATCAGCCTCCTCCTGCCCCTCCTGGTGCCACAGGGGCTCTGAGGTGCCCCTCGTGCCCGGACCCACCGAGGCTGTGGCCATTGGGGACCCCCGTGGTCCCCGCACATCTGCCCCGGGTGCCCTGCCCTGCGCACATCTGGGCAAGGCAAGGATTTGTCAGTATTATGGGGCTGGAGGCCCCAAAGCCATCGGAGCAGCCGGAGCCTTCAGGCTTCCCTGGCCCTTCCAGGATGCTCCTGGCAGCCAGAGGCCGAGCGGGAGCCTGGAGCTGGAGGGGCTGAGGTGCCCCGGACTGGAGAGGGGCAGGGGGCTGGCACCCCTGCCCCGCAGCTGAGCTCGCCCACCGCCCTCGGGGCTTTCCTCTGTGGTGGGCTGGAACTGGAATGTGTCCTGCAGGCGGGGACGTGGGGGTGGCCAGGTGACCCCAGTGTCAGTGGCCAGGGAGCACAGAGAGGCTGGAGATGCCCTGCAGCCAGGGGAGAGGGGTGATGAGAAACGCCCCGCTCCTCCTTGTGCTGCACCCCTACCCCTTCCTTCATCCCCTGGCCCTTCGCCATCCCTCCCCTCCGCTGGGTGCCGGAGGGGCCCCCCCAGCACCCCCTTTGTACAGCACCCCCTTTGTACAGCTTTCTAACACGGGATTTTTTTATACCATTGTCGGGAATAAATAACCAAAACCACGCCGAGCTCCCGAGACCTCCCCCACCCTGCTGGGCCAAGGCTCTCCTGGACCCCCGTGGGGGGTTGGGCTGGTTAATTAATTAATTGGCTGGTGTTTGCACGGGGCTGTTAAGTGGCCGAGTGCCACAGTGGCTGGCACTGTCCCCGGCTTTATCTGGTGACACAAAGGCCTCCCCTGAGGGTAGGGACCCCTCCCCCTGCACTGCAGTGAGATTCCAGGTGGGGGGCAGGGGTTTGTCCCGGGACAAACCCCATTGGAATGTGACAGACCCCAGGGGATGGGATAAATCCCACCGCTGGTGAGGAGGGGGCTGGGCAGGGGGGACAAAGCCTGGCTGCACCCCAGGGACCCCCACGGGGTGACACCAGGGATTTGGGGGTCCCTGAGGGGGGAGACAGTGTGGGTGCAGGGAGCTGGGATCACAGGGATTTGGGGGCCCTGGAATTGGGACCTGCAGGGAGCTGGGATCACAGGGATTTGGGGACACTGGGTTGCAGGGAGCTGGGATCACGGGGATTTGGGGGCCCTGGAATTGGGAACTGCAGAGAGCAAGGGTCCTGGAGAGGTGAGATTTTGGGGCACCCAAATGCATGACACCCAAATGTGGGGGACCCTGGAGATGGAGAGTCATGGAGAGGGGGCACAGGGATGAGTGACCCCCAGGATGTGTGGGGGGAACCCTGGGACAGTGAGGTCACAGGGAAATGTGGATCCTGGGGAATTGTGGATCCCAGGGATGCAGGATCCTGGGGAATCGCTGTCACAGGGATTTGTGACCCCCAGGATGTGTGGGGTCACAGGGGAAATGTGGATCCCAGGGATGCAGGATCCTGGGGAATTTTCACAGGGATGTGTGACCCCCAGGATGTGTGGGGACACCCTGCGGCAGTGGGGTCACAGGGAAATGTGGATCCTGGGGAATTGTGGATCCCAGGGATGCAGGATCCTGGGAGAAATTGTCACAGGGATGAGTGACCCTCAGGATGTGCAGGGGCACTCTGGGGTCACAGGGAAGTGTGGATCCCAGGGATGCAGGATCCTGGGGAGTTGTCACAGGGATATGTGACCCCCAGGATGTGTGGGGACACCCTGCGGCAGTGGGGTCACAGGGAAATGTGGATGCTGGGGAATTGTGGATCCCAGGGATGCAGGATCCTGGGGAATCGCTGTCACAGGGATTTGTGACTCCTGCAGGAGGCGGGGGTGGGCAGCTGGGCTCACAGGGCTGTGACACCCCCGGGCTGTGCAATCTGCACCTTGGCGTTCACCCTGGGGATGCCCAGGGACCCCAAACATGAACACACGACACCTCAGGGGTCCTCCCCCCCATACCGGCCCCGGTGCCCTGGCGGTGCCCTCACGGTGCCCGCGGGGCGGTCACGCCGGTGCAGCCGCCGCTGCTCCCCCCGCTCGCAGCCGGATCCCCGCCGCCCCTCCCCGGTAGTGCGTCCTGCTCCGCCCCGCTCCGCTCGGCCGCGGGCAGCACCGGCCCCGCTCCGGGCAGCACCGGCCCCGCCGCGCTCCCCGGGCTCCGGCATGGTCCTGTCGCTGCTCGCCGGCCTCTGCCTGGCCGCCACGCTCGCCATGTTCGCCACCGGCCTGTGAGCGATCGGCGGCAGGGCCCCGGGCGGGCGGGGGCGGTGGGGAACGCACCGGGGCCGGCGAGGGGCTCGCTGAGGGCCGGGGGTGCGGGGAGGGGGCCCAGGCTGGTTTTGGGGTGCAGGGGGGGCATTGGGGGTGCAGAGGGCCCATGGGGGATGAAGGTGCAATGAGGACCCCAGGGCTGGTTTTGGGGTGCAGGGGGGGCCTTGGGGGTGCAGAGGGCCCATGGGGGATGAAGGTGCAATGAGGACCCCAGGGCTGGTTTTGGGGTGCAGGGGGGGCCTTGGGGAGTGGGATTTGTGGGTGCAGAGGGACCCATGGGGGATGAGGTACGATCAGAAGACCCCAGGGCTGGTTTTGGGGCGCAGGGGAGGCTTTGGGGGTACAGTGAGGCCCATGGAGGATGAGGGTGCAATGAGGACCCCAGGGCTGGTTTTGGGGTGCAGGGGGGGCCTTGGGGAGGGGGATTTGTGGGTGCAGAGAGGCCCATGGGGGATGAGGGTGCAGTGAGGACGCCAGGGCTGATTTTGGGGTACAGTGGGGCCATTGGGGATGAGGGTGCAATGAGGACACCAGGACTGGTTTTGGGGTGCAATGGGGGCCATAGGGGTGCAGTGGGGAGGGCATCAGGCCCAGTTTGGGGGTGCAATGGGGGCCATAGGGGTGCAATGGGGAGGGCATCAGGCCCGGTTTGGGGGTGCAATAGGGGCCATAGAGGGAGGGCATCAGGCCCAGTTTGGGGGTGCAGTGGGCCATGGATGGCTGGTGCAGAGGGATTGGGGGTGGTGCTGAGTTTTGGGGTGCAGGGGGAGAAGTGGGGGGGTGCAGTGCCTGCTGGCTGCAGAGACTGGAGCCTCCCCCACCCCAGCAGTGCCAGGCACCCAGGAGGACGCTGCCCTCCGCCCTCCCCAGGTCTGACCTGCGCCAGATGTTGGCAACCAAAAGTGTGGAGAACATCCAGTTCCTGCCCTTCCTCACCACCGATGCCAAGTACAGCAGGGTTGGGTCCTGGGGAGGGGGGTCACATGGATTTGAGGGGCAGGGGGGATCCCTCAGTGCCTGTGCCCCATCCCTGCAGCAACCTGAGCTGGCTGGGCTATGGCTGCCTGAAGGGGGACGGCACAGTGATCACCGTCAATGCCATCGGGGCAGCTCTGCAGACCCTCTACATCCTGGTGTATCTCTACTACAGCCCTGCCAAGGTGGGACAGGGGCCTGGGGTGGTGGGGAGGATGAGGGGATCCTCACCCTGACATCCCCCTGCTGTCCCTCCCAGCGCCCCGTGCTGCTTCAGGTCCTGCTGCTCCTGGCTGTGGTGGTGACTGGCTGTGGCTACTTCACCATCCTGGTTGACACAGGGACACGCCTGGCACACCTGGGGCTCTTCTGCAGCGTCTTCACCATCAGCATGTACCTCTCACCGCTGGCTGACCTGGTGTGTGGGGCTTGGCAGAGCTGGGGCTTGCCAGCCCAGGCCCTGCCTGACGTTTGCTCCTGCAGGCCAAGGTTATCCGGAGCAAGTCGACGCGGTGCCTGTCCTTTCCCCTGACCGTCACCACCCTCGTGGCCTCCAGCAGCTGGACACTCTATGGCCTGCAGCTCCACGATCCCTACATCACAGTGGGTTGGGCTGGTGGGATGCTGAGGGGTGCCATCCCATCTCATTGTATCCCAAACCATCCTACTCCACTGCATCCCACGCAGTCCCATCCCCATCCCATCCCACCCTGGCCTGCTTCATCTGCATTCCACCTTTCTCCATCCCATCCCATTCTGTTCTGTCCCTCTCCTGCACCATCTCACCACACTCCATCCTATCCCAGCCTATCCTATCCTTCTCCACCTTCATCCCCATCCCCATCCCCATCCCATCCCAGTCTAACCTGTCCTTCCCCATCCCCACCCCATTGCCATCCCTTCCCCATCCCCATCCCACTGCCATCCCATTCCACTCCATCCCATCCCATCCCATCCCAGCCTATCCTATCCTATCCTATCCTATCCTATCCTATCCTATCCTGTCCTATCCTATCCTTCCCCATCCCCACTCTCACTGCCATCCCACCCCATCCCCATTCCCACCCCTTCCCACTCCTTCCTATCCCATCCCCATTCCCACCCCATCCCCATCCCATCCCATCCCATGGATCCCATCCCATCCCCATTCCCACCCCTTCCTATCCCATCCCACCCCATCCCATCCCCATTCCCACCCCATCCCCATTCCCACCCCACCCCATCCCATCCCATGGATCCCACCCCATCCCACCCCACCCCATTCCACCCCACCCCATTCCCCTCTCATGGCTCAACTGAGCACTTGACTTGGCACTGGCCCCATTCAGCACTGCCTGTGTCACCCAGCCAAGCATGATATCCATTGATTTTAATTAATTAGCTGGGATGGGGCCAATAAACCTCCCCCAGCACCACAGAGGGGAGGGGTACACCCACTGTCCCCCCCATGTCCTCCTGCAGGTCCCCAACGTGCCAGGGATCGTCACCAGCCTCGTGCGGTTCTGGCTCTTCCAGCGGTACCAACCAGAGCAGGACAAGCCCTACAGCCCCCTGCCTGCCTGAGAGGTGCCCTCAGGAGCACCCCAACTCTGCCCTGGGCTGGCCCCAGTGCTGTCCCCTTGGCCACTCCCGGTGGGACACCAGCAAGGACCTCTTGCCTCCAGCCCTGCATCCTTCAGCGAAGGCCCTGGAGCTCTCAGAGAAACCTTTGGGGCACCACAAGCCCCTCAAACCCCAGGGTGGGAGGATAGTTTTCCATGCCTGTAGCCCTGCCTGGCAGCAGGATTTCGAGGGGCAGGGCTTTTGAGTGGCTTCCAGGGGTCCAAGTGTCACTTTTGTATGGATTCAAGTGCCTTTTAATAAATCAGAGACTTCCCAGTGGCTGCTTCTTGTACCTGCTGCAGAGGAGGGTGCAGCTCTTGGCCCTACAGCTGCTTTGGGAGCTCCAACCAGGGGGGCTGCTGATGGCCATACAGGGGCTGCTTGTTGTGGGGGGCTCATTCTGACACACCCTGGGCTCTGGCAAACCCTCAGTAGGCATCAGCCCTCGTGTTGGGGCCACGAGGGGACACCAGGGATGCTGCTCTGAGCACCGTGAGGGAGCCACCCATCACAGTGTGGGGGTAAAAGTCTGTGGAAGTGACGAGCAGCCACCGTGGCAGGAACCAGGAAACTGTGGCAGCAGCTCTCTGGTCACAGAGAGCAACAGGAATCGATGGGAATCCTTGCTAAACCCCCGTGGATCGAGCAGGCCTGGATCAAGCATCGATGCTCTGTCAATTAACAGCGATCTGGAATGAAGATATCGGGCCAGTGCCTCGGTGAAGGGGACAAATCACACAGCAGACACCGGAGCCTTGCAGAAAGAGACCCCCACCCCATGCAGGATCCCCCAGGAGCAAGGAGCTCATCCCACATTCCCTCCAAGAGGGGACCCCAGGAAAGCCAGTGCTGCTCTGAGCCCCCTGAGGGAGCCACCCATCACAGTGTGGGGGTAAAAATATCTGGAACTGACAAGCAGCCACCATGGCAGGACCTGGGAATCGATGGGAATCCTTGCTAAACCCCCATGGATCGAGCAGGCCTGGATCAAGCACCGATGCTCTGTCAATTAACCAATTAACAGAGATGTGGAATGAAGATACCAGGCTGGTGCTTCGGTGGAGGGGCCAAGTCACAGAGCAGACACCAGAGCCTTGCAGAAAGAGACCCCCACCCCATGCAGGACCCCCCAGGAGCAAGGAGCTCATCCCACATTCCCCCATGAGGGGACCCCAGGAAAGCCAGTGCTGCTCTGAGCCCCCCAAGCTACAGGAGCCTTCCATCACAGCGTGGGGGTAAAAGTGTGGAATTGACACAAGCAGCCACCATGACAGCAACTGGGAATCGATGGGAATCCTTGCTAAACCCCCGTGCATCGAGCAGGCCTGGATCAAGCATCGATGCTCTGTCAATTAACCAATTAACAGAGATGTGGAATGAAGATATCAGGCTGGTGCTTCAGTAGAGGGGCCAAATCACAGAGCAGAAAGAGACCCCCACCCCATGCAGGACCACCCCAGGACCGAGGAGCCTCATCCCACACTCCAGCCTTAGGATGAAGGATGCTGACAGGAGCTGTGCTGTGCCTCTGCTGCTTGTGCACACCTCACACACAGCCTGCGAAAATCCATACAAAGGGACAGAGCTGAGCGTGGTGCCAAGGGAAGGAGGATGAGCTCCTGGCGTGCTCTGTCTTGCCCTGTGCAGCCAGGGCTCCCCATGCCTGCTCTGGGGACTTGGCCCAGCAGGGAAGAGCCCCCAAACTCAGGAAAGAACTCCCAGCTTGGCCCCACAGCCTCGGGAAAGGGCTCCCAGGCTGGCCCCACAGCCTGGGGAAAGGGCAGCTTTCTCCAGTGCCACACCTTGGCTGCCAACCGGTCGCTCCGGCTGCCCCGTGCCGGGAGCGGCTCTGACGTGGCCCCTGGTGCCAGCTCCCGGATACCTCCGTGCAGGGAGGAGCTGCTGCCACACGGGCTGGGAGGAGCTCCTCGTGGCCATGACTAGAGGCTCTGGATCGCCCCGAGTAGCCCCTGCATGACCATAAGTAGCTCCTTGAAGGCCGTGAGTAGAGGCTCTGGATTGCCGTGAGTAGCCTGCACAGGGTCATGGGTAGCTCAGAGACGGCTGTGAGTAGCACCTAGATGACCACAAGGAGCCCCTGACGGTCCTGAGTAGCCTCTGATGGCCACATGTAGCTCCTGGATGACCACAAGTAGCCCCTGATGGCCACAAGGAGTCCCCTGGAAGGCCACAAGGAACCCCCTGGCTGGCTGTGAGTAGCCCCTGAGGGCCACAAGTAGTCCCAGGATGGCCACAAGGAGCCCCCTGATTGGCTGTCAGTAGCTCCTGATGGCCATAAGGAGCCCCCTGGCTGGCTGTGAGTAGCCCCCGATGGCTGTAAGTAGCCCCTGGATGGCCAAAAAGATCCCCCTGGCCGGCTGTCAGTAGCCTCTGATGGCCACAAGTAGTCCCTGGAAGGCCACAAGGAGCCCCTGGCTGGCTGTCAGTAGCCCCTGATGGCTGTAAGTAGCCCCTGATGGCCACAAGTAGCCTCTAGATGACCACAAGGAGCCCCTGATGGTCCTGAGTAGCCTGTCAGTAGCCTCTGATGGCTGTAAGTAGCTCCAGGATGGCCACAAGAAGCCCCTTGGATGGCTGTCAGTAGCCCCTGATGGCCACAAGTAGCCCCAGGATGGAGCTGGATTGCCATGAGCAGCCTGCACAGAGTCATGAGCAGCCCCTGCAGGATCACAAGTAGCCACTGGATAGATGCAGCCCCTTTGAATGATCATGAGGAGCCCCTGGCTGGCTGTGAGCAGCCCTGGTGACCCTCAGTAGCCCACACAAGGCTGTCAGTAGCCCCCCAGAGCACTGCTGTGGTCCTGACCCCAGCAAGGCTCTACGTGGCCAAATCCAGGGCAATGTCACCCCTCCAACCAACCACCCGTGTGCCAGCGAGGGCTCAGAGCTCCCCACTCTGCTCCCACCAGCCTTTGCCGCTCAGGAAACGGCTAATTAGCTGCTCCTGCTAATTAACCCGAGTCCTCCCAACTGCTCCTTTCTGCAGAGCATTCCCAGCTGCTAATTAAAATCCCAGAGTCCTTTGGCTGCAGGAGCTGGTGGCTGCCAGGGCAGCAGGTTCCTGCACACGGGGTCAGAGAGCAGGAATGGGGGGCCCCAGACAGAGCCCCCCACCCCTCCCTCTCCCCAGTGATGCCCAGTGTGGTGCTGTGGATGGGCATGGGAGTAGGGGGAGCTCCCCTGGAGCTCTTGGGGGACAATTTAAAGGCTGTGTGGCTCACCCCACCCTGCCAGTCCCTCTCCTCCTTTCTGGGAACTCAGCCAGGGGACAGGACGAGGCTCCTCCAGCTCCCACCTGTGGGGATGAACCACATCTGAGCCGGGAATGTGTCTGGATGCCACTTCAGAGCCAAAATCCAGAGCTCAGCGAGGGACAGTGGGGACATGCATGGAGACCCTGCCCTTCACAGAACCCCCAAACCCTCCCTGCACACCTCGACATTTGAGAGATTCCCCCGGGAGAGCCAAGTGACTCCTCCGGGGGTCTTCCAGCAGCCCCCTAGGCTTTCAGTGGACCCCCATGGAGACCCTGCCCTTCACAGAACCCCCAAACCCTCCCTGCACACCCTGGGAGCTGAGTGGTTCCCCTGGCAGAACCAAAATCATCCCTCCAGGTGCCTTCCAGCAGCCTCCAAGGTTCTCAGTGCTCGCAGCCTGGAGACCCCTGCCATGTCCCAGGTCACACCCAGCATGACCAGCACTGTCCTGGTGTCACACACAGCACCATTCCGGGCCACACACAACACCGTCCCGGTGTCACACACAGCACCATCCCAGTGTCACGCAGAGCACGGCCAGCACTGTCCCAGGTCACACACAACACGGCCAGCACCATCCTGGGGTCACACACAGCACTGTCCCAGGTCACACAGAGCACGGGCAGCACCATCCCAGGTCACACACAGCACTGGCCCCGGTCACACACAGCACGGCCAGCACCATCCTGGGTCACAGGTCACACACAGCACCGTCCCGGGGTCACACACAGCACAGCCAGCACCGTCCCCGGTCACACACAGTACGGCCAGCACCGTCCCGGGTCACACACAGCACAGCCAGCACCGTCCCGGGCCTTTATTCGGCTCCCAGGCGCAGCCCCCGCCGCCGCAGGTCCGCCCTGGCCGCCCTAATGTGCTCCTGCAGCTCGGCCGCCGCCTCCTCGCAGTCGTTGAAGGTGGCCAGGCGGTAGCCCACGGTGGCCAGCGAGTAGCAGCCGAAGGCCACGAGCAGGTAGACGGGCAGCGGCAGCAGCGCCTGGCGGAGCGGGCCCGGCGGCTGCAGCCCCGGCGGGGCCAGAGCCAGCGCGGCCCAGGCCGAGCCCAGCAAGGCCAGTCCGCAGAGCCACTGGGCCAGCTTGGTCATGGCGGCCTGAGGGGAGAGAGGAGAGTGGGAGAGGCGTGAGAGGAACAGGGGAGAAAACGGGAGAGCGGCAGAGAAGGAAGGAAGGGGGAACCGGGAGAGACGGAGCGCCCCGCACCGGGCCCAGTCTCACCCGGGGCCTCCTGACCGGAGGGCGGCCCCAATTCCCCCTGGGCCTCCACCCGCCGGACCGAGCCCTCCCCAAGGGCCCAGACCCAGAACCAGAACCCGAACCGGGACACGTGCCCTGCCCCACCCCCACCTGGCTCGGTCCCGCTCCCGGTGCCGGTCCCGCTCCCCGCCCGGCGCAGCGATGACGTCACGGAAGCGCCGCGCGCGCGAAGGCTGCCGGGAATTGTAGTTCGGCAGGGCTGTGCCAGAGCGCGCCCCCTGCTGGCGGGGCGCGGCCTCACCGGGAGCCCTCCGGGAACCCTCCGGGAGCCCCGGTCCGGCCCCGCTCCCGGTGCCGCAGGAAGCGCCGGGCTTTGTGGGCCGCCGCCGGGGCCGCAGGAAGCATCTGGTTTCCTGCACGTCCGGCCGGAGGGGTGCCAGGGAGCCGGCGTGGGAGCGAGTCCCGCCCGCCCTCCCACGGCTGCGGGAACCGCGCCGTTCCCACCCCCCTCCCTCCCCAGCCCCGGTGCCCCCCCCGGGGTCGTGCGGAGGGCACAGACGGGTCTGTGATGCCCTGCCAAAGGGCAGCAGCCTGAGCTGTGCCAGCACAGCTGGGGCTGGATCTCCACAGCCCCCTGCCCACTCCAGTCTGCTCCAATCCTGGCTCCACTCCTTGCAGGTCGGGGCACACAAGGTGCCAGCAGCAAATCTCCCACCCTTGGCCACCCCTGGGCACCCCAGAACCTACCCCAGGCTCCAGGGCTGCTTCCAGCCACGCTGGCACACAGCAGGGCTGGCAGCTGGCACAGGGGACAAGCAGCTACAAAGAAATGGCTTTATTGGGCAGGGAAGGGTCCTGGATCGGCCACAGGGAGGGGGCTGCCCCAGGAAGGGGCAGCAGGACATCAATTTCTCTTCCTGCCCTTGCCAACAGCCTTGGCAGGAGGAGCGACGGGCGCTGTGGACTGGTAGAGAGTGGAGGAGATCTTGTTGATGTAGTAGAGACCCACCATGGAGAAGATGAGGCTAGGAGGGCAGAAGGGAAGAGGCTGCTCAGCTGCTGGGGGCAGCAACATGCTAACACCTTTCCCCTGGGTCCCATCCCCCTGCCCTTCCTAAACAATTTCACCCTTTCCACTCTTCTGCCTTTCCCAAACACTTTCCCCTTGGATCCCACTGTGCTGCCCTTCCTAAACCAACATTTTCTCCTTGGATCCCACTCCCCTGCCCTTCCTGAACTAATTTCCCCCTGGATCCCACTCTCCTGCCCTTCTTAAACCAACAAATTCCATTGGATCCCACTCTCCTGCCCTTCCCAAACACCTTCCCTTCGATCCCACTCTTCTGCCCTTCATAAACCAATAATTTCCCCCTGCCCTTCCTGAACCAATTTCCCCTTGGATCCCTCTCTCCTGCCCTTTCTAAACCATAAATTTCCATTGGATTCTACTCTCTTGCCCTTCCTAAACCAACAATTTCCCCTTGGATCCCACTCTCCTGCCCTTCCTGAACCGATTTCTCCTTGGTTCCCATTCTCCTGCCTTTCCTAAACCAACAATTTCCCCTTGGATCCCACTCTCCTGCCCCTCCTAAACCTTCTCTTGGATCCCACTCTGCTGCCCTTCCTAAAACAGCAATTCCCCCCTGGATCCCATTCTCCTGCCTTTCCTAAACCAACACTTTCCTCTTGGATCCCACTCCTGCCCCTCCTAAACCAACAAATTCCATCGGATCCTACTCCCTTGCCCTTCCTGAAACAACAATTTCCCCTTGCATCCCATTCTCCTGCCCTCCCCACCAGCCCCCTGATGCTCCCTGCCCAGCCTCCTGCCCGCCTCCCAGTGTCCCCCGTGCCCCCTGTGTGTCCCCTCGGTCACTCCCACCCCCCCAAGGACAGCCCAGGACCTACCAGGTGGTCACACAGACCCTGTGGATGAGGCCAGAGGCGAACAGGGCCAGCAGGAGGCAGGTGAGGACTGTGGAGAAGCAGGAGACACACGGTGCTGCAGGGCTGCTCCCGGGGATGGGGGAGCTGCAGAATTTCCCCCAGACGCAGGAGAAGCTCCAGGGCAGGGCTGGGACCATCCAGTGCCACTGCTGGAGCACCCCCAGCCCTTTTGTCACCCCCATGTCCCCCCTGGGCTCCCCCAACACTCACTCTCAGGGAATATCTTGGCCTGGAAGCCCTTCCCGAAGATGAGGTTCTCCAGGTTGTTGAAGGCCTGGGTGTGGAGTTAAGGCAAACGAGGGGATCCTGCTGCCCCCCATTTCCCATCCTGCCAGCCCTCTGCAGGGAAGGGAGCTCTGGAGGGTGTCAGGGACAGTTTGGGGGTGCCATGGGGGCCATGGGGTGGTGTAATAGGGCACCAGGGACAGTTTGGGGGTGCCATGGGGGCCATAAAGGGTGTAATGCGGAGGGCATCAGGCTCAGTTTGGGGGTGCAGTGAGGGCCAGTTTGGGGGTGTAATTGAGAGGGCATCAGGCCCAGATTGGGGGTGCAGTGAGACCCAAAGGGGGTGTAATGGGGAGGACATCAGGCTCAGTTTGGGGGTGCAGTGGGGGCCATAGGGGGGTGTAATTGGGGGAGGGCACCAGGCCCAGTTTGAGGGTGCAATGGGGAGGGCACCAGGTGCAGTGAGGGCCAAAGGGGTGCAGTGGGGAGGGCATCAAGGCCACTTTGGGGGTGCAGTGGGGAGGGCATAGGGGGTGTAATGGGGAGGGCATCAGGCCCAGTTTGGGGGTGCAATGGGGGCCATAGGGGGGTGTAATGGGGGGAGGGCACAAGCACCAGTTTGGGAGTGCAGTGAGGGTCAATTTGGGGGTGCAATAGGGAGGGCATCAGGCCCAGTTTGGGGGTGCAGTGGGGAGGGTACAAGGCCCAGTTTGGGGGTGCAATGGGTGGATGGGGGGGTGCAATGGGGAGGGCACCAGGCCCAGTTTGGGGGTGCAATGGGGAGGGCACCAGGCCCAGTTTGCGGGTGCAGTGGGGAGGGCATCAGGCCCAGTTTGGGGGTGCAATGGGGAGGGCACCAGGCCCAGTTTGGGGGTGCAATGGGGAGGGCATCAGGCCCAGTTTGGGGGTGCAATGGGGAGGGCATCAGGCCCAGTTTGCGGGTGCAATGGGGAGGGCATCAGGCCCAGTCTGGGGATGCAATGGGTGGATGGGATGGGGTGCAATGGGGAAGGCACCAAGACCAGTTTGGGGGTGCAATGGGGAGGGCAGTAGGGGGGTGCTATGGGGGCTGCCTCCCACCACCCCTGTGCTTCCGTTCCCAGCCCCCCGCCCCCTGCAGCCCCCCCGGTGTCCCCGGGATGCTGTGAGGGAGCAGACGAAGAGCGCCGAGCCCAGCAGCCCGCCCTGGATGGTGAGCCACTCGGTGGAGGCCAGCTGCCGGCTGTACATCTGCATCCCTGCGAACAGCAGCAGCGACAGCAGCGACGACAGCGCCAGCGACGTGCCCGTGCCTACGGCTGCGCCCCGGGGCTGCCTCAGCACCGGGACTGGCACCGGCACCGGGGCCACGCTGTGCCCCCCTTCCCTCAGCGCAGCTGCCCCCCCAGGCCCCGTTAACCCCGTTATCCCCGTGCCCCCAGTCACACCTCCATTCCCCTCTCCCCGTTACCCCCCGTTCCCATTAACCCCATTATCCCCGTGCCCCTGCTGCCCCGGTACCCCCCCTCCCGTTAACCCTGTTATCTCCGTGCCCCCAATACCCTCCTGCCCCTTCACACCTCCATTCCCCTCTTCCCGTTACCCCCGGCCCCAGCACCCCCCGTTCCCATTAACCCCGTTATCCCCGTGCCCCTGCTGCCCCGGTATCTACCCCCCGTTCCCGTTAACCCCGTTATCCCAGTGCCCCCAACATCCTATTGTGCCATCACACCTCCATTCCCTGTCCCCGTTACCCCCGGCCCCGGTACCCCCCGTTCCCGTTGACCCCGTTATCTCCGTGTCCCCAATACCCCATGTCCTGTGCCATCACAGCTCCATTCCCCCTCCCCATTGCCCCCTGCCCCATTAACCCCCGCTCTTGTTAACCCCATTATCCCCATGCCCCCAATATCCCATTATGCCATCACCCCTCCGTTCCCTGTCCCCGGTACTCCCCGTTCCCGTTAACCCCATTATACCCGTGCCCCCAATACCGTCCTGCCCTGCCACACCTCCATTCCCTGTCCCCATTGCCCCTTGCCTCGTTACCCCCGTTATCCCCGTGCCCCCAGCATTCCCATCACCACCCCAGTCTCCGTGCCCCCCCCATTCCCCCCCGTTTCCACCCCCGTGCCCCCCCCCCGTTACCCATGGTGCCCCCAGCCCGTCCCGGTGCCGCTCCCGGTACCGCCGTTCTGCGCACGCGCACTCCGCCCGCGCGCAGCGGGGACACGGCAGCACCGCCGGGCCGCGCCACTGCGCATGCGCGGGAGGCCCCGCCCCTTCTAGCGCGCCCCCTCGCGGCCCGGAGTGGCACTGCAGGTCCTCGCTGTCCCAGAGCGCCCTCTGGCGGCGGGGACGGGAACAGCGCGGGGACGGGACCCCCGCACCGAGCACCGGCCCCGGTACCGGCACCGGGAGCACCCCCGGGAACCCCTCCGGGAGTAACGCTGGTACCGGTGCCATGCTCATCCTGCCCACAGCCCGCCCCCTGCGCCGCTCCCCGAGCGTCGCTCCTCGAGGGATGCCCGGGGGTGCGGCGAGAGCATCCCCGCGCCGCTCCCCACCACCCCGCACCGGTGCCGCCCCTCCGGTGTCTCCACCGCCCTCCGGTGCCGGCGGGGCGGGCGCCGCCGAGCATGCGCGCCGCCGCCCCCCGCGCTCCCCCCGGCTCCGCCGCTCCCTGCAACACACCGGGGCGATCGCGGCCGCCGCTGCTGCCGCCGCCGCCGCAGGCACGGGCGCGGGTAGCGGAGCCATGGCCGAGGGCGAGGACCTGCAGACCTTCACCTCCATCATGGACGCGCTCGTCCGCATCAGCGTGAGCGGCCGCGGTGGCGGCGGGGGGGCGGACGGGGGTCCTCCGGGACCGGGTCGCCGTGGCAACGCGGCGGGGACCGGGGGGGGGAGGGCGATGCCCTTGAGGGGTGGGCGGGCAGCGGACCCGCACCCCGAGTCACCGCAGCGACCCCCGGGCATCCCCCGGCATCGGGACCCCCCCCCACCGAGCCGCGGTCGAGCCGGTGGCACCGGGTGCCGAGAGGGCGGCCCCATCCCGGTCCCGGTCTTGGTGCCCAGCCCGGTCCTGGCGCTGGTCCCAGGGCTCTGCTGTGGGTCCAGTTCCAGTCCCCATCCCAGCCCCCAGCGCCATCCTGGCCCCCATCTTCCTCTCCATCCCAGTTCCAATCCCACACCCATCCCAGTCCCCATCCCCATCCCAGCCCTGGGCCCATCCTGGTGCTGATCCCAGTGCTGGTCCTCATCCCCATCCCAGCCCCGGGCCCATCCTGGTGCTGATCACAGTGGTGGCCCCCATCCCCATTGCATTGCCAGTCCTGATACTGGTGTGATCCTGGGCCCAGTCCCAATCCCATCCCCACACCAGGCCTGGGCCCCATCCAGGTTCTGATCCCAGTGCTGGTGCTGATTCTGACCATGCTGCTGCTCCCAGGCCTGATCCTGGCTCTGATGCTTGTCCCTGTCCTCATCATCCTCCCATCCCTGCTCCTGCTCCTGGTTCTGGTGCTGCTCCCAGGCCTGATCCTGACCCTGCTGTGATCCAGCCTCAGTCCCCAGCCCCATCCCAGTGCTGATCCTGGTTCTGACCATGCTGCTGCTCCCAGGCCTGATCCTGGCCATGATGCTGCTCCTGGTGGCAGTGCTGGCCCCAGTCCTGGTCCTGCTGTGGCCCCAGTTCCCATCTGGGCTTCATCCTGCTGCTGGCGCTGACTTCCAGGCCTGATCCTGGCCATGATGCTGGTCCCAGCTTTTGCCCCTATCCCAGTGCTGCTCCTGACACTGGCCCTGCTCCTGGCTGTGGTTCCAGTGCTGGCCCTGATCTTGGCCCTGTTGCTGATCCCAGCTCCATTCCTCATCTCAGTGGCAGCCCTGATCCTCATCCTGCTGCTACTCCTGGTGTTTGTCCTCATCCCGTCCCTGGTGCTGGTCCCAGGCCCCATCATTGCCCTGATGGTGGTCCCTGTCCTTGTCTCCATCCCAGCCTGGCTCTCAGTACTGGTCCTGATCCTGGTCCTGGTCCTGATGCTGAACCTGGCCCTGGTGTTAATTCCAGGCCCTGGTGCTGATCCCAGCCCTGATGCTGATCCTGGCCCAGGTGCTGGTCCTGGCCCTGGCCCTAGTGCTGGTCCCAGGCCCTGATTCTGATATCAGCCCTGATGTCCTGATGGCCTTGACTTCCCTGTGGTCCTGACCCTGATCCTGGCCCTCGTGCTAATCTCAGCCCTGATATTGATGCTGGCCCTGGTGCTGATCCTGGCCCAGGTGCTGGTCCCAGGCCCTGACCCCAGCCTTCGTGATGGTCCTAGCCCTGATTCTGATCCTGGCCCTGGTGCTGGTCCTGGCTCCAGTCCTGGCCCTGGTGTTAATCTCAGCCTTGATGTTGATCCTGGCCCTGGTGTTGGTTCTGGCCCAGGTGCTGGTCCTGGCCCTGATTCTGGCCCTGGTGCTGATCCTGACCTGATGCTGATCTCAGCCCTGTTCCTAGCCCTGGTGCTGGTCTCAGCCCTGGTGCTGGTCATGGCCCTGATCCTGGTCCTGGTGCTGATCCTGGCCCTAGAGCTGTTCCCAGGCCCTGATCCCAGTCATGGTGCTAATCTCAGTCCTGGTGCTGATCCTGGTCCTGGTGCTGGTCCTGGCCCTGATCCTGGTCCTGGCCCTGATCCTAGCCCTGGTCCTAGTCCTGGCCCTGGTGCTGATCTCAGCCCCGGTGCTGGTCCTGACCCTGGTGCTGATCTCAGCCCTGATGCTGGCCCTGCTCCTGGCCCTGGTGCTGGTCCTGGCCCAGATCCTGGCCCTGGTCCTGGTTCTGCTCCTGGCCCAGATCCTGGCCCTGGTGCTGGTGCTGGCCCAGATCCTGGCTCTGGTGCCGGTCCCATCTGGTCCAGCCCCGCTGTGTCCCCAGCGGGTGACGCTCCCGCTCTCTCCGCAGACCAGCATGAAGAACATGGAGCGGGAGCTGGTGTGCCCGGTGTGCAAGGAGATGTACAAGCAGCCGCTGGCCCTGCCCTGTACCCACAACGTGTGCCACGTGTGTGCCAGCGAGGTGCTGCTGCAGCACGGGCACCTGTACTGCGACCCCACCTCCGAGCCCACCTCGCCCGCTGCCACCCCCTCCACCCGCAGCCCCCGCCTGGGCCGCAGGGCTGTCCCCAAACCCGACCGGCTGGACCGCCTGCTCAAGTCAGGTGGGGCTGGAGGGACAGCGAGGGGACAGGGATGGCTGGAGACAGCGGGGGTGGCTGAGGGGATGGGGACAGGGATGGCTGGAGGGGTTTGGGACAGCTGAAGGGGATGGGGACAGGGATGGCTGGAGAGGTTTGGGGCAGCTGGAGGAGACAAAGATGGCTGGAGAGACAGAGGTGGCTGGAGAGGATGAGGACAGGGATGGCTGGAGGGGTTTGGGACAGCCAGAGGGGATGGGGACAGCTGGAGGGGACAGGGATGGCTGGAGAGGAAAGGGGTGGCTGGAGAGGTTTGGGATAGCCAGAGGGGATGGGGACAGAGATGGCTGGAGGAGAGGGGGACAGCTGGAGGGGACAGGGATGGCTATAGATGGTGTGGGTGGCTGAGGGGATGGGGACAGGAATGGCTGGAGAGGTTTGGGACAGCCAGAGGGGATGGGGACAGGGGTGGCTGGAGAGGACAGGGACAGGATGGAGAGGATGGGGACAGGATGGGAACAGGCTGGAGAGGATGGGAACAGGGATGGCTGGAGGTGTTTGGGACAGCTGGAGGGGATGGGGACAGCTGGAGGGGACAGAGATGGTTGGAGAGGACAGGGGTGGCTGGAGAGGATGAGGACAGGGATGGCTGGAGGGATTTGGGACGGCCAGAGGGGTCAGGACAGGGATGGCTGGAGGAGAGGGGGATGGATGGAGGTGACAGGGATGGATGGTTGGAGGAGATGGGGACAGCAGAGGGGACAGGAATGGCTGGAGAGGACAGGGATGGCTGGAGGGGTTTGGGACAGCTAGAGGAGAGGGGGATGGCTGGAGGAGAAAGGGATGGCTGGAGGGGACAGGGATGACCGGAGAGGATGAGGACAGGGATGGCTGGAGAGACAGGGATGGCTGGAGGGAACAGGGATGGATGGAGGGGAAGGGAATGGCTGGAGGGGATGGCAGAGGGAATAGCAACAACAGAGGAGGTGAGCATGACTGGAAAGGACAGGAACAGGGATGGCTGGAGGGGTTGGGAACAGAGACAACAGGAAGGGACAGAGGTGAGGATGGGTCTCTTTGCCCTGCTGACTCCATCCCCGCCTGTTTCCCACAGGCTTTGGCACCTACCCGGGGCGCAAGCGCGGCGCCGTGCACCCGCAGACCGTCAGCTTCCCGTGCCCCGCCTGCCAGCGGGACGTGGACCTGGGCGAGCGGGGCCTGGGCAGCCTCTTCCGCAACCTGACCCTGGAGCGCGTGGTGGAGCGCTACCGGCAGACCATCAACATCAGCGCCGCCATCATGTGCCAGTTCTGCAAGCCCCCGCAGCTGGAGGCCACCAAGGGCTGCACGGAGTGCAAGTCCAGCTTCTGCAATGAGTGCTTCAAGCTCTACCACCCCTGGGGCACGCAGAAAGCCCAGCATGAGCCCACGCCCCCCACCCTCACCTTCCGCCCCAAGGTGGGTCCTTCTGCCCACCTTAATCCTCCTGATTAAGGCTGAGAGGGTTGGGACTGTTCAGCCTGGAGAGGAGAAGGTTTGGGGTTACCAAATTGTGGCCTTCTGGTGTTTGAAGGGAGCTTTTGAAAGAATAGGGCAAGACTGTTTACAAGAGCCTGGAGTGACAGAATAAAGGGCATTGGGTTCAGATTGAAAGGGAGTAAGTTTAGGTTAGAAATTAGGAAAAAATTCTTGTAGTGAGTGTGGTGTGGTTCTGGGACACGGTGCCCTGGAAGTGTTCAAGGCCAAGGTAGGGCTCTGAGCAATGGGGTCTGGTTGAGGATGTCCCTGCTCATGTCAGGCAGGTTAGAACAAGATGATCTTCCAGGTGCCCTTCCAACCCCAACCATTCTGTGACGCTGAGATCTGGGGTGCAGGGGTGGGACTCTCGGGGGTGGAGGGAGGTGCAGACCCCCCTGAGCCCCGCTGTGCTCATGCAGGGGCTGATGTGCCCGGAGCACAAGGAGGAGGTGACTCACTACTGCAAGACCTGCCAGCGGCTGGTGTGCCAGCTCTGCCGCGTGCGCCGCACCCACACCAGCCACAAGATCACCCCGGTGCTCAGCGCCTACCAGGCCCTCAGGGTAAGGGCTCCTGGGGCCAGGCTGGGGCTCTGTGGGGAATTGGGGGCACCACAGAGCCCCAGTGCAGATGGGGGGTGTGGGGTGGGGGCTGCTGGCACCGCTTCTCATCACCTTCCTGCAGGAGAAGCTGACAAAGAGCCTCGCCTACATCCTGAGCAGCCAGGACACGGTGCAGACCCAGATTGCTGAGCTGGAGGAGACAGTGAAGCACACAGAGGTAAGGGCAGAGGGTGCCCATCTGTCCCTGAATTGTCCCTAGGCAGAGGTGGCACAGCCAGCCCGGTCCCCTCTGATCCCAGGAGGTGCCACACGCTGACCCTGCCATGCCTGTGCCCGGCAGGTGAACGGCTCACAGGCCAAGGAAGAGGTGTCCCAGCTGATCCAGGGGCTCTGTGCCATGCTGGAGGAGAAGCGGGCCACGCTGCTGCAGGCCATCGAGGAGTGCCAGCAGGAGCGGCTGGCCAGCCTGCACGGCCAGATCCGGGAGCACCAGGCCATGCTGGAGAACTCGGGCATGGTGGGCTATGCCCAGGAGGTGCTGAAGGAGACTGACCACCCCTGCTTTGTCCAGGCTGCCAAGCAGCTGCACAACAGGTACTGGGCTGTGGGCATGGAGCTGCCAGGGGGCGTTGGGACCCTCTGGTGCCCGCGGTGCCACCCTGACATCGCCGCTCTCCTGTGCTGCAGGATCCTCAGGGCCACCGATTCGCTGCAGAGCTTCCGTCCTGCAGCCAACGCCTCCTTCAGCCACTTCCAGCTGGATGTCAGCAGGGAGCTGAAGTTGCTCACTGACCTGGCCTTCATCCGAGGTAAAGGCACCGGGACCCGGGCACCGGCTGTGCCCCGTGCCCAGGCACAGCCCCTGCGGGCAGAGCGGGTCGCTGCCCGCCTCGGAGCTGCAGCTCAGCCACGGCTGCTCGCGGATCTGCCGGTGCCCCCTCCCCGTCAGGGACAGCCCCCGCCCCAGCAGCCCCCAGAGATACCCCTGCCCTGCCCTGTGCCAGGGCGCCGGGGCCAGGGGCAGGCAGGCAGGGCCGTGGTGCCAGGTGAGGGCAGCAGCAGCGCCGCGGGGTGAGTACGGAGCTGCCCCCGCTGCCGGGCAGGCGCTTCCCGCAGGGCAGGAGCCGCGTGGCCCTGCCAGACCCGCTGGCGACACGTTTCAGACCTGCTTCTACCTCTCTTTGTTTATAGGCTGCGGCCGCTGCCGAGGCGTCACCGAAGTAACTGAGGCAAGTCACACCCCTGCCCCAGAGCCGCCCCGCTCTCTCTTGCCATCCCTCCATCCTGCTCCCGTCCCTGGCCCCGCTCCGCCACCATCCTCCATCCCCTCCATCCCCGTCCTGCCCGCCGGCACTGGCAGCCGGTGGCTCTGCCTCCTCCATCTGCCGCCCTCCTCCTGCCCTCCCGCCCCCTCTCGCCACATTTCCATCCCCATCCTCACCCCATTTGCATCCCCCTCGCGCCCCATTTCTGTCCCACTCCTTGCCCCATTTCCATCCCCTTCCTCACCCCATTTCTGCCCCATCCTCACCCCATTTCCATCCCCCTCGCGCCCCATTTCTGTCCCACCCCTTGCTCCATTTCCATCCCCTTCCTCACCCCATTTCCATCCCCATCCTCACCCCATTTCCGTCCCCCTCGCGCCCCATTTCTGTCCCTCTTCTTGCTCCCTTTCCATCTTCTTTGCCCCGTTTCCGCCCCCTCTCACCCCATTTCTATCCCCCTCGCGCCCCATTTCTGTCCCCCTCCTTGCTCCATTTCCATTCCCTTCCTTGCCCCATTTCTGCCCTCTCTCGCCCTATTTCCATCCCCTTCCCTGCTCCATTTCTGTTCAGCTCTCACCCCACTTCTGTCCACATCCTCACCTCACTTCTGTCCCATTCATCATCCAGTTTTCTGCTCCCTCCTCATCCCATTTCCACTCTCCCTTGCCCCGTTTCAACCCCATCCTTGCCCTTTTCCCACTTTCTTCTCATCCTGTTTCCATTCCCCCACTCTCCATTTCCATCCTAGTCTCACCCCATTTCCACCCCAGTCTCACCCCATTTCCATCCTTTTCCACACTCCATTTTCATTCTCTCCTTGCTCCATTTCCACCCCTCTCCTTGTTCCATTTTCTTCCCTCTCTTGTCCCATTTCCATTCCCTTTCTTGCCTCGTATTTGTCCCCCCTTCACCCCATTTATGTCCAGATTCCTCTCCCATTTATTTTCCCATCTGCACCCCATTTCTCTCCCGCTTTCACCCCATTTCCCTTTTCTTCCTCATTCTATTTCCACCCCTCTCCTCATCCCATTTCTTTCCCCCTTGTCCCATTCCCATCTGCCTCCTCACCCCAATTCCATCCTGCTCACCCCATTTCTTTCCCTTTCTGCATCCCTTTCCCACCTTGTCCTTGCCCCATTGTTGCCCCATTTCCATTCTCCTTCTCTCTGTATTTCCATCCTACTCTCACCCCATTTCTGTCCTCTTCCTCTCCTATTTCCATCCCTCTCCTTGCCCCATTTCTACCTCCCTCCTCATCCTGTTTCCTTTCTCTTCCTTGCCCCATTCCCATCCTTTCCTTACCCCTCTCCCACCTGCCACCCTTCATCTCCCCTCCCCGCCCTGCCTCTGTTCCTGCCAGTACCTTCTACCACCCTCCATCCCCATCCCCATCCCCATCTCCTCTTCCTCCTCCTCTCCTGCTGCCTCCGTTTTCTCTCTTTCTCTCTCTCTCTCTCCTCCCTCCTGACTTGCACTCGGCCTGTCTGGTCCCTGGAGCCCCACAGCAGCAGCTCCTCTGTCTCCCCGACTCTCGCTCTCCTCCGGTGCCGACACACGGTCCTCCGCAGTCAGACCCCTTTAGACTCCGCTGGTTGTGCGTCCGTCCGTCCGTCCGTCCGGAATCCCGGAATGCCCCCTCCCTGCGTCCGGCCGCCTCCCTGCCCGCGGGGTGAGGGATGCTGCCTGACGCCCGCTGCCGCCTCTCCCCGCAGCGCCTGAGGCCCCCGTCATCGACACGCAGCGCACCTACACCTACGACCAGATCTTCCTGTGCTGGCGGCTGCCGCAGCACTCGCCGCCCGCCTGGCACTACACCGTGGAGTTCCGCAAGACCGACGCCAAGGCCAAGGGGCTGAAGCTGTGGCAGCGGCGGGAGGAGGTCAGGGGCACCTGCGCCCTCGTCGAGTACCTGGACACCGACAGCGTCTACGTGCTCCGGGTGAAGGGCTACAACAAGGCGGGTTTTGGGGACTACAGCGAGGACATCTACCTGCACACGCCGCCCGCCCCAGGTGAGCGGGGATGGGATCACGTTGGGGTCACCAGAGGGGTATCACCTGCCCGCCCCAGGTGAGATAGGATGGGATCACGTCGGGGTCACCACTTGTCACTGCTCCAGGTAAGAGGGGGATGGGATTGTCACCAATTGTCACCAAAGGGGTATTGCCCACCCACCCCGGGTGAGAGGGGATGGGATCACATCAGGGTCACCAATTGTAACTGCAGGGGTATTGCCCGCCCACCCCAGGTGAGAGGGGATGAGGTCACATCGGGACCACCAATTGTCACCAAAGGGGTGTCGCTCACCCGCCCCAGGTGAGCGGGGATGGGATCACGTTGGGGTCACCAATTGTTACCAAAGGGGTGTCACCCGCTCACCCCAGGTGAGAGGGGACGGGATCACGTCGGGGTCACCAACTGTCACCAAAGTGGTGTCACCTGCCCGCCCCAGGTGAGAGGGGACGGGATCACGTCAGGATCACCTTGTCACTGCAGGGGTATCAGGGACAGACGAAGGTGATATGGAGACACTCCATCATCAGAAGGCATGAAAGGCACTTTGTTATTATAAATCTACAGTTCTTATAGAAACAAAGGTAGACCTAAGACCTGATTGGCCTTTAGGAATCTTCTCTCACCTGTTGGCCAAGAAGGGACAGCCACTTCTTGTAAACATCTTTGACAAACAGATTGGCTGCTAGGTGCAGAAATTGAGATCATAATTGTTTTAATTCTTTCTCTGAGCTTTCTCACAGCTTCCCAGGAAAATCCTGGGAGAACTACGTCTCTCTCTGTTCAGAGGATATGTGATTACCACACATGGGTGCTTGGATCAACGCGGGGCGCCCCGCTGTGCTGTGCTGCTCACCTTTTTCCTCTTTGCTCCCCACAGTCCTCAACTTCTTCCTGGACAACCGCTGGGGCTTCAACCGGGACCGGCTGGCCATCAGCAAGGACCAGCGTGCGGTGCGCAGCGTGCCCGGCATCCCCATGCTCTTCGCCGCCGAGCGCCTCATGACCAGTTGCCACCTGTCCATCGACCTGGTCATCGGCGACGTGGCCATCACCCAGGGCAAGAGCTACTGGGCCTGCTGTGTGGACCCCAGCTCCTACCTGGTCAAGGTGGGCGTGGGGCTGGAGAGCAAGCTGCAGGAGTGGTTCCAGGTGCCGCAGGACGTGGTGAGCCCCAGGTGAGCATGGGAGGTGCAGGGTTTGTTCCTGCCTCCCCAGCTGGGTGTCAGGGGGCTCCCAGAGGGGACAGCTTTCCACTGGGGCCAGAATAAACTCCTTCAGCATTGCTGGGGAATCCCATGAGTGGCCAATCCACCCAGGGGGGCTGCTGGGTGCTGAGGCACCTTCTCAGAGTGGATATGGGAGCTGGATCCCCCCACCTGGGTACTCTGCATGGCAGATGGAGGGGCCACAGGTGGGGCAGGGCCCTCCTGGGTGGATGCCAGTCCGTGGAGGTGTGGGGGGATCTCCAGCCTGTCCCGTGGGAGGACTCATCTGTGCCCCCTGCACAGGTATGACCCCGACAGTGGCCACGACAGCGGGGCAGAGGACACAACGGTGGAGGCGCCTCCTCCCTACGCCTTCCTCACCATCGGCATGGGCAAGATCCTGCTGTCCCACGGCTCGGCCCTCACGTCCCGCGACCCCAACGGCTGCACCGTGCCCCTGCCCCCGCGCATTGGCATCTGCCTGGACTACGAGCAGGGCAAGGTGAGCTTCTACGACGCCGTGTCCTTCCGCGAGCTCTGGGAGTGTGGCGTGGACTGCTCGGGGCCCGTCTGCCCCGCCTTCTGCTTCATCGGAGGGGGGGCCCTGCACCTGCAGGAGCTGGTGGCCAACAAGCAGGAGAGGAAAGTGACCATTGGGAACTTTGCCAAGCTGGACTGAGCCACGCCCGCGGTCCCCACATGGCCCCCGGGCACCCTGCGAGCACCAGGGGGACACAAGTGGCCAGGGAGCAGAGCAGAGCAGAGCAGGGGTGGCCCCGGCCGTGCCGCCACCGGGGACAGGCCAGGTGTTTGTTTTGTGGGATGGGGGGGACGGGGACAGCTTTGCCGTCCCCTCCTCACCCTGTCTGCCTGCCCCTGGCTCCAGCTCAGCCCCAGGCTGCTCTGGGCTGGGGCTGTGGGCAGGGCTGGCAGAGGGTCAGCCCTAGAGAGGGGTCAGGGAGGGGGACGGGGCTGCGCAGGGAGGGGGGTGGAAGGTGACAGTGGGGTGACAGTGCAGGGGAGAAGCTGGGTGCTGGTTGGGGTGGGGGAGGCAGCTGGGGTGGGGGAGAGGGAGGTGGGGGGAGGCTGGGCTGGAACAAGGTGTGAAGATGTTTTGTAAAATGGCTCATTTTCAACGTGGATCATCCGGCTGCAGCCAGGCACAGCCCCTGCACGCAGCCAGCGTGGGGTCCCTCCCGTGGGCTGCCGAGCACCCCGGTGCCTGCCGCCTGCTCTGCCCTGTCCTTGGGGAGCAACGTGCCTGGCCAGCCCTGCACGTGGCCTCAGGGCCACGCTTGGCTCCCATTACACCTCTGGGTGCCCAACCCATGGCCGGGGTGGGCTGGGCCTGCAGGGTCTGGATCTGACCTGCCAGGGAGCCCCAGCACAGCCATGGGGGCTGTGCCAGCAGCCCCACGCCGGGCTCTGTCCGAGCTGCTGTCATTTCTCCTGGGTTCTGTTACAACAAACGCTGTATTTTCATGGTTTCCTACAATAAACTGCAATGCCAGACTCGTCCAAAGCCTCCCTGGCACAGGGGTGGCCATGGGACCGAGCTATCTGTGGGGCTGGAGTGTGCATGGGGGCAGGGTGACAAGGGACATGAGGACCTTGGGTCTGGGTTGGCTGGGGGGTCACAGGGCTGTAGGGTCATGGGGCTGTGAGGTTGCAGGGCTGTGGTGGGGTCATGGAGCTCTGCGGTCATTGGGTTGTGGGGTCTCAGGGCTGTGGGGTCTCAGAGCTATGGGGTCTCTGGGCTGTGGGATCTCAGGACTATGGGGTCTCCGGGCTGTGGGGTCTCAGGGCTATGGGGTCACAGGGCTGTGGGGTCTCAGGACTATGGGGTCTCAGGGCTGCGGGATCTCAGGACTATGGGGTCTCTGGGCTGTGGGGTCTCAGGGCTATGGGATCTCAGGGCTATGGGGTCTCAGGGCTGCTGGGTCACAGGGCTGTGGGACTGCAGGGCTGTGGGGTCTCAGGGCTGTGGGGTTGCAGGGATGTGGGGTCATGGGACTATTGGGTCACAGGGCTGTGGGGTAGCAAGGTTGTAGTGGCACAGGACTGTGGGATAGTAGGGCTGTGGGATCACAGGGCTATGGGATCACAGAGTTGTGGGGTCTCAGGGCTGTGGAGTCACAGGGCTATGGGGTCTCAGAGCTGTGGGGATGCAGGGCTGTGGGGATGCAGGGCTGTGGGGTTTCAGGACTATGGGGTCTCAGGGCTATGGGGTAGCAGGGCTGTAGTGTCACAGGGCTGTGGGGTCACAGGGCTGTGGGGCTGCAGGGTTGTAGTGTCTCAGGGCTATGGGCTCTCAGGGCTCCGGGCTCTCAGGGCAGTGGTGCTGGGCTGGCCATGGGCCCATGGGAGCAGGCTGTCCAGCAGCACGTGTCCCGAGGCGTGCACGGGCCCGGGGCCATGGGGCTGGGCTGTCCTTTGGGCCGTGGCCAGCAGGTGCCAACCGTGCCCAGCCCGGGCAGCGCTGACGTGTCAGGTGCTGCCCATGCTCTGCCTGGCCACGTGGTCACTGCCACCCATCACAGGGGGCTCCTGGAGGGGACAGCTCTCCACTGGGCCCAGATAAACTCCTTCGGCATTGCTGGGGAGTCCCGTGGGCAGCCAGAACAGCCTGGGGGGCTGCTGGGTGCTGAGGCACCTTCTCAGATGGGTATTGGAGCTGGACCCCCACACCTGGGTACTCTGCATGGCAGCTGGAGGGGCCACAGGTGGGTGGGTGCCTGTCCCTGGAGCTCCCAGCCCCTAAGCTGGAAGGGGAAGGGGCCACAGGGCTGAGCTCTCTGTGAACAGGCAACTCTTTGTAGGGCCCAGCCCTTCAAATCAGGGCCCTGTTCTGATCCCTGGGGCCCTGCCCAGGCCTGGGTGGGGCTGAGGGGGGAAGCAGCCGTGCCAGGCACACCCCATCCCCTTTGGGGCTCTGTGCTAAGCACACAACCCCGTATCCAGCTGGCAGAAAGGATCTGGGGCTGGGGGGTGCTCCACTGTGCCAGACCCCCATCAATGCACCCCCCAGCAGTCTCAGGGAGCCCCCTGTTCTCAGCGACCCCTTGGCTGCACTCCAGCCCAGCTCTGATAGCTGCCAGCACGTGCCAGGTTTCCTGGGCACCTGGCACAGCCACGGGCCCCACCCAGAGCCCACATTCTGTGGCCGAGGGCTCCATCAGCTGCCCAGTGCTGCTCCTGGGGCTGCTCCCACCCAGCCAAGCCCTGGCGCCGTGCCTGCCACCACACGGGCTTTTCTTTGGGCAAGGGTTGCTTTCCTTGTTTTTCTGCCTTTTCAGCTGTTGCCAAAACACTCCCAGTGCCCAGGAACGGGGCCCAGCTCAAACTGGAGCTGCCAGGGGGCCGCCAGGGATGGCTGCTCCCAAGGTTTGTGCCCTGCTGCTGCCACGCAGCCTCTTCTTGCAGCATCCCCCAGAGCCTTTTTGGGGCTCAGTGAGGGTTTGGAAGAGCCTGGGCTCACAGGGGAGGGGAGCAGGACACGCTGCAGGCAGCCAGGGACGCACGTGCAGCTGAACATTCCGCCTGTGCAGCCACGGGGAAAGCGGGCATGTCAAACCAGACACGGTAAGCCGTGAGCAGAAACTGCCAGGAGGGGTGAGAGGGACAGGGTCTGGCAGGATGGGTGACATCCAGAGGGGGTGACACGGTGACACCCCCAGCAGCAAGTCCAGCATTGCCTGGAATGGCAAACAAGAGCCACCACCCAAGCCCAGGCCACACCTCGGCGGGCGCCAGCCCTGTCCCAGAGAAGCCCCCCTGGCACACGGCTGCCCCCCATCCTTTTATTTGAACCGTGATAAATACACCCCAGCCCAGGAGCTGCCACCCCGCCGAGCCAAGCCCGGCACCAACACCCCGCAAACAGAGATATTTATATCAAATAACACCACAAAAAGAGCCGTTGAATCGCAGGGGGAGCCCGAGCCCCGTCCTCCTGGCACGGAGCAGGGTTGCAAAGCCAAGCGAGTGCGGGGACCGTGGGCTGTGTGCGGGATCCTCCCTCTCCCATCTCCGCTCGTGCAGTTCTGTCATGTGCGCGAATCCGGCTGCTCCAGAACCGTCCGGCTCCCGCTGCCCACGGCCGAGCAGCACCGGGGGATGCGCCCGGGGCCGGTGCTGCCCTCCCGGGAGTGGGGGGCGGCTCTCTGGGGCTGCCCCCTCCCCTCGGCAGCCGCGCTGCTTCCAGCCAGCCCTTCACAGGTTGTCGGAGCCGGCGGTGGGGTTGGTGTAGGTGAAGGTGCCGGACCTCGTGGTGCTGCCGCCGGCCACCTTCGGGGCAGGAAAGGTGAGGGGGTGTCAGGGCTGGGCTGAGCCCCCATCCTAGGGCAGCACAGAAGGACCTGCACCCTCTCCGTGCCAACTGTGGGCAAGCAAAAATTGCATTCTCCCACTGTGGTGGGCACAGGAAGATCTGCACCCACTCCATGCCCACTATGGGCAAGCCTCCCACCATGGTGGGCACAGGAAGACCTGCACTCCCTACATGCCCACTGTGGGCAACTAAGAATTGCATCCTCCCACTGTGGTGGGCACAGAAGGACCTGCACCCTCCCATGCCCACTATGGGCAAGGAAAAATCGCATCCTTCCACTATGGTGGGCATAGGAAGATCTGCACCCTCTCCACAGCCACTGTGGGCAACCAAAAATCGCATTCTCCCACTGTGGTGGGCACAGAAAGATCTGCACCCACTCCATGCCCACTATGGGCAAGCCTCCCACCATGGTGGGCACAGGAAGATCTGCACCCTCTACATGCCCACTGTGGGCAACTAAAGATCGCATCCTCCCACTGTGGTGGGCACAGGAAGACCTGCACTCCCTCCATGCCCATTATGGACAAGCAAAATTTGCATCCTCCCATTGTGGTAGGCACAGGAGGACCTGCAGCCTCTCCATGCCCACTGCGGGCATGCAAAAATCGCATCCTCCCATCGTGATGGGCTGCTGCCCCTATCCATGGGCACTGTGGCACCCTGAGCCTCCAACCATGGGCACTGTGGGCACCCTGAGCCCCCATCCATGGGCACTGCGGGCACCTGGGACCCCCATCCATGGGCACTGCGGGCACCCCGGGCCCCCATCCATGGGCACTGCGGGCACCTGAGACCCCCATCCATGGGCACTGCGGGCACCCCGGGCCCCCATCCATGGGCACTGCGGGCACCTGAGACCCCCATCCATGGGCACTGCGGGCACCCCGGGCCCCCAGGGACACCCCGGGCCGCCGCTCCCCGTGCGCAGGAGGAGCCGCGGCGGCCCCGGCCGTGTTCCCGCACGATAAGCCGGCCCGGCGAGTGCGAGGGTAAATATTTACCCAGGCCCCTGGTATTTGCTCAGGGTGAGCTGCTCTCAGGGAGCCGGAGCAGCTGGACACGGCCCCGCCTGGGGGGAGCACAGGGCGGCCCCCCGTGCCCACCAAGGCCTGGCAGAGCCATCTGTGGCTCCCGGCAGCACAGCAGCAGCGCCGGCTCCAGTTTGGGAGCTGCCGGTGCGGGATGAGGGATGCTGGCTGCGGGAATCACCTCCTCAGCAACCCCTCCATCAGCTCTGCAGTGCCCCAGCGCTGCTTCCACCCGCGGCAGAGCTGAGGGACGCAGCAGGGCCGGAGAAGGGGCAGGGTGGGCAGGCAGCGAGCCCCCTGATGCCGGGCACGGGGAGAGGCTGCCCAAGGTCGGGGGAGCTCCCCGGAGCCGGGCCGGGTCTGCCCGCGCTGGCTGCTGCTCCAGCCAGGCGTGAATGTTACACTCACCTCCCGGCGGGGCTGGTGAGGGACGAGCTCCCTGTACACCCGTCGCTGCCCCGCCATCCCCGTCCCAGCCATCTCCGTCCCTGCCCAGCCATCTCCGTCCCTGCCCTGCCATCTCCGTCCCTGCCATCCCCATCCCTGCCATCCCTGTCCCTGCCCTGCCATCTCAGTCCCTGCCATCACTGTCCCTGTCCTGCCATCTCCGTCCCTGCCCTGCCATCTCCGTCCCTGCCATCCCTATCCCTGCCATCCCTGTCCCTGCCCTGCCATCCCTGTCCCTGCCCTGCCATCTCAGTCCCTGCCATCACTGTCCCTGTCCTGCCATCTCTGTCCCTCCCCGCCATCTCCACTCCTGCCCTGCCATCCCTGTCCCAGCCATCTCTGTCCCTGCCATCTCCGTCCCTGCCCTGCCATCCCTGTCCCAGCCATCTCTGTCCCTGCCATCCTCATCCCCGTTCCTGCCATCTCCGTCCCTGCCATCTCTGTCCCTGCCATCCCCGTCCCTGTCCCTGCCATCCCCATCCCTGCCATCTCCATCCCTGCCCTGCCACCTCCATCCCTGCCCTGCCATCCCTGTCCCGTCCCTGCCATCTCTGTCCCTGCCATCCCCGTCCCTGCCCTGCCATCATCTCCCACTAACCCAGGGATTCACCCCTGCTCCCTGGGAGCCCCCAGGTGTGGGGCCCTGGCTCTCACCTGGCTGTAGGGGTTGGGTTTGCTGTTGGGGGACACGTAGCGCCCGTGGCTCTGGTACTGCAGGTACTCAGCCATGGGGTGGTAGGAATCCTTCTGGCTGAGCAGGTCCAGCTTCCCTCGGCTCTTGCGGCGGCAGGTGCAGGTGGACTTGGGGAGAGACAGGGGTCAGGGCTTGGCTGGTGTGGGGACAGGGGTGGGGTGCAGGTGAGGGGTGGGGTGGGGCCTCACCATCAGGAGGAGACAGGTGAAGATGGTGAAGAGCAGCAGGATGCTGACCAGGACCAACAGAGCGATGGCCCAGTCCGGGATCATGGGCGCTGGAGCTGGGGATATCACTGCTGCAGAGCCTGAAAGGAGCAGAGCTGTGTGTGCACCACAGGCAGAGCTGGGACAGAGCCCTGAGAGGTCCCTGGGACAGGACACAGGGTCTGAGCCCTGCTGAGTGGGATCCTGCCTGACACAGGCACTGGGAATGTGCCCCACCCTCTGCAAGCCCCAAGCCCATCACAGCACCAAGCAAGCCTCAACCAGGACAGGGCAATGCTTCTGGAGCCCCCCAAGCTTCCCCCAGGCTCCATCCCCGCCCCTCCCCAGCCTCTCACTCTGGATGCTGTCCAGCTGCAGGCCCATGATGAAGCCGTTCTGGTCCAGGCTCTTCCTCAGGCGCTGCTCAGCAGCGTCGGCAGTGACGGCATCGCTTCCATTCCCAAACACGAGGGTGGACTGGACCTGCACCGAGCCTTGGCTGCATGGGAGGAGACATCAGCACCCAGACTGCCCCCTGAGGGGGTACAAACCAGGGGGATACACTGCAGCACACCTCAGTGGCGCTGCTGCTGCTCACCTGTACTGCAGCTCGCTGCACCCGGTGTAGGTCTGCGTGCCCATGCAGCCCGGGCAGCCAAAGACGTGTTGGAACTGGAAGGAAGCATTGAGGTCATGGCCACCTCCCCAAGACATAGACACAGACACAGACACCCCACTTTCCTGTCTCCATGCAGAACTGGCAGAATGGATGCTTCCATGGAAAGCCCCAAATTGAGGGGGGTCCTTCCCAGCACAACCTCTGCCCCAAATTGAGGGGGCTCCTTCCCAGCACAACCTCTGCCCCAAATTGAGCTGGCTCCTTCCCAGCACAGCCCAGAGCCTCTGCTGGTGGGGCTGGGACTCACCATGGTCAGGACAGTGCGGCTCAGGCTCCTGTAATCCTCTGATGCTGGGTCACGCAGGCTCTCGTTGAAGCTCCTGTTGATGATACGGAAGGACAGCGGGACACGGACGAGCAGCTGGGCAGGACCAGGCAGCTGGGCTGAGGTTTTGCTGGGGTTGGGACCACCCTGGGTGGGAGCTGTGCTGCTCTCAGACGTTATCTGGGTGGGAAAGACCTGAGCACTGGTGCTCCCGTTGCCTTTGGTGCTGCCGTGCATGGTGGTGGGAGCAGCAGAGCTGCCGTTGGTGCCAAGATGGGGTGCCCAGCTGCTGCTGTTTGAGGTGGCATTGGCATGGGGCATGGCTGGGCTGCTGGGGACAGGCACCACAGTGCCATTGGATGTGGCATTGCTGGTGGAGTGGTTGCCAAACTGGAGGTTCGTGGTGTTTTTGCCAGGGGACGCAGTGGCGTAGGGGAAGACAGGGGTTTGGGGCCGGCTGGCCCGTGTGCTTTTGGGGAATATATTTGGCAGCCAGGTGCTGGCGGTGCTTTCCGTGGTCATCTCCACGGTGGTCGTTTCGGTGGTTTCCATCTCCATGGTTGTCTCGGTGGTCATGGCACGGGTACCTGGAGGAAACCCCTGGAGTCAACACCTGCAGCCCACTCGGGGAAGGTTTCACCCAAAACACCTCATCAGCTGGGCACTGTGGGCAGCACCACAACCCCCAGCACCCACGAGGCAAACGAGACCTGCAGCAACACCCCAAGATCGGGCACTTGTGGCACCACCAAGGGTCCAGGTGCAGCTGGCTGGGCACTGACACCAGCGCCATGCCCAGCCCTGCAAACCCTGGCATGCCACCCAACAAAGACCCCCTTGCTGAGGGTGACAGGCTGGGCGCCCTCGTGCCCTCCAGACCTGCCTGGCCTGGCTGGGGGCCAGCACGGGCAGCTCTCGGGCAGGTTCCCAGCGGGGTCTGGGTGCTCAGCGGGACACACCTGCATTCCAGCCCGCCAGCCCCGGGCACAGCCTGCTCCGGCTGGTCCCAGCACAGCCCAGCCCTTGGCCGAGCTGTGGACACGGCAGAGGGGCCGTGCCCTGAGCCCCCAGGTACCAACACACCTGGGCACGACCAGCCCCGGGGTGCTGCACGCCAGAGCCAGAACAGGGCGCCAGGATGCCGCTGGTGCCAGCATCCCCCAGTCCCCACTTTGATAGGGATCCCACTCTGCTCCCCCTGCCCCTCACCTGTGCCCAGCCCCTCACCTGTGCCCAGCACCAGCAGCAGCAGAAGGACAGGGAGCGCCATGGGGCTCGTCCAGGGGGTGCCGGCGCCTCTCGGGGCTCGGCAGCGGCTGCTCTCCCGTTAGCCGGTGGCACACCCCTCACTCCAGGGATCCGGAACTGGCAGCTCGGCAGCGGCCTGAGCTTTATAGAGCACCTGGAGCAGGTGGGGAGGCCCCGCCCCGCCGCCGGCTCCAGGCAGGGGGGGTCGTTCTGCCCCGCTTGGCACAGGGGTGCCACGGCGCCCATGGGGCACCCGCAGCATCAGCCCCCCAGGTTGGGTCCTTCACGCTTCCCTGGCTCTGGAGATGCCGCTGGCAGCGTCCCCGTGCCACGGGTGGGCACAGCCCCGGTGGGCACAGGACGGGACAGCAGCCGGGCATCCCGGGGCAGGGGTGGAGCAGCATCTGCCGGGCTGCCCACGCTGAGCTACCGACCTGGCGGGGGGCACGGGGGGCACACGGAGCCCCCCAGCCCCTCGCGCAGGGGGGGCCTCATCCTCCGGCTCAGCCCAGGGTTAATCATTAGCGGCTGGTCATCGCCTCGCCCTACACTCAAATAAGCAGCGGTGACCCCCCCGAAACGATTACGCAGGTACAGCCCAGGGCCCCACCACATCCCAGCGCCTCCCAGTAAGGTCCCTCCAAGCGCTAGGCCCCCCCCCGGCAGGCACAAACCCCCATCCCCAGCCAGGACACGGGTGATGCCAGGTGCCAGCGCCCCACCTCACAGGTAACGGGCACCGCCCGTGCCTGGGCGCAGGTGACATGGGCTCCTGGCACGGATGGGCATCAAAAGCTACTGGTCTCACTCTGCAGAAGTTCCTGATCCCTGGGAGAGCCTCAATCTCTCAGCAAGGTGCTGATTCCTGTGAGGGTCCCGGTTCCTGGGGAGGTCATGGTTGGGATCCCCACATTTGGCTCCTGGCCAGCCTCGTGTGAGGCCAAAGTGCCACCACGGCCATGCCAAAGGGTTCTGAAGTGGTGCTGAGAAGGGGAGCAGAGAGGGGGGACTCTCCATGCTGCAGTGATTGAGGGCAAGGGATGGATGTGCAGGTGGGGTGGAATTCAGCACCACTCTGCTCCCCCCACAGCAGCCACAGCCTGGGCAAGCCAGGCCACGTGCAGGCAGCTGCAGGCAGGATGCAGGCAGCACCTCTGGGCAAACATTTCCTTCCCAAAAGGCCTCACCACGGGAAAGGCTCTCCCCGTGCTGTGATGCTGACCCTGCTGCCCTCTGCTCCAGCCCTAATCCCCCTCCCCACGCAGCTCTGGGGGGGTTTTTCACTGAGCCAGCCATCCCCCCAGGGTGAGGGCTGCAGTTTTCATCCTGCAGACCCCACAGAGGACACACTATGTGGGGGGCTGAAGGGCAGAAGTGTCCCAGCAACTGCTCTCACCCACCAGCCCTGGGAGCAGGGGCCATTAGCCCACCCTGTCCATGCCCAGTGGGTTCCATGTGCCCACCCTGACCATGCCCAGTGGGTTCCATGTGCCCACCCTGACCATGCCCAGTGGGTCTGTGCGTCCACCTTGTCTTGTGGGTCTGTACATCCACCCTGTCCATGACCAGTGCGTTCCATGTGCCCACCCTGTCCATGCTCAGGGGGTTTCCTGTGTCCACCTTGTCCATGTCCAGTGGGTTCCATGTGTCCATTCTGTCTGCCCAGTCAGTCCCATGTGTCCACCCAATCCATGCCCAGTGGGTTCCATGTGCCCACCCTGCCCATGTCTGGTGGGTCCTGTGTGCCCACCACCCCATGGGTTCCATGTGTTCCTTGTGGGTTTTATCCGCCCAACCCCACCCTGCCCAATGGATTCTGCGTGCCCAACCTCACGATGTCCAATGGGTCACATGTGCCCACGCCCACCCTGTCTGGTGGGCCCAGTGTGTCCACCCTGTCCATGCCCAGTGGATCCCCCGTGTCCAGCCTGTCTGTGCCTAGTGTGTCCAGCCTGTCCATGCCAGTGGATTCCCTGTGTCCAGCCTGTCTGTGCCCAGTGTGTCCAGCCTGTCCGTGCCCAGTGGATCCCCCGTGTCCAGCCTGTCTGTGCCCAGTGTGTCCCCTATGTCCACCCTGTCCGTGTTCGGTGGATCCCGCGTGTGCAGCCTGTCCATCCCTGGTGGAATCCCTGTGTCCAGCCTATCAATGCCCAGTGGATCCCGTGTGTCAACCCTGTCCATGCCCGGTGTGTCCCGTGTGTCCGTGCCCGGTAAATCCCATGTGTTCACCCTGTCCGTGCCCAGTGTGTCCGTGTGTCCATGCTCAGTAGATCCCCTGTGCCCAGCCTGTCCGTGCCCAGTGTGTCCGTGTGTCCGTGCCCTGTGTCCAGTCTGTCCGTGCCCAGTGTGTCCGTGTGTCCATGCCCGGTGTGTCCGTGTGTCCGTGCCCGGTGTGTCCGTGTGTCCGTGCCCTCTGTCCAGTCTGTCCGTGCCCAGTGTGTCCGTGTGTCCGGGTCCGGTGTGTCCGTGTGTCCCGGCCCGGTGGTCTCGGCTCTCCCCGTCCCCGCCCCGGGCCGGTGGCCCCGAACCTGCGGCGCCCCCTGGCGGACACAGCCCCGCATGACGCTCCCGCCGCGCACCGGGACCAGAACCGGGACCAGAACCGGGAGGGGAAAGGTTACTCCACTAGAGTGAGACCGGGAGCGAGACAGGGACTGGGACTGGAATGAGAGCGGAACCGCTGCTGGGAACAGACCGGGAGCGGCATCGGGAGTCGACTGCAGTAAAGCAGAACGGGAGTGAGACCGATAGTGGAGCGAAACGGGAGCGGGACTAGGAAAGGGAGCAGGAGATAGAGCAGGAGCGGAGCGGGACCGCACCGGGAATGGAACCGGGAACGGTACCGGACCGGGAGCAGAGAGGGAGCAGAAGAAGGACCGGAACAGGAACGGAAACCGCGGCGCCCCTCGCAGCTCGGGGGCGCGGGAGGAGGCGCTCAGCAGCCAGCGGTGATTTCACCTGTCCCGGTACTCCCGGGGAGAGCCAGCTGCGCTCCCTCCGCGGCCCCGGGCACAGGCCCCGGCCCCACTCCCGTACCCAACACCGGAGGGCAACCCCGCGTTGCCCTTTTAAGAGGGGCCCGGTGTCGCCGCGCCCATTGTCGCCGCCGCCGCCGCCGCGGGGCGGGGGGGCCGGGCCGGTGCCGGGGCGGGCGGGATGGGGGGGGTGGGGGCACATTCCGCCGCGTTGCCGGGACAGCCGTCGCCGTGGCGACCGGTCCCTGCCGCCGAGCCGCGGTGCGCGCCGCGCAGTTCCCACGGAGCGGCCCGGGCGGCGGCGGCGGCGGCTCCGCTCCCTCCGGGGCGGCGGGAGGGCCGGGATGCGGTGCAGTGTTGTGCTCTCGCCCACCAATATTGCACTCGTCCCGGCCTCCCGCCGCCGCGGGCTGCGCCGGTGGGACCGGCCGGGCGCTGACCCAACCCCGCGACCACCGGGAGGACGGCGCGGGACGGAACCGAGAGCACGGGGGGCGGGGGGGACCCGTGGGAACCCCCAAAGGAGCGGGCGCGCAGGGTAGAAAACACTCAAAACTTTATGGCCAGGCGTGGGGCAAGGACCGGAGCGCCCGGGGCAGGCGTGGCGGGAGCCCCGGCACTGCGGGGCCCCGGTACTGGCAGTGCAAAGTCCGCGGGGGGCCGGGAACGGGGCCCGGCCGGGAGGAGCGGCGGGGCCCGGTGCGCGCCCGGGTGCCGCTGCTGGCGGGAGCCCGGAGCGCCACCGGTGCCGCTGGCGGGGGAGGCCCGTGCCGGGCGCGGTCACTCGCGTCCCTCCAGCAGGAACCGGCGGAAGGGCTCGAAGTCGGCGGGGATCGTGTCTGTGGGAGCAGCGCGGGGGGCGTCAGGAGCCGCCGAGGGCGGCGAGCCCCGGTAAAGCCCCCGGGCCAGGGCTGAGCCCGCCGCGGGGGCACCGGAGGGGACGCTCGGCCGCCGGGCCGGGGCGGGGGTCCCGGGGGGTCCTGCTCACCGTTGCAGCGGTACTGCAGGTTGGACCAGATGATGTTCTCCTGGGAGAAGCAGAAGACCCCCAGCCGGCCCCCGCGCATCGTGGTGTCGATGATCACACCGGAGTCGGCTACCAGCTGCGGGCCCTCGTACAGACGGACCCTGCCGGGGAACGGGGCCCGACCGCTCAGCGGGCCCTCACCGGGACCCCGCCGGGGCCAGCTCCGGGATTCCACCGGTACCCGACCGGCAAACACCGGGATCCCACTGAGACGCCATCGGGGCCAGCACCCGGATCCCACTGGGACCCCTCCACGAGCAGCACCGGGCCCAGGGCATCCCGGCCCGGGGACGGTGGCACCGGGCTGGAGCCTGGGCATCCTGCGGGAGACTGGGCCGGGGGCACCGGAGCGGCTGGGGCACCGGAGCGGCTGGATGCTCGGGCCGGGGCCCCCCGCCGTGGCCGGGCTGAAGCCCCCCGCGCCGCCCCCGGCCCGGCCCCGCCGCCTTTGTCGGGCGCTTTGCATGTGAAAGGCGCCGGCGGGGTCGCCATGGCGACGGGACAATGGCCCCGGGGGCCCGGGGGGCGGAGGGCCCGGCGGCGGAGCCCCCCCGCCGCGGCCGCCCCGGCGGGAGCCTTAAAGGAGAAACGCGGCTGCGGCCCCACCGGGCAGGAACCCTCCCCATGGCCAAAATCCCCCCAGTGCGGTGGTCTCAGGGGCTGGATCCCCCCATGGCCAGCATCGCCACACTGTGGTGGTCCCGCAGGGCTAGATCCCCCCATGGCCAGCATCCCCTCACTAAGGTGATCCCACAGAGCTGGATCCTCCCATGGCCAGCATCTCCTCACTAAGGTGGTCCCACAGGGTTGGATCCCCCCATGGCCAGCATCCCCACACTGCAGTGGTCCTACAGAGCTGGATCACCCCATGGCCAGCATCCCTTCACTAAGGTGGTCCCACAGAGCTGGATCCCCCCATGGCTGGCATCTCCACACTTTGGTGGTCTCAGGGGCTGGATCCCCCCATGGCCAAAATCCCCCCTCTGTGATGGTCCCACAGGGCTGGATCCCCCCATGGCCAGCATCCCCTCACTAGGGTGGTCCCAGGAGGCACAACACCTCCTCAAGGACATCCTCCTACCCCTGAGGGGGATCCACAGGACCCTAACTCGTGGTTATCATCAGGGCTGGTTCACTCTAGGGCTGGTTTCTCCCCAGTGACTTCCCCCGCACTGGGGGTGCACCGTGGTGTCACAGCCCCCTCCCCAGTGGTCCCCACGCCCCCCCTGCTTACCTGATGTAGCCCACCTGGGGCCTGTGTGCCAGCTGCCAGCGGTAGGACGTCTTGTCCCTCCAGCCCACGTTCCGCGGGTCCTTCCAGAGCAGGCGGACGTGGTCGGGCGTGTGGCCCGTGTGCCACAGAGCATTGCGCAGGTGCTCCCCGGGGCCCGTCGAGGATTTCACCGCCTGCAGGTGCATGGGGGCTTCAGGGGGGGCTCAAAAGGGGGCCTGACCTGACCCAGCCCTTCCTGAAGGGTGGCTGTGGTGAGCTGGGGGTCGGTCTCTTTCTCCGGGCAACAACAGACAGAACAAGAGGACACAGTCTCAAGCTGCGCCAAGGGAGATACTAGAATTAAGGAGGAAGTATTTTACAGAAAGAGTGGTCAAATACTGGAATCATCTACCCAGGGAGGTGGTAGAGTCACCATCCCTCGAAGAGTTTAAAAAAAGACTGGATGTGGCACTTGGTGCCATGATCTAGTTGAGGTGTTAGAACATGGGTTGGACTCAATGATCTTAAAGGTCTCTTCCAACCTAGAATTTCTGTGATTCTGTGACCACCACCCACCTTGAGCTGCAGCCCCGGCTCGGCCACAGCCCGGAAGGGGGTGGCCTGCCAGTAAGTCTGCTCCGTCTGTTTCCACATCACCACGTAGAAGCTGGCGCTGTCCTGGTAGCTGAAGATGAAGCCGGCGTAGTCATCGTCGGTGATGGTGTTGACGTGGAAGGTGCCCTCGAAGTCCACCCCGTTGAAGGCTGTGTAACCTACAGGCAGGAAACGCTGTGGGGAGCCCTCTCTCCCCACGGAGAGCCCACCCACCCTTCACCCCTCATCTGTGGGGCAAAGAACCAGCCCTTAGTCCCGTGCACGGTGGGAGTAAGGGGGGGCTGCCCCCAGAGCCTTGGGTGGGTGAATATATCTTACCCACAGCCAAACCCGGGTCACTGTTCATGGTCTGCACGATCTCCATGCCCTGTGAGGGGACAGCTGGGTGAGGGACACCCCTGGTGACCTCCCAGTGCCCTGAGCCCCCACCCTGCAGCGCAGCCCCCAGAAACACGGGGCGCAGCACCCACACCTGGTTGAGCACAACCCAGTTGGGGTCGATCTGGGCGTCCCCCTCGGGGTCGAGGATGACGGTCTGGTAGGCGCGGAAGTCGGTCAGCGTCACCTCGGCGCTCTCGGGGCACACGTCCAGCTGGTCCACCACCGTGTCGTTGTCAAAGTCCTCCTCGCAGACGTCACCCACGCCATTCCCTGGGGACAGCGCTCAGTCAGGGCTGGGCTGAGCGCAGGCAGGTCCATCTCCTCCAGCCCACCCCATGCTCACCGTCTGAGTCCTTCTGGTTGGGGTTGGGAATGAGGCGGCAGTTGTCTGGGCCAGGTGCCACATAGTCCGGGATGCCATCGTTGTCATCGTCGTTGTCACAGTCATCCCCCAGCCCGTCGTTGTCCGAGTCCAGCTGGGAGCTGTTGGGGATCTCAGCGCAGTTGTCCTTGGTGTCCTGATGTCCATCTCCATCACTGGGAGCAAGAACGAGGTCAGAGCAATGACAAAAGTGGGGATCTCCCCAAAGACCCCATTGTCCCTCCTGACAGGTCCCTGAACCAGGAGCCCAGTTCTGCCCCCCAGGGGCACAACTGGGAGGTCACCCCACAGCAGTGCCATCCCCACCTGTCCTCATTGGTGTCACAGATGTCTCCTACCAGGTCACTGTCCATATCTGTCTGGAGGAGAGCGGAGCCCTAGTTCAGTGCACATCCTGGGGCGAGGAAGAGGAGGCCCCACTGAGCCAGGCCCCAATCATCCCAGGCCCAGCCTGGCCCCAGCCATACCTGAGTGGGGTTGCTCATTTCAGGGCAACTGTCACAGGCATCCCCAACACCGTCCTCGTCCCGATCGGTCTGCAGAGGGTTGGGCACCTTGGGGCAGTTATCCAGCATGTTGGGTATCCCTGCAAGGATGGTGCTGAGTGGATGCTCTCCCCCACAGGATACCCTGCCCCCCTGGCACAGCCAGGCCAAGCCAAGAGCAGCTCACCGTCCCCATCAATGTCATTGTCACAAGCATCCCCCTCGCCGTTGCTGTCCGTGTCCCGCTGGTCGTTGTTGGGCACGTTGGGGCAGTTGTCACAGGCATCCCCAAAGGAGTCAGTGTCCGAGTTCTGCTGGTCCTTGTTGGGGAAGAGCCGGCAGTTGTCCTGTGGAGAAGAGGATGGGGATGTTGGCACTGCAGTGGTGGGCAGACAAGAGGCCACAGTCCCACAGTGGTCAGGGCAGACAGACATCCCCAGCACCCTGAGACCATCCCCAAACCACCAGCCTGCTGCTCCCCGGGAGAAGCATCTTGAGGGACTCAGAACTGAGCCAAAACAAGAAGCCCTCCTCAAGCCACTGCCATGGCCACCCATCCAGCACAGCCACCTCCACGTTCTTGACACCATCACCATCAGCATCGTCATCACACTGGTCCCCGATGCCGTCGTTGTCAGCATCCTCCTGGCCAGAATTTGGCGTCAGGCGGCAGTTGTCCTGCAGGCACAGCCAGCATTAGGCACAGGGAGGAGATGAGGTGTGGAGCACAGCCCTGCTGTGGATCTGCACCCCCTGGGCCTCCCCTGCAGGAGCCCACCTGCTTGCAGTGCTTGTTGTTGTCGATGCAGGGCAGGGGCTCGTCCGGGTACCCATCCAGGTCTGTGTCTGGCCCACACACGTTGCCATTGCCAGCCCAGCCCACGTTGCACTGAATAAAAAAGAGATCAGGGGCTAGGAAATGCCCTGGCAGTACCAATGCTGCCATTCTGTACCCCCAACACCCTCCTCCTGCCCCTGTCCCCTGCTCACAGCACAGGAGATCTCCCCGTTCCTCTCAAACAGGCAGAAGCCGTTGATGTCGCAGGGGTTGGAGGTGGGAGTGCTGCAGGACCTCTGGGGCACGCAGCCAGACGTTTGGTTGCCCACAAAGCCCGACTTGCAGGGCCCACACTTGTAGGAGCCCTGGGGGAGAGAGGGCAGGGCTGGGATGAGGGAGCTGAGCGGCGCCAGCAGCAAGGGAGGGAGCGGGACAGCGCTGCTCACCTGAGTGTTGGTGCAGATGGAGTTGGGGTCGCAGCCACCATTGTTGCCATCGTTGCATTCATCAATATCTGTGCAAACCTGTGAGTAATGTGGGAGAAATGATCACCTGGGGGCTTTTCCCTGTGGGTGGCTCTGCCCATTCCTACCCACGGGAAGATGTCTCCAACATCATCCATGCTGCCCTGCACTCCAGAGATCCCACAGGGACCCCACAGCCCCATGGCCCTGCACTCACCTGCTTGCTGGCCCTGGCATAGTCCACCCCCACGCCAGACACGGTGTTGCCCCGATAGCCCCGGGGGCAGGGCTCGCAGCGGAACCCCGGGGCTGTGTTGATGCACTTGGAGCCGGGGAAGCAGGGGTTGGCATGGGCACACTGCAACAGCAGAGAGACACCGGCTTCATCCTTGGCACAGCATCCTGCAGGGTGGCAGCTGCCCCAGGGCATCCCAGGGCATTCCCAGAGGAAGCATCCCCTGCGCGTAGAGCCCTGGCAGTGCCAGCCCAATGCCCACCTCCTCGATGTCAGCACAGTGGGTGCCGTTGCCCTCCAGCCCCGGCGGGCAGGGCCCGCAGCGGTACCCGGGGTACTCGTACGTCTCCATGCAGTCCACGCCGCTGAAACAGGGGTTGGGGTTGCAGCGGGAGCGGTGCTCGTGGAAGCCTGAGGAGAGGAGAGGCAGGTGAAGGGTGACACAGGGGGGCTCTTTGCCCCCCGAGGTGGGAGCAGGGCCTCGCCAGCACTCACCGCAGACCTGGCACTCCATGATGGTGTTGCGGATCAGAGACATCTCCTTCACCTGCAAGGCAGCAGAGCACGGAGCATCAGGAGGGCGCTGGGAAAACCCAGCCCAGGGAGTGTCAGCACCCCCTCAGTCCCACCTGGTCCCTGATGTCTTCCCGCAGCTCGGTCAGGAGCCGGTTGAAGAGGGTCAGCTGCGTGACAAGTGCCTTGGTCTGCTCACCTGCCAGCAGCAGAAAGGAAAGGTCAATCCCAGCACAGTGCTGTGGGCCAGGACTGCTCTGCCCATTGGCATTGAGCTGGGAGGATGAGGCACCTGACAGCCTGTGCTCAGACAGGGCACATTTCCCTGTAGCACACCCCACACCCTCTGATCCCACATGGGGCACTGGCACAGGCTGTGCAGGGATTTCTGCCTCCGTGGAGCCCCAAACACCTCACACCAGTCAACGAGGGAAGCAGAGCAGGGACTTACCCAGGACGGAGGCCAGCACACTCGTCACTGCAAGGAGAGAGAGGAGGCATTACCAAATGCTGCTGTCACACCCCAGCAGCGTCACCTCACTCCTGGTCAGCACATGTGCAGCACTGCAGCTCCCACCTGTGTGGGGACACTGGGCGAGGAGAGACAGGAACATCCCTCTGTGCTGTCACCCCCCACTTCCTTGTGCCACAGCCCACACACACGACCTCAAAAGCCCCCAAGCCATTACCTGCACTGTGGATGGACTCATCTCCTTGGAAAGGGCACTCACTCAGGGCCCCTACACGGCTCATGGACCCTCCCAGGATCAGCTTCATGGACTCTACAAACCCCTGATGTGTGTGGGGAGACGCAATCAGCATGGAGAGCTCTGCCCATCCCCAGGCATGCATTAGCCAGGCTCTCAACCCCCCAGGCACTCACCTGCATCCTCTGGTAAGCCCTGACCCCTGTGCGCACCTCGATAGACTCCACCTCGGCCAGGGGGATCTCGGAGAGCTCGGGCAGCCCCACGCTGGAGTCCATCTGCTTGCAGTCCACGTAGAGCTCCACGCTGAGCGTGTCCCTGCGCAGCCCGCTCAGGCGCACGATGACAGAGTGGCTCTGCCCGTCCGCCACGTGCGCGTGCTGCAGGTTGACCGAGTGCACCTTGTTGTCCTCCCGCAGGTACCTCACCAGGACTGCAGGGCAGCGGGAAGGGGCCGTCAGCTCCCCCCCGGCACCGGCAGCACCCTGGCAGCGGCGTGTGCCCGTTGTTCTTCCCTGCAGGAGCTCAGCCCCATCCGTCCCAGGCCATCGCCACCCACCTTTGTTAATCTTCCCCACCACGGACACCTCCAGCCATCGCGTGTTGTCCTTCTTGGAGTAGAGGCCGAAGAGGGTCCCGCCCTGCTTGGGGGGCAGGCGGAAGGTGGACAGGAGGTACACGTCGTTGACAGTCAGGAGCTCCATGCGGATCTTGTGGGCCACGCTGGCCATCTGCCGAGCCTCGCTCACCAGCAGCAGGTCGATGACTGCGGGACACGAGCACCGGGGTGGCCACTGCGCCGGCAGCCGCAGCTCCGGTGCCCGGTGCGGTCACAGCAGGGGTGGGGGGGGGGGGTGTCCCTGGACCGCCGGGCTCTGGGGGGACCGGGGAAGCCCGGGGGGCTCCGGCGCCGCCCCCGCGCGGTGGCGCTCCAGGACCGGCCGCGCCTCCTAACGGGACCCGCGGAGCCCCCGCGCCGGCGGTACCGGCAGAGTCCCGGCCCGGTGCCCGCCCCGCTCTTGGGGCTTCCATGCATCCCGCTCCGCGGAGCTCCCCGCGGGCCAGCCCCGGTAAGGGATGGCCGGACCGGGAGACACCGGAGGAACGCTCAGGGCTCCGGTACCGGCTCGGGGCGCTCAGGGGGGAGCGCGGACAGCTCGGTGCCGCTGCCGCACGGGTGCCCTCCTGCTCCGTGCAGACGCACCGGGGCAGTCCGAGAGGGGCTGCGGCGCCGGGGTCAGCCCCCGCTTCGCACTGCCCCGCGGCCCCGAGCCTGCACCGGAGCCGGCGGCCACCCAGAGCCCCGGGGCGAACGTTCCAGCGTCCCCGGTGCCCGCAGCTCCCCCGGGGCGAGCAGAGCCGCTGTCAGCGGCCGTGTGACGGGGTCTGCCGCCGCCGACCCCCGAGTGCCGCCCGTCCCGCCGCCCCTTCGGGGCCGCCCCGCCGCCGCCCCGAGCCCCTCCGGTACCTTGCAGCTCCTGCCGCGCCGCGGCGGCGGCGCCCAGCAGGAGCAGCGCCAGGAGCGCGGGGCTCCCCGGTGCCCCCATGGTGCCGCCGGTGCGGAGCGGAGCGCGGCGGGGCGGGGTGGCGCACGGGGGAGGGGCCGGCGGGGCCGGCGAGGAGGAAACAAAGAGCCGTCAATCACCGGGCGCATCCCGGGGACACCGGCGGGCCACCGGCCGCGGCTCCGGCCCCGGAGGGGGTCACCGTGCCGGCGCGGCGCACTGGGCGCGGGGCTTCGGGGACCCCCGCGGCACTGCCGGTCCCCCCGTTCACAGCGCCGGTTCACCGGGAGGTCAGGCGGGGGGGCTGGGGCCGCCCCAGCAGCGCCGGAGCATCCCGGCCCGGGAGAGCGGGACCGGCCGCGGGACCGCTTGTACCGGGGTGCCCCACGCCGCCGACCGGCAGAGCCCCTCGGGGCCGCTCGGTACCGCCGGGGGATGCTCGGGCCGCGGAGCCGCTCCCGCGGAGCTCCGGCCAAGGCGGGCGGGCGGCCCGAGGCGTCCCGGCCGTGTTTACAGCTGTTTCCCCCGGTACCATAACAACCGGCCGAGCCCGGCCCCGGGGCTGCCCCGGCCCCGCGCCCCCGGGCCGGCTCCGCGCCAGCGACCCCGCGTAACGAGGAGTGCGGGCCATGGAGGGGGGTGCTCCCGAGCCGCACACGGGGCGTTTTCCCTCCGCCGCTGCCAGCGGGCTCCGGGCCCGGCTGCTGCCCGTGCAGAGCTGCGGGAGGGTGCGGGGCGAGCAGGGTGAGCGGCGCGGAGCTGGGCTGAGCCGTGCGGGGCACAGCAGGAGTGTGCGAGGCGGGACCGAGAAGCGTGAGCAGGATGGAGCTGGGCTGAGCCGTGCGAGGCAATGTGGGGCCATGCGGGGAGATTGTGGGTTGAGCAGAACGGAGCAGGGTGGTGCGGGGCTATGTGCAGAGAGATGCAGGACAACACAGGGGAACTGTGACACGGCGCGGAGCACAGCAGGGTGAGCAGTGTGGAGCTGAGCTGAGCCGTGCGGCGACAGGCGGGGTACGGCAGGACTGTGCGGGGCTGAGCAGCGTGGAGCTGAGCGGTGCGGGGCAATGCAGAAAGATGCGGGACACGGCAGGGCTGTGACACGGTGCGGGACACGGCAGGGCTGTGACACGGTGCGGGGCCGAGCAGAGTGGAGCTGAGCTGAGCGGAGCTGAGCCGTGCGGTGCGGTGGGGACGCGGCTTCTGCCCCAAGGACCCTGCAGACCCCACCCCACCATTCCCAGCCCGGACCCCGCTCGGCTCCGCTCCATCACGGACCCCCGCTCGGTGCCGCCCCGCGGCAGGGGCGGGCGGGGCCGCCCGTCCGGTTCCGGGTCGGCGGAAGATGGCGGCGCCCATGGAGCTGTTCTGCTGGGCCGGGGGCTGGGGGCTGCCCTCGGTGGATCCCGACTGCCTGGCTGTGCTGGTGAGCGCCGGGGCCGGCGCGGGGGTGGGCCGGGGTCCCGCGGGCCGAGCCCCGCTCTATCGCTCCGTCCGTCCCTCCGCAGACCTACGCGCGGTTCACGGGGGCGCCGCTGAAGGTGCACCGGGTCACCAGCCCCTGGAGGAGCCCCTCCGGTAAGGGCCCTGCCGAGGATACCGGCACCAGCACCGGGACCCCCACCCCATGGCAGCCCCGTGATCCCGGTCCCCCAGTCCTCACCCCTGCACCCTGCACGTGTTACGCTCCCCACCCCATTACACCCTCCCAGCCCGTCTTATCCCTCCTTATCCCTGGCCCCACACTGCTGACCCCCTGCCCTATTGCACCCTTTATCCCACTGCACCTCTCTTGCCCCATGGCCTCTCCTCCCCACGTGGCACTGTCCTACCCTATTGCACCCCCTGTACCTCATCACACCCCCTGTCCCGTTACCACAACCACCATCTCATTGCACCCCTTGTCGCATCACCCCCTCCCACCCCATAGCATCCCTCATGTCCTGTGGCCCCACACCACTGAGCCCCTGCCTTATTACACCCCTTTATCCCACTGCACCTCTCTTGCCCCATGGCCTCTCCTCCCCACGTGGCACCGTCCTACCCTATTGCACCACCTGTAGCTCATCACACCCCGTCCTGTTACCACCATTATCATCTCATTGCACCCCTTGTCCCATCACACCCTCCCACCCCATAGCATGCCTCATGTCCCATGCCCCTGACTGCACCCTCTCATTTTATTGTGCCCCGTTGTGTGTCCCCCCACCATTGCATTCCCCTCTATCCCCTCACACGCCCATCTTCTCATCCCCACCCCTGTCCCATCACACCCCCTCTTGCCCTATTGCACCCTCATGCCCCACCACATCCCCTGTCCCATTGCACCCCCTCATCCCATTGTGACTCCTGTCCCATTGAACACCGTCATTTCACCCCCCTTTTTTCTGTTCCCCCATGCATCACTGTGCTCTTATGCCCCATTGCACCCCCCGTCCATCCTAACCACACCCCCTTGTCCTGGAACATTCCCCATTTCCCATCACACAGCTTCGACCCCCTCCCCTGCGCTGCTCTGTCCCCACCTCACCCTACACCCCTGCACTGCCTCGTGCCCCTCATCCAGGCATGGGGGTCCATCCCCCCATTGCAGCCCCCTGCACCCCTCCCCTGCCCAGGGCACGGTGGCTGCAGCTTCCTCTGATTCACCCTGCCCACAGGGCACCTGCCTGCGCTGAGGACACGGGACGAGGGCACCATCTCCAAACCTCAGCAGATCATAACCCACCTCAGGAAACAGGTACAGAGGGGCTTGGGGCTGCCCTGCCCTGGGCTGCTGGGTGCTGGAGCCCCTCAGGGAGGAGGTTGTGTCCCCCATGGATGGGATTTGGGTTATCCCATGGGATTAAATTGGCGTTTTCTCTGCAGAAATACAACGCTGACTACGACCTGTCAGCCACGCAGAGCGCGGACACGCTGGCCTTCGTGTCCCTGCTGGAGGAGAAGCTGCTGCCAGTACTGGTGAGGCTGCAGGGAAGGAGGGCTTGCTGGGGATGGGCTTTGCTCTCTGGAGCTGAGCAAGCAGGCTTGGGTGTGCCCAGCTGCCAGCAGCAGCATCCTGGGGTAGGAGTTTGGGGGTGGCAGCCGTGGATTGTGCAGCCCAGGCTGGGGTCTGCCCTTAACCCCAATGCTCCTGCAGCCCCTCGTGCTCTCCGGGGTGGCTGTGCCAGGCAGGGGCTCTGGTGTGCCAGCAGCTCTGCCGTGGCCAGGCTGTGGATTGTTCTCCACCACAGATCCACACTTTCTGGGTGGATGCCAAGAACTACGTGGAGCACACGCGGAAGTGGTATGCGGAAACCATCCCCTTCCCCCTCAACTTCTTCCTGCCCAACGCCATGCACAAGCGGCACCTGCAGCGGCTGCAGCTCATCTGGGGGGATGACTACATGGAGGATGAGGAGAAGCTGGAGAAGGAGGTGAGGGATGGGGTCTGGGCACAGTGGGTCCTCACAGGGAAATCCCTGTGAGGCTGTCCTGGGGTGATTTCATGACGCTCGTATCCCCATTTGTATGTTTAGCCCAGAAATAAGCTTTGCATCTTTAAGATTGGCTCTGAAAAAATCCAAACTGGGGCGTGGGTTCCCCCCTCCTTCTCCCCTGAGCACTGTGGTGGTACCTGGGCAGGTGACAACCCTCTGTCCTCCTCCTGCAGCTCTACCGGGAAGCTCGGGAATGCCTGACACTCCTCTCCCAGCGCCTCGGCTCCCAGAAGTTTTTCTTTGGAGACTCGTAGGTGGCCAAAGGGGGGAGGGGAAGGGGCCTGAGAGCCCCCACACCCCAGCAGGGCTGAGGCCCCGTGGTCTGCAGGGGACCTGCAGCCACTTTGAGGGGAGAACAGGCTCACAGGGGACAAAACACTGTCCCAAGGAGGGAGAGCCACGTGCTGTCCCCTGGGGGAGCTGGGGCTGGCAGTGCCTGGTGGCTCTGGGTGGCTTTGGGTGGGGACAGTGGCCCAGACAGGGCTCTCTGTGCCCCAGGCCGGCCTCCCTCGACGCCTTGGTCTTCAGCCGCCTGGCGCCGCTCCTGAAGGCGAAGCTGCCCAACGGGAAACTGCAGCAGCACCTGAAGTCCCTGCAGAACCTGTGCAACTACTGCACCTCCATCCTCAGCCTTTACTTCCCCTGGGACGGAGGTGAGAGCCATCCCCCACCTCACCCTGCGGCTGTGGGGGTGACCTGTCCCCCCCAGGTGCATCCCCACCCTCTCAGGGTGACCCTTCCCACCCACACCCCTGCTCTGCCCCCCTCCAGGGTGACCCTTCCCACCCACACCCCATCTCTGCCCCTCCAGGGTGACCCTTCCCACCCACACCCCTGCTCTGCCCCCCTCCAGGTGACCCCCTGAGCGCTGCCCCTCGGGCTGCAGGCACGGACAGCACTGAGGCAGAGGAGGACCCCCACAAACGGCGCAAGCAGCTGCTGTCAGTGCTGGTGGGGCTGGCGGCCATGCTGGGCTACGCCTTCCTCAGCGGCATCGTCTCCATCCAGCGCGGCAGCGTGGGGCCGGCCGGCCGGCAGCCCATCGCCATGGAGGAGGAGGAAGAGGAGGAGGAGGAGTGAGGAGGAAGAGCTGTGTGACTGTTCCTTCCCAGCCCCTGGAACTGACTGTTTTTACTCTATGGAAGCCTGGCAGCATCGCTGCTCTGCTCTGTGTCCCGCCACCAGGAACCACAGCCCTCTCCGTGGGAGCCTCGCTGCCTCACCAATAAACCTCCCTCTCTCCACCTGCACCCTCTCGTACTCCCAGCACCCCCAAGGCCCTTCCCAGTTTCCCCATTTGCCCAGGCTGGAGTTTTGCAGCAGGCACCAATGTGTTCTGGCTGTAGTTCTGCCCCTTGCTCCAGCTTTGGGTCTTGCAGGGGTCCCAGAGGGGGGATCTAAAAGCATCTGTGGCATCTGAGCAGTGTCCCTGTCCCTTCTCCAACAGCTCTGGGGCTGAGCCCCACATTTCCCCTGCATCATTCCCCTGTGGCAGCGCTCAGGGCAGTGCAGACAGCAGCTCTGCAGGGCTGATACCTCCCCCTCCACGCTGCTGCCAGCCCGGCAGCACAGCCGAGACACAAAACCAGAGCCAAGGGCAGCCGAGGCTGCTCGTCAGGACACGTCCCCAGCCCAGGAGCACTCCCCGCTGCCAGCGGGACACCCGGAGCCCCGCTCCAGCAGCCGGGATCCCTCCAGCGCTGACATCTGTTTGCATTCCAGCACGCCTGCCAGCGCCGGGGAGCTCCCGCAGCTGGCACAGCTGGGAGCGCATCGCTCGGGCTGCGAGCGGGGTCGGGGGCGGCCACCTGGGCTCCGTCTGCCCCCGCGGTCCCACCGGGCGTGGGGCCGGTGCCGCTGCTGGCTGCTCTGCGGCTCCGGTTTACGATGCACGGATGGAAAGGCGGCGCGGGGCCAGGCCGGCACACAGCCCTCGCTTGTTTGGCAGTCGCCAGCGGCGTCCCAGCCCTGCTGCTGCTGCGGCGGCTGAACGTCCCCAAGCTGCACTGCTGTGCCCCCCATCAGCGGCATCCCAGCCCTGCTGCTGCTGCGGCGGCTGAACGTCCCCAGGCTGCGCTGCTGTGCCCCCCATCAGCGGCATCCCAGCCCTGCTGCTGCTGCGGCGGCTGAACGTCCCCAGGCTGCGCTGCTGTGCCCCCCATCAGCGGCATCCCAGCCCTGCTGCTGCTGCGGCGGCTGAACGTCCCCAGGCTGCGCTCCTGTGCCCCCCCTAGCCGGGCGCAGTAGCCAGGGGCCCCCACGCTGGGCTGGAGCAGAGCCACGGTGCTGGGCCAGCTGCGGAGCCTCCCCCACACTGGCCCAGTTCGAGGGGCCCCACTGGGAGGGGGTGAGTCAGTGCAAACCCCTCTAACGTCACTCAGGAACTATGTGCCCCGTGCTCCCGGTTCCCATTAGCTGCAGGGGCTGATGGCTGCTCCAGCAGGAGGAGAAAGCACAGCTCTGGCTGGGGAGAAGCTGGGGCTGCCGACGCCAGAGCTCTGCTCTAAATCCCGGCTGCGTGTCCTGACTGCAGCTCTGGGCCCTTCCCTCCCTGCAGTGGAAGACAGGAGAGAGATGCCACCCCTTAGGGGGACAGCTCCCTGCAGCACCAACCCTATGGGACGCCCCAGGAACCTCAAATCTGCCTCCTCTGGGCCCTGGCATAGTCCTGCCCACAGAGCTGGCACCAAGGGGAGATCAGGGGCTCATGCAAGTTTGTAGAAAACCTGTTGATTTTATGAAACATCTAGAAAAGCACAGGCGTTGCAGCCCTAGGGTCATACAGGTCCTCTGGGGCGCGGGGGGCTGCAGGGAGTGTGCTGCAGCCCCAGCCCCATTGGAGTCTTGTCTCCAAGCTGCCACCAGCAGCGTGTTCCTGGCTCTGGCACCTCCCTCCCGTGCCAGGCTAGGCTGGCTGCTTCCAGAGGAACGTCTGGATGGAGTCGCTGGGAGCCACGGCCTCGATGAAGCCCACGTGCGGGTCAGAGATCCCAAAGGACACGTCCGTGGGCGAGCTGTGGGGAAAGCCAGAGGGGATGGGGGCTCAGTGGGGTCAGTGGGGCCTTTTAGCAGGGATCAGAACAGAGCCACTCACCGGTTCAGGACCACCAGCACAACGGCGCCGTCGGGGCGCAGGAAGGCAGAGTGCTCCAGGTCACACCGGTGGCACTTCTTGGAGACAGCCAGTCCCACCCGCTGGGAGCCCTCAGGGATGAACTTGCTGTGGGGACAGGCAGGGTCAGAGTGTGGTACTTAGGATGTGGTACCTGGGGCCAGCAGCCTGTGGCCCCCCGACCCACCTGAAGTGCCCCAGGTGGTAGAACATGGGCTGCTTGTAGAAGACATCCTTGCTGCTGTCCACGATGACGGGGCTGTCCACGTAGTTCTTGCTCCAGTTGGGGCCTCCCTCCATGTCCAGGGCCAGGTTCCAGTCGGTCCAGCCCGTCACGTAGTTGTTGAGGTTCTGCAAGGCAGGAGGTGGTCCTGAGCCACAGGCAAGCCCAGGGGCTGGCCAGGATGGCCAGTGTGTCCCCAGCTGCCACCAGGCCCTACCGACAGGATGCTGTGGCTGTACTTGCTCCCACGCTCCCAGCCACCCAGGACCACCCTGGGCTCCCAGAAGTAGGAGCCTGTGGAGGCCTCCGTGGAGAGGAGGAAATAGTCTGGGAAGAGGTGATGGGTGATGGAGAGCGTCAGGTCGATGGGTGCCAGAAAATCCAGGTACCAGTGGATGCCGATGCCGCTGATGTAGCTGGCAGCCACAGGATCTTTGAGAACCTGGATGGAGAAAAGTGTCACCAGTGCCCAGGGCTGGGAGATCTGCTGGGACAGCTGCTGTGGGCACTCACCACCTCGGCCCAGTAGGGCAGCATCACCCTCTGGTCATCCAGGATGATGAGCTGGACGTGGCGGTGGGAGCTGTTGGCCAGCGCCGGGCCCAGGTCCTGGGCAATGAAATCCCTCTGGTGCTCAGGGGAGAAGCCCAGGCACTGGAAGGGGTAGAAGACAATCTCACCAGCCGTGGGCTCGTTCCCTGCTGTCACTGCCCAGAAGGTCAGGTTGTGCTTGGCATATTCATCCAGGAACCTGGCGTGGGGTAGAAGGTGAATGGCCCCGTCACACCTGTGCCAGCTCCAGGTATGGCATCCCTGGCACCCACCACACTCCCGTGGCCCCTCACCGGATAAAGTACTTGGCCCAGGCCTGGTGGTACTTGTCCCCAGGGCTGCCCTTCAGTGTTCCCCTCCCTGTCATTGCTCCATTCGTCTTCATCCACACCGGGGAGGTCCAAGGGCTGGCGTATAGAGACAGCGGCTGCTTGGCCACTGCCTGCGCTGCTTGCAGGATGGGGATCTAGGGAGAAGTGGGATGGCACAGAGATCTCTGGGTCTGTCCCAGTGCTGGACAGCAGGAGGAGTCACCTCCCTCCCCAGAGGTGGGAAGGTGTTCCCTTTCCCCATCCCATCCCATGGATCCCATCCCATCCCATCCCGTCCCATCCCATCCCATCCCATCCCATCCCATCCCTTCTCCCACCCAGCTGGAAGGATGAGTCCTCTCCCTCCTAATCAGCAGGATGTGCCTTTCATCCCCTGTCCATTCTGTCCCATCCCACCCCCTCCCATTGATCCCATCCCATCCCATCCCATCCCATCCCATCCCATCTCATCCCACCCAGGCAGCAGCCCCAGTCCCTCAGACCCTTCCTGCAGGACTCACCTTCATGTGCGTGTCCTCCTCGGTCAGGTTGAAGTGCTTCAGCTCGAAGTCGCCCTCGGCGTCGGCGTAGGTGTACAGGCGGACGGAGAAGTCAGTGCTGGCCATGGGCACACGCACCAGGTTGTACTCAATGCCTGAGGACAGGGCAGGTGGTGATGGGCATCCTCAAGTTGCATTTTGGGGTTCCAGATCCCCCAGCCCCCCAGAACAAATCTCAGCTGCCAGACCCCAACAGCTTTGCTGCCCTGGGCTCACCTTCCTCAGAGAAGTAGGAGCGGATCAGGTGGTTCTGGGCAGCCTTGGACAGGGACTGGATGTTGATGGCAGCTGCGTCAGTGATGGAGCCACCAAAGCCCTTCACCTTCTGGTACCTCTGTGTGGTGTCCAGGGTGAGGTGGAAATCTGTGGGGACACACAGTGTCACCATCCCTGACACCTGTGAGAGGACAGACCCTCCCACAGCCCAGGGTGGTACCTGGGCTCTTGGCATTGTGCTGGAAGCTCCCCTCACTCCGCTCCAGCCTCTTGCCAGCCTTGCTGCTCTCATATTTGATGTAGGAGCCAGGGGCTGGCAGGACCAGGGGGTCCAGAGTGTCACAGTACGTGGCACTGCAGGCACAGACCAGCGAGCCGTGCCCAAAATCCTTGGCATCACAGGGACGGCCACCTGCAGCAGAGGAAAGAGCGAGTGGGCACTGAGGGCTGTGGCAGGAGCCCAGCTCATCCCTTTGACCCACAACAGACTCCAAATCCGCCACCCTCCAAAGCCCAGGGACACGTGCCAGCACGTACCTGTGACCTGCAGGGCTGCCTGTGCCAGCAGGAGCCAGCCCAGGACACTGGCACAGCCTGGCCCCATGGCACCTCTGCTGCAGTGGCTCCGACGATGCCGATGGAGACGCTGGGAGCAGGGCAAGGTGTCAGCACCCAGAGCTGCTCAGCCTGGCCCAGCCACACACAGGGACACAGCGAGAGCCCCAGCATCATCCCCCTGCCCAGGGGACCCTTTGAACCCCCCACGCCAGGGCTAAGCCTGTCCTGCCCTCTGCCCACTGCTCCAGCCCAGAGGCCACCTTCCCTCCCATCCCTCCAGAGCCCACCAACAGTTCTGGCCATGTCCCAGGTGGGGGTGGAGCCCCCCAGGTGTGGGCGCAGCCCCCCAGGTGTGGGCAGCCCCCAGGTGTGAGCCTGCTGCTCCTAGCTGCCCACGCTGGCTGTACCCAGCAACTTTGTTCACTCCCATCAACTCCCTCCCACTCCTTCTCCTCCTCACCCGTTCCACAGCTGTGCCATGCCATGCCATGCCATGCCATGCCATGTCATGCCATGCTGCATCACCCCATGTATCCCCAGTGCCCCCCGAGCCATGCCCAGGAGCAAACAGCTCCACGCTCCCAATCCCACAGGTCTGGAAGCTGGAGCTTGTCCAGCCAGAGTGGTTTGGGGCTCCAGCCCCTGGCACGGAGGGTCCCACATTCTCCTCTTCTTTCAGGTGCTCACACCCTGTCCTGTCCTTCCCGTGCTGCTGGGCAAGGAGTGTCTCAATGAGAGCACAGGAGGAGCCACCTCCAAGCCTTGGGACCCAGGTGCCAGACTGAGGACACCTGGGGGCCTCTGCCAGGGTGGGATGGTGCCCTCTTGTAGCTCCTGTGGGATGTGGAGCGGGGCCAGGCAGCTGTCCCACCTCCACTGCCTCCCACTCCTGCCTGGGAATGATGCCCAGCTTGGCCAGGGCACAGCCTCAGCACTGTCCTGCTGCCCGGGGCTGTCCCATGCCCATCCTGATGCCCATCTCTGTCCCCATTCCCACCTCGGGCCCAGGGGACTCACCTGCCTCCAAACCTCTTGCTGCTGCGTCTCTGTGGCAGCAGTGGCAGGTCCCGTGTCCCAGCTGAGCCCGGTGGGAGGGGACGCTTCTGGAGGAGCAGGAAAGGTGAGTTTGGAATGGGACAGCTCATGGGACTCGGTGTTTGAAGAGGAGCCTGGGGATGATTTTGCAACCTGGCTCCGGCGAGCTTTCCACACACCGCAGCATTTGCAAAGCTCTCCTGAAACCTGTTCCAGTGGCCAGAGGGAAGCTGGGGAGGGGAGGATGCTCACCAGCCCCCCAAGTGCCTCCATCACCCCTCACAGCCAGGCCTGCCCTGCTCCCCTTGGGAAGAGCAGCTCTGTGTCCCTGGGACACCCCAGACAGGGCAGGCTGTGCCCACCCTGCTCTTGGCAGCACTTGGGCTTTGTGCCACCGGTGCCACCACCATGACCTGTGTCCCATTTGTGGCTGCTCCAGGACCTTTACTGGCACGGACAGAGGCAGCAGCCACTCATGGCAGGGACTCCCGACCCCTCCTGGGGTGGGCACAGAGCGGGGTCTGCCCCTCAAATCCCCTCGCCCCCGCCGTGCCCCACAGGCCGGAGCCCCACACCACAGCGGGCTGGGTGGAGCCGGCAGCAGCGGTTTATCATCGGCAAAACAAGTCTGGGCTCCACACCATCTAATTTGGGATCCTTCCTAATTACAGGCATCTGCTCCGCAGGAGAAACAGGAGGCGGGCAGAGGCACGGGGAGGGGGAGTGGCAGCTCCTCGGGGTCCCCTTGGGCAGCTGGTGGGGGTGGCCAGGAAGAGACCCCCACCCAGGGACCACCGTCCCTCACTCAGTGTCACATCCCCAGCCAGGAACCAGGGTCACAGCCCCCTGTGGGAAATAGCAAAGGTGAGATGATTTGAAAGCTTGAAATGCAGGCTGTAGAAACAGAAAGAACAGAGCAGCTGCAAAGTCTGAAAGTAGAAAATGTTAACGAGTACTCTTAGTACTTTTAGTATTTTTAGTACTTTTCGTTATTGGCTAAAACAATTGTCTGTGAGCTTTAGCAATGTGCTCTTGGCTAGAAAGTTTTTCAAGCGCTCTGTAACAAAGAACTCTTCAGCTGCTACTGGCTGTACATGAGCTTTACCTTCCTGTTGTCTCAGCCATGTCATGAGGGTGATGCTGCAAATAAAGCTCAAGGAATGTACCCCAACAGTCCCATTCCATGAAGAAAACAGCTCCCCAACACACCTCCCACCCAAGGCCCTGCTGCCCCCGGAGAAGGGATCCCCTAGCAGGCAGTGAGGATGATGGGGGTGGTTCTTCAGCCTCACCCCGCCCCTCTCAACCATCCTGCTGTGGTTCCAAACAGGCAGGAGCAGCGAGCCAGTCCAGCGGGGCTGGGCTAAAGCCTTTCCCTGCAGGTTTGACCCCTGGGCACTGCTGAACACCGAGGGGTGAGGGCTCCATGTGGGCCGTCACCTTGGGAAGGGGACATTCCCAAAGCGTCAGGAATGGTGTGGCAGCAGGACCTGGGTACTGATGAGGTCACACCTCAGATCCTTGGGGTCAGTTCTGTGCCCCTCATGAGGGCTGGAGCATGTCCAGGGAAGGGGATGGAGCTGAGGAGGGGTCTGGAGCATGTCCTGAGAAGGGGATGGAGCTGAGGAGGGGTCTGGAGCATGATCTGAGAAGGGGATGGAACTGAGGAGGGGTCTGGAGCATGTTAAGAGAAGGGGATGGAGCTGAGGAGGAATCTGCAGCTCCAAGAGGAGCTGGAGGGGTTAATTCTGGAGAAAAGGAGGCTCAGGTAGGACCTTCTGGCTCTGCACAATTCCCTGACAGGGGGACAGCCACGTGGGGGTCAGGCTTTGCTGCCAGGGAACAGGGAGAGGACAAGAGGAAAAGGCCTCAAGTTGCATCAGGAGAGCTGTGGCATTTCCCAGGAGAGGTTTAGGTTGAATATTAAAGAAAATTTCTTCATGGACAGGACTGTGCAGCCCCGGCATCAGCTGCCTGGGGCAGTGGTGGAGTTGCCATCCCTGGAGGGATTTAACAAATGTGTAAGGAGCACTTGGGGACGTGATTTAGGGCTGGCCTTGGCAGCGCTGGGGGAACTTGGGTTGGAATTGAGGATCTTCGAGGTCTTTTCCAACCTCAAGGATTCCATGACTCCATTCTATGATTCTAAGCACAGGCAGCCAGACCCAGCTGCCGTTGGGGCCAGCACTCCCCAGGAACATGGATAAAAGCACAGGACAGGCTGGTGTGCTCCAGGAACAGGGCTGGGACGGAGCCCGGTGCCACCTTCACACCACACTCCAATAAACCAGCTGTAAAGCCTCTGGGTTTTTCATTTTCCCCAACCTCAGCAGTTCCGTGGTTCTCACACAGGGGCATTGGCCAAGGAGAGCTCTGGCTTTCTCATTCCTGCACTTCAAAGGTGCTGGTAACGTTGCCAAAGGCACAGGGAATACTGTAACTGGTATTTAGGGAAAGCAAACAGGACGGGGAGGTCACTGCGGGCTGCGGCCTGGGTTGGCCACAGCCAGAATAGAGAGGACTCTGTCCACAGGCCACCCTGGAGAGGTGGCACCAACTTAATTCGTCCATAAGGTTTGATGGAAGGGCACACTGATATCATTTACTCTGCCTTTCCGACAGCGTCTGACATTTGGATTTTTTTTTTTTTTTTAAATTCCCCCCCCAAAAAAAAGTAGGCTGGGGAAAACCAACAGCACATATGGAGCGAATCAAGGGCTGGCAGCAGCTGAGGCTCCAGCTGCAGGGATAAACAAGGAGCCACCCGCAGGCCACGGGGGCAGGAGCCCCCGGGGCAGCCCTGGCCCCGGCGAGGAAAACCGAGCGATTTCCGAGCGCACGGAGGAAACACTGACGGGAACAACGGCGCATTCCGGAGGGAGCGCGTCATGGCTTTACTTGGCGCCCGCCGCACACGCGAAGGTTTCAAGGGGGCCACGTGTGGAAGTGTGCTCCAGGAGACGGCGCTGAGGGAACTTCCAGGGGGATGGGAAGTGCCGGGAGGATGGGGAGGATGGGGAGCAGCAGGTCCCGGTGCCAGGAGCACACAGAACCCCCTCGTGCACTCCCATCTTCTTCTTCCACCCTTGAGGGATGCTGGAAAGGGTGGAGGAAGAGTTGACCCCCAGAGTTCCCCAGCAGTCCCCTGGCTGTCACTGCTGGCGCCACAGGTAGGTCTGGATGGAGTGAGCTGGAGCCACAGTCTCAATGAAGCCCATGGCAGGGTCCCGGATTCCAAAGGGCACATCCCGGCCAAACCTGGGGAGAAAGAGAGAGGCTGAGCAGGCACGGCTGGGGCTGAGCACCACCCTCATCCCTGCCTGGGCTGACCTGTTGAGGACCACCAGGACGAGGGCACCGTCAGGGCGCAGGACGGCCACGTGCTCCAGCTGGCACAGGAGGCAGCGGCGGCTGCTGTGCAGCCCCACACGCCGGGAGCCCTCGGGGATGAACTTGCTGTGGGGAGAGGACCAGCAGAGGGGTTCTGCCCCTGCTCTGGGGCTGGTGGTTGCACCTGAGCCCCCCTGACCCACCTGAAGTGCCCCATGTGGTAGAACATGGGCTGCTTGTAGAAAACATCCTTGCTGCCATCCACGATGATGGGGCTGTCCACAAAGTTCTTGACCCAGTTGGGGCCTCCACCCAGGTCCAGGGCCAGGTTCCAGTCGGTCCAACCGGACACAAAGTGGTTCATTACCTGGAGAAGCAGGGAAGAGGCTGAGTGGAGGTCCCCCCAGACCTGGGTTGGGGGTGTGAGGGCAGAGTGAGGGCTCTGAGAGGGCGGTGTGAGGGTGGTGTAAGGGTACTGTGAGAGTGGTGTGAGGGCAGAGTGAGGGCCCTGTGAGGGCTGTGTGAGAGCAGAGTGAGGGCTGTGAGAGAGCACTGTAAGGGCGGTGTGAGGGCAGAGTGAGGGCACTGTGAGGGCTGTGTGAGGGCCCTGTGAGGGCACTGTGAGAGTGGTGTGAGGGCTGTGTGAGGGCTGTGTGAGGGCACTGTGAGGGCACTGTGAGAGTAGTGTGAGGGCAGTGTGAGGGCCCTGTGAGGGCTGTGTGAGGGCACTGTAAGGGCGGTGTGAGGGCAGAGTGAGGGCACTGTAAGGGCTGTGTGAGGGCCCTGTGAGGGCCCTGTGAGGGCTGTGTGAGGGCACTGTGAGGGCCGTGTGATGCCTGTGTGAGGGCGGTGTGAGGGTAGAGTGAGGGAAGTGTGAGGGCTGTGTAAGGGCACTGTAAGGGCTGTGTGAGGGCCCTGTGAGAGCAGAGTGAGGGCCAAGTGAGGGCAGGGTGAGGGTACTGTGAGGGCAGAGTGAGGGTACTGTGAGGGCAGAGTGAGGGCTGTGTAAGAGCAGAGTGAGGGCACTGTGAGGGCACTGTAAGGGCTGTGTGAGGGCACTGTGAGGGCCCTGTGAGGGCTGTGTAAGAGCAGAGTGAGGCCTGTGTGAGGGCCGTGTGAGGCCTGTGTGAGGGCAGAGTGAGGGCAGTACCGTCAGGATGCTGTAGCTGTAGTGGTCTCCTCTCTCCCAGCACCCCAGGGACACAGCGAAGCGGAACATGAAGAAGCCAGTGCAGGCTTCAGTGTAGAGGAGGAAATGGTCAGGGAAGAGCTTGTGGGTGGCCTCCAGGCTCCAGGCAGGTGGGACGATGGCATCCAGGTACCAGTGGACGGCCAGGCCAGCCACGTAACGGGCAGCTGTGGCATTTCCCAGCACCTGGGGAGCAAAGGAGATGCCTCACACCCAGGCTACCCATGCCTGAAGCCTGTAGGGATGGACTCATGCACTCCATGTGGTCTCTCAAGGTCACCTCTTGTCCCCTCCCATGGGTGCCACACCCTGCAGCACTGCACCCTAGCATGGATTTGGTGCCCCAGCATGGCTTTGGCACCTTGCTGGGTGCAGTGCTAAGGGGGTGGGCACAGGTTTGCCCCTCAGTGGGCCCCTTGCCCCCACTTCTGCCTTGTCCTCCCTCCACACCCCCCTGGGGTGGTCCAGCCCTGCAGCCATGGAGGGAAAGGAGGAACACACTGCCTGGCTTGAGGCTGGGGCAGGAGCACATTTTACTTTATCTCTCCTTGTTTAAAGCAATATCCCCAAACAGCATCATGGGGAGAAACCAAACCAGCCAAAACTCTGCCCAGAAAAGGTGCTGGTGCCCAGCAGCACCGGCAGGATCCGGGGATCCAGGGTGTGGGTGCCACCTCCTGTCCTCACTCCCGCCGGGCACAGGCGGAGGCGGCCGCTCCGGCAGACCCGGTTTGCTCCCACTCTCTCTAGGGCTGGGAGAGGCCACGGCTCCATCTCCCAAAGAGCCTGGGGCTGGGCAGCGAGGCGGAGGGGAAGGAAGGGGAGCTGCTCTTCACCACTTTGGCCCAGTGCGGCAGGTGGATGCGCTGGTCGTCGAGCATCAGGAGCCGTGTGCGGTGGGAACTGCGGGCCAGCGCGGGGCCCAGGTCCTGCGCGATGAAATCCCGCTGCTGGGCGGCAGTGAAGGCGATGGTGGGGGCCTGGGGGGGCGTGAAGAGCCCCGCCAGCGGCTCGTTCTGGGCCGTCACCGCCCAGAAAGTCACGTTGCGTTTTGCATATTCATCCAGGAACCTGGAGAAGGAAGGGGCAGAATCAGCTGTGCTGCCCCCTCACCGCACCCCACTCCCTCATCCTCCCTCTGTCCATCCCAAGCTGGTTCCACAGACGGCACTTGATGAACCTGGTGTGGAGAAGCGGGGGCAGAATCAGCTGGGCTGCCCCCCCGACCCCACCCCACTCCCCGATCCTCCCGCTGTCCATCCCATGCTGGTTCCACAGACGGTACTTGATGAAGTAGTTGGCCCAGGTCTTGTGGTACTTGTCCCCGGCCTTCCCCTTCAGAGTCCCCTTCCCACGGACGTCCCCGTTGCTCTTCATCCAGGCTGGGGCGGTCCAGGGGCTGGCAAACAGCAGCAGCGGCCGCTTGCTCATGGCCAAAGCTCGGCGCAGGAGGGGAATCTGTGGGATGGGGCAGAGGGACGGGGTCAGCTCCAGCTGCAGCTCCCCAAAACCACAGAGCCCAAAGCATGGGAGAACTCAAGGGACCTCAGCAGGGACTGGCAGCCGGCAAGCACCACCCCCCCGGCACAGCACCCTGGCTCCTCACCCTGCCAGTGCCAGGTGGGATGAGCCAGGACGTGCCCCGGCGGAGGTGCCAGCTCCCACAGGCTGTCCCCATGCACCCTGCCACGGCGTGTAGGGACAGCAGCACCTGGTCCTGGGGGTCCCAGCACACGCAGGAGCTCCGGCGCGAGAGGGGACAAGGTGCTGATGGCAGCAGCTTCAGCCTCCCACCTTCATCTCCACGTCCTCGTCCGCCAGCCTGAAGTGCTTCAGCTCGTAGTCCATGGGGACATCATCGTAGCTGTAGGGGCGCACGGAGAAGTCGCTGCACGCCATGGGCACCCGGATGAGGTTGTACTCGATCCCTAAGGAGCAGGAAAAGAGTCAAGCGGCACCGGAGCAGGCGTCCAGGTGACGATGTCCCTGCAGCGGGGACAGGCACAGCCATCTCTGGTGACCCCAGGATCTGCTCCCACCGCCGTGCCCTCACTGCTCACCGCTCTGGGAGAAGTAGGAGCGCAGCAGGTTGTCCTGGGCCGGCTGGGACAGCTTCAGGATGTTCATGGCAGCAGCATCCGAGAGGGAGCCGCCGAAGCCCTTCACGTGCTGGTACAGCGTGGAGATGTTGAGCGTCAGCAGCAGCCCTGCGGGAAGAGCCCGGCTCGGTCCCTGCTGCCCGGGGACCCGCGGTGGCACCAACACCCACCAGCGGCGCTACCTCGGGTGCTCATTCTGCTCTGGAATTTCCCCTCGCTCCGCTCCAGCCTCTTCCCGGCCTTGCTGCTCTCGTATTTGACGTAGGAGCCGGGGGCTGGCACGACCAGGGGGTCCAGCGTGTCACAGTAGGTGGCATCGCAGACACAGACCGGCGAGCCGTGCCCAAAATCCTTGGGCATGCAGGGTCGGGCACCTGCGAGGCACGGGAGGGTGCGGGTGGCTGCCAGCTCAGGGACGTGTCCCCGTCTGCTCCGGGGAGATGTCGCTGTCCCCGCGCTTGGCATCCCGGGCACCTCCCCGGCACTCAGCCCCGCGCTGCCCCAGCGTGCCCAAGCCCCGCTGCCACCCCCGCGATGTCCCCACGCTCACCTGGCACCTGAGACACTGGCAGCAGCAGCAGGAACAGCCAGCCCAGGATGCCGAGAGCCCTCATGGCCCCTCCGCGTTGCCCGAGCTCTGGAAGGTCCCGGGGAGCAGCACCTGCGGCGGGGACACCCTCAGGCACGGCAGGGGGATGGAGGGATCAGCCCCATCTCCCCAACCCCACGGAGCTCCTGTCACACCCTGCATCCCCCCCAACCCCCCTGATGTCGCTCGGGGAGCGTCCATCCCTGCCCGGAGCCCGCCCGCCTTCACCCCGGCTGCTCCCGACCTGCGCTGCCGCCAGACCTCCTCCTCCTCCTCAGCAGCTGCAGCCTCCCCACCTGGCCTTTACAGGGAGCTGCTCGGAGACCTCCCTCCGCAGCACACCCTCTCCCACCCCCACAGCTCCTCCTTGCTCCGCTCCCGGCCCGTACCTGCCCTCGGGCGAGGACCGCCGATCACGGGCTCGCCGGGTCCCCTTGGCCCTCCGCTGCCACGGCAAGGAGGGACAGGGACATGGTGCTGGCAGCTGGGCCTCAGTGAAAGGTCCAGCCAGCACAGGGAAGGGTCACAGAGACCCCACTGAAGGAAGAACTGATTATTTTGTCAGGCAGGTCTGGATCATCACCCTGAGAGCCCAGCAAAGCCAAGGGCAGGTTGATGGCACAGCTGTCTGTCCTGCTGGGCACCTCCAGCAGGACACCCACTTATCCCTGACTGCCACCCTGCTGTCCCCACTGTCCCCCAGGAGCCACAGGGCCGTGCAGGAGGGTCCAGGACACCTGGGTAAGGTCAGTGAATGTGGCTGCACAGCTCAGGGCAGCGCAGGGGCACAGCAGGGGTGGCCACATGGGAGCTGGGGCTGTTGCCATTGCCTGCCCAAGCCTTTGGCATCACTCTCCCCAACTTGGCATGTGCTGGGGAAGGTGACAGCAGTGACACAGTGACAGCAGTGACAGCAGTGACAGCAAGCAGGCAATACCCCAGCTCCTGGGCAAGCGGGGCTGCACTCCAGCTGCCAACAGCAGTTAGACCCTCAAAGGGGACCCTGCTGTCCCAACACCAGGAGCAGAGCCCAGCTCTGGTGCTCCTGTAGCACTCCCTGCTCCTCCACGAGTCACCCTCCAGCCCAGCGAGCCAAGGCTGAACTGGGCCAGCTCACCTGGGCACACAGAGCCTGCCTGGTGCCACCACCCAGGATGTTCCCCCTCACTGTGGGGACATTCTCAGCATCCCCACACAGAGCTGGTGTGGGAATGGAGAGTGACCACAGCTCCCAGGCACAGCTCCCAGCCTGGAGCATCAATCAGCTCAGGGCTGCCCTGCACAGGGTTAAACTGCTCCGTTAGCTTTCCCTCCATGGGTGGAGCAGCACTTTGTGAGTAATTTTCTCCACTTCTGGCATATCAGATACAGCTCTGGGGCAAATCAATTCATCAAATTTCCTCCTAGCACCAGCCTTGCCCTGCCATGGGCCCTGCCACAGTTCCAGCCCTCTGCTGGGAGCTGAGCCATGAGACACCTGGAGGCTCTGGGGCCGGGGCAGATGGGGCCAGGCAGCCCCCGGTGACATCTCACGGGGCAAACAGGTGCCCCAGGAGGGAGCTCCTGTCCCTGTCCCGCTGCACTGTGGCTCTCCCACCTCCCAAGTGTGATTAAGGCGTGACCAGACTGCTACACCCAGGCTAATGAGCCCCAATTTTGGGGAGGGATTAATAGCTCCTAAGGCAATCAGCCACCTTGGAGCTCACTTCCAGCCATCCAGGATGCCCCTGCTCACCCCTTCCCATTCCAAGCTCCAGTTCTTCCTGCCCCCCATCACCCACAGCCCCCCAGCTGGCTCAGGTCCCACAGCTCCTGGAAGCAAAACACTGCGGAGGCTGCTGAGGCTCATCCTTATCAACAGCAGCTGATAAGAGCGCCCTGCTGAGCAGGAAAAGTGAGACCCAGGGGCCGGGCAACGCCTCGCATGGAGCTGCTGGCACAGCAGATGCCAGGCAGCCCCACCAAGCCCCCAAAACTGCTTCTTGTGGCCCATCTCCAAATAGGGGGAGCTCCTGGGGGTCGCAGGGGCCTCGTGGCACGGTGTGAGCACCCTTTGCAGTGCTCAGGTGGGCTTGTTCAAGGAGGTGGGACCAAAGGAGCCACCAGAGGAGACAGAGGGTGAATTTTGTCCTCAGAGGAGCCAGAGGGTGAATTTTGTCCTCAGAAGAGCCAGAGGGTGAATTTTGTCTCTAAGCCAGGCCAGTGTGGATGGGGACACAGGGACACGGAGCTGGGCTGAGTCACCTTTCAGGGGATCACGATTTTGTTGATATTTATGCCAAAGAGCCTCAGTGTGGCATCACCGCAACTCCTTCCCAACAGCGAGACCCCAGCCCAGAGCACGTGGGGACAATCCCCAGGGCAACCACAGGCTCTAGGTGGGACCCCAGCATCCCCCAACCACCGCGAGCCCCACACGAGCCAAGGCTTTGCACAAGAATTAATGAGCAGAGCCAAGCCCAGCGACGTCGGAGGATTCGCCCCCGCTGCGTTTATCCCGGAGCCAGTCGGTCCTTGAGCACCGAGCCGAGCGCAGGGACCGGGACACGTGGACCGGGGTGATTCAGCATCCGGCCACAGCCGTGAGCAGCGGGGCAGGTAAGCGAGGAACAGGCGGGGGAGCGGCCCTGCACCGGGAGAGGGATGCTGGCAGCGGGGCGATGGGGATGGGGCTCGCCGCGTGATCCTGGAGAAACATTTCCCTCTTGTGGACAAACACAAACAGCCTCGGGGCAGGAGCAGGCCGCTCTCGCAGGACTCTGGCGGCAGCTCCCGGAGGTCCCACGAGCAGCATCGCCGTGGCTCCGTGGCGTGCCAGTGTGCCAGGGTGACACTGTCACTCAGCGGCCACGCCTGGGCTGCGCTCAGCCCACGCAGTATCGCGGCTGTCAGTCCTGACAGCGCCCCTGGGCACATCCCACCCGCACGGAACCCCACCGCCCTGAAATTATGACCTCCCTGCCCTAATCTCCTGCTCTCACACCCTGCCAGCTCCCTCCCTCCTTCCTGGGTGCGCCCACACTCTGCACCCACTCCCGCTCCTGCCCCCGCTTGCTCCAGGCACCCCAGATCTGTGGTGGGTGCTGAGCTCCGGGTGCACCCCCAGTTTCCTCACCATGGTGGGGATCCCTCAGATCAGTCCCTTATGGGGAACAGCAGGCTCCAGGCAGGGCTGGGCAGCCTCTCTGCCCCAGAAAAGCTCCAGGAGCAGCTGGGGCTCAGCCAGAGCTGGCTGGGACCCTGAGACCCTGGCGCACCCCCAGTTTCCTCACCACATTGGGGATCCCTCAGATCAGTCCCCATGGGGAACAGCAGGCTCCAGGCAGGGCTGCTGCAGCCTGGGCAGCCTCCCTGTCCCAGAAAATCACCAGGAGCAGCTGGGGCTCAGCCTCCCTGTCTTGAAAAAGCCCCAGGAGCAGCTGGCACTGCCCTGACCTCAGCCAGAGCTGCCTGGGACCCTGAGCCCCTGGTGCACCCCCAGTTTCCTCTCCACAGTGGGGACACCTCGGATCAGTCCCCATGGGGAACAGCAGTTCCAGGCAGGGCTGCTGCGGCCTGGGCAGCCTCACTGCCCCAGAAAAGCCCCAGGAGAGCTGGCTGGGACCCTGAGCCCCCCACGTTGCCATGCTCCTGGAGCTGGTTCTGCCTCCAGCCCTGACCTCAGGACCTTGGTCTGGAGGAGATGTGACCCACAGAGCCCCTGGCCTGACCTCAGGCTGCAGGTGGCTCCAGAGTGGCAGGGAAAGCACAGAAAGCTGAGGCTTGGCTGCAATCCCTGCTCAGCCCTTCCATGGAGGGTGGGTGTCCAAGTGCTTTGTGCCTGCTCCTGATGCAGCACCCAGAGCATTCAGGATGACTCCCGAGCCACCTGCTAGCTCCTCAAACCTGTCCCCAACAGCAGCAGGAGCACAGCTGGGCTCTGCTCAGCCCCAGCCGGGCAGTGCATGCTCAGAGCTGGGACAGAGTCGTGCCTGGAGCATCTCAGCAGGGTCTGAGGTGGGCAGAGGGGCAGGGGCTGGGCAGGGAGAGGGAGTGCCCACGACGCTCCAGCTGCTCTGTGCTGCTCGCCAGGCTCCAGCAGGCTCCACGCCGGGGCGGCACCCAGCCACGGTGCCCAGGAGCGGGGGAGGGACCCGGAGCTTTCCCTTCCAGCCGCACACATCAAGGCAGCATCCGTGTTTAATGTCGGAACAGCAGAACACAGCGCTCACAGCCTGTGGGGTCTCCACCCTGAGGGGCACCGTGCCCCCGGCCCTCCTACACACGCTCAGCGTCCCCGGCCTGGCCCGTTCTGGCTCTGTCACAGCCCTGGGGACGCTGCCCCGGCCCGAGCCCGCGGGCAGCTGGGGCTGCACGTCCGGCCCCCGGCGCCTCGGCCCCGTCACTGCCGCTGCCACACGTAGGTCTGGATGGAGTTGGCCGGAGCCACGGCCGCCAGGAGGCCCACGGTGTCCGCCAGCCCAAAGGTGATGTCCTGCGGGGACCTGTGGGGTGACAGCAGGGCGGTCACACCTGCACAGGGCCCAGAGGGGTGGGGTCCCACACAGGGGTGGCAGGATGGGGGTCACACACAGGGCTGGCAGGACGGGGGTCCCACACAGGGGTTGCACGACAGGGGTCACACACGAGGCTGGCACGATGAGGGTTCCACACAAGGCTGATGGGACAGGAGTCACACACAGGGGTGGCAGGACAGGGGTCCAGCATAGGGGTGGCAGGACGAGGGTCACACACAGGGGTGGGAGGACTGGGGTCCCATACAGGGGTGGCAAGATGGGGGTCCCACACAGGGCTGATGGGACGGGGGTCCCACATGGGGCTGGCAGGATGGGGGTCCCACATGGGGCTGGCAGGACGGGGGTCCCATACAGGGGTGGCAGGATGGGGGTCCCAGACAAGGCTGATGGGACAGGGGTCCCACACAAGGGTGGCAGGACTGGGGTCCCACAAGGGGGTTCCAGGATGGGGGTCTCACATAGGGGTGGCAGCATGGGTGTCCCACATAGGGCTAACAGGACAGGGGTCCCACATACAGCTAACGGGACAGGGGCTGGCAGGACTGGGGTCCCCCACAGGGCTGATGGGACAGGAGTCACACACAGGGGTAGCAGGACAGGAGTCCCACACGGGGCTGGCAGGACAAGGGTCCCACACAGGGGGGCCAGGCTGCATCACCCACCGGTTCAGAACCACCACAACCACAGCCCCGTCGGGGCGCAGGAAAGCCGTGTACTCCAGCGCTGTCTTCTTGGACTCTCTGGAGGCGACGAGCCCCACGCGCTGGGAGCCCTCGGGGATGAATTTACTGAACAGACAAACGAGAAACAACCTCAGGGAGACCCCAGGAGAGCTCCTCTGGAGCCAAATTTACCTTGCTTCTCTCAGGACAAGGCAGCTTAGCACATGTTGTGGGCTCCAACCCACCTGAAGTGCCCCATGTGGTAGAACATGGGCTGTTTGTAGAAGATGCCTTCACTGCTGTCCACGATGATGGGACTGTCCACATAGTTCTTGACCCAGTTAGGGCCCCCCTCCAGATCCAGGGCCAGATTCCAGTCAGTCCAGCCGGCCACAAAGTGGTTCAGATTCTGCAACAGCACAGCTCAGATGCCTGCCCAGCACCACCAACCCTCCCAGAGCCCAGCACGCAGGGGCCTCACCGTCAGGATGCTGTGGCTGTACTGGTTCCCCCGCTCCCAGCAGCCCAGAATCACATCCCTCTCCCAGAAGTGGGCCCCGATGCACGCCTCCGTGGCCAGGATAAAGTAGTCAGGGAAGAGCTCATGAGTGGGCAGCACTGTGTCCTGTATGGGGCCGATGAAGTCCAGGTACCAGTGGATGCCGATGCCATGGACGTAGCGAGCTGCCTGCTCGTCCTCCAGGACCTGGCAAGGAAAAGAGTCAATCCCACGGGGAACAGAGGCTCCACAGACAGAGCACTCAAGCCCCCCACAAGGACAGGGGCTCTTCCCAGGGTCACCACACTCACCACTCTGGCCCAGTGCGGGAGGTGGAGCCGGTTGTCATCCAGGATGATGAGCTGGACGTGGCGGTGGGAGCTGTTGGCCAGTGCTGGGCCCAGGTCCCGAGCAATGAAGTCTCTCTGCTGCTCAGCTGTGAAACCCAGGCACTGGAAGGGGTAGTTGTTGATCAGCCCGGCCGTGGGCTCATTCTCTGCTGTCACTGCCCAGAATGTCACATTGTGCTTGGCGTATTCATCCAGGAACCTGGCGTGGAGGAAGAGGTGAGCCATGAGGAGTGCCCAGTGCCACCACTGAGAGACCCCCAGGTATCTCCCAGCAGCTCCTCACCGTACAAAGTAGTTGGCCCAGGTCTTGTGGTACTTGTCCCCTGCCTGCCCCTTCAGTGTCCCCTTCCCCACGTAGGACTCGCTGGTCTTCAGCCAGGTGGGGGAGGTCCAGGGGCTGGCGTACAGCGACAGCGGCCGCTTGCTCATGGCCGAGGCTCGGTGAAGGAGGGGGATCTGCAGGAGGAGGTGGAGGGGCCAGCTCAGCTCAGCCCCTGTGACCCTCCATCCCCTCCCTGCTCCCTCCCACCGCTCGCCTTCAGCTTGGTGTCCTCGTCCCTCAGGGCAAAATGGGCGAGCTCGTAGTCGTAGGGGACGTCATCGTAGGTGTAGGCATGGAGGGAGAAGTCACAGCTGGCCATGGGGAGCCGGATGAGGTTGTACTCCAGCCCTGCCAGCACAGCGGGACACGAGGTGTCCATGATGTCCACGCTCCCTGCCACCATCCCACCTGTGTCCCCCACGTCCTACCCTCCTCAGAGAAGTAGGAGCGCAGCAGGTGATCCTGGGCTCTCTCCGCCAGGGACAAGATGTTGATGGCGGCCGCGTCGGTGATGGAGCCACCAAAACCCTTCACCCTCTGGAAGCGCTGCGTCGTGTCCAGCCTGAGGACGACATCTGCAGGGAGGGGAGCCCAGCATGACGGCGGGTTGCTGCAGGGTCCATCCCATCCCTGCCGTCCGCGGCAGTACCTGGGGCGCAGAGTTTGTGCTGGAATTTCCCCTCGCTCCGCTCCAGCCTCTTCCCGGCCTTGCTGCTCTCGTATTTGACGTAGTAGCCGTGGGCTGGCAGGACCAGGGGGTCCAGCGTGTCACAGTAGGTGGCATTGCAGACGCAGACCATGGCATCACGGCCGAAGTACTTGGGGCTGCAGGGCCGGGCGCCTGGGGGGCACGGAGGGTGGCGGGGGCAGCCTCAGGGACGTGTCCCTGCCCCGGGGGTGACACCACTGCCCCCCGTGCTCCACATCCCGGCACCTCGCCAGCACCGAGCACCGCGCTGCCCACGGACCCCCGGACACCTCCCGGGCATCCCCGGCCACGGACTCCAAAGGTAGTCCCAGCTCCTCCCGTCCCATTCCGGTCCGCCCCGAGACCCCCATTCCCGGACCCACCGCGTACCCCGGGTCCCCCTCGCTCACCTGCGGCCCGGTGCACGGCCAGCAGCACCGGCAGCAGCCGCCAGCACAGGGCACCGACCGCCCCCATGGCCCCGCCGCTCCCGGTGCGCTCGGAGCCGGCCCGGCTGCACCGGCTCCGCCGCCGGCCTTGCCTTTAAGGGCGCCCGGGCAGCTCGTCCCGCCCACACCCGGTGCAGGAGCGGCACCGACTCTGGGCGGGCCTGGCCCCGGCCCTTCCCCCGCCAACCGGGAGAACCGCGTGGGAACGGGGTCGCTTCCCCCCGGTCCCTCCCCGAGAAGAGCAGCCAGTCCCAGTCCCGGTCCCGGTCCCGGTCCCGGTGCAGGTGCCGGGTTCGGTCCCGGTTTCGGTCCCCGCTGCCTCCCCAGGCCTCGACGACACCGGTCGCCCTGTCCCGCGGAGCCGCTACCGGGAAACCGGGAGCCTGCACCCCGTGACCGGTCAGCTGACCGCCCGCCCCGCCCCGTTGGGCCCCGCCCGCCCCGTGACACCGGCGCCGTGGGCGGCGGCGACCACCTTTATTCGGTCTCTAGCGAGGGGCAGCGGTCGCGGGACCGGCCCCGCGGCGCGGCCCGGGCGCAGCCGGGCGGGGAGGAACGGGCACGGCCAGCACCGGCACCGGCACCGAACGGGGCGGAGGGCCTGGAGACAGGGGACAGAGCAAGGGACAGGCGTGGCAGTTCCGGGGTACGCTGGCACAGGAGGCCAGGGACCGGGCCAGCACAAGGGACAGGGCAGGGGACAGGCAAGGTCGTCCTGGAGGACAGGCACGGCTGGCACAGGGGACCGAGGATGAAGCCAGCATGGTCAGCCAAAAGAACAAGGCATAAGACAGGCACGGCCAGTGGAGGGGACAGGGGACAGGCATGGCTGGCACAAGGGACCGGGGATCAAGCCAGCATAGCCAGCCTAAGGGACGGCATGGCCAGGGCAGGGGACAGACACGGCCATGCCAGGCTACAGGCATGGCTGGCACAGGGGACAGACATGGCCATGCCAGGCTACAGGCACAGCTGGCACAGGGGACAGACATGGCCATACCATGCTACAGGCACGGCTGGCACAGGGGACAGGGGATGGCCAGTGCGTGCGTCAGGCACAGCCACAACATGGGACAGGGCAGGGGACAGGCGTGGCCATCCCAGGGAATAGGCACAGCTGGCACAAGGGACAGGGCAAGGGACAGGCATGCCCAGAAGAAGGAACAGGACAAGGAACAGGCATAACCATCCCAGACAGGCAGATGGGGACAGGCACAGCTGTCCTGGCTCCCCACAGACACCCCAGGGGACCAGCCCCAAACCCCAGCCCTGCTCGGGGAAGGGGCTCAGCCGAACCCCCGGGGCAGCAGGGCAGGGCCCAGCCCCACCAGGGCAGCAGCAGCAATGTCCGAGCAATGTCCAGGGCTGAGCCCAGAGCGGGATTCCCTCCCCAGGGCGGAGGGTCCGTGCCAGGCCGTGCCCTCAGAGCGCGCTCTCCTTGCAGGCCCCGCTGAGGCTCCGCGGGCGGCCGCGCTCCAGGCGGCGCGAGGACAGGAGCCGCCGCAGGGACGACGTGGAGCTCAGGTCCCCGCAGCTCTGCAGGTGGATCCCTTCGTGGGGCCGCTCTGCACCCGGCCAGGCACTCCAGGGAACCTGCTGGGCATGGGGATGGGCTGCAGCCACAGGGATGGCAGCCTGCCCGTGGTACCCCCTGCCCGTGACACCCCTGCCCATGATACCCTGCCCGTAACACCGCTGCCCATGGCACTCCTGCCTGTGGTACCCCTGCCCGTGGTACCCTGCCCGTGACACTCCTTCCCATGGCACCCCTGCCTGTGTACCCCTGCCCGTGGTACCCCTTCCTGTGATACCCTTTCCCATGGCACCCTTGTCCGTGGACCCCTGCCCATGGCCCCCCTGCCCGTGGCAGCTCTGCCTGTGCTACCCTTGCCCATGGCACCCCTAGCCCTGACACCCCTGCCCGTGACACCCCTGCCCGTGGCACCTCTGCCCATGGACCCCTGCCCATGACACCAGTGCCCATGGTACCCCTGCCCATGACACCCTTGCCTGTGCCACCCTCCCGTGCTCACCCCCCTGTGCTCAATCCCCCCTGTGCTCAATCCCCCCCACCCCAGCATGGCCAGGCAGCACACGGGGCAGGAGGACAGAGGTGACAGGGATGGCAGAGGCGTGCATCACGCGCCCACACTGGCATTTGGGACAGGTTGGTTCCCGTCGAGGCCTCCCAGGCTGCGCAAGGACTCCCGTAAAGCTGAGCTGTGGGGATGTCCCAGCAGCTGCCTCCGGGTGCAGTGACTCAGGGGCAAAGCCAAAGCCATTGCAACAGGGATGATTTTCCCACCTGTGGCTCCAGTGGGGATCAAGGAAAAGGAGCTGCCCCCCAGGAAGGGCTGGGCAAGGATGGTGCTGCAGGAAGAACGCTCTGCCTGCAGCCAGGGTGCCCACACAACGGGGATGCAGCAGGGGAGGTGTTGATGGGAGAGAAGGGAGGGAGAGCGTGGATGGGAAGGAGGAGTTGCCCATCCCTTGCAGCTTCCAGAACCCACCTGTTTGTGCCCGTGGAAGCTGTGCCCAGACACCTCCACGCTGCGCTTGGGTCTCTGCAGGAACCTGGCCACCAGCCCACGGGTGCCCCGGTAGCCCTTGAGGTCCCCCAGGGAGCGGGTGGCCGTCTTGGACAGCTGCTGTGGCACCTTCTTGGAGGGTGGCAGCTTGTTCTTCCCCACCGAGCCAGCCCGGAGCAGCGGCGGGGAGTCACAGTGGGAGCGGTGGAGCAGGCAGGCCTCGGAGCACAGCCCTGTGGGGAGGGTGCTGTCACACTCGGGACACTGCTCTGGCAGGCCTGTCCTTGTCATCGGACCAGGGACACTGCTCTGACAGTCCTGTCCTCACTGTCAGACCCAGGACATTCCTCTGACAGACCCAGGACACTGCCCTGATGGACCTGTCCCCATTGTCAGACCCAGGACACTGCTCTGATGGATCCATTCCCACCATCAGACCTGGGACACTGCTTTGACAGTCCTGTCCTTGTCAACAGACACAGGACACTCCTCTGACAGTCCTGTCCTCATCATCAGACCTGGGACACTGCTCTGATGGACCTGTCCCCTTTGTCAGACTCAGGACATTGCTCTGACAGGCACAGGACACTGCTCTGATGGATCCATCCCCACCAGCAGACCTGGGACATTGCATCAACAGACCCAGGACACTGCTCTGATGGATCCATCCCCACTGTCAGACCTGGGACACTGCTCTGATGGACCTGTCCCCTTTGTCAGACTCAGGACATTGCTGTGACAGGCACAGGACACTGCTCTGATGGACCTGTCCCCACTGTCACACCCCAGGATGCTGCTCCCATCAGACCTATCCTCAGAGCCCTGGGGTCCTGCTGTGTCCCATCCCCAGCCAGCAGGAGCAGTCCCACCACTGGTCCCCATTGTCCCAGCCCCAACAGGGTGAGTTCAATCCCCAGAGGGCTTCAGCCACCCCCCATGCCCCATTTCCCTCCCAGTACACCCCAGTGCCCTGACCTGTATCAGCGGAGGAGTCGGACACGGTGTCCTCCAGTGCTTTGGTATAAAGAACTTCCCTGAAATCTGCTGGGAGCAGAGAGAGCCCTCAGGCCTGGGCAGGTGTGCACACCCCAGGCAGCAGAACCCTCCAGCACCCCTGCTCCCCCCGTTCCATCCCAGACTGGCTCTAATCCAACCCGGCCGCACAGCCAAACCCTGCGGCACATCCCGGCCGCACCGCACAGACGCTGCCACACTCCCATCCCATCCCGGATGTCATTGTCACCTACCAGCACGGCCGGCCATGGGGACACCGGGGTCACTGTGCGACCTCAGCAGCGGGCGCGGGGCCATCCCCGGGGCCGGGGACGAAGGGCACGAGGTCTCGCTGTTGCGCCGGGGGCGGCCGGCGGTGGCGGTGTCCGTGTGGCGGCCACCCCCGCGTCCCTGCAGCGAGGAGCCCTTGTCCTTGAGGCGCACCTCGGGGAAGCAGGGTCCGGCACAGCGCACCGGCCCCACCAGCCGGTTGCAGCTGTGGGTCACGGCTCCCCCCACCAGCACGCCGCCGCCGTCGGGGCCGGGCTCGGCGGTGGAGCACGAATAGGAGCGCTCGCCCCGCACTCGGGGCTGGGGCATCTCCTCGAAGGGGCCCTGCAGGGCCAGCGTGGGGCTGCGGGCGTGGTGGCTGCACTGCACGCAGTCCACGCTCAGGCAGTAATCGGCGCGGCTGCGCTGGATGGAGCGGAACAGGACGTAATCCACGGAGCGCATGGAGCCCTGCAGCTCCAGCAGGCACGAGTCCTCCGAGGGGCTGCTGTCCCCGGGGATGTCCATGATCTCCGACATGATCAGGGAGCCGCTGTCCATGGAGACTGCGAGGGGAGAGGATGGGCATGGCTGAGGAGCTGCCGGAGCCGGCCCTGCCATCATCCTGGGAGCAGCACTCACCTTCCCCGCTGAGCACGATGGAGGGGACACGGTCACAGGTGCAGGCGTGGGAGCCCTCTGTCAGCTGCGAGTCGAACAGGGTGGCCTGTGGGGCAGCAGGCACAGGGCTCAGCTGAGCTGGAGCCCAGCCTGCCCAGCCTGCCCTGCCCACGGCCCCACAGCCCCCACCTGGCTGTCTCCCCGCAGCCCCATCACAGTCTCGTAGGATGGGGGGAAATCGGTTGGGTAGAGGGGCACGGGGCTGTCCATGGAGCCGTTGTAGGTGATGCTGTGGAGGCAAAGCAGAAAAGCCACTCTGGGTGGGACAAGCCCAGCCTGGGGACACACAGACCGTCCTGTCCTAGCAGCCTTGCTCCCAGTGGTACCTCTGTGCATCCGTCTCGGAGCTGCAGGTGTACTCAGGTGGGTAGTAGGGGGGTGGTGGCACTGGGGGCACAAACTCCTCGAAGTCCATCATGCTCTGCAGGAAGGTGTCAGGTGGGGACGTGCATTCCAATGTCACAGAGCTCGAGCGCTGTGGAACCAGCTGCAGGGAGAGGGGACAGGGGAGAGCTGGGACCTCCTGGGCTGAGATCCAGCAAGGGATGTGCCTCCTGGGCTTTAATCTGCACCTGGCTGGGTCCAGGTCCTGCCCTGGCACCCCAGGGACCACCCCAGCCTGGGACTCACCACGTGGACGATGTCAAGGGAGAAGATCTGGATGCAGCACACGACAGCAGAGAGCATGCAGATGATGGTGGAGAAGATGGTCAAGCCACAGACACTGAAGAGGAGATCCTGGGGAGCAGTGGGGTGAGCTGCAGAGCCCGCAGAGCCATGGCCGGGGCTGCGGCCGCTTCCCAGGGAGCCCTTGCATCCCCCAGCTCCTCCACCTTGAGCGCCACACGGATGCTCCGGCAGTTGGCGTTGGGGAACATGGTGAGCTGCTCGCTCTGGTGGCTGCAGGAGGCGGGCGGGGGCTCCGAGCGGGCCTGGCAGCAGACACACGTGTCCCTCTCCTGGCGACAAGAAACACTGCGAGGAAGCTCTGGATGCCGTGCGATCCCCCTGAGAGCCACCAGCGCGTCCCCACCAGCTCCGCAGAGCCCCCCACAAGCCAGGCATGAGCCCGGGGGTCCCTGCTCAGCCTCACCCTCTCGCAGGCCTCCAGGGTCTTCACCAGCTGCGCGTTCTGGCACGACAGGATGGAGCCGGCGAGGCTCAGCATGACGCCCAGCACCGAGAGCAGCGTGAAGAAGGCGATCTGCAGCAGGAGGAGAGGGGCTGCCGGCGGCGCAGGGAGCCGGCGGAGCACCCGAGGCATGCTCGGTCTCCCCATCCTGGGCTGCCCCGCCTGCGGAAGGGTGTCCCCCCAACACCTACCACCAGGGTGAGCGGCCGCTTCCAGGAGACGATGCCGACCAGCCCGGACAGTGCCAGCTGCAGGTGCACAAGGCCCGGGGTGAGCACAGGGAGAAGGCTCTGACAGGCAGAGGGGCCAGAGCAGCTCCTGCCCACGGGCAGAGCCCCCTGGTCCCCGCAGGCCTGGAGCCAGCACGGGAGCAGTGGGGCTGTAAGAGCAGCCCTGGCGCCACGAGATGGGAGAAACTGCTGATTCAGGGCCTGGGGACTGCGGGCTGCTCTGGCTGGGCAGCAAACCCAGGCCAGCAGCCGTGCTGCAGGGTCACCACGGGGGAGCCCGGGTGCTGCCCCCACCCCAATACCCGGCAGCCAGAGCAGAGCCCCCATCGCAACCCTGCCCCTGCCCTGCGGTCACCGTGGTGACCCCACACCCCTCCCTGCGGACCCCAGACATTCCCCCACACCCCTCGGGGGTCCCCATCCCTCAGAGTCACCCTGGGGGAGCCCTTGGGATTCTCCCACAATGCACCGCGGCAGGCACGGGCAGAGGGTGGGGGAGCACCGGGGCTGCCCTCCCCTGGGACCGGCGGCCGGTTCGGCCCCCGGGGGAGCCGCGCAGCCCCCTCGGCCCCGTACTCACCGAGAAGCCGGCCCAGGACGGGCAGGAGTGCCGGATTTTGGTGGAGGGAGTGATGGTGGCCGCCACCAGGCTGAAGGTGACGATGAGGACGCCCAGCACGGCTTGCACGAGCCCCAGGACGAGCAGGACCTGCAGCCAGGCGCGCTGGAGGCGGAGGTGGGTGAGGCTGCGGGAGCTGCGGCCGGTCAGGGAGCGGTTCGAGTCGCTGGGGGAGGGCATGGCCGCGGCGGGCGGCGGCTCGGGGCCGGCCCCGGAGCCCCGGGGCAGCCGGCGGCACCGCGCCAGGACCGCGGGCAGCGGGAGCAGCCGCTCTGCGGGAACGGGCCGGGCTCCACCTTTCGGCCTTGCCGGAGGATGCTGACGGCGGCTCTTCCCTGCCCCGGGCGGGGGGGCTCGGGCAGCGCCCACGGCCACGCGGAACGGAACCAGCCTAGAACCCCCTAGAACCGGGCACGGAGCGCGGCCCCGGGACCGCCGCCGCCTCCCTGGCCGTCGGTGCAGAGCGGGGTCCCCGCCGGGAGATCATCCCGCCCCGCGGGGACCGAGAGCCGCCGCCCGGGACGCGGCCCCCGGGGCAGCGCCTGCAGGCGGGAGCCGCGCTCCGGACCGGAGCATCCTCCGCTGGCGGCGGCGGGCGCAGAGCCGGCTCCCGGTACCGGTAAGGGCGGCGGGCGGCTACCGGCGGTCCGTCCGCCCCGCGCCCCGCAGCCCCGGCGCCGTACGGAGCGGCGGGCGGGGACGCCGGAGCGGCGGGAGGCTGCGGCCGAGCATCGCCGGGGAGCGCCCGGGGCCGCAGCTGGAGCGCCAGGAGCGGCGGGGCCGGTCCCACACAGGCCGGCGGGGCTGGGTCGCGCCCGCGCCGGGGCCGCCCCCGTGAGGCACGACGGGAGCTGTAGTCCGCCCACAGCGACCGCGCGGCACGACGGGAGCTGTAGTCCACCCACACCGGCCACGGGCAGCGGCCCCGCTGCTGCCCCCCAGCTCCCCGGGAGGCGCACGGAGATGGCGAAGGAAGAGAGTGAACCTTCATTTATTCCTTAAATAAACCGGGAGCGGGCGGGAACAGCACACGGGGAGCAGCGGAGGAGGCGGGGACGCCCGGAGGAGCCCCGGTTCCAGCGGGACCGGGAGGGCACCGGCCCCCACGGCTGAAGGCACAAAGCCTCTCGCCAGCCCCGGAGCATCCGAGAGGAGATGGACTGAAGCAGAATGCGTGAGACCTGTCCTGGGGACCCCCAGGGACACCAGGGCAGGGGACAGAGGGCAGGTAAGGGGGGCGAGGGGCTGCACACCGGGGCTGGCTCAGCCCCCGAAGGCCTTGGCTGGAGGGTGCTGGGGGCAGCAAGGGGGCCACAGTCCTCGAAGCGGGTGGGGAGGGGGCTGCAGGAGCTGTTCAGCCCTCCCTGGAGGCAAAGGGGTGCCATGTAAACGCCAGGGCTGCTCCTCGGCACCCAGCCTGGCTTTGGGCTCCACACGGGCTAAAGGCAGGATCCCCACAAGCAGCAGCAGCCCGAGCTCTGCCTGTCCCTGCCCTGCTCTCCTCATCCCTGGGCCGGAAGAGAGGGAGAGGATGGGGAAAGGGACAGGACAAAAGGACGAGACAGCCTGGGGAAAGCACCAGCCCCATCCTCATCCCACTGGAGCAAGCCCCAGGAGGAAGAGGGGGATGACGTTCTTGGCAGAGCATGGGGGTCCCCTGGGCACACGGGGGGGCAGGGGACCCTCCCACACCCTAAAGGAGCACAAGTGTCATCACCAGGTGGGGAAACAGGAGAGCACAAGGAAGGCAAGTGACCGTTCCAGTCCCTGGAAGCAGCATTGCAGCCATCTGGGGAGGCTCCTGCCCCCAGCAGCTGCTGCTGGGAGGGAGGACGACGGCTCAGGGCTCCCCACCCTGCTCCCCCCAATCTGCTGAGGGGAGGGGACCAGCACAAACCACAACAGCCTCTGTCCGTGAGGAAAAAGGGGGTTAAGAGCAGCAGACGATTCAGGCACCAGCACTTCCAAGCTGGGATGAGGCAGCCTCTGAGAGCCGATGGGGGATCCAGTGAAAGTGCGACTCGGGTTTCCTCTTCCTCGGGAGGAGCCCCGGGGCGCCGGGAGGGGCAGAGCCCGCAGGCTACGGGGCACGGAAGGCGTTGGTGGCCGCGCCCGCGGCGGCGTTGGCCGCGGCCGTGCGCACGGCCTGGTTGGAGAAAACGCCGGCGGCAAACTCCTCCTGCGCCTTCTGGAAGCTGGCACCAGTGCGGCGGTACAGGGAGTGGATCTGGGGGCAGCAGGGAACGGGGTCAGGGCTGCAGGCTCAGGGAAACAGAGCTGTGATGGCCTAAACTTCCCCAAAAGGATGGTTCGAACTGCAGGTCCTGAGTAAACAAAGTTGTGATGGCCCAAAGCTCCCCAAAGGGATGGCTCTGGCTGCAGGGCCCAGTTTAACACAGCTGTGATGGCCCAAACTTCCCCAGAAGGGATGAGGGATGGCTCAGGCTGCAGGTCCTGGTAAATAGAGTGGTGATGGCCTAAACCTCCCCAAAAGGATGGCTCTGGCTGCAGGCCCTGGGAAACAGAGCTGTGATGGCCCAAACTTCCCCAAAGGGATAGCTCTGGCTGCAGTCCCCAGTTAAATAGAGTGGTGACGGCCTAAACCTTGCCCAAAAGGGATGAGGGATGGCTCAGGCTACAGGCCCCAGTTTAACACAGCTGTGATGGTCCAAACTTCCCCAAAGGGATGGCTCAGGCTGCAAGTCCTAAGTACACAGAGTTGTGATGGCCCAAACTTCGCCCAAAAGGGATGAGGGATGGCTCTGGCTGCAGGTCCTGGTAAATAGTGGTGATGACCCAAACCTCCCTCAAAAGGGATGGCTCTGGCTGCAGGCCCCAGTTAAACAGAGCTGTGATGGCCCAAACCTCCCCAAAAGGGATAGCTCTGGCTGCAGGCCCCAGTTAAATAGAGTGGTGATGGCCTAAACCTCACCCAAAAGGGATGAGGGATGGCTCTGGCTGCAGACCCCCAGAAAACAGAGGTGTGATGGCCCAAAGCTCCCCAAAAGGGATGAGGGATCGCTCAGGCCACAGGCACCAGTTTAACAGAGCTGTGATGGCCCAAAGCTCCCCAAAGGGATGGCTCAGGCTGCAGGTCCTAAGTACACAGAGCTGTGATGGCCCAAACTTCCCCCAAAAAGGGATGGGGATGGCTCAGGCTGCAGGCTTTGGTCCCAACCCACCTTTTTCAGCATGATGATGCCCAGCACAGCTACGGCCGTGAAGGACAAGGACACCAGGATCATCATCACGGCCACGGCCTTGTTAGTCCGCAGCGCTATCAGGCTCAGGATCCAGCCACTGCAAAACAAGAGGCTGTGGCCCCCAGGCTCCCTCCTCCCCACCCATCTCCCACCTTTGCAGGGTCAGCACACGACCCACCTGAATCCCCAGTTTGGGATGCCGATGGCCTGCAGCACATACATCACGTTCTGGGCAAAGAAGACGAAGAAGAAGACAAAGAAGTTGAAGGAACTGTCGCTCCTGGGAGGAAGAAATGAGTAAGGTGAGGAAGCTCCCAAACCTTCCTTAAAGCAGGAGAACAGGGAGCTCGGGGTGGAAGAGCCCATCCTGCAGGTGCCCAGGGCTCGGGACACACCTGAAGGCTTTGTACATGGGCCGGTACCAGCAGACAAAGGAACAGGGCGTGTAGAGCAGAGCCCATAGGATGGAGAGGCCAAACCCAGAGCCGGACGTGGGATCCACGCAGAACCAGGCGAGCGAGGACAGGAAGTTCATGAACAGAGCAATGGTGCTGGCTGAGGGACAGGACAGAGCTCAGGAGCCCATCCAGGCTCCCCCAACCTCCACAACCACCTGTTCATCCCAATTCCCCAGAGCAGCAGCACCCAAATTCATCCTTCCAGCTGCTGCCAGGCTCTGCTGGAGACTCACCCATCCAGAGGTAGTACATGGTTGTCACTGTCTTCTGGAAGTCAGCCGGGATCTCCACGGGGATGTCCTGGTAGAAGCACGGCTTCACCGGGCAGAAGGACGGCAGCGGGGGCCAGTTGTTGAGCCTCGCTGCGGAGGGAAGAGGATGAGGAGGAGCCAGGAGGGCTCCAGGGGGGTCCCAGCCCTGCCCAGCCCCGCCACTCACTCTGGGCACCGCCGAGGGCCGCGTTCTGCAGCTCCCGCTCCCGCCGGTCCAGCTCCTCCGCTTTCCGGTTGAGCTCCTCCTGCCGCTTCAGCAGCTCCGCCGTGGCGGCGGCGGCCGAGGCCTGCGGAGAGGGGGGACACGAACCTTGGGCTCCCGCCGGTGCCCGCGTCCCGGCCCGGCGGCGCCTCCCCCCGTACCTGCGAGCCGTAGGAGCCATAGTTGCGGGGCTCGGTAGGACTCGCCTTCCGCGGGGGCTGCGCGGCCGCCGGTACCGGGGGCGGCGGCGCTACCGAAGGGGTCTGGAAGGGCGGCGGTGGCTGCAGGGGAAGAGGAGAGAGGTGAGACCGCGCCGGTAGCGGGGAGGGCTCCGGTGGCCGGGAAGAAGATCCGGTACCGGGGCAGGCCCCGGTGCCCGGGCAGGCCCCGGCGCTCACCGCGTCGCTCTCGAAGGGGTTATAGCCATCCAGCACAGCGCCGGGCCGGGCCTGCAGCGCCGCGGGGTCCTGGAAGGGGTTGTCCGGGAGCACCGCGGGGCCGCCGCGCTGGGCCATGGCCGGACCGGGACCGGGAGCGCGCTGGACCCGCGGGACCGGCGCCGCCGCCGCCGCCAGGCCCCGCCCCTGCCCGCCTCTGATTGGTCCCGCCGCGCCGTGACGTCATCGGGGAGACCCCCGCCGCAGGGGGCCGCTGCGCACGCGCCGGAGCCGCGCCGGGCGGGGCGCGCGCGTGACGCGGCCACGTGTCCGGGGGTCACGTGCGGCGCGCTCGTACCCACCCCAACCCCGGGGCCGCCCTTCCTGCGGGTACCCCCGAGAGGGGCGGCCGGGACGGGACCCCGTCACCCCCGGTGTCCCGGTATCCAGTACCCATCGCCCCCCGGTGTCCCGGTATCCAGTACCCATCGCCCCCCGGTGTCCCGGTATCCATCACCCGTCACCCCCCGGTGTCCCGGTATCCATTACCCATCACCCCCCATGTCCCATTATCCATCCTCCATCGCCTCCCGGTGTCCTGGTATCCATCGCCCATCACTCTCCGGTGTCCCGGTATCCATTGCCCATCACTCCCCGGTGTCCCGGTGCCCATCGCCCCCGATGTCCCAGTATCCATCACCCTCCGGTGTCCCGGTATCCATCGCACATCACTCCCCGGTGTCCCGGTATCCAGTACCCATCACGCCCCGGTGCCCTCACGGTTCCGGGTCCCCGCCCAGCCGGACCTGCCGGGACAGCGGCTCCTCCTGCGTGTCCCCACCCCCGGTCCTGCTCCCTGCTCTTACCGGGCAGCCCCGGTACCGGTACCGTTCACCTGCTGCCCACACAGCCCCCCCGTCCCCCCAGGCGTTGTCGCTCCAGCAGCTGTCACCACAGCCAGCCAGGGCCTCGGGCACGACGAGCACTCGGGGAATTCCTCCTGCGTCTCCTGGCGCTGTTATTTATAGGAATCTCCAAATCCTTCCCATCCAGCTGCCCGTGACTGCACACTGAGCCCATCCCAGGTCCTGTCAGCATCCCGGGAGCAGGACACGCACTGTCCCCGCCCTGTCCCCTCCCCGTGCTCAGCAAACTGCTAAAAACACTCTGCACAGACTGAGAGTGACATCTGAACCCCACAGCTGAGCTCCCACCTCAGCCCAAAGCTGGAGCTGCTCCTGGCAGAGGTGGAAGCTGTGGATTTGGGGTTTGGACACCAGCATGACTTTGGTATTTTCTTCGAAGTTAAGGTATGAATCAGATAATTTAATTGTCCTCCAGCTTCAGTGTGGGGCTGGGCACAGGGGCAGTGGGACAGGAGGCAGGGAGGGTCACAAGCCCATGGAGATGGCTCAGTGTCACCTTCCTGAGGCTCTCACAGGCCCATGGAGATGGCTCAGTGCCACCCTTCCTGAGACTGTCACAAGCCCAGAGATGGCTCAGTGACATCCTGAGGCTCCCCACACTCACTCCAGGTGAAACCAGACATTTCCTTTCCTCTCTGCATGGGCACAGCCTGATGGTGCCACAGCAGAGCACATCTGTCACCCACACCCCAGCGAGGCTCTGCCCCTGCCATCAGCTGTGACACAGCCCAGAAAACACCCAGGGAACAGCCCAAACCAAGGCCCAGCCTCCCTGCAGAGCTGGGAAGAGTCCAAAAGACACAGCCAGCCCTGGGGTGGGTGCAGGACAGCTGGATGTGGGCTCCTGTCAGCCCTAGAAAGCCTGAGAGGTTCCTTCAGGTAAGAGAACCCCCCCGTCCCTTCTCTGCCTCCCACCCCAACACTGGACCCAGGGCATCATGAAAAAGCCAGTCCCTGGTTTTCTGCCCCACAAAACAGCATCTACTCAGGTCCAGCTGCAGCTCTGAGGGCCAAAAGCAGCTCCTACTCAGTGCAGGTGGATACAGCTGGACCACAAAGCTCCTTTCACCCCTCTCCTTCCCCCCACAGGGCACAACAGAACAACCCCAGGGTCAGCAGCTGTCAGGCCAAACCCAGACCAGGTGCTTTATTCACTTCATATTTATTTTTCACAAAGACTGTACAAAATTCTTATAAAACTCTGGTGTGGGGATGGGCTATGACATTGATCCAAAAAATAATTCCCATGCAGTCCCACCAGTTCCATAACTTACAAGGAAACAGATAAGCTACACAGAGCTGCGAGTCCTGGAGTATTTACACCGAGGAGGGGCAGGAACAGGAGACAAAGCAACACAGGACAAGAGGTATTTACAGCACGGACACACAGACCCCCCTCACCTCACAAGAACAGCAGCAGCAACAGCAGGTCAGGCCCGTGGTGCTCCTAGGCCGACAGAGAATCTGGGCTATTTACAGTATCTCACATATTAACAGCTTTACAAACGTGTCCAGGAAGTTCATCTCATGTTTATATATATATATATATAAAAAAAAAAGCACCAAGTGTCTGAATAGAAATCACACAGGCCTCCACGGGGGCTAGAATCCGAGGGCTGGCTGGCACCTGTGGCGTCACCGGCTGATGTCCCGGCTCGAGTCCCACATTTTTGTGCTGGGCTCCATGCCCAGCATGTCAAAGAAGGGGTGCTTGAGGGCCTCAGCCAGGGTGACACGCTTGGAGGGCTCGTACTCCAGCATGCTCTCGATGAGGTCGAACAGGCGGTGATGGTCCTCAGCCTCCGAGGTCAGGTATCGCTGCAGGTGGAGGGGAAGGTGAGGCTCAGGGAGGCTACACCCCCCCATCCTGATGTTCCCTGGTTTGTTCACACCATCTCTCAGCCTGGAGCTGAGCTCTGAACTCCTCTCTGTCCACAACTGACAGATTGTCACACACCCTCCCTTCCCTGGGAACTTCCTGAACTTTCCATGCTCTCCTTGTCCTCCACTTCACATTAAACTCACACTGCTGCAGTTTCCTATTGCTGGGACAGCCAAGGATCCCTTCAACCACCTTTCTGCTGGCCAGACTGAGTTCTCCTTATCTTAATAATGTGGTTTTTTAAAGTATTAAATAATACTTTAAAATAATAAATGAAGTATTTTTAATTCTTATGACTTAGTCCCTGCTGATTGTCGAAATGTGGCTTCCCTGATTTTAACCAATTCACAATATCTTTTATGGGAATTAAAATGAAAAAAGCTTCTTGATAAATTGGTTGAAAGATGTGCAAATACTGCTTATGAGGATATAGATGTTACCCAATTAGCAAGACCAGAAAATCAAGCAGCAAAATTGCCTCAGCCTGTATTAACAGATATTAAAGATGCTGCTAGAAAAACTTTGTTTTCCGTTGAGCCAGCTAGTACACCCATATGTTGAGCCAGCTGAGCCGTTGAGCCAGCTAGTACACCCATATAAATGCTCATACTACTATCAGACAAGGTGAAAATCCTATAGCTCTTTTTTAGATAGATTAACCCAAGCAGTCAAAAAGCCATGTCAAACTCCAGGCTTGCCCAGAGGGAGGAGCTGAGGAGGGGCCAAGCTGCCTCACCCGCAGTGGTTTGCAGTTCTCCCGAACGTAGCGTCCAGCTGAGGTGTTCTCGTCCCAGTCCAGGCGGCCGTGGTAGAAATATTTCTGTTTCCTGTCAGAGTAAAGGGACAGCAGGTTACACAGCAGCAGCAGCAAGGTGCCAGCCCCAGTGGGACACAGCTGGGTGGCTCCAAAGTGGCATTTCACCCAGGGTGAAGCACTGCCCGTGGAGCACGAGGGCTGGCTTTGCTCACCTTGTCTTGCGGACCATTCGAGAAGGAATTGGCCCCAAAATCCTCTCCATCATGGCCAGGTGCTCCCGGTTGTCGTGTGTCTGGGAGGGAGAAATGGAAAGGGAAGGCATGGAATAGATTCCAGTGGTTCTGCCTTCAGCCCTGGGTGTTCCCCCACCCAGAAACCCCATCCTGGCCAACACCCTGGGTGTCTCCACAGGACTGCAGGGATGGAGGGACCCCAATCAGTCTCAGGGAAGCAGCCAGCATCCTCTCACCAGCTGGGAAGTACCCACACCACACAGTTCTCACCTGGAAAAGGGTGAAACCCACATAATACTCAAAGATGATGCAGCCAATACTCCACACATCACAGGGCTGGCTCCAGCCGAGCTCTGAAAAACAATGTTGTTTAAATAAATGATCCAGTTACAACACAAGAGTCCAAATCCTTATTTCTTTTAAAAATAAGTAACTAATAAAAAAATAAATAACATCCTATTCCAGCCAGGCTCCTGGTGCTCTGCTGGCAATACACTGGCCAGCTGATGGTGGATCATGGAATCACCAACTCCAACCTGTGACCAATCCCAGTCCAGGACACTGAGTGCCACATCGAGCCATTCTTTGGACACCTCCAGGAATGGGGACTCCAAACCTCCCTGGGCAGCCCCTTCCAATGCCTGACCACCCTTTCCAGGAAGAAATTCCTCCTGATGTCCAACCCTGGCACAACTTGAGGCCATTTCTCCTTGCTCCCTGGGAGCAGAGCCCAAACCCCCATGAGGAAGTTGTGGAGAGTGAGAGGATCCCCCTGAACCTCCTTTTCTCCAGGGGGAACAAACCCAGAACAATAACAGGGCTGTAACCATGGAGGTCCCAGGAAACAGCACTGCAGAGCTGTTAAATCAACTTCCCATCTCCCAGGGCAAACCCAGAATGTTCCTGAATGATGTGGATGCCCAACACTCCCCATCCCAGCGGGGTACAAGGGGCAGAGACCCAGGGGCACCTTACCCAGGATGACTTCAGGGGCTCGGTAGTGCCTGGTGGACACGATGGTGCTGTGATGCTCGTGGTCAAAGGTGGCACTGCCAAAGTCCACCACCCTGATGGCCGTGCTCTTCACGCTCCTCTCGTCCCGTTTCTGCAGGGGGGACAATGGGATCCATCACGTGGCAGCCCCTCCAAACCCTGCCTTACCCAGCTGAGGGCACCACGGGAGGGGAAAGCTTTGGCAGCCCCAACGCAGCTCCCAGCACAGCCATGGCTCACTCAGCACTGCCTGGCAGGTCATGCAAAGCCCACAAGGAGTGCAGGGAGCCCACATCCCCTGGGGCTGTGTCTGACCCCTCAGGGACACCAAGAGGAGAGCCAAGTGAGGCTGTGTGTTATGTGTTACCTTTTCCAGGTTGTAGGAGAGCTCGTAGTCAGAGTTCACAAAGAGGATGTTCTCTGGCTTGAGGTCAGTGTGGGTGAGTTTATTGTCATGCAGAACTGAGGGAGAAAAGAGAGTTTGGGTGAGGGGAGAGAAGCAGAACAAGGCTGCACCCCCCCCAAAAGCCATCACTGGCACCAGTTTAAGCCACATTTCAACCTGGGTGTGAACAGCCAGGCAAAGCCCAGGCCATGATGCTTCACCAGAAGCACAAAGATTTATTGTATTGATCGCCAGAAGGTGCAGGGAGGTGGATGCTGGAGTGCTCTGAGCTACTGCCAGCCCACAAGCACCAGAAAATGAAGAGGATTCATTCCCAGAGGGGCAGGAAGGCTCAAGCTCAGAACCACAGCAAAAACTTGTTACTCTGGGCCACCAGTTGCAGAAGTGCAACCTACTCAGCTCCCCAGGTGAGCCCAAAGCACAGCAGAGCAGCAGGGAACACTTACACTTCACAGCCTGGCACACCTGGAAGGCCATGTGCCGTACTTGGTGGATGGGGTAAGGCAGGTAGTTGTTATCCTTCAGGAAATCAAAGGTGCTGAGCCCCAGCAGCTCGAAGGAGATGCACATGTGGCCGTGGTAGTCAAACCAGTCAAACATCCTGACACAGAGACTGACAGAAACATTCCAGTTGGGAACAGCTCTGCAGGCTCCTCCTTTCCCTGCTCGGTCTGTACCTCACAGCAAGCCAAGGTGCTTCCAAAACTATCCAGGATCACCTTCAACCGCACAACACCCAGCACCCGTTCCACCCCAGCCCTGAGACCAGCCCTTCCTGCTGAACACCAAGAGCACACACTCACTTTGTGTTCTCAGGATCCTTCTCGTTGATTTTCTCCAGCACGTTGATTTCCAGTCGAGCAGCCTCTTTGTATTTCTCCACGTTTTTAATGATTTTCAGAGCAACGCGTGCACCACCCCTGTGGGAGAAACAGGAAGAAAGCACCAGGTGAGCCCTGAGCAGGTAAAAGAAGCTGTGCCTTGTGAAAGGAACCTTCTGGCCTGCCTCCCTTGCTCAAGCAGGTGTGTCCACCAAAGGTGTCCCTTTCCCTCCCTACAAAACAACCCTATGGGAGAAACAGGAAGAAAGGTGAGCCCTGAGCAGGTACGAGGTGCTGTGCCCTGTGAAAGGGACCTTCTGACCAGCCTCCCTTGCTCAAGCACATTATTATTAAAGGGTGTCCACCAAAGGTGTCCCTTTCCCTCCCTACAAAACAACCCTGTGGGAGAAACAAGAAGAAAGCACAAGGGCTGGTAAAAGAAGCTGTGCCCTGTGAAAGGGATCTTCTGACCAGCCTCCCTTGCCCAAGCAGGTTATTATTAAGGGGTGTTCACCAAAGTCTCCTTTTCCCTCCCTACAAAACAGCCCTGAAGCTTCCCCCAGCACATGCGCAACACAAAGAGGGTGAGAGCCTGGAGCAGCAGAGGATATTGGAAACCAGAGAATGATTTTCATCCCCAGCTGCGGTCTCCCCTTTCCCCACATACCTCCGGTGATCCATGCACTGCACCACTCGGCCGAAGGTCCCTTCCCCCAGGGTGCTGATAATCTCATCTGGGAGGGAGAGAAGGAGAGGGAAAGAGCTGAGAGAGGGAGCAGGACCTGGCTGCAGCGATACACAGGGCAGAGGAGAATGCATTGCAACACCTAACCTGCACACAGCTGGAGAGACCGGAGCAGCGGAAGGCTGACACCGGCTGCACAAGGCAGCTGCCCTAATTTCCCTGGCACTTCAGTAACAATACACAATATAAACGTAGCTTTAACAAAAGGGGAAGGAAAAGGAGAGGGTTTCTCTTTAATAAACAATGAAAATAAAATGAAACAGAAAGATAAGACAGATCTGCGACTGCGATGGGAGCTTAACTAGAGAGCTAAATTATGTTACGATTTGGCTGTACATCTTTCTTGTAGCCAGTCGCCGACGCGATAGATCAGATGCCCCTCGTCGTCGTCCTCCACACTCTTGGCCCTTCTGCTGCTCTGTCGACTCCGCTGCTGGCCCAGGCAGACAGGGAATTCATCATTCACCAATCAGATTTTCAAACCAGCGCAGCAGCAGCCAGCGTCACGCATTGGTTGGTTTGGAAATTCACATGGTTGTTTGAGGAGGGGTTGCAGGAGGAGATTCCCAGCCAATTCATACGGCACAGAGGAATATATAACGATAGGGATATTGCAAGGGAACATGTCAAGATACAACACACTAGCTCAGAAAAGAAAAAAACAGTTTGCTTTTCGTTGTAGCAAAAAAAAAAAAAAAAAGAAAAAAAAAAGAAAAAGGAAAAAAAAAAAAAGAAAAAAATAAGAAAAAAAAGAACCTACAAACAGCCCCAACCCGAACCAGTGTGACAGCAGAGCTGTCAGAGTGAGGGAGCTGAGGGGCATGGAAAGGGCTGGCTGTTCTTGCTCCCACGGGGGCTCAGAGAGGAACAGCACCGGCCTTCGGGTCCTGGGGACTGCCTGAGCACGCCGCAGAGCAGGGGCAGCAGGAGGCAGGTGCTGGCTGGCAGGTCCTGCACAAGCCCAGGCTGCCCCCACAGGCACCCCTATCCCACTCCAATAACCTCCCACACAGCTTCCCCCAGCCCCGACACTCAGGGGAAGATGAACTCCGAGATTTCAGAAAAGCAGCTTTAGATACAATGATCCATCCAAAATGGAAAGTTCCCAGTGACTGCCTGGGGAAAGATGGACACTTCTTCCTAGACCCTCCCCCAAAGAAGCTGATCCTGGAAGGACTAACTTCCAGAAGAGAAGCAGAACCCAACAGGGAACTGGGACAGCCCTGGGATGAGGCAGATAAGAGGTTTATGCTGGAGAAGAGAAAATTCCTGCCTTCGGTTCCTCAGCTAAGTATCCCCATACTTGGGAGCAACCAGCCAGCAGACTTGGGACCCAAATCCAGCCCCCAATCCCCTCCCTGGACACAGAGCCAGAACAGACCAGACAACACTGAGAGCTCCACACACAGAGCAGAGAATGTGTCTGGGGTCTAACAGAAGTGGAAGGTGAACAGCAGAACAGACAAGAAGAGAAAGCCAGGGATGCTTCCGGGAAGAGCCTGGGATGGTTCTGCCTCCACCTGAGCTGAGTGCTCCAAAAGCTTTGCTCCTCCACAAAGCCCACATCAGCTGGGCCCAGCCAGGAGGATCCTGCTCAGAGCCAGGGCCCGAAACAGGGACCACAGGGGCAGCCACCTGTCCCAGGCTCTCTGGGACCGGGACCAGCTGAGCGCTGGCTCTTCCAGCCTTGCACAAACCCTGCCTGGCTGGGGCTCCTCCATGAGCATCACTGAATGGGAGGAGATGCAGCACCACCCTGGGGACCCGCCAGCCTCGCTGGGCACTCCTGTCCTCCCACTGAGAGAGGACCTGAGCCACCCGTGCCCAGCTGGCACCGGGCAGCGCCAACCGCGGCGCGCAGGGACGCGAGCAACAACAACGCTCCGCACCAAAACTCCTCCAAATAACACACACACACAAAGCTCAATCTGACTCCGACAGAGCACTTAGAAAGTGAATTTTTCCTACTTACCCAGCTCAGCACCTGGGAGAGAGAGAGCAAGGTTACAGGGCAGGCGCGGCACAGCAGGATACTCACCGATGAGGAGCGGCTAAAGGACCGGCTGCGGCGCCGCCTCCGCCTGTGCTTACGCCGGCTGCTTTTGCAGCTGCGGTAGCTGCCCTCGCGGTCCCGGGAGCGCCGGTACTCGTAGGAATGCTGCCGGTACTCGGGCTCGTAGTAGGCGTCGCCCCGCTCGCGGCTGTAGTCGTTGCGCCGGTAGCTGTCACAGTAACGGCGGTCGTAGGCCCTGCGGTCTGCCGAGTGGTCGTCGTAGCTGGGCACGGGGATGGGGAGACGGGAGGGGTTAGTCCCTCTGAGAGGGATCCAGAACAACCTGAGATAGCTCTGAGATATCCCAAATGGTATAAAAGTAGCAGGGTGGGCTCTGAGGTAGTGTTGGGAAAAGGTTTAATGAAAGGCGAAATAAAGAAGCTCTTACAGAGAGAAACCGCTTGTCCCTGGTTCTGTCTGTTCTTGCTCTCAGAGGAACCCAGCACACCTGAGATAGCCCAGTTACCCCAAATGGCAAAAAACTAGCAGGATGGATTCTGAGGTAGTGTTGGAAATGGAAAAAGGGTTAATAAAAGGCAAAACAACAAAGCTCTTACAGAGAAAAACTAAGCCAGAGTGGTCGTCGTAGCTGGGCACGGGGATGGGGAGATGGGAGAGGTTAGTCCTTCTAAGAGGGATCCAGAACAACCTGAGATAGCTCTGAGATATCCCAAATGGTATAAAAGTAGCAGGGTGGGCTCTGAGGTAGTGTTGGATAAAGGTTTCATGAAAGGCGAAATTACAAAACTCTTACAGAGAAAAATCTCGTGCCCCTGGCTTGATTTTTGCTCTCAGAGGAACCCAGGACACCCGAGACAGCCCAGCTACCCCAAATGGCAAAAAACTAGCAGGGTGGCTTCCAAGGTAGTGCTGGAAATGGAAAAAGGTTTAATAAAAGGCAAAACAACAAAGCTCTTACAGAGAAAAACTGTCCCTGGCTCGATTTTTGCTCTCAGAGGAACCCATCCCACCTCAGATAGCTCTGCTACCCCAAATGGCAAAAAAATTAGCAGGATGGGTTCTGTGGTAGCGCTGGGAAAAGGTTTAATAAAAAGCAAAATAAAGAAGCTCTTACAGAGAAAAACCACTTGCCCCTGGCTCGATTTTTGCTCTCAGAGGAACCCATCCCACCTGAAAGAGCCCAGCTACCCCAAATGGCAAAAAATTAGCAGGATGGGTTCTGAGGTAGTGCTGGAAATGGAAAAAGGTTTAGTAAAAGGGAAAATAACAAAGCTCTTACAGAGAAAAACTGTCCCTGGCTCGATTTTTGCTCTCAGAAGAACCCATCCCACCTGAGATAGCCCAGCTACCCCAAATGGCAAAAAACTAGCAGGATGGGTTCTGTGGTAGTGCTGGAAAAAGGTTTAATGAAAGGCAAAATAACAAAGCTCTTACAGAGAAAAACTGAGCTGGGGGAAAGAGGTCCTTGCTCCTGCTGAAACACCCCACAAAAGGGATTATCTCCTTTGTTCTCTTCTTTTTCTAGTGAATTACTGTCCAACAAATTACCTAGGCTGGACCTCTTGGCCTCTGTCCAATTGAGCAGCCCCAGGTCCGAGGTGAAGTCCCAAAGGTCCTATGAGGTGTCTTTGTACCAAATTGAGGAGAGAAACTTCTGGGCTTTTTGCTTTTTTTAAGCAGACAAAGAAGAATTTGGTCACTCCATCACAGGGAGCACGTTCCTACACTGGGGAATGTTGAGGGGTTGGAGTGGACTTGAAGATCATCATTGCCTTGTCCAAACTGGCCTTGAACACTGACAGGGTTGGGGCAGTCCCATCCGACCTGTGTGCCAGTGTCTCACCACCCTCACAGGGAAGATCTTCCTCATGTCGAGCCTAAATTCTCTCTCTTTCCATTTGTACCCATTACTCCTTGTCCTGTCACCACAGTTCCTCATGGAGGGTCCCTCTCCAGCTTCCTTGTAGGCCCCTTTTAACACTGGAAGGGGCTGGGAGGTCTTCACACAACCTTCTCTTCTCCAGCTGGAAAATTCTCCCAGCCCAAATGCTCCACAACCTTCTCTTCTTTAAGCTAGAAACTCTCTCAGCCCAAATTCTCTCACAGCCTTCTCTTCTTTAGGCTAGAAACACTTCCAGCCTAAATTCTCCACAACCTTCTCTTCTCCAGCCCCAAATTCTCTCACAACCTTCTCTTCTCCAGCTGGAAAACTCTCCCAGTCCCAATTCTCTCACAACCTTCTCTTCTTTAAGCTAGAAACTCACAGCCCAAATTCTCCACAACCTTCTCTTCCCCAGGCTAGAAACTCTCCCAGCCTAAATTCTCTCACAACCTTCTCCTCTCCAGCCTGGAAAACTCTACCTGCCCCAATTCTCTCACAACCTTCTCTTCTCTAGCCCCAATTCTCCACAACCTTCTCTTCTCCAGGCTGGAAAATGCTCCCAGCCCAAATTCTCTCACAACCTTCTTTTCCCCAGGCTAGAAACTCTCCCAGCCCCAATTCTCTCACAACCTTCTCTCCTCCAGCCTGGAACACTCTTCCAGTCCAAATTCTCCACAACCTTCTCTTCTCCAGGCTAGAAACTCGTCCAGTCCCAATTCTCTCACAACCTTCTTTTCCCCAGGCTAGAAACTCTCCCAGCCCAAATTCTCCACAACCTTCTCTCCTCTAAGCTGGAAAACCCTCCCGACCTAAACTCTCTCACAACCTTCTCTTCTCCAGCCCCAATTCTCTCACAGCCTTCTCTTCTCCAGCCTGGAAAACTCTCCCAGTCCCAATTATCTCACAACCTTCTCTTCTGCAGGCTTGAAATGTTCCCAGCCCAAATTCTCTCACAACCTTCTCTTCTGCAGGCTGGAAAATGCTCCCAAGCCCAAATTCTCCACAGCCTTCTCTTCTCCAGCCTGGAAAAGTCTCCTAGTTACAATTCTCTCACAACCTTCTCTCCTCCAGCCCAAATTCTTTCACAGCCTTCTCTTCTCCAGGCTGGAAAACTCTCTCAGCTCCAATTCTCTCAGCCCTTCTCCATGAGGAAGGTGTTCCAATCCTCTTAACAACTTCCCAGCCTCCTCTGGACCTGTTCCAACAGTTCCACGTCCTTGTTATGTTTGGAACACCAAAACTTTTGCAGTGCTTTGAGGGAGCCCAAGGCAAGAAGCCAGGAGCTGCCAACCCTTGGCATAACAAGGGGACAGGGATCAGTGTCCCAGCCAGGTGAGGGACACTGAGGGACCCCAGATCTTCCTGTACTGAAACTGTGAAGGGATAAAAGCTCAGAGGGTCCTTTGTTCAGGATCCCTCCTTGAAGGCACCAGCTGGAGCTGTTTCTTTGTTATTGCACTAAGATTTTTAAGGATTGAGATGTCTGAGAATCTGCTGTGAGAAACCAGGGCTGAGCCAGTCAGGAAACTGGTCTGACTGGGAGCGTGGGGTGTGTAGGGAGTCAAACAGGGCAAACATTGGGTCACTGAAGGCGCTGCTGTGAAGGGGCTCAGTCCCAGCCCAGGGGGTGCAGTGGCACTGCCAGAGGGGCTCTGGGTGCCAGACAGGGAAGTTTCCCTAAGAGGGGAGTGAGGGGCTTTGGCGACAAGCACTGGCCAGGCTGTGACAGCTCAGAGCAGCCCAGGTGACGTGGAACCTGGCTGAGAATGGATGACTCGGCCATGATTAAGGGACTGCAGCATCTCCCTTAATGAGCAGAGACTGAGGGAGATGGGCCTCGTTAGTCTGGAGATCACTGAGAGGAAATCTCATTATTGCACATCAATATCTCCAAGGCAGGTGCCAGGATGGTGCCAGACTCTTTGCAGGGGTGCCCAGCGACAGGATGGGCAGCAAAACCATGAACTAAAACACACCACGTTCTACCTCAATACAAGGAAGAAGTTGTTGGCACAGAGGGTGGCAGAGCACTGGCACAGCTGCCCAGGGCAAGCATGGCACCTCCCTCTCTGAAGAATCCCACATCAGGATCTCCAATGCAGGTGCCAGGATGGTGCCAGACACTTTTCAGTGGTGCCCAGTGACAGGAAGCTGTTGGCACAGAGGGTTGCAGAGCTCTGGCACCGCTGCCCAGGGCAAGCATGGGATTTCCCTCTCTGAGGACATCCCACACCAGTATATCCAAGGCAGGTGCCAGGATGATGCCAGACTCTTTGCAGGGGTGCCCAGTGACAGGATGGGCAGCAAAACCATAAACTAAAGCACACTCTACTTCAACACAAGGAAGAATTTAGTCCCACAGAGGGTGGCAGAGCACTGGCACAGCTGCCCAGGCCAAGCATGGCACCTCCCTCTCTGAAGAATTCCACATCAGGATCTCCAATGCAGGTGCCAGGACGCTGCCAGACACTTTTCAGTGGTGCCCAGTGACGGGAATTTGTTGGCACAGAGGGTGGCAGAGCACTGGCACAGCTGCTCAGGCCAAGAATGGCACCTCCCTCTTTAAGGACATCCCACATCAATATCTCCAAGGCAGATGCCAGACATTTTTCCAGTGGTGCCCAGTGACAGGAAGTTGTTCCCAACAGAGGGTGGCAGAGCACTGGCACAGCTGCCCAGGGCAAGCATGGCACCTCCCTCTCTGAAGAATTCCACATCAGTATCTCCAAGGCAGGTGCCAGGATGGTGCCAGACACTTTTCAGTGGTGCCCAGTGATGGGAGGTTGTTGGCACAGAGCACTGGCACAACTGGCCAGGCTGAGCATGGCACCTCCCTCTTTAAGAACATCCCACATCAGTATCTCCAAGGCAGGTGCCAGACATTTTTCCAGTGGTGCCCAGTGACAGGAAGTTGTTGGCACAGCAGCCCAGGCCGAGCACGGCACCTCCCTCTCCGGAGCCATCCCAAACCCACCTGGCCGTGTCCCTGAGCCCTGGGTGACCCCAGAGGTCCCTCCCAGCCCAGCCCCCGTGTCACCCCGTGCAGGAGGGCAGCCGAGAGCCCCTCTCACCTCCGGGATCGGACGTGGTAGCTGTCCTCCCGCCGGTGCCGCCGGTCCCGCTCGCTGCTGCTGGACCGGGACCGCGTCCGCCGCCGCTTGTGCTTGCGGCTCCGGTAGCGCTCGTGGTAACTGCCGCGGCTGCTGCGCTCCGACGAGCGGTACCTTCGGGAGTGCGGCATCTGTGGGGACAGCGGGGACACTCAGGAACCCGTGGGGACAGTGGGGGGACAGCAGGGACACCCTGGGGACAGTCAGGGACCCCGTGGTAACTGCCGCAGCTGCTGCGCTCCGACGAGCGGTACCTTCGGGAGTGCGGCATCTGTGGGGACAGCGGGGACACTCAGGGACCCATGGGGACAGGAGGGACAGTCATGGACAGTCAGAGACCCTATGGGGACAGCAGGGACACTCAGGGACCGTGGGGACAGCAGGGACCCCGTGCTAACTGCCGCGGCTGCTGCGCTCCGACGAGCGGTACCTTCGGGAGTGCAGCATCTGTGGGGACAGCAGGGACAGTCAGGGACCCCACGGGGACAGCAGGGACTGTCAGGGACCCGTGGGAACAGCAGGGACAGTCAGGCACCTGTAGGGACAGCAGGGACCCCGTGGGGACAGCAGGGACAGTCAGGGACCCGTGGGGACAGTACGGACTGTGAGGCACACATGGGGACAGCAAGGACCCTGTGAGACACTCATGGGGACAGCAGGGACAGTGAGGCACCTGTGGGGACAGCAATGACCCCACAAGGATGGCAGGGACCCCGTGAGGCACGTGTGGGGACAGCAGGGACAGTGATGCCCCCATGGGGACAGCAGGGACGTGTGGGGATGGCACAGACACTGTGAGGACAGCAAGAACCCTGTGAGGTCAGCAGAGACCCTGTGAGGCATCTGTGAGGACAGCAGGGACCCCGTGGGGACAGCAGGGACAATGGGGCACCCTGTGAGGCACCCGTGGGGACAGCAGGGATCTGTGGGGACAGCAGGGACCCTGTGAGGATGTCAGGGACACTGTGAGACCCCCATGGGGACAGCAGAGATAGTGAGGAACCCATGGGGACAGCAAGGACCCTGTGAGGCTCCCGTGGGGACAGCAGGGATCTGTGGGGACAGCAGGGACCCTGTGACACCCGTGGGCACAGCAGGGACCCTGTGAGGACTTCATGGGGACAGTGGGGACTCCCTCTCTGCTGTGAGGCCCCCATGGGGACTGCAGGAATCTCTGGGGACAGCAGGGACCCTGTGACACCCGTGGGGACAGCAGGGCAGCATTAACAGCTGCATGGGACAGCAATCCAACGTGTGTGAGTGTGCCAGGGGACCTGAGAGAGGAGAGCAAACTCTGAGAGACCCCAGAGCCCCACGGGACAGGGTGAGACCACCCATGGTCATCTTGCCCCGTTTTCTTTCCCCAAAAAAACACCTGGTTCTCATTCCCAGGTTTGTACCCTTTCCTCACACCCATCTCTACTGCCCACAGCTCCAGGAACAGCTTTTGGACCATTTCTCTTTAAGCTGCTCAGGAAGGAGGGAAGCAGCACCAAGGAAGGTGAAATGAAGCTCTGGATGTCACCAGAGCCCCTGGGCAAGGTGAGAAATGGATTTATAGAAAATCCTCAAAGCCTGACAGAAGTTTCAAAAGTTGGCCTTGCAAATAAGACTGGATACTTTGGAGAAAAAGAACTATGAAAGATGCATTGGAGTGAGACCCATGAGGGGTAATTTTAAATTATTTGCTTTACGGTATTTACAGCATTGTGTGGCTAAATAAGCCCAAAAAATATTCTACTGTGTTGTAATTAAGAAATAGTTCATTTCTGATTGTGATGGCATGAATTATAACATCTGTATTGTGTCATCCTTCACACGAAGCTCAGAATAGAATAAAAGTTGTTAAAATGCCTCTCAGCTGCCCCATCTCTGGGTCAGAAAAAGGCAAAATCCAGCAATGGATGCCCAGAGCAGCTCCTCAGAGATGCTCAGGTTTCCTGCCAAGGGACATCTGCACTGGGACAAGGGTGGGGAAGGGTCTGGGGGTGTTGGGGCTGTTCAGCTGGGACTGAGGGGAGATCTCAGGGGGCTGCAGCTTCCCCAGGAGGGACAGCTCTGGTCTGTGCTCTGTGTGACAGTGACAGCACCCCAGGGAATGGCTGGGGCTCTGTCAGCAAGGTTTAGGATGAATACAGGAAAAGGTTTTTCCCCCTGGGCACTGCTCAGGCTCCCCAGGGCTGCCAGAGCTCCAGGAGAGCTTGGACAATGCTCCCAGGGATGCACAGGCTGGGATTGTTGGGGTGTCCTGGGGAAGGACATCAGGACGTGCTGATGCCTGTGGATCCCTCCCAGCTCAGGGGATTGGTGACACACACCCCTCTGTCCATGGAGAACCAGCAGCAGCAAAGCCTCCCCTTCCCAAAGGGCACCAAGAGAGCCCTGAAAACCCTCAGGGGGTCTCAGCTACACCAAGAGAGCCCTGAAAACCCTCAGGGGGTCTCAGCTACACCAAGAGAGCCCTGAAAACCCTCAGTTCTGCCCCTCTGGAGAGGCTGGAGCCAAGGGGATCCAAAGGACACCAAGAGAGCCCTGAGGACCCTCAGTTCTGTCCCTCTGGGGGAACATGAGAGGATGGAGCCAAGGGGATCCAAAGGACACCAACAGAGCCCTGCAGACCCTCAGCTCTGCCCTTCTGGAGGGGCTGGAGCCAAGGGGATCCAAAGGGCACCAAGAGAGCTCTGTAGACCCTCAGGGGGTCTCAGCTCTGTCCCTGTGGGGGAACATGAGAGGATGGAGCCAAGGGGATCCAAAGGACACCAACAGACCCTCAGGGGGTCTCAATTCTGCTCCTCTGGAGGGGCTGGAGCCAAGGAAACCCCGAGGTGAGATGGCACAGCGGGTGCAGCCCCTCAGACCATGCCCCATAGCTCTCAACCATTCCCCGCACGCATTTTGGTTCCAAGCACAATTCGTGGAACCATGGAACGTTCACTGGGTGGGACCTTCAAGCTCCCTCAGTCCCACCCCCTGCCATGTGCAGGGCCACCTTCCACCGGCCCAGGCTGCTCCAAGCCGGCATTGAACACCGCAGGGATGGGGCAGCCACAGCTCCTCCGGGCAATCTGTGCCAAATTCCCCCATCCAAAATGCCCCCGGCTGCGTCCCCGTCCCCGCCCAGCGCTGACATCACCGCCAGGGCTCGGACAGGCCGAACCGGCCCCGGCGGCGCGGGGTGATCGGGGGTACGGGCCCGGTACCGCCCGCACGGGGGGCTTTGCCCGGGGCTCCCCCCGGTTTCCAGCCGCAAACTGAAGGGAGCGCGAAGGCGGCGCTGGCGGCCCGCCAAGCCCCGGTTCCATGGAACGAGCACCGGGGCTGCGTTCCGCAGCGGGGCTGGAACCGCTTTGGGGACGGTGATGGCGGCCGCGCCGGGCGGGGCCTCCGCCATGCAGGCCCGGAAGCACCGGGACACCGGGAGAGATGGGCGGAGGGCGGGGCGGCCTCGGCGGGGAGGCCCCGAGCCGGTCCCTCCGGGCCATCCGGCCCCGCCGCCCTCACGGGGACACCCAGGCCGCCGATTCCCACCGCGGCCCCGCCGGGAACGACAAACCGGGCCCGCCCCGTGCCGCCCTCACCGGCCGCGGCCTACCCACCCCGCCCCGGCCCGCGGGGCCCCGCACCGCGCCGCGCCGTCACGCACCGTCCTCGCAGCCAGCCCGGTGCGCTTGTCCCACAGGAAATCCGTGATGGCGGCCGTGGGCCCCCGGGCCCCGCTCCAGCTCCTGCCGCCGCCGCCGATCCGGGTCCTGCCAGCCCGCGGGGCCGCGCACGCACGGACGCGATCACGTACGCACGCACGTAGGCGCGCGCAGCTGCGTCACAGCAGGTGGGGCCGGTGGGCGGGGTTAGAGGCATGGGGCGGGACCGGTTCCGCACGGATCGCTCTTTAAGCCACGCCCCCTTTTCGGACCCGGCGGCGCGGGCTGGGCGAGGCCGAGGGGCGGGGCCGGGGTAGATTGCCCCGCCCACCTCCTCTGCGAAGCCACGCCTCTCCCTCCTGACGGCGGCGGGACCGTGCCGAGGGGCGGGGTGAAGATATGGGCGTGGTCTGTGATGATAATCCCGCCTATCGCCTCCTGGAGCACCGCCCACATCTCACCAAGCCACGCCCCCGCCTCGCCCTGATGCCTGTGATGGGCTGGGCTACCCGACAGTGACCACGCCCCTTGTGTCTAGCCCCGCCCCTCTCTCCTTGAAGCCCCGCCCCTCTCCGTTCCCTCCGGCGGTACCGGGGCCGTACCGGGGGGCGCGTTCTCCTTCCCGAGGCCCCGCCCGCCAGCCCCGCCCCGCCCCGCCCGCCGCGGGGTCCCGCCGCCGCCGCCGCTCCGGTGCCTCCCGGGCCTCGCCGCTCCCCGCGCCGCCGCTCCGGTGCCACCGGCGCTTCCCGGCTGCCGGCGGCCGCCGCGCCCGCGCCGGAGCGTGCGCAACAGGCGGGCGCCGGCGGAGCTCCGTGAGCGCTCGGTGAGCGAGTGGCCGCGGGCGGCGAGCGAGCGCCCGCCCGCCCGGGGCCGGGCATGTGCGGCGGGGCGGCGGGCAGGGCGCCCGGGCAAGGGCGTTTGAAGGAAACGTGAGGCGAGGCGGCGGCGGCGGGATGGAGGCGGCGCCGCGGCGGAGCCCCGAGCCGCGGGAGAAGCCGCCGGTGCTGGACGGGGAGGCGGCGGGGGCGCCCGCGGGGGCGTCGGGCGCGGCCCCGGCCTCGCCGGCGGCGACGGAGCAGATCGTGGCGGAGGGCGAGGCGGCGGCGGCGGGCACCTTCGTGCAGCGGCAGCTCGGGGCGATGCTGCAGCCCGCCGTGAACAAGTTCTCGCTGCGCATGTTCGGCAGCCACCGGGCCGTGGAGATCGAGCGGCAACGGGTGAAGTCGGCGGGCGCCTGGATTATCCATCCCTACAGCGACTTCAGGTGGGACCGCGACCCCCGCCCCGGCACCGGCGCCGAGCCCCATCCCGGCTCCGGTACCCGCCGCCGCTGTCCGTGGTGCTGAGCGCGGCCCTGCCTCCCGCCACCGTAGGGGCAACAAGTGCCGGTAGCCGGGGCTCCGCACCGGCCCGGGGAGGCGGCTGCCACCGCCGGAGCCCGGGGCCGCGCTGCCACAGCCCCTTCCCGTCCGGGATTATCCCGCCCGCACGGACGGCTTCGTCCTGCCCGGCTCCCGCGGGCTCCCGGTGCTCCCGGTGCCCGGGGCAGCCCCGCTCCACCGAGCCGCGGGGCTCCGCTGACCCGGCCCCGGGCGTGCGGAGGCGGCGGCGGGGGATGCTGGGCTTTGCCTGCCCTTAGAGCTCCCCCTCGCCCTTTTCGATGCTGTTTTTAATTCGATCCGGAGCCTTCATCCCCCCGGAACGCGGCTCCCCGCGGCTGGAGCGGGGCCGGTCACCCAGCGAGGAGCCGGGCCCGGCTCTCGGTGTCACCGGGATCACAGCGGGAGCTCCGGGATGGATGATGTGGGAGGAACTGGGTGTCACGGGGATGTTGAGTCATATAGGGTGGGCTTTCTCCGCGGGGAACGGAGCTGCCAGGCAGTCATCTCCCGCAGCAAGCTGTGACATGGATGATGTCCCCAGCCTGGAGAGCACAGCCAGCGCCCACTGTGGGTCCCTGGCACCTGTAGCCATCCCCCCTCACCGCTCACCGGGTCCCTTGCACCACCCCAGCGTGACACCCAGCCCTGAGAGCCTCTTTTCCAGGGAAAGCATCCCAAAGTTTGTGAGCCTGGAGCTCGGCAGGAGCAGTTTCTGCAAGCAGAGCCGTGAGGGGAGCTGGCAGGTAGACAGACAGAGGGATTACTCCGGTGTTTATCACATTAGGGAGATACATAAAGGCCATGGAGATCAGGGCCTCGAGTGCTCAGTGTGACACTCAGTGAAGGACAAGGCCTGTCCTAAAGAGCTTAAGCCTAAATCTGAAGCGGGAGCTCCAGGCAGGCTTGGGCAGCTGCAGGGACAGGCAGCTTCCCTGCTCGGCTTCTCAGGGCACAGCATGGAGGTTCAGGAGGAGATTCCTCGGCTGGGTCAGGCCCTTTCTGCCTCATTTCCTTCCCTGGCCCAGCAAATCCTGGCCACTGGCAGGAAGGTGTTATTTGGGAGAGGCTCCTGACCCTGGGGTGGTTTCTGGATCTGACCTTGGGGTGGCTCCTTGAGGAGAGGGTGCCTCCCCCTACTCCCCTCAGGCTCTGGTGGTGTCTCTGAAGGAGCCTCTCACTGCACCACGATCTCCTTTCCCCTTCCCCTTCTTTCCCCTTCCCCTTCCCTTTCCTTTCCCCTTCCCCTTCCCCTTCCCCAGCTGCAGAGATCCCGGTATCCGTGTCCCACCATGGATGCAGGGTCGGAAATCCCCAGAGGCTTCTGCCACCTGCAAAATCTGGTTTGGATTCGCTGGGCACCGAGAGCTGCCCTGAAATCACCTTTGGAGATCTGAGCCTACACCCACGGCCAGGGCTGGGACTAACAGGGGATGCCTGGGGACACCTAAAGCTGGGCTTGCTTTCCCAAGGGCCCGTGAGGGCTCTGATGGGGGATCCCAGGAGTGACAAATCTGGTGGAGAAAGTCGTGATGTGTCTGTGTGAAGCATGAAAACATCCCGGTGGCATTTGCATGTGAACAGGGCTGCTGGGTGTCCTGACATACCCAGCTGCTGCCAGCATCTCTTGCCTTTCCCTCCCTGCCAAACTCCCAGTCAAAGGAGGTGGATGAGGAGTGCCTTCATCCTGCCCTGTGCATGTGGCACCTCCTGTAGGGCTGGACCCTCCTCCCAACCTTCCCCTGGTGCCAGCATGGTCTCTCCTTGCTTGGCTGCTGCCTGGCTCACCACAGCAGCCTCCCTGATCCTTTTGTGCTGCCCCAGGAGCTCGGCTCTCCGTTTGCATAACCAGCAAAGCTTATCCCAAATCCTGCTAAGCCAACTCGGGTGGTGGCAGGGAGACGGCGGATGACAAGGAGCCTCAGGGGAGCAAAGCCCACATCCTCTCTGAGCTCTCCATGGGGCACGTGGCAGCTTTGGGGTGGGGGCATGGGTGGGCATGCACTGCCCTGCAGCAGAGAGAGAGACAGCCAAGCTCCTGCACCCCCCCATTCCCACACAGGGTGATTTCTGCACCCCAATTCTGCTCACATCTGTCCCAGGGTGTTAGTCATGCGTGTGGGCAGGCACGTGTGTGTGTGTGTGTCTGCTCAGCACCTGCCTCTCTGCACTCTGTCAGACCCTAACTTTGATCCTGGGTTAATTGTCTAACTGTGTCCTGCCTGTCCCACTCCTGCATTCCCCGCAGGTTTTACTGGGACCTCATCATGCTGCTCCTGATGGTGGGGAATTTGATCATCCTGCCCGTGGGCATCACCTTCTTCAAGGATGAGAACACCCCTCCCTGGATCGTTTTCAACGTGCTGTCGGACACTTTCTTCTTGGCTGACCTGGTGCTGAACTTCCGGACGGGCATCGTGGTGGAGGACAACACGGAGATCATCCTCGACCCTCACACCATCAAGATGAAGTACTTGAAGAGCTGGTTCCTGGTGGACTTCATCTCCTCCATCCCTGTTGACTACATTTTCCTCATTGTTGACCTGGAGACCCAGGTGGACTCCGACGTCTACAAGACGGCGCGGGCGCTGCGCATCGTGCGCTTCACCAAGATCCTCAGCCTGCTGCGCCTGCTGCGCCTCTCGCGCCTCATCCGCTACATCCACCAGTGGGAGGAGGTGAGAACCCCTTGGGGGCCTCCTGCTCGGGGTCCCAGGCCAGGCTGGGGGTGCCCAGCTATTGGAATAGGAATCCCAATATTACCAGTTAGATTGTGCCTGGGCCAGTCTGACCCTCGCTGCTGGGCCAAAGGCAGCAGCTGTGGTGTAATCACCCCAGAGACACCTTTGGCTTGCTGGAGATTGCAGCTGGGCACTGAAACAAGTCCAGGCTTGGTAGGAACTCTGTTTACCTCAGGAGGAAGGCTTCAGGCAAATGGTGAGGAGGAAAGGAGATGGATTCTGCTGGAGGGTTTAATATCCAGAGCTTTATACCATGGTTACAGAGGTCTGAATGTAGGCAGCTGCTCCAACAGAATGGCGACCGCATGGCCTGATCGCCTTTTTAAGCTCCCGGGGCAGGGGGAGGGGAGGGGACAGGTGAGTCACCAACCAGGTGAGAGGGGCAGGGTCTCAGGGGGGGATGACACCCAGACAGGCCAATGACCTCTGGGCATAGGGGCATCTTTTGAACTTGGCCAACCACACGACGCCTTGCTGGAATGTTAAACCTGATTGACAGGACTCACTCAGCATGGGGGCAAGGGGGAAGGGAGAGAGGTATAGGCGCACCTGGGAAGGGACCCGGAAGTTTAAAAGAGGCTATTATAACACACTGCAACACCCAGCTGGAGGGCAGAGGGCTCTAAAGGCTGTTCTGGGAGTTCCTCTGCAGCTGTGCCCCTGCGTGTTCTCCAGATCTTCCACATGACGTACGACCTGGCCAGCGCCGTGGTGAGGATCTTCAACCTCATCGGGATGATGCTGCTGCTGTGCCACTGGGACGGCTGCCTCCAGTTCCTGGTGCCCATGCTGCAGGACTTCCCTGAGGACTGCTGGGTCTCCAAGAACCACATGGTGGTGAGCGCCCAGGCTGGGGTGGTTCCTGGTGGGGAGAGGATTTGGCTCCCTGTCTCCCACCCCAAGGCTGGAGCTGCTGGGAGATGTGCTGGTGAGCATTGTCCCCGTGGTCACAGCAGTGAGATGGGGCAGAGGGGACCTGTGCATCACCTTCCCATCTCAGCCCAGCTTGATGGAGTCAGGGAACAGGACACTGGGGCTCCTGCCTCCTCCCCAGAGGTGCAGGGTGACTTTTTAGGGCTTCAAAATCCTCTTGATGGAGAAGAACTCATCCCTTGGGGAGGGAACAGGACAGTGGAGCTCCTGTCTCCTCCCCAGAGCAGGGCTGGTGCCTGATTAGGGCTTCACAGTCCTCTTCATGGAGAAGAATTCATCCCTTGGGGAGGGATCAGGACACTGGGGCTCCTGCCTCCTCCCCAGAGAGGGTCTGGTGCCTGTTTAAGATTTCACAGTCCTCCTGATGGAGGAGAACTCATCTCTTTGGCCCTGGAGGAACCTTGGTTTCTGGACTCCCCAGCTCAGGGAGGTGGGACTGGGGGGGTTCAGCTGCACAACACCTTCCACCAAACCCCTCAGCAGCGCTGTCCCCCACCTGCAGAACGACTCGTGGGGCAAGCAGTACTCGCACGCCCTGTTCAAGGCCATGAGCCACATGCTGTGCATCGGCTACGGGCAGCAGGCGCCCGAGGGCATGACCGACGTGTGGCTCACCATGCTCAGCATGATCGTGGGGGCCACCTGCTACGCCATGTTCATCGGCCACGCCACCGCCCTCATCCAGTCGCTGGACTCGTCCCGCCGCCAGTACCAGGAGAAGGTCAGTGGGATCAGGGAGGGAGGGCCTGGGTGCTGGGGAAAGGGTCCTGGCACAGCTCCAGAACCAGCTCAGCGCAGCTGTTGTGCCCTTCTGATGCCGGAGGTTGGGATCTTTGGCCTTGCCACTCTCGCTGGGGTTGTTGCAGATGGAGTTTGGGCTGCCCATTGAGAGTGGGACCATATTGGTGTCCATACTGGGGGGTCACTTCAGTGTGGCCCCACCCTGCCCTCTGCCCCGTGCATCCTCTCCTGTCCTTCACCCTCTTTGTGTCAGGGCCCTGGAGCAGGGGTGTGTGTATCTACACCACTGAGGGGAAGGGACACACCACGCTGCCATGCAGGTGGTGCCAGCTGAGCCCTGTGTGCCTCCCCTTGTCCCCGCAGTACAAGCAAGTGGAGCAGTACATGTCATTCCACAAGCTGCCCGGGGACACGCGCCAGCGCATCCACGAGTACTACGAGCACCGCTACCAGGGCAAGATGTTTGATGAGGAGAACATCCTGGGGGAGCTCAGTGAGCCCCTCAAAGAGGTGAGGGCAACGGGTTTGATGAGGAGAACATCCTCGGGGAGCTCAGTGAGCCCCTCAAAGAGGTGAGGGCAGCACTCCTGTGCTGTGATATGGAGGGCAGAGGCTCGTGCTGGCAGGGGCCAGGCTCGGTGATGTCCCCACTTATCAAAAGAGGATGACCCCCGTGTGGGGAGAAATGATGAGAAGGACTCTATAATATCGGAAGGATAATTAATTATTTTATTTTATTTTATTTTATTTTATTTTATTTTATTTTACTTTACTATATTATGCTATATTTTACTATATTATATCATATTACATTACGTCTAAACTGAATTTGCCAAGTACTCAACTCCCCACTTATCGAAACAGGATGACCCCCGTGTGGGGAGAAATTATGAGAAGGACTCTATAATATCAAAAATTTAATTATTATATTATATTATATTATATTACATTACATTACATTATATTATATTATATTATATTATATTATATTATATTGTATTATATTTTACTATACTATATTTTACTATATTATATTTTACTATATTTTACTATATTACATTACATCTAAACTGAATTTGCCAAATACTCAACTTTGTACACAACTGCTTAAAATCTCATGGCTCTCAGCCAACAGTGCTGACATATGAACACATTTGGCCCTGATAGGCCAAGGAAACAAAACACCACCACTTTGGGTAACCAATTTTCATATTGCATTCTACTTTTGCACAAACACAGGCGCAGAAAGCAAGATAATAATTGTTTTTCCTCGCTCTGAGGTTCAGAGAATGTGAAACCCAGAAATATTCTTGGGGAGAACTGTGCCTTGTTTTTTCTCTGTGAAATGTGGCCACACACCCGCTGATCTGCTCCTCATCCTCACCCCACAGGAAATCATCAACTTCAACTGCCGCAACCTGGTGGCCAACATGCCCCTGTTTGCCAACGCCGACCCCAACTTTGTGACAGCCATGCTGACCAAGCTGCGCTTCGAGGTCTTCCAGCCTGGCGACTTCATCATCCGCGAGGGCACCGTGGGCAAAAAGATGTACTTCATCCAGCACGGCGTGGTCAGCATCCTCACCAAGGGCAACAAGGAGACCAAGCTGTCTGATGGCTCCTACTTTGGGGGTGAGGCTGGGCTGGGGGAGCTGGTGGACAGAGTAGGGGCCAAAAAGTGCCTGGGAGGAAAAGCTGGGGCATCCCTGATGTTTCTGCCTGGGAGGAAAAGCTGGGGCATCCCTGATGTTTCTGCCTGGGAGGAAAAGCTGGGGCATCCCTGATGTTTCTGCCTGGGAGGAAAAGCTGGGGCATCCCTGATGTTTCTGCCCGAGCATCCCTGATGTTTCTGCCCTGGAGCAGAAGCTGGGGCATCCCTGATGTTTCTGCCCGAGCATCCCTGATGTTTCTGCCCTGGAGCAGAAGCTGGGGCATCCCTGATGTTTCTGCCCGAGCATCCCTGATGTTTCTGCCCTGGAGCAGAAGCTGGGGCATCCCTGATGTTGCTGCCCGAGCATCCCTGATGTTTCTGCCCTGGAGCAGAAGCTGGGGCATCCCTGATGTTTCTGCCCGAGCATCCCTGATGTTTCTGCCCTGGAGCAGAAGCTGGGGCATCCCTGATGTTTCTGCCCGAGCATCCCTGATGTTTCTGCCCTGGAGCAGAAGCTGGAGCATCCCTGATGTTTCTGCCCGAGCATCCCTGATGTTTCTGCCCTGGAGCAGAAGCTGGGGCATCCCTGATGTTTCTGCCCGAGCATCCCTGATGTTTCTGCCCTGGAGCAGAAGCTGGGGCATCCCTGATGTTTCTGCCCGAGCATCCCTGATGTTTCTGCCCTGGAGCAGAAGCTGGGGCATCCCTGATGTTGCTGCCCGAGCATCCCTGATGTTTCTGCCCTGGAGCAGAAGCTGGGGCATCCCTGATGTTTCTGCCCGAGCATCCCTGATGTTTCTGCCCTGGAGCAGAAGCTGGGGCATCCCTGATGTTTCTGCCCGAGCATCCCTGATGTTTCTGCCCTGGAGCAGAAGCTGGGGCATCCCTGATGTTTCTGCCAGGGGCATCCCTGATGTTTCTGCCCTGGGCATCCCTGATGTTTCTGTCCTGGAGCAGAAGCTGGGGCATCCATGAGGTTTCTGCCAGCCCTTCTCCTCTTGCCCAGTGCCAAAGTCTTGGCATCCAGTTAAAGTGCCAAAGTTTTCACCCCAGTTCTGTCTGGCTGGGGCAGGGGGAGCATCCACAGCTGGCCAGGGAGGAGAGGAGGTTAGAGCAGAACATCTGAGCCAGTTTATAGGATGCAGGCACAGCTCTGGGAGGGAAAGAGGCCAGGCCATCACAGCAGCCACACCTGGGGGTGTCTCCATGGCCTGGAGAGGGAGGGAAATGCCTGGCCAAGGAGAGAGGCTGCAGGGTCTGAACCGTGCTCTGTGCAGGGTGCTGGGGGGCTGGGCAGTGCTGGGGGTGTCTGGGTGTTTGTGTCACCCTGAGGGCAGCCCCGTGCCCCTGCAGAGATCTGCCTGCTGACGCGGGGCAGGCGCACGGCCAGCGTCAGAGCCGACACCTACTGCCGCCTCTACTCCCTGGCCGTGGACAACTTCAACGAGGTGCTGGAGGAGTACCCCATGATGAGGAGAGCCTTTGAGACCGTGGCCATGGACCGCCTGGACCGCATAGGTGAGGAGGAGGAGGGACCCCCTGGGCTCAGCACAGCCGCCTCTGCAGCCACCCCCAGGATCCACATAGGTGTGGAATCCCAGAGCTGGGATGAGTGCCCCAACCCCGTGGGTCCCAGCAATGAGGATGATGGGGAGCATGAGGAAGGAGCCTGCCTTCTCTTTCCCCCCCAGCAAGATCCAGGCAGTGCCGTAGGACAGGCTTCCCTGGGGAAGTGGAAGTGCACTGCATGGTCCTTGCAGCGTTTGGAGTGATGATATCTCATGGCCCTCAGGCCCACATGGCCCCACACCCAGCTGCTTGTCCTCACCCTTCCTTGCCTGTGGAGGACAAGCAGGATCCCATTCCCCAGTTCCTTTGGTGTCAGGACTCTCCTGTTTTGTCCCTGCTGCTTCCACTGCTCTAATCTAGACCCTTCCCAGGGTCTTCCTTCCCCTGGAAAGCTGGTGAGGTTTTATTGTCCCTGCCCTCCACACTGTCCCCAAGAGCCCACACTCCCAGGGTCGGTGACACTCCTGCCTCCCCTCCAGGCAAGAAGAACTCCATCCTGCTCCGCAAGCGAGCCGAGCACAGCTCGGGGCCCCTGAACACCGAGATGATCCAGCAGATCGTGAAGCACGACCAGGACATGGCCCACAACATCCAGGACCTGCAGCAGATGGCGATGGGCCGGGAGCTGAGCGGCAAGCCGGTGATTTGGGAGCCCCTGGTGCACGCACCCCTGCAGACAGCGGCCGCCACCACCAACGTGGCCATCGCGCTGACCCACCAGCACAGCCTGCAGGCTCACATCTTCCTGCCGCCCTCCTCCATCTCCAGCCCGCTCTCTCCCGAGGCCACGCTGCTCACCAAGCCCGTGCGCCGCTCCCAGCCCAGCCTGGGCGGCTCCCGGCCCTCGTCGGTCAGCTCGCCCTCCGGGGCTCCGTCGCACCTGCAGACACCGGCCGCCGCTTCGCCTTCCTCGCCCATGGTCCAGCCCCTGGAGAGCGGCGGGGCCCAGAGACCCAGCTCGGGGGCTCAGCCGCTTCCCCGCTCGGCGCAGAGGGCGGAGATGGCAGCGGGGCCCAAGCAGCCCCCGGGCGGCCCCCAGCCCCAGCTCTCCCGCTCCCGCGGCGCCTCGGTGTCCACCTCGCTGCTGCAGCAAGCGGCGGGCGCTGCGTCCCCCAGCTCCGAGCAGGCGCTGCCGCCGGGGAGAACGCTGCACTACAGCCTGTCCCGAGCCACCGGCTCGCACATCTCGCTCCTGATGCATCCCCAGCAGCTGGTGAAGCACAGGAGCATCCAGGGGCTGCCGGTGGGGCGGCTCACCCAGGATGTCCGGCTCCTTTCTGCCTCGCAGCCTTCCCTTCCCAACAAAGTGGCGCAGCAAGCCGACGGGAGCTCCTTGAAGCAGGGCAGGAAATCCGCGGGGAACCTGGCCCGCAGATCCTCGCCCTCGGTGGCCGGACTGCTGGCCAAGCCGTGCTCGGGGGTGGCCGCGCACTCGCAGCCCCCGGGGTCGCTGCCTCAGCCCGGCCGCTCCACGCCGCAGTCCCCGGGCCCCGCGTCCCGGCCGGCGGCCGCTCCCTCCCGCAAGGGCTCCGTGGCCTTCAGCCCCGAGGTGGAAACGGCGAAGCCCAAACTCCCGTCCAACATGTGAGTCCTGTTGGCGGCCGCACGGGCAGGAGGGAGCCGGGAGAAGCAGAGCGCCAGCCCCGCCGGCTCGGAGGGAAAATGAGGTGAGAGGCAGCAGCCGGGGCCATGGAGGGGCTGTTTCAGGCACGGGGACACGGCAGGGATGGGCATGGGGCCGGCTGGATGAGGAGGGGGCTCTGCTGACTGCCCCTCCTTGCTCATCACCGTCTGTGAGTTCTGCCCTCCTGCCGGAGGCATAGGGCAGGTCAGATTGCCCGAACTCTGGCCTCTCTGGGGAGCTCAGCTCCCCAAAACTGCCCCTCGGGGGCTGGGCCCCCCACGCTCTGTGCCGTGTGTCCCACAGCCTGTCCTCAGGGCCAGGCTGATGATGGCAGCTCCTCCAGCTTGTCCTCTGTCACAGCAGGGGCTGCCCGATGCCCACGTCTGTCCCCAGACTGCTCTGCCCAGCCCCTGCCCAGCCCCTTTGCCTTCGGGGAGAGCAGGCAGAGGCACCCCCTGGTTCCTCTGCCAGGGTGGAGGCAGGAGGCTGGAGCCCATGGCAGGGGCATGGGGGCCCAGGGGCAGCGCTCCCCCTTCCCAGAGTGCCAGGACCACCTGGGGGTCCTGGGCAGGGCTCCCCTGGTGTGACGAGTGCCAAGGGGCAGCGCTGGGGGGGCAGAGGAGCAGCCCCCCAGTCCCTCTGCCCTGCTTGTGGGACCGTTTTGCCTCAGAGGTGCTGAGTGCCAGCCAGGTTGGGGTGTGCTGCTGGGCAGGGCTCTGCCCCACAGCCGGGCACTGCCCCTCCATGTGCCCCCACGGGGGCAGCCTGGGGGGGATTCTGCTGCCTGCAGCTCCAGGAGGATGCTCAGAGGGTCAGTCCAAGGGAACCTTTTGTGGCCTCAGGAAGATGCTCAGAGGGTCAGTCCAAGGGAACCCTCTGTGACCCTGGGATGGTGTCCAGAAGATCATTTGGGATGACCTTTCTGTGGCTGCAGGAGGATGCTCAGAGGGTCAGACCAAGGGGACCCTTCTGTGTCTCCAGGAGGATGCTCAGAGGGTCAGTCCAAGGGAACCCTCTGTGACCCTGGGATGGTGTCCAGAAGATCATTTGGGATGACCTTTCTGTGGCTGCAGGAGGATGCTCAGAGGGTCAGTCCAAGGGGAACCCTCTGTGGCACTGGGATGGTGTCCAGAAGATCATTTGGGGTGACCCTCCTGTGGCTCTAGGAGGATGCTCAGAGGGTCAGTCCAAGGGGAACCCTCTGTGACCCTGGGATGGTGTCCAGAAGATCATTTGGGATGACCTTTCTGTGGCTCTAGGAGGATGCTCAGAGGGTCAGTCCAAGGGGAACCCTCTGTGGCCCCGAGATGATGTCCAGAAGATCATTTGGGGTGACCCTCTTGTGGCTGCAGGAGGATGCTCAGAGGGTCAGACCAAGGGGACCCTTCTGTGTCTCCAGGAGGATGCTCAGAGGGTCACCTGCAGGGCCCCCACTGCCTGTGGCTGCAGGAGGATGCCCAGCCCGGGCTCTGCTCCCCTGCCCTGCCCTGCAGTCCCATTTCCAGGTCCCCTGGAGATGCCACTCACCGGTGCCACAGGAGCTGTCACAAAGAGATGCCAATCCCTGGGTGACGTGTGGGGCCGTGGGGTCACCCCCCATCCAACAGATGTCCCAAATCCCCCCTCCCCAGAGACAGTAGTGTGCAATGTGTGTGCGAGTCGTGGCTCTGCCAAGCAGCCCAGCTCTGCTTCCAGCGTCGCTTTGGGCCAGCCGTGTTCAGTCCTGGTTAGAGTAGTGTCCCCTCCGTCCCCACCGCGCTGCGCCAGCTGCTTCCCTCTCCCGGAGTCAGGAACCGTGGCTTGTCTTCGGGCGAGGTCTCGTTCCCCTCGGTAATTCCCGAAGTGAGATATCCCGTTCTCCACCCTCGTGTTTCGGGGCGTGGGGAGCACTCCGGAGCGCGGGGCTGCTCTGGGAGCACCAGCCCAGCAGGAATCCCGGCAGGGGATGTCCTACACTGCCTTTTTTTTCTCTCTCTCCATGGATTTCAATCCCCCTGCCCTGCTCACATCCCGCTCCATCCCCGCGCTCCTCCGGGCGGGGAAGCTGCAGCGGGGCCGCGCTGTCCCGAATGCCCCGGGCTGTGTTCACACCGTGATGTTCGATGTCTTAGCGCTCCTGGCACCGCCGCCCCGGGCACCTCGGGGCCCGGTGTCCACCCCGGGGGAGGCTGCAGGGGCTGGGGGCGCGAGTTTAGCCACCAAAGACCATGACCCTCTTGCACTCACGGCAGTCCATGTACAGAGCTTGTAGTTTTCATATTCGCAGAGAAATTTAAGAGCAGGTTTTTTTTTTTTATTTTTTTGGTCGTTGTACATAATGGGTTTAAATAATAAAGAGAGATTCTGAGCTGGTCTGGGGGGAAAATCTTTCTGCACCTCCTGCGACCCCGCAGCACAGGGGGATGCTGCAGCACCCCAGCTCCAACCCTGCCCTTCTGCAGAGCCAGGAAACCCTCGGGAGGCACCGAGGGGCCTCTCCCGACCCCACAGACCAGGGTGGCATGGCAGGAGCCCAAAGGCAAGATGTCCCCTCCCACCCACCCCTGTCCCTTTGGGCTCTGGGCAGATTAATGTTTAATCTTTGGTTATTTTCCCCTTCCATCTCCGGTCCCTTTACTGCGGGGGGGGAAGGGTGGGTTGGATCCCGCCTGATTGCAGCGCAGCACTCGAGGCATTAACGCGATTAAATGAAGGTCACACAGCGCAAGGTGGGCCGGGGCAGCCGAGCCGCGGGCACTGCGGCACCTGCGGCGGCTCTGGGGGCACAGCCGCGCTCGGTCACCCGCCACGGGCCCCGGGCAGGACACGGTGGTGGCAGGACACGGTGGGGACAGGACACGGTGGTGGCAGACAGGACACGGTGGTGGCAGACAGGACACGGTGGGGACAGGACACGGTGGCCACCCAGCTATGCCCTGCCCGGTCTCCCCACCGCAGGCCCCCGTTACCGGGCCAGCCGCGGCCCTCAGACCCCGTTACCGGGGCGGGGCATCCCTTACCCTCAGTCCCCGGTTACCGGGGCAGCCCCTGCCCTCAGGACTCGTTACTGGGACAGCCTCGCCTTACCGGGGCAGCCCCTGCCCTCAGGATTCGTTACCGGGGCAGCCCCTGCCCGCAGCCCCGCGTTACCGGGGCATCCCTTACTCGCAGCCCCCATTACCGGGGCATCCCTTACTCGCAGCCCCGCGTTACCGGGGCATCCATTGCCTGCAGCCCCCGTTACCGGGGCAGCCCCTGCCCTCAGCCCCCGTTACTGGAGCAGCCCCTGCCCTCAGACCCCGTTACCGGGGCAGCTACTGCCCGCAACCCCGCGTTACCGGGGCATCCCTTACTCGCAGCCCCGCGTTACCGGGGCATCCATTGCCTGCAGCCCCCGTTACCGGGGCAGCCGCGGCCCTCAGACCCCCTTACCGGGACAGTCCCTGCCCTCACCCCCTCGTTACCGGAGCACGCCCGGTTCTCAGCCTCCCGTTACCGGGGCAGCCCCGGCCCGCAGGACTCGCTACCGGGACAGTCCCTGCCCTCACCCTCTCGTTACCGGGGCCAGCCCCTGTTCTCAGCCCCCCGTTACCGGGCCAGCCCCTGTTCTCAGTCCCCCGATACCGGGACAGCCCCGCCTTACCGGGGCATCCCTTACCCTCACCCCCCCGTTACCGGGGCAGTCCCGGCTCGCAGGACGGTGCTGGCGGCCCCCTCCCCGCTCCCCGCAGGAATTAGGCTCCGTGACACACGAAGAGCTCAGCGCTGATTAACGGTTTCTCTCTAATTTGATTATTTCAGATTACACCGCAGCCAGCCTGATTAAGGGGGCGCAGGGCAAAAAAAGAGAAATTTTTGGGGGGAATGAATTCCAGCATTTGTCCTATTCCCATTCCAACACTCGGTTTGTGTCCGTGGGCAGGGCTGTCCCCGAGGCACGGGGACACCGGGTCACGGTGGTCGCCCGGGGCTGAGGGCAAACCCCCGGGACACGGGGGCCCCGCAGAGCCCCGGGGATGCGGGCAGAGCCTCGTTCGTCCCCGGTTCCCGCTCCCCAAGGACACCCGTCCCGGAACCGGAGGCTCTGCCCCGAGCCCCCGCGTCCCGGTGGCGGCGGGAGGGGGATTAGAGGGCACCATACAGAGATTAATTAACGCGGGTGAGCCGGGATTAGGGGATTCGGGGCCAATCTGCGGGGCGGGGACCAGGCAGGAGCTGCGGGCAGCAGCGGGGAGGTGGCACCGCCTGTGCCCGGCCCGGGTCACCCTGCGGTGTCCATCGAGGGTCCGTGGGCAGCTGGACCCCTCCCCAGAATCCGGGAGCTCCCCCGGACACGCGGGTCTGTGGTGCAACCCACACTCCACACCTGTACTGCAGGTGACCTGTACCTGTGCGGCACCTGCACGGTGTGCAGCACACCCCAAAACTGCTCTGTACCCCAAAACTGCTCTGTACCCTATAACAGCACACCCCACAGCTGCTCTGTACCCCAAAACTGCTCTGTACCCCATAACAGCACACCCCACAGCTGCTCTGTACCCCATAACTGCTCTGCACCCCAAAACTGCTCTGTACCCTATAACAGCACACCCCACAGCTGCTCTGTACCCCACAGCTGCTCTGTACCCCAAAACTGCTCTGTACCCTATAACAGCACACCCCACAGCTGCTCTGTACCCCAAAACTGCTCTGTACCCCATAACAGCACACCCCAGAGCTGCTCTGCACCCCAAAACTGATCTGTACCCCAAAACTGATCTGTACCCTATAACGGCACTGCACCCCATAACTGCTCTGTACCCTAAAACTGCTCTGTATCCCACAGCAGCACACCCCAGAGCTGCTCTGCACCCCAAAACTGCTCTGTACCCTATAACGGCACTGCACCCCGCAGCTGCTCTGCACCCCATAACTGTGATGCACCCACACCTTCACAGCGTGTCAGCGGCATTGCACCCCACACCTGCGCTGCTTGCCACTCCTGTGCTGCACCCCACACCTACGCTGCACCCCACAATCACATGTTATGCCACGCCTGCCTGCTGACACCTGCACAGCGCCCCAAACCCGCCCTACAACCCCACAGACCGCGTGGCCCCCCACGCCCCCATTTTGCCCCAGTTCCAGCGCACCCCATCCCCGTCTGGGTGTCCGCGCCCCCATTTCCCTCCCGGTCACCGAACGCGCCCCAAAGCCCCGCCCTAAAGCCTCGCCCCAAAGCCACGCCCTAGAGCCACGCCCTCAAGCCGCGCCCTCAATCCCCGCCACGCCCCCGCGCCACGCCGGGCGCTCTCTCCATTCCGCCTCTCCACCAATCACCGGCCTCGCTCCCGCCCCCGCCGCGCTCCCATTGGTTCAGCCGCCTTGGGCTCATCCTCGCGCGATGAAACGGGCCAATGAACGCTGCTCCAACCGCGTGCCCGCTGGCCCGCCTCCGAACACGGGGCACTCTGGGAGTTGTAGTCCAACGCAATGGCTGTAAGCGGCCGCGGCCTCTCCTCGGGACTGCACATCCCGGCGTGCCCCGCGAGGGGGGCGGGGCGGGGGCGGGGCCAGAGGTGCCGTGGAGGCCACGGGCGGCAGCGGCGGGACCGCGAACAGGCAGCGTGAACTGGCACCGATAACCGGCACCATGAGCGGCGGCGACAGCGGGGCGCGGGCAGCGGCCGAGCGCGAGGAGTTCGCCGCCTTCTTCCCGCAGATCGTCCGCGACCTGACAGAGGACATGCTGGGACACCCGGAGGTGGGAGACGCCGTGGCGCGGCTGAAGCAGGTGAGAACCGGGAGGGAGCGGCGGGACCGGGCCGGGGAGCGGCGGGACCGGGGATGGAGGGTGGGTCAGGTCATGGCCGCTCACCTGGCCGCGCCCCGCAGGTGCTGGAGTACAACGCGGCCGGCGGGAAGTGCAACCGGGGGCTCACGGTGGTGGCCGCGTACCGGCGGCTGGCGGGGCCCGAGCGGCAGGACCCGGAGAGCATCCGGCGTGCCCTGGCCGTGGGCTGGTGCATCGAGCTGGTGAGAACCGGGACCCCAATGGGGATGGGGACCCTCCCACGGGGATGGAGACCCGCCACGGGGATGGGGACCCGCCACGGGGATGGGGACCCCGCCATGGGGATGGGGACCCCGCCATGGGGATGGGGACACCAATGGGGATTGGGACCCCCATGGGGATGGGGACCCGCCGTGGGGATGGGGACCCCAATGGGGATGGGATCCCCCATGGGATGGGGCCTGCCGGGGGATGGGGACCCCAATGGGGATGGGGACCCCAATGGGGATGAGACGCCCGGGGGATGGAGCCCCCCTAGGGATGGAACCCTTTGGGGGTGGCCCTTCCCCCGGCAGGGGGTGGGAACACCCTGGGAGATGGGACCCCAACAAAAATGGGACCCCTCTGGGCATGGGACCACCCCTAGGAGATGGGACCCCCTCGGGGAATGGGACCCCCCCACAATTGGGATGGGGACTCCAATGGGGATGGGATCCCCCCCCCCCCAAAAAGGGAAAGGGAGCCCCCCTCAATGGGGATGGGACCCCCCTGGATATGGGATCTCCATGGATATGGGACCCCCTGAGGGAATGGGACCCCAATGGGGATGGGGACACCCTGGGTGTGGGACCCCCCCTCTGGATATGGGACCCTCCCTAGGGCATGGGACCCTCCCCCCCCCCATGGGATGAGACCCCCCTCTGGATATGGGGATGGGACCCCCCTGGGTATGGCATCTCCATGGATATGGGACCCCCCCTCTGGGGAATGGGATCCTCTGGAGCATTGGGACCCCAGTGGGGATGGGGACCCCCTGGGGATGGGACCCCCGGGGTTCCCCCATCCCTAACCCACCCTCTGGCAGTTCCAAGCCTTTTTCCTGGTGGCCGACGACATCATGGACTCGTCCCTGACCCGCCGGGGGCAGCTCTGCTGGTACAAGAAGGTGAGAGGGGTTCAGGGGGGCCCTGCTCGGGGCTGGGGGTGTCCCCTGGGGTATCACCAGGAGCCTTTGGGACACCTCCCTGTGTCCCTGCTGCAGGAGGGGATCGGGCTGGATGCCATCAATGATGCTTTTCTGCTGGAGTCCTCGGTGTACAGGCTGCTGAGGAGGTACTGTGGGCAGCAGCCCTTCTACCTGCACCTGCTGGAGCTCTTCCTGCAGGTGAGCCTGGCTCCCCAAACCCTTCCTTGGGGGTTTCCTGGCGTCTGGGTCTGTTTTCTGATGTGTTCCTGGGTGTCCTGGACGTGTGTGGTGGTGTTTGAGGGTCCCAGGATGTGGGAAGAGAATCTTCACTCCATGTTTCAGAAGGCTGATTTATTATTTTTTATATATATAAATTATATATTTATGTAATATAAACAAAAATATATAATATAATGTTTAATAATATTATATTTAATATATAATAATATAATATATTATAATATAATATAATATATCCAATATAATATATAATATATATTATATAATATATATTATATCAAATATAAGATATATAATATTATATGATATATATAATATATAATATAATATGGCAGATTTTGCAGTAATTATAATATAATATGTAATATATTATAATATAATATATAAATAATATAAATATAATTATATATTTATATCTAAATTACATATAAATAAATATATATTATATTAAGAGAAAATAAGATATTAAAACTATACTAAAAGAATAGAACAAAGGATTTCAGCAAGGACGAGAAAGGAATGATAATAAAATCTTGTGACTGCTCACAGCCTCGACACAGAGGGCTGTCATTGGTCATTAATTAAAAACAATTCACATGCTGGGTAAACAGTTCTTTAAATCACATTCCAAAGCAGCAAAACATGAGGAAGCTGAAGCTTCTCAGGAGAAAAGATCTTAGTGAAAGGATTTTTTATAAAATATGGCTGTGACAGACATGTCCTGCCTTTAGACCCAAAGAGGAGCTGAAACAGGGCTTGGGCTCTGCACTGTGGGGTTGGGACCCTCCTGGAGGGCTGTGTGTGAATAAATCATGGAATCCCAGACTGGTCTGGGTTGGAATGGACCTCAAAAATCATCCCATTCCACCCCACTTCCATGGAGGGCTGTGTGTGAATCAGTCATGGAATCCCAGACTGCTTTGAGTTGGAATGGACCCTAAAGATCATCCCATTCCACTCCCCTGCCATGTAAGGCTGTGTGAATAAATCATGGAATCCCAGACTGGTTTGGGTTGGGTGGGACCTTAAAGATCACCAAATTCCAGTTCCACTCCCCTGCTATAGAGGGCTGTGTGTGAATCAATCATGGAATCCCACATTGGTTTGGGTTGGAATGGACCCTAAAGATAATCAAATTCCACCTCCCTGCTATAGAGGGCTGTGTGTAAATAAATCATGGAATCCCAGACTGGTCTGGGTTGGACGTCAAAAATCATCCCATTCCACCCCACTTGCATGGAGGGCTGTGTGTGACTCAATCATGGAATCCCACATTGGTTTGGGTTGGATGGAACCTTAAAGATCATCAAATTCCACCCCCATGCCATGGAGGGCTGTGTGTGAATAAATCATGGAATCCCAGACTGGTTTGGGTTGGAATGGACCTCAAAAATCATCCCATTCCACCCCACTTCCATGGAGGGCTGTGTGTGAATCAATCATGGAATCCCAGACTGGTTTGGGTTGGAATGGACCCTAAAGATCATCAAGTTCCACCTCCCTGCCATGGAGGGATGTGTGTGAATCAATCATGGAATCCCAGACTGGTTTGGGTTGGAATGAACCTTCAAGGTCATCCCATTCCACCCCAATGCCATGGAGGGATGTGTGTGAATCAATCATGAAATCCCAGAATGGTTTGGGTTGGAATGGACCTTAAAGATCATCAAATTCCACTCCCCTGCCATGTAAGGCTGTGTGAATAAATCATGGAATCCCAGACTGGTTTGGGTTGGAATGGACCCTAAAGATCATCAAGTTCCACCTCCCTGCTATAGAGGGCTGTGTGTGAATCAATCATGGAATCCCAGACTGGTTTGGGTTGGAATGGACCTTAAAGATCATCAAATTCCAACCCTCCTGCCATGGGGACACCTCCCACTGTCCCAGGCTGCTCCAAGCCCTGCCCAACCTGGCTTTGGGCACTGCCAGGGATCCAGGGGCATCCACAGCTCCTCTGGGCACCCCATGCCAGGGCCTGCCCACCCTCACAGCCAGAAACTCCTCCCAATCTCAATATCACTGATATATCACGACCATCACCCTTTATCTCGTTCTCCCCACACAAAACATCCTCCTCCCTGATTTTACAACCCCTTTAAACACTGAAAAGCTGAAACGAGGCCGCAAATCCTTTCTCTCCTCTGCAGACAGGCTACCAGACCGAGCTGGGGCAGGCTCTGGACCTCATCACTGCTCCAGTTTCCCAGGTGGACCTGAGCAGGTTCAGCGAGCAGAGGTACAGGGGGCAGAGCCTGGTTCCTTCCTGCCCTGCTCAGCCTGGGGCTGGGTTTGGGGTGCCTGGAGCTGGGTTTTGGGGTTCTTGGGACTGGGTTTGGGGTGCCTGGGGCTGGGTTTTGGGGTGCCCTGCCTGGGATGGCCCTGGGGCTGGGTTTGGGGTGCCTGGGGCTGGGTTTTGGGGTTCTTGGGACTGGGTTTGGGGTGCCTGGGGCTGGGTTTGGGGTGCCTGGAGTTGGTTTTGGGGTGCCCTGCAGAGTGGGGCCCTGGGGCTGGGTTTTGGGGAGCCTGGGGCTGGTTTTTGGGGTGCCCTGCATGGGATGGCCCTGGGGCTGGGTTTTGGGGAGCCTGGGGCTGGTTTTTGGGGTGCCCTGCATGGGATGGCCCTGGGGCTGGTTTTGGGGTGCCTGGGGCCGGGTTTTGGGGTGCCTGGGGCTAGTTTTCAGTGCCTGCTCTGCTGAGGGTGGCCCTGGGTTTGGTTTTTGGGGTGCCCTGCAGTCCATGCCCTGCAGAAAGTGGCCCTAGAGCTGTTTTTTGGGATGCCCTGCACGGGATGGCCCTGGGGCTGGGTTTGGGGTGCCTGGGCCTGGTTTTCAGTCCCTGCTCTGCTGAGGGTGGCCCTGGGGTTGGTTTTTGGGGTGCCTAGGGCTGGTTTTTGGGGTGCCCTGCATGGGATGGCCCTGGGGCTGGGTTTGGGGTGCCTGGGGCTGGGTTTGGGGTGCCCTGCATGGGATGGCCCTGGGGCTGGGTTTGGGGTGCCTGGGGCTGGTTTTCAGTGCCTGCTCTGCTGAGGGTGGCCCTGGGGTTGGTTTTTGGGGTGCCCTGCAGTCCATGCCCTGGAGAGACTCAGCCTGGGGTTGGTTTTTGAGATGCCTGGAGCTGGTTTTCAGTCCCTACCCTGCTGAGGGTGGCCCTGGGGCTGGGTTTTGGGGTGCCCTTCAGTCCATGCCCTGCAGAGGGTGGCCCTGGAGCTGTTTTTTGGAGCGCCCTACACGGGATGGCCCTGGGGCTGGGTTTTGGGGTGCCTGGGGCTGGGTTTTGGGGTGCCCTGCATGGGATGGCCCTGGGGCTGGGTTTGGGGTGCCTGGGGCTGGGTTTGGGGTGCCCTGCATGGGATGGCCCTGGGGCTGGGTTTGGAGTGCCTGGGGCTGGGTTTTGGGGTGCCCTGCAGAGTGGGGCCCTGGGGCTGGGTTTGGAGTGCCTGGGGCTGGGTTTGGGGTGCCTGAGGCTGGTTTTTGGGGTGCCTGGGGCTGGTTTTTGGGGTGCCCTGCAGTCCCTGCCCTGCACTGGGGGTTCTGGGGCTCAGCCTGGCTCCTCTGGCACAGGTACAAGGCCATTGTGAAGTACAAGACAGCGTTTTACTCCTTCTACCTGCCCGTGGCTGCAGCCATGTACATGGTGAGTGTGCTGGGGCCTCACCCTGCTGCCAGCAGGACAGGTCCTGGAAGGCTCAATCCCCAGGTCCTGGAAGGCTGTATCCTCTGATGCTGGAGAGTTTGATCCTCAGGTCCTGGAAGGCTTTGCTTTATCCCCAGGTCCTGGAAGGCTTTACTTTATTTCCAGGTACTGGAAGGCTTTATCCCCAGGTCCTGGAAGGCTTTAGCTCCAGGGCCTAGAAGGCTTTATCTTATCCCCAGGTCCTGGAAGGCTCTATCCCCCAGGTCCTGGAAGGCTTTACTTTAATCCAGGTCCTAGAAGGCTTTATGTATTTCCAGGTCCTGGAAGGCTTTATCTTATCCCCAGGTCCTGGAAGGCTTTACTTTATCCCCCAGGTCCTGGAAGGCTTTGCTTTATTCCCAGGTCCTGGAAGGCTTTATCCTCTGATGCTGGAGGGTTTGATCCTCAGGTCCTGGAAGGCTTTGCTTTAGCTCCAGGTCCTGGCAGGCTCTATCCCCGAGGTCCTGGAAGGCTTTACTCAATCCCCAGGTCCTGGAAGGCTTTGCTTTATTCCCAGGTCCTGGAAGACTTTACTTTATGCCTAGGTCCTGGAAGGCTTTAGTTCCAGGTCCTGGAAAGCTTTACTTTATCCCCCAGGTCCTGGAAGGCTTTACTTTATTCCCAGGTCCTGGAAGGCTTTATCCTCTGATGCTGGAGGATTTGATCCTCAGGTCCTGGAAGGCTTTGCTTTAGTCCAGGTCCTGGAAGGCTTTACTCATCCCCAGGTCCTGCAAGGCTTTATCCCAGGTCCTGGAAGGTTTTCTATCCCTGTTATTCCCTCCCCCAGGCGGGCATTGACGGCAAGGAGGAGCACGAGGACGCCAAAGCCATCCTGCTGGAGATGGGCGAGTTCTTCCAGATCCAGGTAGGAGCCGTCCCTGCCCCGCCGGGTCCCTGCCAGCTGCTGCCCGTGGCACTCAGGGCCTGGCACTGCCCCGCAGGACGATTTCCTGGACTGCTACGGGGACCCGGCCCTGACGGGGAAGGTTGGCACCGACATCCAGGACAACAAGTGCAGCTGGCTGGTGGTGCAGTGTCTGCAGAGGGCAACGCCAGAGCAGAGGCAGATCCTGGAGGTAAGGCTGGCAGCACACACCTGGCAGAGGGGGTGCAGTGCCGGGATGGGCACCCGGAGTGCCGGGATGGGCACCTGGAATACCACAATGGGCACCTGGAGTGCCACGATGGGCACCTGCAGTGCCGGGATGGGCACCTGGAATACCACAATGGGCACCTGGAATACCACAATGGGCACCTGGAGTGCCGGGATGGGCACCTGGAATACCACGATGGGCACCTGGAATACCACAATGGGCACCTGGAGTGCCGGGATGGGCACCTGGAATACCACGATGGGCACCTGGAATACCACAATGGGCACCTGGAGTGCCGGGATGGGCACCTGGAATACCACGATGGGCACCTGGAGTGCCGGGATGGGCACCTGGAATACCTCAATGGGCACCTGGAGTGCCAGGATGGGCACCTGGAGTGCCACAATGGGCACCTGGAGTGGCAGGGCCTGTCACCTGGCTGGGAGGAAGAGGGTGAGAAGGAAGAAGAGAGTGTTGGGGTGTTGTTTGTGAGGGTCCTAGGATGAGGGAAAAGGTGAATCCGACTCCATAATTCTTAGAAGGCTGATATATTATATTATATTATATTACATTACATTACATTACATTACATAATATTACATTATATTACATTACATTATATTATATATATTATATATTATATAATATATAATATATTATATATATATTATATATAATATAATATATTATATATATAATATATATAATATACTATATTATATATATTATATATATTATATATTATATTATATGTATAATATAATATATATTATATTATATATAATATATTATATAATATATATATAATATATATTATATATTATTATATTATATTATATTAATGTTAAAAGAAATTATATACTAAAACTATACTAAACAATAAAGGAATACATCAGAAGGCTAAAAAAAGAATAATAAAATTAAAAAACAACAACAACAACAAAACACCAAAAAAACCAAAACAAAAAAAAAAAAAAAGAGGAAAAAAAAACCAAAAAAAACCCCCAAAACTCTGACAGACCAGAGAGTCTGACACAGCCGGGCTGGGATCGGTCATGAATAAAAACAATTCACAATGGAACCAATCAAAAATTCACCAGCCACATCCCAAAGCAGCAAAACACAGGGAGAAGCCATCAGATAATATTGGTATTTTTTTTTTATCCTCCGAACCTTCTCATCTCAGCTTTCTCTTTTTCCCAAGAGAGAGAAAAAAAATCCTATCAAAAAGATATTCCGTAAAATATCACAGTAACAAAGAGAGAAGAGACAACAAAGCCGCTGCCCCATGAGCTGCCATGACCCTGACTCACTCCAGGGGTGTTTTTTAGGAAAATTACGGCTCTAAGGAGCCCCAGAAGGTGGCGAAGGTGAAGGAGCTCTACGATGCCCTGGGCATGCAGGCGGCGTTCCGCGAGTACGAGGAGAGCAGCTACGGGCGGCTGCAGGCGCTGATCGGGAGCCACGCCCGGCGCCTGCCCCGCGAAATCTTCCTGGACCTGGCACAGAAGATTTACAAGCGGCAGAAGTGATGGAGGAGCCTGGCAGGGGGCTGGAGCTGCTCCCTGCCCTGGGAGGGGCCGGGGGTGGGCTGGAGAGGGTGCTCTGATTTATGGGGGTTCAGCCATCTGATTTGTGTCAATAAATATAAATTATTGTAGGCGCGCTGCTTGCTGTTATCTGGGCACGGGGCTGGAGGGAGGGAGGGGGATGCCGGTACCGGGGATGCCCGGAGCGCCGCCCCCGCCGCCGCCGGTGATGGGGCGGGACCGGGCGGCTCCCGGCGGGGCCGCGGCTCCTCCCTCGCTCCCGCAGCCGCAGTCGCCGCCGCAGCGCCGAGGAGGTGAGCGGGGGACGGGGGAAGAAGGGGATGGAGCCGGGCGGGGGCTGCAGGGGGATGGGGAGGGCCGCGCCCAGCAGGGCCGCTCCTGCTGCCCGGCCGCCCGTGCTCGCCCCGGGGCCGGGGGATGGATGCTCGGGGATGGAGGATGCTCGGGGGATGGAGGATGCTCGGGGGATGCCGGGGCTGGAGGATGCTTGGAGCCGGGAGATGCTGGGGCTGGAGGAGATCGGGGTTGGAGGATGTTTGGGGCTGGGGGATGATCAGAGCCGGGGGATGCTGGGGCTGGGGGATGCTCGGACCTGGAGGATGTTTGGGGCTGGGGGATGATCAGAGCCGGGGGATGCTGGGGCTGGAGGAGATCGGGGGTGGGGGATGCTCGAGGGATGCTCGGGGCTGGAGGATGCTCAGCGCTGGAGGATGTTTGGGGCTGGAGGATGTTTAGGGCTGGAGGATGCTTGGAGCCGGGGGATGCTGGGGCTGGACGATGCTTGGGGGTGGGGGATGCTCAGGGCTGGAGGATACTCGGAGCTGGAGGATGTTTAGGGCTGGAGGATGCTCGGAACCGGGGGATGCTCGGAACCGGAGGATGCTCGGGGCCGGAGGATGCTCAGGGCTGGAGGATGCTTGGGGGTGAGGGCTGCTGGGGCTGGAGGATGCTCGGAGCTGGAGGATGCTGGGGCCGGAGGATCCTCAGGGCTGGAGGATGTTCGGAGCTGGGGAATGCTCGGGCCCAGGGGATGTTCGGAGCTGGCAGATGCCCGGATCCGCCCTCCCGCACTCCCTGCTGCCGTTCCCTGCCCGGAGCCCCCAGCAGGTGCCCGGGGCCGGGGCTCCTCCCCGGTAAAGCCGGGCCCGGTGCTGCGGTGCCGGTTCTGCCGCGGTTCCGGCCAAGCCCTGGTCCCTGAGCCCCTCTGGGGCCACCGCCCCCAGGCAGGACAGAGCCCCCCCTGCCCGCCCCGCCTTGACGAGGCTCCAAGGGCGTTTTCTCCTTGAGGCATCCCCGAGATGCTCCCGACCCTCCGGAGGGAATCCAGCCCCGGGGCAGCCCGAGCTGCCTGGGATCGTTCCCAGGCCGTGCTCCAGGGACCAGGGCTGCCTTCAGAGCCCCCAAACCGGGCAGGAAGCTGTGGGGCAGCCCCTCCCTGGGGGCACGTCCCCTTCTCTAAGCCCCAGCCCTTGTGCCAGGCCCTGCTGCAAGGTCACTGCCGCCCCTCTTCCCCCGGCTGTGCCTCTCTCCAGGTTTGTCCTGCCGTGTTTTTCCTTGACCAGGAGCGTGTTTGGTGCTTGCAGGGAGCTGGATGGTGTGAAGAGAGGAGCTGCTGGCCTTTCCTGGGAGCCCTGGGCACTTCCAGCGAGGCAGCACCATGCTGGCCCCAAAGAAAGGCCTCCTGTGCAACCTCAACCACATCCACCTGCAGCACATCTCCCTGGGGCTGCACCTCTCCCGGCACCCCGAGCTCCAGGAGGGCTCCACGGGCCAGGGGGAGCAGACGGGCTGCACGCAGTGCCCGGAGAACCGGGAGCCGGTGGATGCCAATTCCAACAATCCCTCGGTGAAATGTCGCTGCTGCGAGTCCCACGCTCCGGAGCCGGAGACGCTCGGGCTGCAGAACCCTGAGGATTTCCCCTGCCTGCACAGCGGAGACGAGGAGGAGGAGGAGGCGGCTTCCCCTTGTGATCCCCCTTGTGATCTGGCTTCTTCCTCCTCCTCCTCCTCCTCCTCTGTCAGTAGCTGCTCGGATTTCAGCTTGGATGACTCGCCGGTCTCGGTGTACTGCAAGGAGTTCGCCAGAGCAGAGTCCCAGTCCCCTGACAAGCAGCTGAACGTCATTCCCACAGAAAATGCCTGGCATGGAAAGCCTCTGGCTGATGGAGAGCCTCTGGATGATGGAGAGCTTCTGGCTGATGGAGAATCTCTGGCTGGCCAGCACAGGACATGCCATGGGAGAGATGCCAACCACAACTCCCCGGTGCCCCCGAGAGCCACCAAGAGCTCTGTGGCCAGCAAGAGCCCAGACAGCCTCTGCAGCATCAACTCGCTCGATTCTCACTGCGAGGAGCTCTCTCCCAGCACAGCGGCACCGGAGACCACCGGCACCTGCACCGACCTCGACCCCAACTGCAACCCCCTCCCCGAGCCCGATGCGGCGCCCGCAGCCCCGCCGCCCGTGCCGGAACGGAGGGATCCCGGTGTCCCGAGCAGCGCTCCGGAGCCGCGGCCCCGGCCCGGCGGGGTCCCTCCCCCGGTGCCCCCTCGGCCCCGGCGGCGGCTGCAGGTGCTGAACGCGCACAGAGCGGAGCAGCAGCTCGGGCCAGAGCCCAAGGCCAGCCCGGCTGAGCTCTGCAGAGACACGGCCACCAAGACCATCACCTCCTTCCACGAGCTGGCCCAGAGGAGGAAGAGGAACGCGGCTGTGCCCGCGCCCGCCCAGGCCAGGGCTGACCGCAGTGACTGGCTGATCGTGTTCTCGCCGGACACGGAGCTGCCCCCCGGCAGCGAGCTGCTCTCGGGCACGGCGGGCCAGGAGCCGGCCCGGCCCCAGCCCCAGCCGCAGGTGCAGCAGGACGGGCCGGCCCGGCCCCCCGGCCCCAGGCAGAGAGAGGTGACCACGTTCAAGGAGCTGCGGTCCCGCAGCGCCGCCCGGCAGCCCAAGGGCCCGCGGGCAGAGCCGGCCCAGCACCCCCCGGTGCCCCCGGTGCCCGCCCCGGGCTGGGGGCCCCCCGTGTCCCTGGGGGTGACACAGGGCCTGGCAGGCAGCGACGGGCACCAGACGAGGAGGAGAGCCCGGCCCAGCCTGCAGCCCATCGCCGAGGGGCAGCCCAGGGATGTGGAGAAGGGGCGGCTGCCCCCAGGGGAAAAGGGCATGGGGACAGCCCCGCTCCGGGGGCTCGGGGGGCCCGGCGGGGACCCCGCGGTGCCACGGGCGGCACAGAGAGGAGAGGAGACCCGCACGGGGGGTGAGTGTGGGAGTGAGACTGGGGTGAGTGTGGAGATGAGTCTGGGGGGGGTCTGGGGGTGAGTCCGGGGGTGAGTCTGGGGGGGGGTCTGGGGGTGAGTCCGGGGGTGAGTCTGGGGTGAGTCTGGGGGTGACTCTGGGAGGAGTCTGGGGTGAGTCTGGGGGTGAATCTGGGTGTGTGTTTGGGGGTGAATCTGGGGCGACTCTGGGGGTGACTCCGGCTCCTTCCGGGGTCCTGCCCGGGGCTTGCGGGGCCGGGTGCGGGTCCCCGGGCGGTGGGAGCGATCCGGGGGCGCTCCGGGCCGGGCACGGCGAGCTCCGGGGTTCCCCCCGCATGGCCCAGAGCAGTCCAGGACGTGCCGGGGCCGTCCCGGTGCCGCCGCTCCGCCCCGCGGCTCCCAGCGCTTCCTCCTCCCGGCCCGGCCCGGCCCCGCCGCCCTTGGCCCCATGAGCCGGAGCGAGCCGGGCCCCGCTCCTCCTCCTCCGCCTCCCCCGGGGCCGGGCAGCGCCGCAGCCGCCGCCCCGCCTGACCCCGCTGCCCCGCTGTCTCCAGCCAGGCCCGAGCCGCTCCCCGCCGGAGCCGCCGCCGGAGCCGCCGCTGGAGCCGCCCGGCCCGGAGGGGGAAGAGCGGAGGGGCCGCATGGCGAGCAAGCGAAAGGTTGGGGCAAATCCTCGCAGAACGGGGCGGGAGGGGAGGAGGGGGCAGCGGGGTCGGGAGGGTGCGAGGGGCTCGTCCTGGGGCGGGTCGGTGTCCGGGGCGCCGGCAGGGCTGGGCTGGGACAGGGACAACGGAAGGCGCGCAGGGACACTGCAGGCGGGGACAGCGCCGACAGGGACACTGCGGGCAGGGACAGGCAGAGCTGGGCTGGGGCAGGGACACTGCAGGGCACGCAGGGACACTGCCGGCGGGGACAGTGCGGGCAGGGACCGGCAGCGCTGCCCGCACCGCGCCCGGCCCTGCCCGCCCCCGGCAGGTGATCCGGGCCGGCCGGAGAACGCGGCTGCAGCACCGCCGCAACCCCCCGAGGGTGCCCGGTTCCCGCACAGCAGGGTCCGGTGGTGTCCGGGTCCCTCCAGTGGGTCCCTCCAGACTGACCCTTCCCTCCTTCTCTCTTTCTCTCCTCCTCTCCCTCGTCCCCAGCGCTGCTGGTCGCCGTCAGCTCCGCTGTGGACAAGGTCATCGCCCACTTCAGCACCGCACGGAACCTGGTGCAGAGGGTGAGAGCGGGGAAGGATTTTGGGATTCCCTCATCCCTCCTAGCGGAATCGGAGTCGGGTGCTGCCCTTCCCCTCCCTCCCATCTCCTCGTGTTCCTGCTCTCCCCAGGCCCAGCTGGGGGACAGCCGGCTCAACCCCGACGTGGGCTACCTGCTGCTGCACACCCTGTGCCCTGCTCTCTACGCCTTGGTGGAGGACGGGCTGAAGCCTTTCCAGAAGGATGTTATCACAGGCCAGAGGAGAAACTCCCCCTGGAGCGTGGTGGAAGCCTCGGTGAAGACAGGTGAGGGTGAGGCTGGGGGCGTCTCCAGGTGCCGGGGGTGCTGCTGTGCCATGGGCCAGCTGGGGTGAGTGAGTGTCTGTGCCCTGGGCAGTGAATGTCTGTGCCCCTGGGCATTGTCTATGCCCTGGGCAGTGTGTCTGTGCTCTGGGCACTGAGTGCTGCTGTGCCCTGGGCAGTGTCTGTGCCCCTGGGCATTGTCTATGCCCTGGGCAGTGTGTCTGTGCTCTGGGCACTGAGTGCTGCTGTGCCCTGGGCAGTGTCTGTGCCCTGGGCACTGAGTGTCTGTGCCCTGGGCAGTGTCTGTGCCCTGGGCAGTGAATGTCTGTGCCCTGGGCACTGAGTGTCTGTGCCCTGGGCAGTGTCTGTGCCCTGGGCAGTGTGTCTGTGCCCTGGGCAGTGAATGTCTGTGCCCTGGGCAGTGTCTGTGCCCTGGGCACTGAGTGCTGCTGTGCCCTGGGCACTGAGTGTCTGTGCCCTGGGCAGTGTGTCTGTGCCCTGGGCAGTGTCTGTGCCCTGGGCACTGAGTGCTGCTGTGCCCTGGGCAGTGTCTGTGCCCTGGGCAGTGTGTCTGTGCCCTGGGCAGTGTCTGTGCCCTGGGCACTGAGTGTCTGTGCCCTGGGCAGTGTCTGTGCCCTGGGCAGTGTGTCTGTGCCCTGGGCAGTGTCTGTGCCCTGGGCAGTGAATGTCTGTGCCCTGGGCAGTGTCTGTGCCCTGGGCAGTGTGTCTGTGCCCTGGGCAGTGTCTGTGCCCTGGGCACTGAGTGTCTGTGCCCTGGGCAGTGAATGTCTGTGCCCTGGGCACTGAGTGTCTGTGCCCTGGGCAGTGTCTGTGCCCTGGGCACTGAGTGCTGCTGTGCCCTGGGCAGTGTCTGTGCCCTGGGCAGTGTGTCTGTGCCCTGGGCAGTGTCTGTGCCCTGGGCACTGAGTGTCTGTGCCCTGGGCAGTGAATGTCTGTGCCCTGGGCAGTGTCTGTGCCCTGGGCAGTGTCTGTGCCCTGGCACTGAGTGCTGCTGTGCCCTGGGCAGTGTCTGTGCCCCGGGCACCGAGTGTCTGTGCTCTGCACCCCACAGGCCCCAGCAGCCGCTCCCTGCACTCCTTGTGCTGGCACGTGGCCGGGCTGGCCCCTCTCAGCAGCAGCAGGCAGAAGTTCCACGCCTTCATCCTCGGCCTTCTGAAGTGAGTGGTGTTAACCCTGCCAGCCCCACGGCAGGTTGGAGCTGTCCCAGGGGCTCTAATTTTTGGGTTCCCTTTGTCTTGTTTAGCATTAAACAGCTGGAGTTGTGGATATCTCACCTGCAGAAGAGCCCAGGTAAGGGCACGGTGCCCAGGAGCTCCCTCCCTGAGCCCTCTCAACCTGCCAGGCTGAAAATCCCACTCTGGGCTTGGGATACATCCACTTCCCATCGTGGATGGTTTTCCATGGTGCATCTTCAGCACAGAGGGTGCCCTGAGCGACGTGGACAGCCTGGCTGGCCCTTGGTGGGGATGTGACAAGCACAGGGGCCATCCTGCCCCCGCCTCACCTGTCCCTGTCCCCACAGGTGTGATCTCCGTGCTTTACTCCCCCACGGCCTTCTTTGCCCTGAGCCAAGGCCCTCTGCCCCACCTTGCTGACGAGCTCCTGCTGCTCATCCAGCCCCTCTCGGTGCTGACCTTCCACCTGGACTTGCTCTTTGAGCACCACCACCTCTCCGTGGACGTCCGGCCCTTGTCCCGCCGCCTGCTGTCCCCGCTGTCCCCCAGCCCCGTGCGGGGGTCCCTGGGGGGGCACAGCGGTGCTGCTGGGGACAGCCTGGAGGATGAGACCCCCCCCGATGCCCTGGGCAGGGTGGGGGGCACAGGGGGCCGCTCCCAAGCCGCCATGGGTGGGTTGGTGCCTGCCCCACCGGTGGGGGCTGCCCTGCAGCAAACCCTGCAGCAGGTGCTGCGCTGGGGCGACCAGATCAGCCGCACCTTGCTGGGCTCTGCCACCCCCCCGGAGAGCCAGGAGGGCACGGGGGGCACGGGGGGCACTGGGGCTGGCCTCAGTGGCTGGTGGGGCCAGCTGAGCCAGAGCTCCAGGGTTTACACTGCTGCCAGCAAGGAAAAGTCCCCCTCGGTCTGGTGGACGAAGCTGCGGGCAGGGGAACCCAGCCCGGGCCAGGCTGGGCAACCCCAAATTTCCTTGAGTGAGCCCAGAGCCACGGAGCTGCAGCTCCTCCAGACCAAAACTGGCTCTGAACCCTCTCACCCAAAGCCCAGCAGCAGCACTGACACCTCAGGGAGCTCCTCCCCTGAAGATCTCTTCTTGCCCACTGGAACCAGAGCGCTCACCAAGCTGGATGATCCCACTGCTGGAAAAAACCTCCTGGCTGCTTCCGCAGAGCCTCCTGCCAGCAGGAGCCAGGCAGAGATGGCTGATCCTCCCGGGGCTGACAGGGGCAGCTGGCTGGGCTGGCTCTTTGGAGCCACCAGCCCCTCGTGCAGGAGGAGCTTCCCCTGCAGCCCTGACGCCGCCTCGGGCAGGTCCAGGTGAGACCCAGCTTGGGCAGGCACAGGGGGAAGGGTTTGTGTGGGCTGGGGAGGGGTTTTGTGTGCTCAGGTGTGCTCAGGAGGGGTTTCTGTGTGCTCAGGTGGGCTCAGGAGGGGTTTCTGTGTGCTCAGGTGTGCTGAGGAAGGGTTTCTGTGTGCTCAGGAGGGGTTTCTGTGTGCCCAGGTGTGCTCAGGAGGGGTTTCTGTGTGCTCAGGTGTGCTGAGGAAGGGTTTCTGTGTGCTCAGGAGGGGTTTCTGTGTGCCCAGGTGTGCTCAGGAGGGGTTTCTGTGTGCTCAGGTGTGCTCAGGAAGGGTTTCTGTGGTGGCTTCATGGGGATCTTGTAGGGTTTCCCCTGGCATTAGTGCATGTCCCAAGCGCTGCTGCCGTCGCCTTGGAGCAGCAGGAGCTCCTGGGCAGGCTCAGTGCTGTTTATCAGCTCCCAGATCAGCAGATAAGCCTGAGATCAGCAGCAGGAAGGGCTCCCAGGTGAGCTGGTGGCTCCCTTTGCTCCGGCAGGAGGCCGTCCCGCTGGCTGGCCCCCAGCCCCCGTGTCCTGGCCGGGGTGGTGAAGGGGCTGGCACCGGGCAGGAGCCGCAGCCCGGAGCCGCAACCGGGCAGGAGCGAGGCCGGCCTGGCCCCGGGGCGCAGGTGAGGCTGGGATGGGGTGGGGTGGGATGGGATGGGATTGATGGGATCAATGGGATGGGATTGATGGGATCAATGGGATGGGATGAGATCGATGGGATGGGATTGATGGGATCAATGGGATGGGATGGGAACAATGGGATGGGATGGGATGGGATTGATGGGATCGATGGGATGGGATCAATGGGATGGGATGGGATCGATGGGATGGGATGGGATCAATGGGATCAATGGGATCAATGGGATGGGATTGATGGGTTCAATAGGATGGGATTGATGGGATCAATGGGATGGGATGGGATGGGAGCAATGGGATGGGATGGGCTGGGAGAGGGCAGGGCTGGGATGGGATGGGATGGGATGGGATGGGATGGGCCGAGCTGGGATGAGGTGGGCTGGGATGGGATGGGATTGATGGGATGGGATTGATGGGATCGATGGGATGGGATGGGATGGGCAGAGCTGGGAGAGGCACTGGGCAGGGCTGCAGGGCTTTTCTGGCTGGGGGAAAGCCGGGGCTGCTTTCAGGGGGTCGCACACATCCCTAAAGGGAAAGCCATGGCTGCACCCCCAAGGATCCCCTTCCCCTGCTGGGCTCTGGGGGAACCTGAGCCTCTGCCCGCCTGGGCTCAGCTGCTTTTCCAAAACGTTTTGGGGACAATTTTTGGCATTTTCTTGTGTGCTTTGTGGATTTGTGGCACCTTGTGTGGGGCAAGCGTATGGCAGCTGTAGGAGCAGCTCTGTCCAAGTGGGCAGGGTGGGTTTGTGGCCACCCCAAACGGTGTTTGGTGCTTCCCTCTTCCTCATCCTCGTTGACCCCAATGTCCCCACACCCTCTGGGCCATCTCTGATGTCCCCACACCCTTGGGGGACATTTGTGGCCCAGGGTGACATTGATGGCACAGGAGGTGACATTGATGGCACAGGGGTGACCTTGGTGGCACAGGGAGTGACATTGATGGCACAGGGGTGACATTGGTGGCACAGGGGTGACATTGGTGGCACAGGGGGTGGCATTTGCGGCCCAGGGGTGACATTTTTGACGCAGGGCAGTCCGGGCACTGTGTGACCACACGGGCACGGCTGATGGGCACCTGAGCTTCCACAAAGGGGACATCCTGGAGCTTCTCTCCACCGTGGATGAAGACTGGATCCGCTGCTGCCATGGCAACAGCACCGGCCTCGTTCCCGTTGGTTACACGTCCCTGATTTTGTGAGGAGGAGGAGGAGGAGGAGGAGGAAGGGGCCTGAGGGAGCAGCCGAGCTCTCCGGAGCGGTGCCAGCTCTGGGTGTCTCCTGTCACCTCCAGAGCTTCCCCAGCTCCGGGGCTGGCGGCTCCCAGGGCACCCTGCCCTGTGCCTGTCACTGCTGCATGAGGTCACCGTGTGCCACCGTGTCCCCCCAGCCCCTCCTTGGCAGCTCGGGGGTCTCTCAGCTGCTGCCCAGCCCCGTGTCACCTCCATCCGTCCGTCCATCCGTCTGTCCTGCCACCGCTGCCACCTCCAGTGCCCCGCCGTGCACTCTGTAAATAATTGTAACCACTGGAATGAGCTCGTTCCGCCGGGAAAAAGCCGGAAATAAAGGTTGTGACTCACAAAATTTTGTTCTGGTTTCGGGCAAGTTTGGTAGAGAATGCCCAAAAAGGGGAGGGGGCCCCTCCAGAAAGCAAACTCACAGGGTCCATCTCCCCACAACTGGTTTGGGAAGGATTCCTCGGAGAGAAGTGGAAAGAACCTGTTCATTGAACAGGCACAGCACCCCCAGCACACAGATCCTGTTCATTGAACAGGCACAGCACCCCCAGCACACAGAATGAACAATACCAGGTGACACCGCTCTGACAAAGATGACAAATTCAGAAAGTCTCTCTGGGGGTGGTCGCTCCGTTCCCAGTCCCTCCTGTGCTGGGGCAGCTGCTGCAGCCACAAGGTGCAAATCCTCGGCGTTCCCAGGTCCCAGCCCAGAGCAGGTTCAAGTTCGTTCCAAAATGGAAAGGAGAAACAGTCCGGGAAGGAGTTTGGGCTGTTCAGCTGAACTAGCTAATGAGCAGAAGCAAAAGCAAGCAGGAGCAAAGCAGCAGCAAGAGTGAGCTGCCCACCCTCATGCCAGGGCAGGGACGGCTCCTCTCCCTGCCCCGTGTCACCTCCATCCGTCTGTCTGTCTGTCCTGCCACCTCCAGTGCCCCGCCGTGCACTCTGTAAATAATTATAACCACTGGAATGAGCTCGGTCTGCAGGGAAAAAAAGCTGGAAATAAAGGTTGTGGCTCACGTGTGGCAATGGGCAATGGGATGGGATGAGGAGATGCTGGGGCTGTGCTGGTGCTCAGCATTGTTATGAATGAGAAGCTTGACTAGGTCAATATTCAAGCTGCAATCAATTTATTAATTAATATGATAAAGTATGAGCAACACAGCGCTGGGTACAGTGGGGGAAGTTTTCCCTCCAACTGCACACCGAAAATTGAGGGTTACAGGTATTTATAGGGGTACTCATCAGCTCTTTCAGCAGTTTCTATTCCAATTTTTTTACTCATCAGCAATTTTTATTGCAAATTATTTCATCATGATTCTATACACTATTGTGATCTTAGTTTCTCAGGATGTATCTCAAAAGGAGGATCCCAGATGGTGGCGGTCCAGTTTCCCTTTGGTCGAAACCATCAACCCTTGAGGTGATGTTCATCTTCCTTTCTCAGGCTGTTTTTCTCTGCTTCAATAAGGCATGAGATAAGCTTATTTCCCTTATATACATTCTAAAGCAATAGTTTCAAGGATACAAATAATATTCTAAAATTATACTTCAAAAGGTTATTATTGCAGAACTCTTTATGGATTAAAAGCAAGCAAAAAGCAACATCCTTAACACCTTAATTCCGATGCTCCTAAATTAACCAGGGTTAATTGCAAACAAAAGATGGGTTCAAAGGCCTTTTTCCGTGCTTTATTTTCCTCAGTTATTATTAGAATTCGCAACTATCGCATTGTCAGAGTCCACACACATTGCAATCACAAGTACACACGTCGCCTGTTTGTACCTGACACGAAACACAGCTTTGCATCTCACAGCACCCCCAGGCAGGGAGAGCAGGAAAGGTGCCCTGAAGATGCCCAAGCTCCTCCACAGCGTGGCAGAGGCGGCTGCAGCCTCCCCGAGCCAGGAATATCCCTGGAAAAGCGGCTGGGAACAGCCCAGGTCGCTGCTTTGGTTATTTATAAAACTTCAGCTGATCTTTTCACAGCCCAGGGGATGGCAAGTAGGGGCTAAACGGCTCCGAGTTCTTCGTGGTTTTGCCATCGCTTGTGATTTCAGGCCAGAATCTGCATTTCCTGCTGGGCTCCCCGGTGGAAGGAAGGTGTGGCCGTAGCAGGGAGCGGCCCCACGGCAGCAGCAGGGACAGTTTTGGGGCTCTGTCCCTCCCATGGCCACGTTTCACCCTCCCGATTTCCCCTTTTCGCTGTGTCAGCCCCGGGTGAAGCCGCTCTCCTCTCACTCTGCTCTCATTTCTCTCGTTTCCACTTCTCTCGCCGGGGTTTTTATTCTCAGACGAGTGACGTGATGTCCTGATTGGAATGTTCCTTGGCTCGCCTCAAGGAGCCTTGATTGATTTCCACAGCTGCCTCTGGGCTTTCGGAACGAGGTCATGCCAGAAGGAGGAGGCCAGGTGCTACTTCCATTTGTTTATTTTCTTTATTAAATAAACAGCCCTCCGAGCCTTGGCTTTAAAGGGAGCACAGGGGTCAAACGTGGCATTTTCATGGTCAAAGAGAGCGAGATAAAGGGAAAAGGAAAAATCAGGTTCCACAGAAGGGGTGTGGGTGAGAAGCTGTTTCATCCCTGAGGGACCTGCAGGTGAGAGATCTCTCTGCATTCACCTGGGGGTGACAGTCCCCAGCCTGAGCAGGACAAGGAGGCTCCTTGGGTTTGTCCCCTGGGAATGGGCACCAAATCTGTGGATTTAATGGCTCCTGGCCCAGTTTGCCTCAGGGGCAGCCGTGGTCAGAGCCCCTCACGGTGACCATGCTGTCCCCACCCCTCCTGCAGGGCCACTGGGGTCACACGGAACCCTCTGAGACCTCTGGCAGATGGGGCTCAATCCCAGGGGGTGATCCCAGGTTGGTTCCCATTCCAGGGGGGTGATCCCAGGTTCCCATCCCTGCTGAGTGTTCCTGGGTTGGTTTCCATCCCAGGTGGGTGTTCCCAAGTTTGTTCCCATTCCAGGTGGGTGTTCCTGGGTTCCCATTCCGAGTGGGTGTTCCAAGGTTGGTTCCCATCCCAGGTAGGTGATCCCAGGTTCCCATCCTAAGGGATGTTCCCGTGTTCCCATCTCAGTGGTTGGTGTTCCTGGGTTCCCCCCCCAGTGGTTGATCCCAGGTTCCCATCCCAGCTGGGTGTTCCAGGGTTGGTTTCCATCCCAGGGGGTGTTCCCAGGTTCCCGGGGTGTGTTCATGAGCCAGGACAGCCCAATCCCCACCTGTCCCCAGCCCAGAGCACTCAGTGTCACCTCCAGGTGTTCCTTGCACACCTCCAGGGATGGGCACTCCGACCCTCCCTGGGCAGTTCCAATCCCTGAGCCCCCTTTCCATGGGGAAATTCCTGCTGTGCCCACCCTGAGCCTCAGCCTGAGGCCGTTCCCTCTGCTCCTGTCCCTGTTCCCTGGGATAAGATCCCAAATCCTCCCCGGCTGTGCCCTCCTGGCAGGAGCTGTGCAGAGCTCAGGTCCTCCTGAGCCTCCTTTGCTCCAGGCTGAGCCCCCTCAGCTCCCTCAGGGATTCTCCAACCCCTTCCCAGGTCCTTCAAGAATTCTCCATTCAATTTCCATCTCCTTCAGAAATTCCCAGCTCCCTCAGGAATTCTCCATTCCCTTCCCAGCTCCCTCAGGGATTCTCCATTCGTTCCCAGCTCCCTCAGGGATTCTCCACTCCCTCAATCTCTTGTCATAAAGAACCCAAAACAGACCCAGGGTTTGAGGTCCCTCAGCAGAGGCAGCAGGAGGGGCTGGGGGCACTGCCCTGGTCCAGGCCAGGTGCCGTTGGCCTCTTGCACAGCTGGGCACAGCTGGGCACAGCTGGGCCCGTGTCCAGCTGCATCCCCAGCACCCCCAGGGCCTTTCCAGCCCCTTTTCCCCGAGCCTGGAATGTTCTGTGGGGTTGCTGTGACCCAAGGGCAGCACCCAGCACTGCTGAGCCTCACCCCATGGATCCCATGGATCCCACGGATCCAGCCTGCCCAGATGGATCCTGTCCATCCATCCACCTCCTGTCCTCCTGTCCATCCACCCTCCCACCCAGCTCAGCAAAGAAAACCCCCCGAGCCAACCTTTAGGAAAAGATTTTTTTTTTCCATTTAATACTAGACTCTCAGGATTGAGATGCAGGCTTTTTATGCAATTACATCCAATGTTAAAATTGGTAATACATAATTTACAAAGATTAACATCAAAACAATGATCTATTTAGATATGCTTTGTAAAAAGGAAATATATTAGCAGCATTTATTTTCAGCAATCACACAGCCTACACCCATGCAGACTAAGGTTCAGCTCTATTTGCAGTAACGTAGTGCTTCCTGGCTCCGGCGGCGATCCTGGGGACACACGGGTCTGCTCAGTATTATAAAATAACCAAAAAAATAAAAAAAGTCATTAATTTCTACACCAGTAAGAAAAAACAATTCTTTGCACTTACCTAACATTTGATTGTCTAAAAAACATTTTGTTTAGTCTTTCAACAAAAGAAAGATAAAATGACAGAGCTAGTGTCTCGCTTCTGTACGCACTTTATTTTTTTTTTTTTTTAAAAACTTTTTAGTGTTTAACACCATTTGAGACAATGATTTCTGTTTGAAACTAAATGAGACAACTCGAGGGGTTGGACATGCGATATTCCTACTACACGCACGAGTATTTTATACTCAGGGCTCCTGGTACTGTACAGTGCTTCTCTACAGTAAGAAAATATTCCAAACTATTTTCTTATTTCTTTTTTTTTTTTAATAAAATATTTTTTTTTCTCAAAGGGTTTTTTTCCTTTCTTTTTTTTTTTTTTGTGGTTTTTTTTTTGTTTTGTTTTGTTTTGTTTTCTCTTTTGAAATCAACACATAAAAGTTAATGGAATGAGTCATGTTCCACTAAGAGTAAAATAATTATAATAATAACAAGAATGTACATTAGGACGAGCTTGGTCCATAAAAAGGAACATGTAACTACGGTATTGCTTTACATCCACGCAGCAGATATATACAACTTGGCACATTAAAAACCGGATTTCTTATAAGAACACCTAAAACAGGACTGGATATGCATGTGTACGTCTGAGACAGGAAAGCAAAGCCACCGTCCGGGGGCCGGCGCTGGCGGGACAATCGCGACAATCGCGACAATCGCCAGCGGGTGGCGCTGCCCGGACGTTCGGCTGTCCACCAGCACACGAGGGTAGTGTTAGCAGTTGATAAATTCTACAGCTCACGACAAACACTCGCTCGGATACTGCCTGAAGGGCACGGAGTGAAAGGGTCCTTGGGGTTTTTGCTTTTTTTTTTGGTGTTTTTTAGTTTTGCTTTGTTTTTTTTTTTTTCCTTATTTTTCTTTTAACGGATTTTTATTTGCACAACACACGAGACACACGAGAAAACCACAGCTTATCAAAAAAACCAACAGCAATGGTGGCGTCAGGAGCTGACTTCGCTTTTATAAAATTTCTCTGCAGAAAAAAAGTGAAAAAAAACCTCACACCCCACCCCCTCCCCCCGCACAGCAAGCGCCTCATCCCAGCCCTCCTGCCCTGCTCCGAGCTTCTGGAAGCTTCTCCTTGGCACAGAGCACAGGGACGCGCGCTCAGCTGTCCCACGGCGAACCTCGTGCTCGGCTCGGGACGTTTCTCTCTTCTGGAACTTGTGCAAATCAGAGGCCACAGCTTCAGGGCAGCTTTTCCTTTCAAGCCACTGGGCCTTTCCTCTCTCCCCTCTGGATTCCTGGATTCCCTGCCCTGGCGGTGCTGAGGGTGGCTGGTACAATCCCAGGTGAGCAGTGACCGTGGGGAACATCCTCCTCAGAGTAACTCAGTCCTTTTTCCTCTGCCCTCCCTATTATTATTATTTTTTTTTAATTCTTTTTTTTCGGTTTTTTTTTTTTCTCCTCTGAGTGGGAATATCAAGCAAAAAATAAATTAAATTTGACCATCCTGGACAATAAACCACGAGGTTTCCTCAGTACCTAACATCAATACAAGGCACGCCCACCAACACACACACCAAGAGCACTGCAGAGCAGGGTGGGCACCGTGCCAGCCCGGCCCCCCAGGTGCTACTGTTTGTATTTTGTCAGTTTGCTGCTGCTGCCCTCTCTCCTCGCCCAGGCTGGGCTCTGCCCCCAGCCCAGCCAGACCCCAGAGCTCGGCTGCCCCTCGTGGGTCACTTCCTGAAGCTGCTCTCGGCGATGGTCAGAGTGCGGCGCCGCAGCTTCCGTCCCGAGCCCTCCTCCAGCAGGTACGTGACATCGATGGCTGCAACAGAGCACAGCACAAAAGAGACTTGGCAAATTGCCCTCCAGCTCAGTCACTGCAGCATCACTGAGCTGGGAAAAGCCCTCCAGGATCATGAATCCGACCTGGGAGTGATGCCCAGAGCACAGCGCTGAGCGCTGCCTCCCATCGCTCCCCAAACACAAAATTCCTGGTTCTTTCAAGGATGAATCCAAACCATGCCTGGACAAGGGGCTGAGTGACCCAAGCCCTGAGCCATGGCTGGACCAGAAATCCTCCCAACCCAAATGAAGCATCAGTCCATGACTGTGTGGCATTGGACACACTGCACAGGGCTCATTCTGGCTTTTAATTTAAAAGCAGGGTCACAATTCACCAGTGTCCCCTCATCCCACAGCTCAGACAGCACCTCCAGCAGGTACTCAGAACCAAAGGAAAGCTCATGAAAGGTTAAAAGAGACTTTCCAAACCCCTCTCAGTCTTTCCTGGCCTGTCTGTTGAGTTTATCTATTGTAGATATGGAATGATGGGGGGGGAATTAGTTTATGGAAAGGTTATTACAAATGTTAGACAAAAAATTATTAAAAACATTATACAAAACAATGTCATAGTTGTAAGAAATTTCACTTGGATTTAGTGGATTTCTGTTGCAAAGGAAAACGTGGCTACAAAGAAAACTGACTTTCCCAATGCCCGCCAGCAAGAAATTCACACAAAACCACCCATTTTACCAACACAGCTCAGCCAAGCGACCCCAGCGCTGCAGGAGACCCAGGGGCTGTGCAAACCCTCACCGTTTTTCCCTGGGATTTTCTCTAGGAGGTTGAGCAGGATCTGGTTGAGCCGCTCCCTCTGGAGGTGCCGCCGCTCCTCGGGGCTGCAGAGCGGCCTCGTGTCCGAGGGGTTCTCGTCCCCTTTCTTGTCAGCCTCGCAGCCCTCGCTGGCCACGGGCTCCTTGTCGGGCTCCTCGGCGCTGGGCAGCTCCCCTGGAGCCTGCTCAGGGGCCCCCAGCACCTCCTCCATCAGCGGCAGGGAATCCTCCTCTTGGTTTATGTCTTTCATCTGGGGTTTCGAGCGATCCGATTTCCAGGATGACCTTGCGGGAAAAAAAGGGGGTTTAAAGAGAAGTTTTTCACCTGAAAGGAGAATTTTCAACGAGTCCAGGACTCATCCATGGGCTGGGGATCTCTGGAGCTCAATTTCTTCCCTCCATCCCTGCACTCACACCCCTCAATGTTACATCACACCAAACCCAGCAGCTTTATCTGCATCGCACCAAACGCAGCTCTGAAAACCAAATGGATTTTTATTTTCAGTTCCAAAATATTTTACCTCCAAAACCACTTTGGCCCAGCCCTTAGTGGGATGTTCTTGCAGGCTCTACCAGATCTGGGCTCTGAAGCCTCCTGTTTTGAGCATCTCCTCACTCAGCTGCTTTTTCCTGACTGTCAAATGGTTCCTTTCTTTTCCTGATGTACATTATTATTAATGCCTATCCTGCCTCACTTGTTCCCTTTTATCTCTCTGAAAGTTTTAGAGAGCTTTAAATAATTTAAACTTCTTATTTCCATAGCACCCAGGGGAAAGGGGCAGGAGGAGAGTGGGCACAGCAAACAAACATTATTATTTCATCTCTTCTCAACAATGTGGGAGGGGAGACTCACCTGCCTCCGTTCCTCTTGTAGTTGTCTGGCACATAATGAGGCTGCAAGAACAATAAAGGTTATGATCAACACCAAATCAAAATCACAGTGGAAGGAACTGCTACCCTGTCAAATACTCTGAAAGCCAATGCAGGACACTCTGGAAATGCTGGTGTACCTCAAAGCGACCTCACACGAGGAGGCACAATCATGTAATGAGATAAATTAGAGCCAAACTTGTCTGATTCTTCACATCTTCTAAACAAATTTCAAGCCACAGACCATCATGATAAAAATAATCTCTGCTTTCTGCACAGCATGAATCTGGAACCTTCTCCAAAGCCACTACAGAAACCTCTGCTCCAGGAGGAGCAGAGCTCACTTGCAGAAGGTTTGCAGATTTGCTACCTCTGAGTCTCTCTCTGAGCTCACCATCACCATCCCTTGAGCACCTCTCTGCCTCCCAACTGCAGGCTCTGTTACACTCAGTTTTATTTCCAAGCTTCCTTTCCAGCCAGCTTTTCCCCAGGCTGTGCATACTCACAGAATCTGGAATGACTGAGGTTGGAAAATCCCTCCCAGAGCATCCAGTCCAAACTGTGCCCAATGCCCACCTTGTGCCCAGCCCAGAGCTCTGAGGGGCACCTCCAGGTGTTCCTTGGGCACCTCCAGGGATGGGGACCCTAAAACTCTCTGGGTTTGGATGGGGACTCCAAACTTTCCTGGATTTTGGAGGGAGGTTTGGATGGGGACCCCAAACTCGCTGGGTTTGGAGGGAAGTTTGGATGGGGACCCCAAAACTCTGGATTTGAAGGGAGGTTTGGATGGGGACTCCAAACTCCCTGCCAAGGCCTGACCACCCTTTCCATGAAGAAACTCCTCCTGATGTCCAACCTGAGCCTCCCATGGCACAACTTGAGGCCTTTTCCTCTTTTCCTGCCCGTTGTTCCTTGGGAGCGGAGCCTGACCCCCACCTAAAGCATCAGCTCCCTCTGCCTGACCAAGCTTCTTTTATCAACACTCAGGAACTTTCCAGAACTCCATCCAGCCTCCCACAAACAGGTGAGGAGGCTGAGAGCAGAGCCACTCACAGAGAAATCCCTCTTGGGTGTGAGTTTCTTGGGGAAGTGGTCGAAGGCGTAGGGCTTGGTGCACACGGGGTAGCGGTTGCGGTGGATCTTGTAGAAGAGGTGAGCAGATTTATCCAGGCGGTAATCACAGATGTAAACATCCTGCTCCTTCACACCCTTCGGCCTCCCTGGCACCAGAACAAGGAGAAAACAGTCATGGACTGAGGGGGAAATGTGGTTTATCACACTGGGAGTGAGCTGTCACAGTGTTCCTGTTTGCTCTCTCTCTCAGAACCACAGCAGGGTCACTCTGAGGGGAGAACCTGCATACTCTGATCAAACACTTCCCAAACTTTCACAGACACAAATATCAACTGACAGCATTTTCTCTTCCCTCTTCAAACAGGAATCCCTGTCCCAGGGCAAAGCCTCAGTTTTTGGCCAGCTCTGAGCCACACAAACACCCCCCAGAACCTTTGGACAGCAGGAACAGCCCCAGTGCATGTCCTTGCTTCCAGAACAGAGTGGGTTTCTCCCAGTGCCTGGGTGAGGGTAAGGATGATGTTGGCTGGTGCCCAGCAGTGCTCACCCTCAGCCCAGCACCCTCCAGGGTCCCCTGCTCTGGGGAGGATCATCCCAGGGTGTTCCACACCACGGAGTGTCCCTGTGCTGGCCCTGCTGACCCCAGGATGTTCCACACCAAGGAGTGTCCAGCCCAGTGGGGGTGGCTGGGATCCCCAATTTGTGCATCACTTGTGCTCCCTGGGGTTTATTCACAGAATCATGGAGTGGTTTGGGCTGGGAGGGACCTTAAATCTCATCCCATTCCACCCCTTGCCATGGGCAGGGACACCTTCCATTATTCCAGGTTGCTCCAAATCCCATCCAGCCTGGCTTGGACACTGCCAGGGATCCAGGGGCAGCCACAGCTTTGTGCAACCTGTGCTAGGGCCTCCCCACTCTGACAGGTAAGAATTTCCTCTGTGTATCCAACCTAAATTGCCTCTTTTTTCAGGTTGAAGCCATTCCCTCTTGTCCAGAGTACAATTCCCTATTGCTCCAGAGTACACTCCCCAAGGAAGGAAAGCCTAGGATTGCTGTAAAGATCAGGAGCTTTACTGAGAGTGTTTTCAATTTCCTGCTTGGAGAAGGATGGGAAAGTTGGGGTGATGACAAAAAGATTTTTTCATTTTATACATTTTTCATATATTTGTAGCTCTATAAATTACTATTACACAATTTTAAATCTATATTTAAACCTATATATTTAAATCTGTCATGATTAAAAGCCTCTCTCCACCTTCCTTCTAGCCCCTTCAGATATTGGACACCTCTCTCTCTTTCTGTAACCTCCCTTTCCATTACTACTACTGCTATCATTATTATTACTACAATATTTTAATTTATTTCAACCATTAAACTGTTTTTACCCCAACCCCTTGGGTTTAACTTTTCCCAGTTCCCTCCCATCCCAGGGAGTGTCTGGGCAATGCTGAGCTTCCAGCAGGGGTTAAACCACACAGCTCAGTGCCCAAATGCTCAGGGATGTGTTTAATTCCCACCTTTGCAGTAGGTGTAGAGGTCTAGCACACAGCAGGTGCCCACCACGGCCTCCAAGGGGATGATTTCATACAAGGGCACCCGGAAGAGCTCGTTGTGGTAGAACTTGCGAGACGGGGAATGGTGCGTTTCGTGCGGACGGAAATAGTGGTGGCCAAAGGCAAAGCGCTCCTCCCTGAGGGTGCAGAGGGGACACAAACACCAATCAGCCCAGGACACAGCTCACTCCATCCCCCTGCTTTGCTTTGAGTTCCCTCTCTTGCACTTCAACAGCAGAGTCACACAAATTCCATATTCCACTGCCTGCCTGCAGTGAGGGCAAACCCTCCCAGAGTGGTTCCACGGGCACAGCAGAGTGAGTGGCCATGGCACAGCACAGCTGTCACTGCACCCACAATCTGCTCCAACACTGAGGAGATCCATCCATTTTTATCTCTGATCCTTTGCTTAAACCTCCTACCTCAAGTGTTTCCAACCATGCAGTTGTGGAGCACAAGCTCCAGCGTGGTTTCCATGGGCACAGCACAGCTGTCACTGCACCTACAGCCTGTTCCAACACTGAGGAAATCCATCCATTTCTGTCTCTGATCCTTTGATTAAGCCTCCAACCTCACATACTTCCACCATGCAGTTGTGGAGCACAACAACTCCAGTATGGTTTCCATGGGCACAGCACAGCTGTCACTGCATCCACAATCTGCTCCAACACTGAGGAGATCCATCCATTTCTGTCTCTGATCTTTTGATTAAACCTCCAACCTCATGTGCTTCCAACCATGCAGTTGTGGAGCACAACTCCAGTGTGGTTTCCATGGGCACAGCAGACTGTGACTGATCACAGCACAGCACAGTTGTCACTGCACCCACAATCTGCTCCAACACTGAGGAAACCCATCCATTTCTATCTCTTGATAGAAACTGGGCATCACTTGTGCTCTCTTTCTTTTGATTAAACCTCCAACCTCACATACTTGCACCATGCAGTTGTGGAGCACAACTCCAGCGTGGTTTCCATGGGCACAGCAGACTGCGACTGGCCAAAGCACAGCTGTCACTGCATCCACAGCACAGCACAGTTGTCACTGCACCCACAATCTGTTCCAACACTGAGGAAACCCATCCATTTCTATCTCTGATCCTTTGATTAAACCTCCAACCTCACGTTTCCACCGTGCAGAGCACCAGCTCCAGTTGGGAATTCCCCACCTCTGCACCTGCACCATGCTCACTCCTGCACACTAAAGGTGAGACTGCCACACAATTCCTGTTCTTTGGCAGGCAGGCCAGTGGGATGGCTCAAACTCCAAGGCTGCCTGGCACTCACTTCTCGTTCTTCCAGAGCTTCTCGATGCGGAAGATGTCGAGCTTGTCGCGGTTGATGTGGGACAGCAGCCGGTACGATTGCCGCACCGGGTGCCCGTCGGGGGTCCTGCGGCTGTCCCTCATCAGGTACACACAGTCACCTGGCCAGGGGCACAAAGGACACACCTGTGAGCAGCCTGGCCTGAGAACCACAGGGAAGAATCATTAAAATGAACACAGCCTAATGGTGGGTTGTAAGGAATGACATGAACCCACTGCACGAGCTGCCAAGAGAACTCAGATGTTTTTCACTGCAGCTTTACAGAAAAAATAGCCACAGCTTTCCATGCCAGACTGAAAACAGCAACCTGTAAGGGATCAAAACCATGACACACCACAGGATATGTAAACATGACAGTCATGATCAGGAAAAGGTGTAGGAATTAGTGATGGCTGCAATAAATCTGTGAGAGAAAAGATACTTAGGGAGGAGGTTACTATTAAGAAAATCCTGTCCTGAGAAGCCCCAAGCCTTTGGTTATTCCAGCAGAATTCCAATGAGATGCAGAGCTCAGGAAAGGTAAAGAGAATGCAAAAAGGACTGAACAAACTGGCACTGCTGGCAATCAAAAAGCGTTTCCTAAGGACAAACCCTAAGCTTAAATTTATTCATTTTGTCCCGTAAGTGAATTAATTCCTTAATTTCTCTGCTCTGACCTGTGAAATCCCAAAATTACCTGGGCTGGAAAGGATTTTAAGGACCATCCAGACCCACCCCCCTGCCATGTGCAGAGATATCTTCCACCAGACCAAGCTGCTCAGAGCTCCATCCCACCTGCCCTTAAGCACTTCCAGGGCTGGCAGGAGATTCCATTTCTTCTGTTATTTACCTCAAAATGACCAAAACCTGGGAGGTCCCAAGCCATAAAAGCTCCCCTGGGTAGGAGCAGAGGTCACACAGCAGAATGTTCTGGCTGGCAGCAGCAGCTGCTCAGGAGGAGAGAGCCAAGGAAAACCTCCCTGTGCTGTCCCTGCCTTTTCTGTTTATGGACCTCCAGAGCCAAAGGCTTTGGGGATTAATCCTCCTTCCAAGTATTTGTCTAATCTTTTTTGGAACCATTTATACTCTGACCTCTCCAAGGCTTGCCACAGTCTAGTCATGATTTTGTTAAAAAATCCTTCCTAGAGTTTAACTGTTGCCAGCTAATTTCTGTCTGCTCCCTAATTTCTGCATCCTTGCACCTTCCTGAGCCACATTTCACAGACCTTCATCATTCACCCTCCAAATCACCTGGGCAGACTCTGTGCACAGAAAAGATGATCCAGATCAGATTATCTCCGTTATCCTGTTTTTACAGGTAGTGGGATGTCAGAGCAGCACAGGGCAGGCAGGGCAGGCAGACACCCCAGGAGGTTACAGAAGGGCACAATCCCTCTGCTATTTTGTGCATAACAATTTCTGACACTCCCTTTGCCCTTTTGACTCAGCTAGAACATTTTTCTCATGTTTCCATTAAATTACAATGAGTCCTGGGAGTTGTTTTCCCTATTTTTCCCCTGTTTTTGTGTATGTGTAGTTATGGCTGTTTGCCTTCCATGGATATTGGTGTTGTTAATTAGCAGGCTTGGAAAAAAATGCCAGGGAACCACAACATGGCCCCAGGGTCATCCACACCCCATTTTTGCTATAACCAGATCCAGGATTAAAGTGAAGCACATTATATTTTCATTCATATAATCTCATTTATCAATCTTGTCTAAGTTTAAAAGATGATCCTAAGGACTCATAGAGAGAAATTTCTCCCATATATCCAAGCTAAATTCCATGATGTTCACATGGTCCCACCTCTCCAGCCTGTCCAGTCCCTCTGGATCCATCTCTTCCCTTCAGCATTTTGACCGCACCACAGAGCTTGGTGTCTTCTTCCCATCTGACCTAAAACTGGGATAACAACAGCTTCCCTTTACAACTTTAAGGGTAATTTTTAAAGAAATTGGAGAGGTGGGTTCCTTAAAAGACTTTTAGAATACAAGGAACATACTGAGAGGAGCTACTGGCCCCAAGCAGAATGCAAATGAAACCATTTCAATTTAAAACCTCATTTTAAACCAGCTTTTTTCAACTTTTCTTCCTCACCTCTCCCATGAGAAGAAAGCAACCCCAGCATTTACTGTGCCTGACTGAAAAAGGAACATTCAGAAGGAGATGTAGACTCTTGCTCTAAAGATCAGGAAACTTGATTTCAATTCCAGTTTATACTGATATTCTGCCTCAAAAATGAAGTTTCCAAGGAAAAATCACAGCACTTGTTGCTGGTGCATCAGGGATGATCTGTTAGAATTTCTGGCTAGGTGGGTTTTCCAGGATCCATTCTGACCCCTGTTTATCAATTTCTACCCAAGATAGGATATCCATGGGATATCCATGGGATGGAATGGATCAGATCTGTTTTATTTGCATCATCTCCTGAGTTTAGCTATTAGGGAATTTTTGCAGTGGGGTAACACTCAACAACTCCCAGCAGAATTGCCAAAAAATTAAGAAACAAGTTCTGCAACCATCCCTGAGATCCCTCTGAGAGGGATTTGGTCTTTCTCACACATCTGATTTTCAGTCTTGTTCCTCCAAAACATCAGCTCTCAAGCTTGGAACTGCTGTTCAGGGTGCAGCTTCTCCTGGGCAGGCACTCAATGCACAATTCCCAGGAAAATATAAACCCACACACACACTGAGGGGCTGCAGGCCATGCTTTTGCCTCAGAATGTGGAATTATGAGGCCCTGTAGACACCAGAGGGAATAAAAAGCTGGTTTTGCCACAGGCCAAGCTGCCTGATACACCCACAGCACAGTAAAGGTTCTGCCTGAGGACTCAGGGTGGAAAAATCAACAAGCCCAAGGATTTCCCCTTCCCCTGCTGGAGCTGCATGTTCTGTTCCAGCACCTTGTGGTGGAATTTGCTTCATCTGCTCCCTGGGCCTGCAGAGGTGCCCTGAAGCTGCAGTTTGGTCTCTCTGTCCCCTGCTGATGGCACACAGAGCTCAGCAATGTCCCACAGAGGGACATTTCTCTCTTGAAAGGGCATTTCTCTAATTAAGGCCACCAAGATCAGCTCAGAGACACACAAGGAAAATTTAACACACTTGGGACAGAAATGATCTTAATGCTCTGAACACCTGGAAGATGCCACAAGCCCCTGATAAAACATCATCCATTCCAACAGAGAATGTAAAAACCAAGTTCTGATACAGCCCTTGAAGTAAAAAAAGACATGAGAAACCCAAAGGCTGAACTCTGGACAGAACAGACAATGCAGAGCAACACCCAGCAAGGAGAACTGAATGCAAATTCCAGAATCCTGCAGATGGGGCAATGAATACGCTGCTTTTTGACCTTTCTCTAAATTCCCCATTTTCCTGAAAGCTCTCCTATTCCCCTCTAGCAAACTTATCAGCTGGTTTCACTCATTCAAGAGCAGTTTCCTGATAATGATAAAGGGTTTTTTTCTAACCTTCTATCTGTAGGATGAAATTAAAAAAACATAATCAGTGAGGTGAATTGTGTGGCTGTGGCAGCTGCCTTGGAGAGATTCAGGAATTCAGAGCACAGTCCAGAGGAGATAAGCTTTAGGGAACGCACAAGCAATGAACTGGATGTTTTAATGCCCATTCTGCACTAAAATACTGGAGGTCTGACAGCTTTCTTGGCCTTTACTTTTAAATGTTAACTACCAGCAGTTGGCTCAGCATCATCCTCCCCTGGCCAGGACAACCCTGTGCTAATTAACATTTCTTCATCAACAGCCTGTGAGAATTCTGACTGTGTGTCACTCCCAGCACTGCAGAGAGAGCAGTGAAAAATGAAAGTATTTTGGACAGGGTAATGCCACAAAGTAGGAGCTTCCACTTTGAAAAATAAAATTATTTTTGCCAGAGTAATGCCACAAAGTAGCAGCTTCCACTTGGAAAAAATGAAAGTATTTTTGTGAAGGTAATGGCACAAGTGGCAGCTTCCACTAGTGAAAAATGAAAGTATTTTTGCCACAACTGGCAGCTTCCTTTTGGAAAAATAAAAGTATTTTTGACAGGGTAATGGCACAAGTGACAGCTTCCCCTTGTGAAAAATCAAAAGTATTTTTGCCACAAATGGCAGCTTCCACTTGGAAAAAATGAAAGTATTTTTGACAGAGCAATGCTACAAGTGTCAGCTTCCACTTGTGAGAAATGCTTCCACTTGTGAAAAATGAAAGTATTTTTGCCACAAATGGCAGCTTCCACTTGTGAAAAATGAAAGTATTTTTGATAGAGTAATGACACAAGTGGCAGCTTCCACTCATGAAAAATAAAATTATTTTTGCCAGAGTAATGGCACAAGTGGCAACTTCCCCTTGTGAAAAATCAAAAGTATTTTTGCCACAAATGGCAGCTTCCACTTGTGAAAAATTGAAGTATTTTTGCCACAAGTGGCAGCTTCCACTTGGGAAAAATGAAAGTATTTTTGACAGAGTAATGCTACAAAGTGGCAGCTTCCACTTGTGAAAAACCAAAAGTATTTTTGCCACAAGTGGCAGCTTCCACTTGTGAAAAATGAAAGTATTTTTGCCACAAGTAGCAGTTTCCACTTGTGAAAAATGGAAGTGTTTGTGCCAGAGTAATGGCACAAGTGGCAGTTTCCACTTGTGAAAAATGAAAGTATTTTTGATAGAGTAATGGCACAAGTGGCAGCTTTCACTTGGGAAAAATCAAAGTATTTTTGTGAAGGTAATGGCACAAGTAGCAGTTTCCACTTGTGAAAAATTAAATTATTTTTGACAGAGTAATGGTACAAGTGGCAGCTTCCCCCTGTGAAAAATGAAAGTATTTGTGACAGAGTAATGGTACAAGTAGCAGCTTCCACCTGTGAAAAATCAAATGCATTTTTGCCAGGGTGATGCCAGAGATCCCTGCACTCTGCTGGCCCCAGAGGCAGCACCCACCTTGGCGCAGCAGCAGATCATCCCTCAAGAGGCAGATGTAATAAACACAGCCAGGCTGGGCATAGTGGGGCCGAGGGATCATGGGAACCTCCTGCAGGGAAAAGAGAAAGGGAGTTGTGAGATTTATAACACAGGAAATAGTTGGTTACAGGGGTTTTTTTTATTATAAGGTGTTATATAACTTTCTGACCCAATAGGCTGATGTTAACAGAATTTATTTTGCTTTTTTGATTTATCACTTTTATTTCTTTTCATTGTAATGTGGATATTTTTGTCTAAAAAGGTCCTATTACATGTATGTAATATGTAAGATATTACATAAGTTTTTATTATAACATCTAAATTTTAAGCTTATTTTATACAATTACATTATTACTACACTACAAAATGTTTTATCATCTTATTTAATATACATTATAAATATATTTAATACAGTATATTATATATATCATATATATTATATATATTATAGGTATTATATATATGTTTTTATATATATGTGTATATGGATGTATTACAGATATATATTTTCTTACCTAAAGAATATTCTTACTTATAACTATAAAAGCATAAATTTATGATTTTTCCGTTCAATGTTTGTGTATTTTGCTTTTATTTAGGCTTCTTCAAAGGCTACAAATCAAACCCCCTTGAGTCTGTGAATATTTCTATCTTTCCAATTCCCACACCACCCTATGGAAATATACAGAGAAAAACTGAGAAAAAACCAGAGAAAAACTGACCCCTCATGGAACTGAACCTAAGTCAAGGAAGCTTCACCAATCCCAAAAGATACAAATTCAAAACACAAATACAAACTAAACCCCTAAGGAGCTGCTGGAGATTTATAAGAGTGATGGGAAGGAGAGTTTTGTTTTACCCTGTTCACAGCTCGAGGTTCACACTGCTCACACAGGTAGTGTTCAACATCTGAGTTCACACCCATGCAGTCACAGTGCTGCCACACCTGGAAAAACAGGTACAGCTCAGTCACAAAGTCCTAGCACAGATTATAGCTGCAAACTGCATTTTCTCAACAAATATTAAGGAAAGCAAAAAAAATAAGCTTCACACAGGAAATTCAAGATTTTCTATCAACTATTTCACACCATGTCAGCAGACAGACAAGACCTCCATGCAACAGAAGTGTCTTTGCCTTCCAGATTGATTTATTCATGCAATAAAAGCCCCATAGCAGCCCAGCACTGCTCGTGTCTCTGAACACCCAAAACCCAGCAACACCCAACACCCACCATGCACTTTTCACACTGGATCATGAGCCCCTCATCCTTGTAGAGGCCACAGATGCAGCGGATGACGTCCTCGTCCTTCTCGTGCCCGTTGTCCTTGTCACACACCGAGGTCTCGCTGCTGTCGGCCTCGCTCGCCGTCTCCCCCACGATCTCGTCGATCTGGGCCGAGGCCTCGTGCCGCGCGTTGTAGTAGGCCTTGCGCAGGCGGCACACGTCCCGCCCCGTCGGGGACTTCCTGCCATAGTATTTCTGAAAAAAATGACAAAAAAACCCAAAAAGTGCTTTATTTCCAAGTTCTGTCCTGTTTAGCTCCGGTCTGTGTACACCTGAGTGGCCTGGTGGCCTCTCCATCTCCCTCATGACTCTGGCCAGCACTGTAGTAGGCCATGCGCAGGCGGCACATGTCCTGCCCCGTCGGGGACTTCCTGCCGTAGTATTTCTGAAAAAAATCCAAAAAAATCCCAAAAGAAGCTTTATTTCCAAGTGTCCTGTCCTGTTTAGCTCCTGTCTGTACACCTGGGAGGCCTGGTGGCCTCTCCATCTCCCTCATGATTCTGGCCAGCGTTGCAATAGGCCTTGCATGGCCTGCCCCATCGGGGACTTCCTGCCATAGTATTTCTGCAAAAATCTCAAAAAAACCCAAAAAGTGCTTTATTTCCTATTTAGCTCCTGGGAGGGTTTTTTCCACAGTTGCAGCCCCAAACCTGGGGTGGCCTCTCCATCTCCCTCCTGACCCTGGCCAGCACTGTAGTAGGCCTTGCGCAGCCAGCACACGTCCCGCCCCGTCGGGGACTTCCTGCCATAGTATTTCTGAAAAAACCAACAAAAAACCCAAAAGAAGCTTTATTTCCTGTTTATCTCCTGTCCATGCATGCCTGGGAGGGGTTTTCCCTACAACTGCAGCTCCAAAGCTGGGGTGAGCTCTCCATCTCCCTCATGAAGCTACTCTCAGAGTACCAGTAGGCCTTGCGTAGCTGGCACACGTCCCGCCCCATCGGGGACTTCCTGCCGTAGTATTTCTGAAAAAATCACAAAAAAACCCAAAAAGTGCTTTATTTCCAAGTTCTGTCCTGTTTAGCTCCTGTCTGTGCACACTTGGGAAGCCTGGTGGCCTCTCCATCTCCCTCATGACTCTGGCCAGCACTGTAGTAGGCCTTGTGAAGCCAGCACACGTCCTGCCCCATCGGGGACTTCCTGCCATAGTATTTCTGCAAAAATCACAAAAAAACCCAAAAGAAGCTTTATTTTCACGTCCTATCCTGTTCAGCTGCTCTCCATGCACACCTGGGAGGCTGGTGCCTCTCCATCTCCCTCATGACTCTGGCCAGCGTTGCAGTAGGCCTAGTGCAGCCCACCCTGTTGGGGACTTCCTGCCATAGTGTTTCTGCAAAAATTACCAAAAAAACCCAAAAAAGTGCTTTATTTTCTATTTAGCTCCTGGCAGGGGTTCTCCCTACAGATGCAGCCCCAAACCTGGGGCAGCCTCTCCATCTCCCTCATGATTCTAGCCAGTGTTGTAGTAGGCCTTGCACAGCCGACACACATCCCGCCCCGTCAGGGACTTCCTGCTTTAGTATTTCTACAAAAATCAACAAAAAACCCCCCAGAAAGCGCTTTATTTCCTGTTTAGCTCCTGTCTGTGCACACCTGGGAAGCCTGGTGGCCTCTCCATCTCCCTCCTGACTCTGGCGAGTGTTGTAGTAGGCCTTGCACAGCCTGCCCCACTGGGGACTTCCTGTCGTAGTATTTCTATAAAAACCAACAAAAAACCCCCATAAAAATGCTTTATTTCCTCTTTAGCACCTGGGAGGTGTTCTCCCTACAGCTGCAGCTCCAAACCTGGGGTGAAGTCTCCATCTCCCTCTTGACTGGCCAGCAGGTGCATGGATGTGACACAAGCAAGGGAGGAACTGAGAGCAGCCCTGGGAGGAGGATTTGGGGTGATGGGTGACCAAAAACTCAACGTGCCCTGGCCCTGTGTGTTCCCAGCCCAGAAACCACCACTGTCCTGGGCTGCATCCAAGGAACGTGGGGAGCAGATCAAGGAAATGGATTTTTCCTCTCTGCTCTGCTCTCCTAAGACTCCACCTGAGGTGCTGTGTGCAGTTCCAGGACCCACAATGTAAGAAGGACATGGAAATGCTTGAGGTGGCCACAAAGTTGCTGAGGGGACTGAAGTCAGGCTAGAACAGCTGGCAATGTTCAGTCTGGAGAAGAGAAGGTTGTGTGGAGACCTCAGAGCCCATTGCAGGGTCTGAAGGGGCTCCAGGGAAGCTGGAGAGGGACTGTTCATCAGGAACTGGAGTGATAGGACAAGGGAGAATGGGTTCAAACTGGAAAAAGGAAAATTTAGGTTGGATATATGGGATATATTCCCTGTGAGGGTGGGCAGGCCCTGGCACAGGTGCCCAGAGAAGCTGGGTGGCTGCCCTGGATCCCTGGAAGGGTTCCAGGCCAGGTTGGACAGAGCTTGGAGCAGCCTGGGACAGGGGAAGGTGTCCCTGCACATTGCAGGGGGTGGAATGGGCTGAGTTTTAAGGTCTCTTCCAGCCCAAATCATTCCATCATTCTGTGATTCCATGACACCTCGCACTGAAAAACAGGGTATCCCTTCCAAAAGAAAGAGAAATTTCTTTAAATCAGCTATTCATGAGTGTCCTTGACCTTCTCTGTGACCCAAGGCAGTCAAAGGTTCATGATTTGCTATTGAGCCCTCATCAGGAATGGATCAGCACAAGTTCTCTTCCTCCAGAATAAATTTCTTCTTTTATTCCTGTAAGAGCATTAAATGAGGGCACACCCCTGCTGCCAGTGCAGCAGCTTTCAGGCCAGACAGAGCCTCACCTCTGCATTCCTGAAGACCTTCAGCATGTCCCCATCAAAAGCTTCCACAGTTTTGTAGTAACCAGTCAGGATCTGCTTCTCAATCGTGGCAAGGTCCAAGGGGTCAGAGATCTTTTCGTAATAGTCTGCATTTCTACAACAGGAATGTTGGCACAATGTCAGGCTGAGCAGCAATTCCCACTGTGCAAATCCATCAGAGAAAGCAGCTCTGGGAAGGCAGCACTTACTTTTTCTTTGGGGGCAGGTTCAGGAGAGGAGCTGCCAGCGCCTGCCTGGAGGAGTCTGCAACAGGAACAGAGCTTGGTGACATCACTGGAGTGAAACTTCTAAAGAAAAAGCAACTAACAACATTCAATCTGGGTTAAAAAAAAGGCTTTTCTGTTAACTGAGCCACGGGGAATTGAAATGCTTCTGCAGTTCTACATGTTGGTGCCTGTACCTGCAGTACAGCTAGCACAAGGATGACAGTTTCTGATTTCTTCTGGAATTTTGAAAAATCAATTTCAAAGGACAGCAACATCTGCAGATTCTGGTGGTAAAGCAGGCGGTTGAGGCTAAAGCAAAGTGATTATTGGTAAAGGAAGAAATTTTAAAGAATAGGAGTTATTTAACACCCCATATTTTTCTAGCATTTCCTATTCACCCAGCCCATTCCCAGAGCTTGAAAACATACCCACGGAGATATTTTTAAAGAGAATCACCTTCACCTTTGTAGGCTATGATGCTGTCACATATCTCCTTGAAGATCTGGGCCAGGCGGGCGGCTCGAGCCACCTCGAGGTTCTCCTCAGCCGCCGCCAAGCGCCGCGTCCGCACCGAGCGCGACGTCTGCAGCGCCGAGAACTGGGTCATGAACACGTCTGGGAGAGGAGCACAGGGTCACTCCACATCACAGAGACACCTCAGAGTACCGGCTTTGTGTAAATATTAAAATGGATTTTATATGTGTGGTGTTAAAGTAACCTTGTTGTAAAGATACGGTTTTTAATTCTGTCGTTAATTAAACTTAGACATAGGAGTGAAATAGCTGATATAAGTGAAATAGCTGATATGTGTTATAGAGGCACATTATAATATTGGGAGATGCTCCACCCAGGGGGAGGAGCCAAGCATTCCTACCTGGATCCAATCTGAGGTTTGGGACACCCCAGCAGCCTTTGCCCACTGCATTCCCAGAGGCATCCCAGGCCCATCTCCAGCAGCCCTGGAGCTGCAGAGGAAAACTCCCCCCGTGTGCAGGATCCCTGCTGCAGCAGAGCCACAGCTGGCCAGTGCATGTTCTGACTCAGCTTTGGTTTTTTTCCTTTTTCTTTTTTTTTTTTTTTTTTTTGTACTATTACAGTTTTTATTTTTCCTAGTAAAGAACTGTAATTCCTGCTCCCATATCTTTGCCTGAGAGACCCTTAATTCCAAAACTGTAGCAATTCAGAGGGAGCGGATTTACATTTTCCATTTCATGGGAGGCTCCTGCCTTCCTTAGCAAACCAAGACAAATATACACCAAGGTTGCAAGTTACTCATTCCAAGAATGGATTTACAAAGGTTTTAACTCTTTGTGTGCCGGGGTGGCTGAGTGGCCTCACCAGATTTGATGTTGCCGTCGTCGCGGCACATCCCGTTCCAGCGCGTGTACAGCGACGAGCTGTGCATGCTGTCACTGTGCTTCACCTCCTCCTGCTTCTGCCTGATCTTCTCCCAGTTCCGGACCAAGAACACATGGTGCTTCAGCACAAAATTCCTGCAGGGATTAGGGAGCTATTAAAGAAGCTCTTTTTACTGGAAAATTCATTTTTTAATCTAGGGAAAAGCTGGATATTCAGAGGTGTAACCTGTGTCCGCTCAGTGGAGAGGAATTCCAGCCTGGCTGCTAAAGGAGAACTAAAAGATGCTTTTTACTGGAAAATTTATTTTTTAATGTAGGGAAAAGCTGGATATTCAGAGGTGCAACCTGTGTCTTCTCTCCTCAGTGGAGACGAATTCTAGTCTGGCTGCTAAAGGAGAACTAAAAGATGCTTTTTACTGGAAAATTCATTTTTTAATGTAGGGAAAAGCTGGATATTCAGAGGTGTAACCTGTGTCTGCTCAGTGGAGAGGAATTCCAGCCTGGCTGCTAAAGGAGAACTAAAAGCTGCATCCTCAGCAATTTCAGGAACACATCAGTATTTGCACAGCACTCCATTTCTGAGGCAAATCCCCCTGAAATCAGCCCTTACCTCTCCCTGTTAGACATGGGCTTCATCTGCAGCTGAGGTGTCAGCCTGGTTGGGGCGTTCACACTTTCACTGGGTTCCTCAGGGATGTGGCCCCTCTGGAAAACAGATTGTTCTGATAGACAGGAAAAACTGTGCCAAGAACTCAGCACAGCAGCCAAAGCAGAGACAGAACCTGCAGCATTACTCTGTTGTATTTCTGTTCAAAGTTTGGGTTTCTGTTTCAAGTTTAAAATTTACAAAACCACCAATTTTTGGTCTGGTGGCACAAACTGATTTCCCATCAACCTCACCCACCCAAACTCTGTCTTTGCTACTTACTCTCTTCTTTAGTTTGTGCTTTGACTTCCTCTTCTCTTTCGACCTCCCAGGTCTTCTGTGGGTGCTCACAGGCTGGTTGCTTTTGCTTGAGAGTCCATTCATGCGTTGGCTTTTACCCCCAATTATTCCTCTGCATTTGTCAAAGCCACATTTGCAGAGTTGCTTTGAGGAAAAAGAAAAAAATCCAATAAACCCCAAAGGTCTAGATTCTCTCTCACTACTAAAATGAACATTTTCTGCCTAACACAACACAATAGGTTTTATTGTTTTTACACTTCACAGAACTGTTAGGCCTCAGTGAGATTTTTCAAGGTCTCACAGTGGGGTTTTTACCTGTTTTTCAACATTAAATGAGTGGAAGTTGTAGTCATAGGTGAGCTCAGTCCCAGCAGGCATGTCCTTCAGCGCATACAGCCCGATCCGATACACGCCATTCACAGACCTGAGGGGAAAATGCAATCAAACACCCCAAAAATTCAATATGAAATCATCTTTGTGCACAGAGTGGCAGTGCTAGAGACAGGCAGCAACACCTCTGCTGTGCCCTGGCTCATGCTTGTGCAGTTCTTTTCTTTATCTCTTACAATAAACTTTGAAAGCTAAAAAGAGAACACCACATTTAACAAGAGTAGTAATGCAAGGGTCTCTTCACCCTCACAAATATTTCCTTCCCAATATTCTATCTAAGCTGGCAGTGGGAAGACATTGCCCCTTGTCCTGTCACTCCAGGCCCTTGTAAATGATCTCTCTCCATCTTTCCTGCAGCTCCTTCAGGTACTAGAAGGACGCAATTAGGTCACTTGGAGCTCTGCTTCTCCAGGCTGAACAATCCCAATTCTCTCAGCCTTTCCTCACAGCAGAGCTGCTCCTTCTCTCTAATTAATTTGGTGCCTCCTCCAGAGCCACTCCAGCAGCTCTGCAGGAGGGGTCTCACCTGAGCAGGGCAGAATCTTCTCTGTCTTTTCAACCATTTTATTTTGAGTTGGATTTTCAAATGTAAAACTTTGCTATTGCTTAAATCTAGAATTATCTGAGAACCACGAGCTACTTTGATGTTCAGTGACTCCTGTTCTTCTGCCCTTCCCCTGCAAATCACTCACTACAAATCCCTCAGCAGTATTTCCTCCTAAGTGCTGGTATGACACAGGCTGTGCTGGAATCCCACAATTTCCTCTTTTCCTGCTTTAAAAAAAATATCTGAATTGTCAAAAACAAAAGGTTTATATACAGATAGGTGATTTTAGAGCATTACCCAGGCTTCAACCTTTGCAGCAGATTAAGAGTGTGAAAACCAGCAATACTGGGAGGAAAACAGCCCAGCATAACCAGTAATGCTGGGAGGGAAACGTCCCAGTGTGACAGCCAGCAGTGCTGGATCTGCCAGCAAACTTGGATCCTGTCTCCAAAGCACCCAGCACTCACCAACACTACTCAACTTCTGAGCAACATGAGCACCTGTAAGGATTATTTCCAGCTTTGACTCCCTATTGATGCAGGGCGACTTCAGTGTAGGGAATAATGAGCTCTGATTCCATTGATTCCATTGATAGGAGGCTGAACAAATGCTTTATTAAGCTATACTATCTTACACTAATACTATATTGTATTAAAGAGAAAGATACTATACTAAAGAGATATTATACTAAAGAGATATTACACTAAAGAGATATTATACTAAAGATATACTATACTAAAGAGATACTATACTGAAGAGATATTATACTAAAGAGATACTATACTGAAGAGATACTATACTAAAAAGATACTAAAGAAAAACCCATCTGAGACAGTCATGACACAGCTTTGACCCAATTGGCCAATCAATCCAAACAACCATCACTGGTGTCTAATTAAATCACTTTCAGTAAACAATCTCCATAACATATTCCATATTTGCCAAACAACAAGAGCAGCAAGTAGAGATAAGAATTGTTTTCTTTTCTTCTCTAAATTTCTCACTGCCTTCCCCAGGAAAAATCCCAGGAGAGAGAATTATGTGTCTCTCTGTTCAGAGAATGTGAATACCACAACATCCCTCCCTATTTTCAGATCTGACTGCCTCAGCTGAAGTGGTTCTCCCTCTCTCAGGGTACACAGGCCTTGCAGGGAGCACAACAATCCCTTTGCTCACCATTTCTGCATCTCACAGTTGGGGTTGCAGCTGTGGTTGATGAAGCGCGCCTCGTTGCCCATGCGGTAGCTGTCGATGACCATGCCGCTGTCCAGGTTCAGGCAGTAATGGTCACTGTGGTTGTGGTACTGCTCAATCATCCTGTTCCTGTGGGGACACACAGGGGGAACCTTGTCACTCTGCTTGTCCCTCACAGGGAGTGGCACAGTGAGAGCACAGTGAGAGCACATTTCACAGGGGGTTTTTGTCCTAGGTAGGAAATGGGTGTGTGTTTTTCCGTTCCTATCTGTGGAGCAGTTATTTTCTGTTCACTGGGCAGTTCTCTTTATCTCTTCCACAATCAATCCTCCCTCCAGGAGATATCTACCTGTTAATGTGCCATTAATTATTAACTATCTTCTGTTCATGGGCCACTGAGTGTCCCTGCAGGGCTGATCCAATTCCAGCATCCCATGGGGAGATGCTCCACCCAGGGGAGGAGCCAAGCATTCCTACCTGGATCCAATCTGAGGTTTGGGACACCCCAGCAGCGTTTGGGCACTGCATTGCCAGAGGAGCAGCTTTCTGCTGCCCTGCATTGCCAGAATTTATAATTACTACTAAATACCATAAAATATGTACCAATGTTACAAGTTACTCATTGCAAGGATCTCTACATTGGATTTACACAGAGTTTAACTCTCCACGTCCCTAAAGGTCATTTGTGAGCCTTCCATGCTAAATGGATTTTGCATTTATAGGGCAGATGAGACAGATGATTCATTTCAAACATTAACCACCAATACTGGACTGGGAAAAACTTGATTAGCCAAAACCCTCAGCATTCTAAACCTTCCTTTTCCCCCTCATCTTTCTTTTTGTTCCAGCCTCAGGATATCCCAACCACTCTAATCAACACATGGATGACCTAGAGTAGAATTTATAATTCCTACTAAATACCATAAAATATGTACCAGTGTTACAAGTTACTCATTCCAATGATCTTTACAATGGATTTACACAGTGTTTAACACTCCATGTCCCTAAAGGTGATTTGTGAGCCTTCCATGCTAAACGCATTTTGCATTTATAGGGCAGAAGAGGCATTTTAAACATTATTCACCCCTCAATACTGGACTGGGACAAACTCAGTTAACCAAAACCCCCAGAATTCTAAACTTTCCCCCTCATCCTCACCTTTGGTCCAGCACGAGCGATCAATTAGAATTTCCCAATCTAATCAACACATGCATGACCAAGAGCAGAATTTATAATTACTATTAAATGCCATAGAATATGTATTAGTGTTACAAGTTACTCCTTGCAAGGATGTCTACACTGGATTTACACAGAGCTTAACACTCCATGTCCTTAAAGGTGATTTGTGAGCCTTCCATGCTAAACGCATTTTGCATTTATAGGGCAGATGATCCATTTCAAACACTAATCAATCACCCCTCAATACTGGACTGGGAAAAAATTGGTTAACCAAAACCCCCAGCATTCTAAACCTTCCTTTCTCCCTCATCCTCCCCTTTTTTCCAGCCCGAGTGACCAATTAGAATTTAGAATTAGAATTGATTAGAATTAGAAATGTAATCAACACATGCATGACTTAGAGTAGAATTTATAATTGCTACTAAATGCCATAAAATTTGTACCAATGTTAAAAGTTACTCATTGCAAGGATCTCTACACTGGATTTACACAGAGTTTAACTCTCAATGTCCCTAAAAGCCATGCATGCTTTTAGCAACCTTCCATGCTGAAGCAGCAAATAAATATCCCTACCTGAACTCCTGCTCGCTGACAACCTCTCCCAGGTACTCGATGATGAACTGTCCTGCCTTGAGGGGCTCCTTGGTGCGGATGCCCCAGCCCTTCTCCTCAGCCCGGAACCTCTCCAGGCACTGCACCCACTCGTGCCGCTGGATGCGCTGGTTGCAGCACTGCTCCCCGCAGGGACACGTGTTGGGGGAGCACTCTGCAAAGATCATCCTGCAACACACAGCACACGGTCAAGGGGGGGAACAGGACTTTGGGATCTGTCATGGAAATAAAGTAAAATCATAAATGGAAAGATAAGAATAAGAGAATAAAGATAATAGTTAAAATATCTTATTATGTATTATTATATTAATATACTGTAAATATATATGAAATGTATATTACATTATATTAAATTTATATTATATTAAATGTATATTAAATGTATATTACATGTATATTACATGTATATTATATTAAATGTATATTATATTAAATTTCTATTCTATTCTATTGCATTATATTCTATTGCATTATATTGCATTATATTACATTATATTACATTACATTATTTTATATTACATTATATCATATTATATGATATTAAATGTATATATTATATTAAATGTGTATATTATATTAAATGTATATTATATTAAATGTATATTATATTCTATTAAATGTATATTATATTAAATTTATATTTTATTAAATTTCTATTCTATTCTATTATATTCTATTGCATTATATTATATTGCATATAACAACAATTATCATAATGAAAATAAACATAATAAAATTACTATAATGAACTAATTATATTTATATTATAAATATAAGAATGTGGTATATATTATTAGATACAAAAGAAAATAATATATAAAATCATAAATCAATATATGAAATCAAGATATAAATACAGAAATCACATAAATAATAAATGAAATACTTTTATATATAAAATATATAAATATATAATATATATAATTGTAAATACATATTTATATAAACTATATAATATAAAATAATTTATACCAAAATAGATATTTATATATAAATATAAAATAATTTATAAATATATAAAACATAATTCTATATAATTCTAAATACATATTTTATATAAATATTAAAAAATTAGAAATAAAGAATATATAACTATATAGCTACAATTATATATAACAATAGTATACATTTTATATAAATATAACTACAAATATATACAAAATTTTTATATAATAATCTATATTGATGTAGAAGTCAATAATAAATCAATATGAAATCAATCTAAAAAATCAGTATTATATATATTATGTATATATGAATCAATAATAAATAAATAAATAAATAAATAAATGTTATTCAAGAACTAAAATATTTCTTGTTTTCAAGGTGCAATTCACAAGTGACTCCCTGCCCAGCTCTCACTGTTATTCAAAGGGCAAAACTGAGATTTTAATGGGATCTTCCAGAGCTGGGGCCTCACCTGGTGCAGGTGCAGCTCCTGCAGGTTGTGCCCCTGGCAAGGGACCAGACCTGGCACTGCCCCTTGGCCTTACCCAGGGCAGGTGAGCACTCTGAGCCCCCCAGAGCATTGGGCACAGCCCAGGGTGGGGACACAGCCCAGGGGGCTCCAACTGAGAATTTCCCTCTAAATTATATTTAGAAATAATCCATTTCTAACCTGTTCAGACAATCCTCCACACAGCCCTTCCCACTGTCATCCTCTGGTTTCTTACAATTGCAGGTGGTGGCCTCGTAGCCAGAGAGAGGTTTGACATCCACATAGACATCTGGAGGGGAAAAAAATAAATAAAAAAAAGAAAAAAACAAACCTAAATAGGGAAAAGAATTCTTTTCAGGTGAAAAAATAGGACTGTTTATCTACAGTATTTTCATTCCAATCAGTAAAGTTTAAAAAAAAAGCAGGTGGAAGAGTCTTTGGTAGTACAAAGAGCAGGACAGAAAGGAAGGTATCACATGAAAATTCCACAGTTATCACATTTTAGTAATAAGATTTTACTTACTGGAACGGATTTTTTTATAAAGTGGGACATCTGGCTTTTTATACAACTGAAAGGAAGAGAAAGACAATTTTAATACATTGCATAAGTGCATCTGTTATTCAAAAGGATCAGGGAAATTATGCTCTGTACATAGGCAACTGTTCTGTAATCATTACTAAAAATCTGTGTTCTCTTCCCTAGGCTCAGACTGCATTAACAAATAGGTCACAAAAAGGACCTGAATAAGTGGAATTTGGGAATTTGGGCTTGCTGAGACAGTGGAGCAGTTTGTTCACCACATTATTTATTCTGTCTGCCCAGAGCAATGAGGCAAACAGCTGTCCTGAGGACAGGCTCCTCTGAACAGGGCTTAGAACAAGAGCCCTGTTTATTTATTTATATTTATTTATAAATAAATAATTTATTATATTATTTATACCTCTACTTTGGAGAAACCATCTTTGGTGCAATCACCATGTGCCAATGCTTAAAAAAGTGAAAACAAAAAATCAAGGTGCTGATTTATCAAAGTGACTCGATGATCTTAAGGGTTTTTTTGCAATCTAAAGGATTCTGGGATTCTCTAAAAACTGTGAGTACAGGGGGAGCCATGAGAAATGCAGATTCATCTTCTCTGCAGATGGAGATGATGGGAAGGGAAAGGAAAATTTACATCACAACTCATAATTTCAGATATATTCCAGCCTGTCAAACAAGCTTTGAGGAATAATTTCCAACTATTCTCTGTTTCACACACATTTCCTGCACTAAGAGCCTTCCCTCAGTGACCCTTGTGGCCCACAGGGACAACCCAGACATCTCCACACCCCTGCACAGAGAAATTCCTCTGCAAGGGCCTCCAATATTCCAGGGAGAGCTGGAAAATGTCAGGGAAACAAATTCCATGTATTTATTACTTACAAAATACTGAACAGATGAGACAGGCAATTGTAAATACATGGCAAGAAAGTGTCCTAGGCTGAAATGCCCCTGAGTTGAGGATCAGATTCCAGGGGTGTTGGATTTATCTGAGAGCACTTTCCCACCACAGAGCTGAGGGAAGATTCTCCCTTAAATCCTGTGGTAAATCACTTGGTGGAAACGTCCCAGGCAATAAAAAAAAAAAAAAAAATCCTATTTTTAATCCTGCACATATTTAAAGCTCTTTAAAAAAGAACGAGACTGTTAAACAGCTTCTCTCCTTCCCTCAGTATGAAAATTTCAGCTTGCAAGTGAAAAATAAATTCCACTCTGCTGGGATTGATCCAAGAAAAATAAGGCCTCAAATTTCTCAGTGCTGCTGGCAGTACATCCCAATTCTCCCGAGGCGTGTCTGAAACCAGCTCCCCACACACAGCAGCACTGCCAAAATAAAAGTCTGCAGCCAAATTAATAACTTTTGTCAGAGCACCAACTCCCAGGGTTGCTATTTTGCAGGAGCTGGAATAATGGGGATTTTCACCGTGAAACACAAATGCAAATCCCTTCTCCCCTCACGCAGCTGGGATGTGTGAACAGAATCTCCCTGAGTGCTGCTGTTTCCTTCTGATCCCACTCCTGGCAAGCCCAGCGAGCTCTTATCTGAGCTCTTATCTCCTACCTGGTTGTGTTTCCACTGCCAGAGGATGTCGTAAGGCAGCTGGAAGTCGATTCTCTTTTGTCTGAGGTACTTCCCTGAAAGCACAGAAAGGTTTGTGAGGGGCACAGCACACGTCCTGAGGGCAGGGAGCTGCTGCCACGCACCTGGGCAGGGCTGCAGGCACAAAGGAGAGGGGCAGAGGGCTCAGAGAATGTTCTGGATGTCAGGGCAGGCACAGGGAACCCCCTCAGGACACAGAATGGGGAACTGGTCAGGAGGGGCCTCCACGGGCAGGGAGGGATGGAAGGAGCTGGGTCAGATCCTGCCACGGGCAATCCTGGACAGCACTGACCACAACACCTCACAGAACTGACCACAGCCCTGGACAGCACTGACCACAACACCTCACAGCACTGACCACAACACCTCACAGCACTGACCACAGCTCTGGACAGCACTGACCACAACACCTCACAGAACTGACCACAACACCTCACAGCACTGACCACAACACCTCACAGAACTGACCACAACACCTCACAGAACTGACCACAGCTCTGGACAGCAGTGACCACAACACCTCACAGAACTGACCACAGCCCTGGACAGCACTGACCACACCTCACAGCACTGACCACAACACCTCACAGAACTGACCACAGCCCTGGAAAGCACTGACCACAACACCTCACAGAACTGACCACAGCCCTGGACAGCACTGACCACACCTCACAGCACTGACCACAACACCTCACAGAACTGACCACACCTGAAACAACTGACCACAGCACCTGAAACAAGTGACCACAGCACTGACCACAGCACCTGACAGAACTGACCACAACCTTGTGAGAGTACCACAGCCAAGCCCAAACAGAACTGACTACAACCCTGGACAGCACTGACCCCAGCACCTGACAGGACTGACCACACCTGAAACAACTGACCACAGCACCTGAAACAAGTGGCCACAGCACTGACCACAGCACTGACCACACCTGAAACAAGTGGCCACAGCACCTGACAGAACTGCCCACAACCTTGTGAGAGTATCACAGCCAACCCTGGACAGCACTGACCACAGCCCCAGACAGAACTGACCACAGCACTGACCACACCTGAAACAATTGACCACAGCACTGACCACAGTATCTGACAGGACTGACCACAACCCTGGGCAGAACTGACCACTCCTGAAGCAACTGACTACAGCACTGACCACAACCCTGTGAGGGTAAGACAGCCAACCCCAGACAGAACTGACCACAACCCTGGACAGCACTGACCACACCTGAAACAAGTGACCACAGCACTGACCACAGCATCTGACAGGACTGACCACAGTCCTGTGAAAGTACCACAGCCAACCCTGGACAGAAATGACCACAACACCAGACAGGATTGACCACAGCACCTGAAACAACTGACCCCAACACTTATCAGGACTGATCAGAACTGACCACAGAACCTGACAGGACTGACCATGACCCATGGCACAGCTGACCCCAACACTTATCAGGACTGACCACAACACCTGACAGAACTGACCAGAGCACCTGACAGGACTGACCACCAAGCTGACATTTCTCCTGAGTTCTCCTGTGCACAGCCCAACACTTTAACACCCAGGACAAGCCCCGCACTGCCCATGCAGGCTGGTAAATCACAATATTGTACTCAAAGAAATCAAATCAGCTTTGAAAAGAGTCTCCCAGCCTGTTCCCGTGACCTTTACCAGAAGAGATTTAAGAATGAATTCAGACTTGGCAAATGCATTCCCAGATTTTTTGGCAAGGCTTCAAGGGGATCTGTATTTTCAGCAATAACTGGAACTCGTTTTAGACAGGAGTTCCTGCTTTCACTGCAGATTTTGGCTCCATCCTTTCATTCCCTGTCACCCCTAAAGGACACAGACCCATTACATCATTCACACCAGTCCCCAGGGCTGACACTGCTTAGCTCCAGCCAAGATTCAACATTCTCTGATCATTTTGCTGCAATCCTGTGTCACAAAACCACAGGGAGCAGAGTGCTTAGGATGAGGTGTCAGGCCCAAGCTGATTGTTTTTCCCCCCAGCTTTTTAAACTGTTCACAAATGCCTTCATATTCCTCCAGCAATGCTCTGTGGGTTCATATGAATTCACATGCACACCCTCACCACTGGAAAATACAAATGGTAATGTTTTCCTTACAATTTACCCCTAAATTACTTTCCATTTTCAATGCCTTATTCATCCCTAGCAGGTTCCAGGAAAGAGCTAAATCTGCTGGGAATTTGCTTTCACTTCCATGACCTCAGCAGCCCAAACAAAAGGCTCTTTCAGGTGCCCTGGCACCGTGCCCTCAGCACAGGGCAGGTCCCCCCAGCCCTCCCTGAGTGTCCCCAGGGCAGGACCCCAGCCCTGCTCACTGCTCTGGGGTTCAGCCATCCCCAGGAACCCCTGGAGCTGCAACAATGTGGGTTGGGAACCTTCTGAACCTGGTTTTACGTGAACCCACTCAAAAAGGAGCTGAGCAAGGGCACATCTTGAAGGATTCCAATTGTCACCTTCAGCTCTGAAACCTGTTCTGTGGCTCCTGGTTCACACACATCTGCCCAGCTGCTCTACCTTGCTGTGCAGGTACAGCAGACAAAGCAGTGACAGCTCGTGTTTGATGGGACAAAATTCCTGAATTCCACAAACCTGCTGGGCCTGACAGGACTTGCAGCAACACAATCACAGCACTTGAAAAGCTGAAACAATTACCCGAGAATCAGGGAATTACTCAATCCTACCAGGTTTAACCTGAGCTGCGAACAGTGGAGCTCTGCCTCTCCCCCCTGCCCCAGGAGAGGCATCCTGAGCTCCATCCCCTCTGAGGGCCTGGGACAGACCTGGGTTATGGGACAGGCACAGGGCTTGGAGCAACCTGGGCTCTGGAATTCCACGGAACAGGGTGGAATAAGATGATCTGTAAGGTCCCTTCCCACTCAAACCATTCCATGATCCTGTAAAATCCTAAATCTCAATTTTTTCCCTACCCAAGACCTAAACATGGGGATGAAATGAAACCAAAGATAACAGCAAAGCTTTTAATTCTTCCACCCTTTTATCCCTGTGTAAAGACAGACACCATGAAGTGCATGGGGACATGGGGGAATTTATCATTCCAGCTTTTGGGATTTAAATGGTCATAACTGACTTTGAGGTGGAGAATATTGCTCTGCATTTCATCCAAGGACTATTACACTTAAAACAAGTTTTCAACTAAAATGGTATTTTCTGACAAAGCTATCAAAGCAAGTTTTCAACCAGAATGGTATTTTCTGACACCCCAAAAAAATCCAGAGCAATGTTTTAAGCTAAAAAAAAGCCTCTCAAGATAAACTCGAACACAGGGGTGATGAGCTGGCAAAATTCATGTGCCAAAAGCCTTGAGTGACCCGGCAAGGGATAAAAACCAGAGAAAAGCAGAAGCTGTGCAGCCCCCCCAGTGCCACATTTATGTCCCAACACTGAAAATACAGCTGAGGTACCCACCAACGTGGATAGGGGCTGGGAAGAGCCCGTGCTCGTGCTCCCCTGGGGTGTATTCCAGCTTCTCCTTCTTCAGCTGGATCAGGCGGCTCTTGGGGCTGTGGAGGACAAGGACAGAACCAAAACGTCACCAGGGGGATCATGTGCCACTTGCAAAAATGCATTTTCTGCTTTGGGTAAGGCACAGATGGCTGGAGCATCAGGCAAGGGAGGAGTAACAGAAATAACCAAAGAAATGCTCTCCTGTCAAACACTGACCCCAGCCCTCCCACAGTTTGGGGTTTTTCTCCTAAGGCAACACCCAATGGGACACCACTGACCTAAAATGTGATCTAAAAGTAATAACTAAAGGTACACAAATAAAAGAGGAGCAGCAGATTTGTATCTGGTGGTTTTGCTGAGGAACTGGACCCGTGACACATGCACAGCCCTGCTCTCCTAAGAGCAAACATTCATCTGCTGCCCTTCAGGAGGCTGTTCATCAGAAAAGGCAGAAAAAAGAACAGAAATCAGACTTAAAAAAGCAATGAGACATCCCTTTGAAGGAATAAAATGGAATTAGAATGGTTGTAGGGGTCAGGCAGGTGCCAGCTCTGCAATCTGGTGTTTATAAACATCTCCTCCTGGCCAGCAACAAACCTCGGAAAATAGAATCTGATGTGGTTATATTTAGAACTGCACTCCTGCAACATTCAAAGGAGACTTCTAAATGTTAAACAGACCAAAGATTAAATGAAATTGAAGCCTACTGAAGTTTTTTAAGGGATTTATTTTAAGAACTGGACAAGTAACATAAAGATGGCTCAATAAAAAAAATGTGATATCATTGTTTAAGCAGTGAAGGCAAAATGTAAGCTGAAAACAAATTTTGTGATACAGATATCAACAACTGGAAGTACTTAGGAAGAAATTCTTCCCTGAGAGGGTGGGGAGGCCCAGAGCAGCTGTGGCAGCTCAGCCCAAACCCAGAGTCAGAGCAGGGAAGAACTCAGCATGTGGAGCAACAGGCAGAGAGAAGACACACCAACCCTCTGTGAGTGATCTGTGACTTCCCCTGAAGAGAGAGGAGGAGCAGCTCCAACCTCTGCTCTGTGTGACAGCGACAGCGCCCCAGGGAATGGCCAGGGAGGTTGAGGATGGATTATCAGGGAAAGGTTCATCCCCCAGAGGGTGCTGGCACTGCCCAGGGAATGGGCACAGCCCCAGGAGGGTTTGGACGCAGCTCAGGCAGCAGGGTGGGGCTGTTGGGGCTGTGCACTCCATGATCTTTGTGGGTCCTTTCCAACTTAGGAACACTCAAAGTTCCAAATATTTACATTGAAGAAAAGGAGAAGACTCTCTCGGCTCCTCCTCTGTGACAACAGATAAAACTGTGAGGTTTGAACTGTGCGCAGCAGTGCCAGAACATCCAAGTGGCAAAGTTTGAGCACATCTCTTTAAAAGAGATAAAACTCAAGTGGCCTCACTTTGCTCACACTGAGATCTTTGTTTCTTCCTGAGTCTTGACCCTTTCACTGGTTCCTTCTCTTACTACAGACAGAGATCACAGCAGGAGCAGCTGATAAACTGCACTGGCAGCTTCCCAGTGGTCTCTGAAACATTTTAAAGTGCTCTGTGACATTGTGAGAAGGTGCCAAATTTTCTCTCTTTTCAATCTGTCAGATGACATTGGAACAGAAGCACAAATTCCTGGCTTCAACTGATTTGTTCACATGGCTTTAGAAAATGTGTGACTACAAAGGGAAGGGAAGGGAAGGGAAGGGAAGGGAAGGGAAGGGAAGGGAAGGGAAGGCACAGAGGGAGGTGTTCACATTCTAGTGGACACCAGGCTGCAAACCAAGCAGTGGGAAAAATAAAGAAATGCTGGATTTTTCTACCCTAAACATCTCAGAGAAAACAGAGATGAACTTCAGTGAGCTGTGAAATGAAGTGGGTGCATAGCTGAAATTCTTTCACACAGAAGATGAGCACTTGTCACCACTCAGCCAATGACAACAGGAACCTGCTGACCCCTTCTCTGCACACTGTGCTCAAATCCTGCTCAGAACTGCACACATCCAGCCCTCCCAGCACCTGCACTGCCAGGACCACTCACACTCCTGAATAAATCTCTTATCTTCATCAAAACTGATAACCAGAAACACTTCCAGACTGCTTGAGGCTGCTTTCTGACTGGGGTTACATTTTACATCCTCACTGGGTCAGGTTCTCACAATTACCATCACATCATTCTCCACAGGCTTCAATTAAATTGATTGTTTTAATTCATCTACTCACGAGTGGCAGCTCTTTATGGCTCTAGGTGAAAAAGACAGTTTTCCCTGGATGATCAGAGAGCAGTTTTGCTCTGTTTCACTTACTCTGTGGTTTTGTAGACATCAGAGTAGAGCCCAGCCTTCTGGTATTTCTTCTTTGGGGGTCGAGGGGCTTTCTTCTCACGCTGGGTCAGAGGAGGCAAAGGCTGCTCAGGGGTTTCAGCTTCAGGTGCTTTCCCAAGGGCCTCATGGGGACTGGGAGGTTCAGCTGCTGTCTCAGAGAAACTGGAAGAAAAAGCAGAGATTAAAAAATCACCTTCCCATTAAGATCATCTCACAGTATTTCATTAATCCTCTCTCAAATCTGGTCAGCAGAAAAAGTTCATGTTTCTGGATTTCTGGGTGACTCAACTGCTTAAAAAAATGCAACTCAATGATCATGATCAAGTGAGGGTTAAGTATAATCATAAGAAAAGTATGATTCTTTTTGTGACATTATTATTACAAAAAGAATGTTGTTTGTACTGTTAATGTTTATCCTTGGAGCCTCAGCTGAGTAACTCAGAAGGCAGCTCCTGCTCTCTGCTCTGCACTCTGGTAACCCTGCCCTGAGCCTTCAGGAGAGCCACAGAGCAATTCCTGAACCAGCACCCTCACAGCTCCCATTTCTGGAGAGCAGAGCTCCTGACAGTTTGTTTCTTGATGGATTTGGGGATGAGCGTGAGATGATGAGATAAAGAGATTTTTGGGGTGTGCCTTTAGCCCCCCCTTAACTCCTCCTTGCTGCTGTAGCTTTAATCTTTATCAGCTGTACATCACTTGATCTCATTTCACATCCTGTGCTCCTGGGAGTGTTTGTGACCCACATGAGCAGATCCCATGGCACACACAACTCCTCAGGGATCCTCATTCCACACAGGATAAAGGAACAATCTGTGGCACCTCAGCAGCTACCAACTCCCTAAATATATCCTTCACCAACACAAGTACAGAACCAACCCTTTCAGACCACCTCAAATTCTCATTTCTGGGGGTTTTCAGTACCTGAGGAAGGACCTGAACACACTCAGGGCTCACATGCTGCTTGTGGCAGCTCTCACAGACCTTCCCAGGCATTTTCCTGGGGAAGCTGTGAGAAAGCTCAGAGAAAGAATTACAACAATTCTGATCATCACTTGCCACACCTGTTGCCAGACACATGTAGAATGTGTTATGGAGATTTGTTTGCCAAAGAGATTCCTTTACCAAAGAGAAGTTTCTGGATTAGATTAGTAATAGTGTTTGGGTTACTTAGCAAATTAGATCAAAGCTGTATCAGAAGAAATTAGAAGTTTCTTTAAAATATACTATAATATAGTATAGAAGAATAAAATAATAGTTCAGCCTTCTGCATCACAGTGTCAATGCTAATTATTACCTGGCTGGGGGCCTGCTGCCACAAATAGTAACTCTGAATAGACCACAGTTGGTTCCCTCTACAGTGAACTCCTTCATTATTGTATTTCCATTTCCCCCAGATGATGGAAGGAAGAAATGATGAATCTGATTCCAAGTTTTCAGAAGGCTAATTTATTATTTTAGGATATTGTATTATATTAAAGAATACTAAACTAAACTAAAGAATACAGAAAGGATATTTACCTTTCTGCAAAGATAATAATGGAAAAAGATAATAATGAAAACTTGTGGCTCCTTCCAGAGTCCTGACACAGCTTGGCACTGATTGGCCTTTGAGTCAAAACAATTCACATGAAACCAATGAAACAACCACCTGTTGGATAAACAATCTCCAAACACATTCCAGAGCAGCAAAACACAGGAGAAGCAAATCAGATAATTATTGTTTTCCTTTATCTCTGAGGCTTCTCAGCTTCCTAGGAGGAAAATCCTGGGCAAGGGGATTTTTCCAGAAAACGCGAACGCTGCACTTCACAAAATGAAACAGAAGATCCCCTCAATGACTGAACCATTCTAACCCCAACTGAGGCACAAAACTGCAAGGGAATCACCTCTTATTGCTCTCCTGCTCATCCTCAGGCAGAGACTTGTGCCTCTTCCTGGCCTGCTCCTCGGGCAGCCACCGCTTCCTCTTCCAGCCCTTGCGGTGCTCGGGGTCGAGGCTGACGCTCTGCACCACGGCCTCGATGACGTCCGTGATGGTGTCCGGCCCCAGGTGCAGGGGGCTGCTGCTGGGCTGCCTGTCCTGCAGCTCCTGGCTGACCATCCTGGCGGCCTGCAGGGCCTGCATGGACACCACGGCCTGCATTGGGTACTTGCGCGGCCGCCCCGGCCGCCGCTTCACGAAGTTGTTCCCCGTCCTCGACTGCCTCTGCAGCTTTTTGGCTTTCAGGATTTTGTTGACGTGGTCCAGATTTTTTTTTGTGGCCAGGATTTTGTTGTAATTGCACATTTTCCTCGCTTGCCTCTGCATGGCCTCCACCACGCTCCTCTTGAGGTGCCGCGGCGAGTAGGAGCCGGGCAGGCGCTCCTGCAGCAGGGAGATGCCCTCGGCGCCGGGCGCGCCGGCGCTGCCCAGCCCGTCCTGCTTGCCCAGGGCTCGCTCCCGGGAGTGGCTGCGGGCAGGGCTGGCCGAGGGGGGGCTGCCCAGGACCCCCTCCAGGCCCTTGTCCAGCGGGGGGGGCCCGTCCTGCTGCGCCATGCGCTGCAGCAGCGCGTCCACCGAGTCCTCGGCCGCCGGGGCCAGGCGGGCAGCCCGGGCTGGCACTGCCACCCCTGAAACACACACAGGCCTGCAGCTGGTCAATCAGGGTTTGATTGTTGTGGTTTTCGTGTGGTTGTAAAGCTGCAATTCTTGGGTGTGTAACTCTAGCAATACAGTAATCCTAATATAATAATATTATATATTTTTTATATATAATATTATATATATAATATATATTATATATTATATCCAACAATATATATTATTATATATACTATATATAATAATATATAATATATATTAACCTAAATAATAATAATAGCAATAATAATATAATCTATGATAATATATACAATAATATCTATAATAATATCTAGAATGATAGCTATAATAATATCTATAATCTATATAATACAAAATACATTATATATAAATATGTATTTAAATACATATCTGTAATATATAATCTATATAATATATATGATATTAAAATATATAACAAGACACCACATAATATAATATAATAATAAATAATATATAAAATAATAGATATCTAAAATATATCTAATATATATCTAATACGATACATATGATACATGATATATGATATATGATATATAATATATGATATATAACATATAACATATAACATATAATATATAATATATAATATATAGTATATAATGTATAGTATATAATATATAATAATATATAGTATATAATGCATAATATGTAATATATAGTATATAATGTATAATGTATAACATATACAGTATACAATAGATAATATATGTACTCTATACTATGTATTATATACAAATAATAATAATAATAATAATAATAATAATAATAATAATAATAATAATAATAATATTCTTAGTGTATAACTCTAAACTCCATATACAATGCTAGCTACAGTTTTCCCATGTTGGGCAGACACAACAATTCCTCTCCAGGCCTGGCAGTCAAGGACACCTCACTGCCTCAAGCCTCAAGAAATGTACACAAAAGTGAGTGGGGAGTAAATTTGGGGTAAATTATTTCATTACCTGAAGCTGCAAGTGGAACATTAACCCCCAATATGGAAATGGCCCAAACTTATAAAAGTGTGAAAACCTGTGACCCATCATCTATTTTTAGCAGGATTCATGTGCCCAAAATGTACCTGAAAACCCTTCAACAAATATACCGACTTTTTATTCTCCTAATTCTGTCTGGCCTCTGTTTTCAGGTGGCCCAAGAAGGGATTAGAGTGGGGATGGGACCAAAACCATGGAGCTAAAACACAACAACTGCATCACCTGACAGCATTTGTGTCCTGGGACTGCCCAGAACATTCCCTGAAGAGATTCTGGAATATGGACAGGGATCCAGTGTCACAAGTCAGTCACATTTTCTATCACCCCTTCTAACATACAATTATTTTCTCTTTATTCCCACACAATCCCTCATTTCTAACAGCAAAAAGCAATGAGGGTTCACACGGTCCTCAAGTTTCTTTCTATTCAATATTAAAAATACAAAACCCTCTGTGCACATAAAAACTCCATCCTGATAAAAAATGGAGTAACATCTATTTTTAAACTCATCTTTCTTTTTTTTTATAGGTTGGAAGTACTGAAACAAATATTTTCACTGCTCTTGCAGGCTTTTTAAGTGGGTATATTCAGATGAAATAATAAAGATAATTTACCCTTTGTTTTCTCCTGGCCTTTAGATGGAGCTGGGGCTCCTCACCTGCTCAGGGAGCCTCAGGCAGCTCCACATCCCCTGGAAATGCTGCTGGAACTGCTCCAGAGGGCTGGGACAGCTGCAGCTCCTCCCTGACCAACCCCCTGGAACCCTCACACATTCCACACGCAGAGAAAACACAAAAATGACTGATCTGCTCAGCTGCACCAGCACCTCGGCGGCTTTGAAGTTGATAAATTTGTGATTGATGCGATTGCAGTGCTCCTGCGCAAAGCTCTGCTCACTTTAACACTTCCCGTTCCCAGTCACAGCAACTGCAGCTGCCCCTTGCAAGGGCAAAAAAGGGATTGAGACAGAGGAAAAAGAAGATTTCATTCCCACTGCAAAGGATTTCTGCAGCACAGGCTGGATGGAGCATCTGCTGCAAACATCTGTTCAAAGCAGGGAGGAAATGGCACTTTTGGCACATCCTTCCTAGATGGAAACCATAACTTTGTCCTAAGTACCAATCTCAGGGATTTATTACATATTTGCAGTCAGTTTGGGAGTCTGAGAAATGTCTGAATTCTGGTAATGAGAGTGTTTCTGCAAATGAGCTTCTTACAAAATGGGTCAACCTGCTGGATTTTCTTCTGTCCACTCCCAGGGGGATCACATCCCATTTTTACAGAATCCAGAATGGTTTGGATTGTAAGGAACCTTAAAAACCATCTTGTTCCACCCAGGATTCTCACATGTGAGGTCCCAGGGGAGCTCACATCCCGTTTTTGCAGAATCCAGAATATTCTGGGTTGGAACAGACCTTAAAGTCCATCTTGTTCCACCCAGGATTCTCCCATTTGAAGTGCCAGGTGCTCACTTCCCATTTTTACAGAATCACAGAATGGTTTGCTTTGGAAGGAACCTTAAAAACCATCTTGTTCCACCCAGAATTCTCACATGTGAGCTCCCAGGGGAGCTCAGTGCATTTTTACAGAATCACAGAATGGTTTGGGTTGGAAGGAACCTTCAAGACCATCTTGTTCCACCCCCTGCCAAAACCTCAGGATCACTGTGAGCTGAAGTTCTCCAGCCATGATGTCCCAAAATATCACAGAAAAAAATTCAGGATCACCATGAGCTGAAGTTGTCCAGCCATGATGTTGCAGAATATCAGAAGAAAAACTCAGGATCACCATGAGCTGCAGTTCTCACAGCCATGATGTTCAAAAATATTAGTGGAAAACCTCAATATCTCCATGAGCTGAAGTTCTCCAGCCATGATGTCCCAAAAAACTCAGGATCTCCATGAGCTGAAGTTCTCACAGCCATGGTGTCCCAAAATATCAGTAGGAAAACTCAGGATCTCCATGAGCTGAAGTTCTCCAGCCACGCTGTCCCAAGATACCAGAGGAAAACCTCAATGAGCTGAAGTTTTCACAGCCATGATGTCCCAAAATATCCAAGGAAAAACTCAGGATCACCATGAGTGAAGTTCTCCAGCCATGATGTCCCAAAACATCAGAGGAAAAACTCAGGATCTCCATGAGCTGAAGTTCTCCAGCCATGATGTCCCAAAATATCATTGGGAAAACTCAGGATCCCCATGAGCTGAAGCTCTCCAGCCATGCTGTCCCAAAATGCAGAGGAAAACCTCAGGATCACCATGAGCTGAAGTTCTCCAGCCAAGCTGTACCAAGATATCAGAGGAAAACCTCAATATCTCCATGAGCTGAAGTTTTCACAGCCATGATGTCCCAAAATATCAGAGGAAAAACTCAGGATCACCATGAGTGATGTTCTCCAGTCATGATGTCCCAAAACTCAGGATCTCCATGAGCTGAAGATCTCCAGCCATGCTGTCCCAAAATATCAGTGGGAAAACTCAGGATCACCATGAGCTGCAGTTCTCACAGCCATGATGTCCCAAAAATATTAGTGGAAAACCTCAATATCTCCATGAGCTGAAGTTCTCCAGCCATGCTGTCCCAAAATATCAGTGGGAAAACTCAGGCTCACCATGAGTGAAGTTCTCCAGCCATGCTGTCCCAATATACCAATGGAAAACCTCAATATCTCCATGAGCTGAAGTTCTCCAGCCATGCTGGGTCTCAGCACAGCTCTGAGCACCCAGGTGCCCCAAAGCCCAGGTCCCTGGGCAGCACTTGCCTGGAGAAGAAGTGCTCTCTGACATGGATCTCTTCCTGGAGGGGCTGCAGTTTGTGCTCTCCGACTGCCTCTGCGAGGGCTTCTCCTGGCTGGGCAAAGTGCCTGCAAGGCAGAGCAGGGAAAGGCACAAAAACAACATCATTTCAGGGTAAAGGTTTAAATTCAGGTTACTCTGAACACCTGTGAGCTCCCAGAATGCAGGGGGAGGAGGGAAAGGAAACACGAAGCAGGGATTGCACACAGGAAAGTGCAGAGGTAAACAAGGCACGAGTAATGACGTGGAATATTAACAACCAGAATGAGGTTGTGAGTGAGGAAAGGAAAGGAAAGAAAGGGAAAGAAAGGCAAAAAAAGGAGAAAGGAGAAAGGAGAAAGGGGAAAGGAGAAAGGAGAAAGGGGAAAGGGGAAGGGGAAGGGGAAGGGGAAGGGGAAGGGAAGGGAAGGGAAGGGAAGGAAAGGAAAGGAAAGGAAAGGAAAGGAAAGGAAAGGAAAGGAAAGGAAAGGAAAGGAAAGGAAAGGAAAGGAAAAAGGAAAGGGGAAAAGGAAAAAGAGGAAAAGAAAAGAAAAGAAAAGAAAAGAAAAGAAAAGAAAAGAAAAGAAAAGAAAAGAAAAGAAAAGAAAAGAAAAGAAAAACCCCCCACATATTCCTATTCTCAACTGAATCCAAACTCCTTGATTTTCAGAAGAGTTTGGAGAAGACCTCTGCAGATTACCAAGACCAAGCACCCTGCTCTAAACAGGGTCAGCTTGCTCAGGGCCACCACGTTCTGTTGTGTTTTCCACATCTCCAGTGACACAGATTCCCTGATCTGCAATTCCCCCACCCTCACTGTGACCACTGTTTTCTTCTGCACAAACAGAATTCCCTGAACTCCAGTGGGCTCCTCATACTGGGCACCAGCAGGAACATTTTCACTCCTTTTTCTTCACTCCCTCCCAAGTGGAACATGGACACACTGGGAAGAGCTCCCTTTGTGCATCCTCTGCTCCAGGCTTGACAATCCCAGCTCTTCCAGATCCTTTGGATGAGCAACCCCAGCTCTCCCAAACTCTGGATGAGCAACCCCAGCTCTCCCAAACTCTGGATGAGCAATCCCAGCTCTCCCAAACTCTCTGGGTGAGCAATCCCAGCTCTCCCAAACTCTGGATGAGCAACCCCAGCTCTCCCAAACTCTGGATGAGCAATCCCAGCTCTCCCAAACTCTGGATGAGCAATCCCAGCTCTCCCAAACTCTCTGGGTGAGCAATCCCAGCTCTCCCAAACTCTGGATGAGCAATCCCAGCTCTCCCAAACTCTCTGGATGAGCAATCCCAGCTCTCCCAAAATCTCTGGATGAGCAATCCCAGCTCTCCCAAACTTTCCGGATGAGCAATCCCAGCTCTCCCAAACTCTCTGGGTGAGCAATCCCAGCTCTCCCAAACTCTCTGGATGAGCAATCCCAGCTCTCCCAAACTCTCTGGGTGAGCAATCCCAGCTCTCCCAAAATCTCTGGATGAGCAATCCCAGCTCTCCCAAACTCTGGATGAGCAATCCCAGCTCTCCCAAACTCTCTGGGTGAGCAATCCCAGCTCTCCCAAACTCTGGATGAGCAATCCCAGCTCTCCCAAAATCTCTGGGTGAGCAATCCCAGCTCTCCCAAACTCTGGATGAGCAATCCCAGCTCTCCCAAACTCTGGATGAGCAATCCCAGCTCTCCCAAACTCTCTGGGTGACTGATCCAGCTCTCAGCCACTGTCCCACCATTCAGGCACTGGGAAGGAGGTGGAACCCTGACTGGCTTTGTGCTGCTGATTGTGGTTTTTCACTCTGGAAAAGCATTTCCTTCCCCTCCTTGGGCAGAACTGCTCACCAGGAACTGCACAAAGGTGAAAAGCCAAAAAGAAAATCCCTAAAATTTTAAAATTCTTTCCATTTCTCCCTTGCTGTGTTGCTTTTCCTTTTCAAGACTCTGTCACAACAAAACCCACAAATATTCCTGCCCCAGTCCATCAGGGCAAATCTGTTACAGCCCTGGGGCCTGAACCTGTGAGGATGATGATGATGATGATTATCTACACACAGAGCAGCACTGGATTTTAGTGCAGAACACATTTCACTCTGCTCCCAGGGCTTGCTGGTACTTGCTGAATCCTTGGGTGATGTCACCAGGCAGCACAATTACCATTCCTTGAGTTAAAACCAATTTTAGAAAGATGCAGGAATCCCACAACTGCGGCAGGGTGAAGGGACAGGGCTGGGAATGGCAGTTCTGCTAAGAACACAAGTAAAGATCTATTTGTTTCCCTTTTTCTTACAGTAAACTGCTTTATTTTCCTAAAATTTCAACTTTCAGAGAATCCCAATTACTCCCTGAAAGCAAAGGCCGTGGGAGTCATGAAAATGTCATAGAAAAACCTGGTTTTGCAATGATGAAAATGCTGAGATATTAAAAACTCTGATCAGTATAAAACCCCAGATAAGCAAAAACGCACATGGTAGTGCAAGAGGAGAATGTGCTTATCCTGAAAATATCTAGAAGATAAAATCCAGGATGCAAAAAACCAGATTTCTGCTGTTTTCCTTCAAAATATGGTATAGTAATGAATATTACATATTCATTATTTTGGTATTAAAAATAGTATATAATATACAATGATATATAGTATATAATGCATACTATATAATATATAGTATATAATGTATAACATATACAGTATACAATAGATAATATATGTACTCTACACTATGTATAATAATAATACCAAAATAATAATAATGATAATAATGATGATGATAATGATAATGATAATAATAATAATAATAGTACCACCAAATTAATGAATATATAATATTCATTACTATACTATATTTTGATATATTAATTATATTAATAATGAGTATTATATATTCATCATTATACCATATTTTTGTATATCATTGATTATTTCATATATCCCTCCCTTCCTCAAAGCTGGGGCACTGCACAGGTGCTCAGCACTGGGAAGAGCTGTCCTGGTTCCAGCTGGGACAGGCTGAATTTATCCCACTGATACCTCAGGGTTTAGTTTTTATGTTTTTCAGGCTCTGTGTTGTTTTAGTGTGTGGGTCTGGGTTTCATATCAGTGGATGGTGAGCTCTGTTCACAGAGCAGGGAGACAAAACAATTCCTGCTCTAGCTGGGACCAAGGACAAATAATCCAGATTTCAGGTCCAAGAGCATAATTTGTGCTTCTTGGTCCTCATTTCTGTCCTTTTCATGGCAATTATTACTACTGTTATTATTATTATATATAATTTTATTTCAATTATTAAAGAGTTCTTATCTCAACCCATGAGTTTCACTTTATTCTGACCCTCTGCCCACCCACCCCTCTGGGCTCAGGGAGCTGCTGTAGCAGGTCTGTCATTCCAGGGTGACTTTTCCTCCTGAGGAACTCCAAGATGCACTGAATTTAAAAAATCTACATTAACCAAGCACCCTGGGAGCTGGGATTGAAAACAGAAATTAAACAGCGGGAGTTGAGTGGGGAATGGACTGTAATTCATAACAGGGGAAAAAACAAGGGGAAGGGTTTGGGGGTGGCAGGGATGGCACTGCTGGCAGGGGGTGGCACATCCTGGGGGCTGTCACCATCGGTGGTCCGGTCCCCCCTGCGCCGTTCAGTCCCCCGGCCCGTTTGGGTCCCCTCGGTCCGTTTGGGACCCCCCTGTCCCATTCAGGTTCCCCCGGCCCGTTCGAGTCCCCCCATGCCCTGCTCAGGTCACCCCGGCCCGTTCGAGTCCCCCTGTCCCATTCAGGTCCCTCGAGTCCCGTTCAGGTCGCCCCGGTCCGTTCGGGTCCCCCCTGCCCCGTTCAAGTCCCCCCTGCCCGTTCAGGTCCCCCCTGCCCCGTTCAGATCCCTCTGGCCCGCTCGGTTCCCCTCGACCCAGTTCGGGTCCCCCCTGCCCCGTTCAGGTTCCTCCTGTCCCGTTCAGGTCCCTCCTGTCCCGTTCGGGTCCCCCCTGCCCGTTCAGGTCCCCCTGCCCCACTCAGTCCCCCCGGCCCGTTCAGGTCCCTCGAGTCCCGTTCAGGTCGCCCCGGTCCGTTCGGGTCCCCCCTGCCTGTCCGAGTCCCCCCTGCCCCGTTCAGGTCCCCCTGTCCCGCTCAGGTCCCTCCTGTCCCGTTCACGTCCCCCCGGCCCCGTTCGGCTCCCCCCGCCCCACCGGGCTCGGCGGGACGCGGCAGAGGAGCGGCGGCGCCGCCAGGGGGCGCTGCTGCCCGCCGGTCCCGCGGCACCGGGCGGGAACGGGAACGGCGGAAACCCCTCGGGAACGGGACTGGGACCGGGACCGGCACAGGAACTCCTTGGGACAGGGACCAGCACAGGGACCCATCGGCACAGGGACCGGGACTGGGAGAGGAACCGGCACAGGGATCGGGAACCCTCGGGACAGGGACAGAGACCCCTCGGAACAGGGACCGGGACAAGGACCGGGACCCCTCGGGACAGGGACCCCTCGGTCAGGGACTGACACAGGGACTTTTTGGGGCAGGGACTGACACACGGTCTGGGACTGCCCGGGTCAGCCCAGGAGCCCATGGTGACACCGGTTATCCCGGGAATGGCACCGGCACCTCATCCAGACCGGGACAGCCAGAGCAGGAGCAGCCTCACACCCGGCCCGGTGTTGGCAGAGGAACAGAAGCAGAACCGACTGCAGCTGATCCCCTTTCCTCCCTGCCTGCCTCCTGCACTTGGGCTGATCCCGTTTTCCTCCTGGACCTGGGCTGATCCCGTTTTCCTCCTGCCAGGACTGCAAGTGCAACACCCCGAGCCACAGGAGCTGTAAGCAGCACAGCAAGGCTGGCCTAAGACAGGGCATCACTTGTCCAAAATAACTCTGATGGGAAGCTGCAGAAGGTCGGGAACAGCTTAGCATGAACAGGCAGCACAGTCCTGCAAAACTGCCCCGGACAAAAAAACCTACAAAAAACCCCAGAGCCTCGTGAGCTGCCCCACTGTGGCTGTGCCAAGGTCACACAACAGCCTCAGGTGGGAAATTCCACCTGTGCTTCAGCTCCTGGGAAACTGTGACCTCCTTGGGAGTCCTGTCTGCACAAAGAGCCAGCAGAATCCTCTGCTAACACAGCTGAGACATGGAAAATACACAAAGAACCAACACAACACTCTAATAACACAACTGAGACGTGGGAAATGCACAAAGAACCAACACAACCCTCTCCTAACACAACTCACACACGGGCAAACCCCTGCAAGTATCTGCCAATATGGTAAAAAGAATTTGTTCAACCAGCTAGGCCAGGTTTCTGTTCAAAAGGTGGAGCTGAGGTAGATTTTCCACACGGAATCCTCTGGAATAAAGCATCACAATCATTCCCTGTGGATCCCAAAGATCCATTCTGGATGGGCTCCCTGATGCCGATCCCTGGCTGCTTATTCCAAGTCTCTGATCCAACACCACCACACACCTAAACTGCATCTGCTTTTATAAATAAACAATCTTTGATGCACCAGAGGTTTTCCCTCCATCTCTGCCTTTCCTTTAATCTTTAATCCATGGTCATGGATTCAGAATCACCATTTGGCACCGTGGCTAAAACCAAACCACCGCAAACACAACATGCAAGCTGACATGGATCTAAAACCCCCCAAATGTGGCATTTCCCTTTCCTGGGGCTTTGTACCAGAGGTGGTTTAAGTTTTCTGAGTGGTGTGGGGCTGGACACTGAGCCTAATGCCAACCTCACTAAATATCCAGGTTCCAGCTGGGAATGCCCTGTCTGGAAGTCACATCCCAGCCTGAGGAATCACCCCAAGTTCCAGGGCAGGGAGCAGGCAGAGCCTGCACAAAAAGCTCTCCCCCTCCTTGGGTTATTCCTCACACAAACCCAGGTGAGATCACTCACCCCAAAGGAAAACCCCTCTCAATTCCCAGAGCTGCACAATTCACTCCTCAGAGCCAAATTTAACCCTCTGAGTGACCCAGCACCTGGAACTTCTCTTTCCATCACTGCAGGAGAAGCAATCTCATGGCTCTGCTGCCTTCTCCACACCCCACTCACCACCTCAAGTGATTTCAGTACCAGCACAAAGAAATATGAATTTGTGCTTAAAATAAAGAAGGGAAACACAAAGCCCCCAAATCAAGAGAAAATCCCTGTCCACACACAGGTGGGCAGAGCAGAGGAGGTGGCAGCAGGCATCAGAATCCCATGGGAAGGAGCAAGATGAGAGCCAGGAATGTGAGGAGGGATTTTTTCAGTTCTTGCTCTGTGAAATATTAGTCACAAGCGGCTTTGGGAAAATGATTTAAACTCCAAGGGAGAATGCCGGCAAGAAGGGAAGGGAGAAGCAGCTCAGGCTTCCTTCACACCCTGGAAGCAGGAGGAGCACAAGCTGCACTTGCCCTTTGCAGGTTTTATTTTCTTTTCTTTTCCTCACTATTATGCAAATGACAAGCTCCTGTTCCTGCTCCTCCTGTTCCAGTTTTGCTCGAGGCTGTCAGATGCATTTCCCAACTATGAATAAATCCAAAATTTCCAGGCTTGGTCTCAGGCATCCCCAGCATCAACCCCAGCTGTTCTGAGGTGTTGCAAGAGGCCTCAAGGCAAGGATTGAAAGCTCTGTTGCAGCAGAGATTGTCAAATTACCAAAATGGAGTTACAAAAGGAATAGGAAACAATGTCTTAAATGGAAACACTACTCACAACAGTAGCAGCAACAGGTGGTCTGAACCAAACCAACCAAACTTCACACATGGCTTTGAAAGTACCAAAAATTGTGAGAATTTCCCTCATTTCTCCAGAAAATCAAAATTGTATGGAAAAAGCAAAGACCTCTGCATGAGAAAGCAAAGCCTTAGCGTGGAAGGAAGCAAGAGGAGTTTGTTGGGAGGGGGACAGAGTGCTGTGGGTGGCTCTGGGGGAAATCCCATGTCAGCCTGTGCTGACACTGCAGGAACAGAGCTCTTGGGGAGGGCAGGGGCAGGGCTGGACCCCAGAACGATCCTGCAGAGCCAGAGCCTCACCTGCCACTGCTCCAGCCGTGTTTGGTACAACAGAACCCAGCAAAACCCACAGAACAGAGCTCCTGGTGAGAGCAGGACCCCAGAACGATCCTGCAGAGCCCAAACCTCACCTGCCACTGCTCCAGATGTGTTTGGTACAAAAGGACCCATAAAACCTCATGGAACAGAGCTCTTGGTGAGGGCAGGGGCAGGACCCAAGCACCGATCGCTGCAGTGCCAAAGCCTCACCTGCCACTGCTCCAGCCGTGTTTGGTACAACAAAACTCAGCAAAACTCATGGAAAGCTGATCTCCCTTACCTGCCAGGGGCTGCAGGGCCTTCTCCAGGGAGGAAGGCCCGGGCTCCTTGCGGAGGGGCCGGCTCAGCGCTGCGTCCTGCCCGCCGAACAGCCCGGGGCTCTCCGGTAACTTTTTCCGTCCGTTGGTGCTGGCAGAGTTGCTGACTCTGCAGCTGCCTATTGCACTTGTGAAAAGGTTCGTGTGTTCATCGCTGCTGGCTGCCTCTGAGCTGGGAGTGAATCCCCCCAGGGACAGGGCTGGGGAATTTTCAGAGCAGTCAATCTGCAGAGGTGTCTGCAATCCCAGCGCCAAGGAGCTGGGCTCCGAAGGTTCTCTCCTGACCCACTGCTCATCTCTGCTGAGCAAACCCTTGGAAGGCGACAGGTGAGGACAAGCCATGTGGCACCTGTGCTTCTCTTTGTGTTTGTACCTATCTCCAACAGCCTCCTTGCCAAACCTGTAGCGCTTCAAGGACTCCAGAACCGTTCTGGAGGAGCTGTTGGCCGCGATGGTGTCCATGGAGACCTGGGGCTGCTCGGAGGAGCGGTGCTCCCGGTGCTTGTGGCGGTGCCTGTGCTTGTGTTCCAGCATCCAGCCGTAGGCCATCTCGGGGGGGACGCTGGGGTACGTGCTCATGGACAGCAGGGGAGTCCTGCTCGTGGTGAGGAAAGCTTCCTGGCGCAAGAGTTTATGCTTCTTCTTGTGGTATTTGGTGGGGTTGAGGAGCAGGTGGCCTGTATGCATGTAGGAAGGTGGGGGTAGGGGGGTGGTGAAAGAAGGAGAGGGTGGAGGAGGGTAAAGGGTTGGAGGGTACCTTCCATAATAACCTAATCCTATGGGAGCAGCTGCCAGGGGAGAGGGGGAGTAAGGCATGCCATAGGAGGGGTAGAACCCGGTGCTGGACAGGGGGAAGCTCAGGCTATGCATGAAAGGCATTTCTGCCATCGCTTCCCGCATTTTTGGAGGCCTGCCTCTCTTTTTCTTTAAGTCAGGTTTTCTAATGTAGTGCAAAGGATCTAAAGGAAAAGTAGGGTGGGTGTAGAAACTATTGAAATTTATCCTAAAAATGGTAGGCAGCAAATCCCGGGGTATAAAATGGTGACTTCTGTGGGTTATCCTAATTTCACTTAATCGACTTATCAACTCCTCTAGCTCAGCGAGGAAATCGGGGTCCTGCCTCCCTCGGAGCTGAGGGTACTTCTTTTTCCTTTTTCTCTTCTGCCTCTTCATCTTGTCGTAGCTGAGGTAATCGTGGCTGCGGCGCTTGCACTTGTGCTTGTGCTTCTCCTTCAGGCTGCCGAGCACGGCGGACGTCTCGCTGGGCATGAGGGACACGTGGTCGAACGAGTGCCTCTTCTTCTTCTGCCCGCAGAACTTCTCGGCGCGGTCCGAGGTGCTGTTGTTGTCCGTGCCGATGCCGCTGTCGCTGGGGATGGTCTCGTCGCTGTGCGACTCGCTCACGGGCGACGGCGTGGCCTCCTTGAGCGCCGTCAGCTCGCTCAGGTGCGACGGCGAGTTGGGCAGCAGCGTGGGTGGGGACAGCCTCCTCCTGCCCTTGGCCGCTTTCTTCATGGCGAGCGTCTGCACCACGCTGCCCTGCCGGGAGTGCAGGTGCAGGTAGGGCACCGGGCTGGGCTCGATGAAGCCGGCGTCGCTGCTGACGGGGCTCTGCCCCCCGCTCACGGCCGAGGATTGCGAGCACACCGGGGACGGCAGGATCTCCGAGGGGTTCGCTGCCGAGGGCAGCAGGTGGGGCAGGACCTGTCCTAGGGACGTGCCGGGAGCTTGCTGGGCAGATTTCTCCAGAACTGTCAGGCCGGCGGCGCTGCTGGCTAAAAGGCCGTTCAGGACGGCTTTAGGTTTCCTCCCTCTCCTTTTTCCTATGTAAATCGTTCCTTTCTTGCTGACGTTGATTTGCTGGCCTAGTTTTGAACCGAAGGTGGCAGCAAGAGTTGACACGGTGTTGTGGAGCTTGGATTGCATCTTCCCTTTGGTAGTTGGTTCCACTGTACTGGACAGAATCTGGTTCAGGAGTTTCTTGCGCTTCAGAGTTTTCATTTTATTTATTTTTCGAATAATTGTTTTCATTAACTGGCCATTATTTCTCTTGGCAACTTTTCTGTCTGAGTCTACTTCCAAATCACTCATGCTACAAATACTGGGGCTTTGGACTTCCTCTGGCCCTCGGAGCTGGTCCTTCCTCTCAAAGAACTCCCCGGGTCGGTGCTGTTCACTTTCAGGCCCCATCTTGCTCGAGTTCTCTGTTCCAACAAAAGGTGCCACAGACAGAATAGGCGGTTTCATTTTTATTGATGACCGGATCTGCCTTTTAGGTCTCCCCCTCTTTTTAGGAAAAGCTTGTCCTGATAAGCTTTGTTTTAGCGAGGGAATTTCAACTTCAGGCTGCAAAATCGGAGGTTCTTGCTCTTCTTTTGACTGCACTGAGAAGACTTTTGATGCTGGGATCTTAAGAGTTCTTTTGGGGGGACCTTCGAGCTCTGGCATTTCCTTGGATTTAGGTCTTCCTCTCTTGGGTTTGTAAATGTCAGGTAAGAAATCATCCGACATACACAAGCTGGAGGGTTGTTTGTGAGAGCTGTAGAACTTTGGAGTTTGTTTGTCAGTCTCAGCCAGCAGTGCCAGGGACTGTCCATTAGCTTCATTCAGCTTTGGCAACTGATGTTTGACAAATTCATGCTCCACAAACGAGGATGATCCGATGTTTTTCAGGAATTTGGCCTGCTCCAAATTACTGCTCGACAGTGCACTGTATGAAATGTTTTTAAAAAGCTCTGACCTTTCTAGCTCCAGACCCTTCGGAGGCCGGCACGCGCTCCTCGACACCACTTTAGTCCATCGTGGCTTCCTCCCTTTTCTTTTCTTTAAAGGCTTTGATTGCTGAGTGCTGCTCAGGTTTTTTGCTCCTTGGCAGGATTTCTCAGATGCAGCTATTGCACCGATCTTGAGGAACTGCTTGCTCCCAAACAAGCTGGTAAAACTAACAACCGAAGGGGTGACAGTAGCGTGGATGCCTGTCTCAGCTGCCAAAATGGGCTTCTTCCCTGTGGGAGGACTTGTTCTCGAAGTTTCCACGTAAGATGCTTTTGAATCACTTAAATCCTTCTCAGCACCTTTAAAATCAGTGCTGAGGGTGTGGTTCAATGTCCTGTTCAGGCTCAGCAGGGAGCTGTCCGAGGAGAAGGGCGTTTTGCCCACGGGATCTGAAATGCCTTCCAGGAGCTCTGCCGTGGAACTTAAGTGCAATGAGTTGGATGCCAGCTGGGAGGAGGCTGTGGAGAGGCTCCTGCTGAGGGTGGGCACAGACACAGTGGGGGAAGGAGATGGGAGATTCCCCTCTCCCACCGCGCTGAACGGGGACTTGGCTGTCGACACCTCCGAGGCACCTCCTGTCCTGAAGTCTGGTGAAGTGCAATAAACTGGAGGCTGCTTCTCGTGCTTTGATGTTTCATAAATCCCTTTCTCACCGGATGAGTAGGCATCCTGTGGAACACACATTCCTTCATTGAACATCTCCTTGCCTACGTCAGCGATTTCTTTCCGAATTGAAAACTTGTCCAAGATGCTTTCTTTGCTCTGTCTCATAATGTGCTTCTCAAAGGTTTTGCTGGTTGTGTTTTCCTTCAGTAAATCCGCAGGCTCATGGCTTTCAAGGCTGCTGAGGTTTGAATTGCAAGGAAGCTTAAAGGGCTCTGAGGAGGGCACGAGGGAATCTGCTTTCAGACTTCCAGAGTCCTTGGTAGCCAAACCAGCCGGGCTGCCAATCCCTGCTGGCTTCTTCCCACACTCCTTGCTCACCAATCCCACAGCACTGCTCATTCCTGGCACCTTCCTGCCAGGCTCCTTGCTAACCAGCCCCATGGGGCTGCCAATCCCTGGTGTCTTCCTCCCAGAGTCTTTGTTAACCAGAGCTGTGCTGTTCCCAGGGCCTGGCACCTTCCTTCCAGAATCCTTGCTAAGCAGACCTGTAGGACTATTTATTCCCAACAACTTCTTCCCAGCATCCTTGTTCACCAACCCTGCTGGAGTGCTGATCCCTACTGGCTTCTTGAGAGGCTCCTTGCTGGGCAGGGCAGTTGGAGTGCTGATCCCTGCGAGTTTCCTCCCCACATCTTTGCTGATCAACCCAACTGCAGAGCTGCTGGTCACTGGCTGCTTCTTTCCTGCATCCTTGTGGACTAACCCTGTTGGAGCGCTGATCCCTGGCGGCCTCTTCCCAGAGTCCTTGTTAACCAATCCAATTAAGGGGCTGATTGCTTGGGGCTTCTTCCCAGAGTCTTTGTTCACCAATATGGCTGCGCTGCCAATCCCCAGTGGCTTCTTCCCTGAGTCCTTGTTCACCAAGCCGACAGCAATCCCAGAGCCTGGCAGCTTCTTCGCCAAATCTTTGTTAACCAACCCACTCGCACTTACAGCTCCTGGCAGCTTCTTCCCAGAGTCTTTCACCAGACCAGATGTAGTTCCATTTCCACTCCCAGGCTTCTTCTGCTTGGTTTTGGAAGACTTGGAAGGAGGACAAGTTGCAATAAGTTGGGCCAATTTTTCTGTGACAGTTGTTGCTCCGTTAATTTCTGTTCTATCCTTTAAATCAGAGTTATGGCTACTGATAAGGGTCGGAGGAGATGATTTGATATAATCTGTCATTTCAGAATGCAATGGGGAAACTTTCTTAGATAAAGGGGTTGTTTCTACTTCGATACCTTCTTCCACGTGTAACTCAACTGGGGCAACTTCTCCAGCTTTCTTGTAAGACTTGGAAGGGTCCTAAGAGTTAATAAACAAAAAAAGTCTTTAGGGACAGGGTACAAAGTATCACTTTGAGTAACACAGTATTTTTTTACGTTTTGGTGATTAACACTCGCTCTGGTATCAGGGTTACTGTATAAACAGAGGCTTCATGATCCTATGAATTTTAAACAAAACAATAGTAATATCAGTAATTTAAATAATGGCATAATAAAATAAACACATTCAGCAAATAATACTGATAATTCATATTTAAACCAAAATGTTTTAATGGTGGACACGCTGAGGCATGGCTGATGTTAACAAAACCCAAACTCCCTCCCAGTCCGGAAATAAAAACCATTTAATCTGTCCCCCGATTATTAAAAATATCCTCCAAAAATACTGTCGATGTTTATTAATAAAAACTCACTACCAACAAAGTGCTGGGCTATTTATAGCGTGAGAGCACTTGAAGAGCTCACATGGTGCTGAGCAGCAGCTGAGCAGTGCCCTGGAAGGGCAGGGCTGGCACTGTCCCCCAGCCCCTGCACCAGCAGCTGCTCCTCCCTGCCCAACGCTGACAATCAAAAAAATAAACAAAATTAAATAAGTCAAATTATTCTGTTTGCATAAAGGAGAAGGGGGTGATAATGCACCCAAATGGAATAATTGAAACTCACACTCATTTCCAGCTCACACCTCACCAAACTTGAAATTTATTCTGTAAAGGTTAAAATCAAAACTGCAACACATGATAAATCTTACTGAGAGGATGTCAATAAATTCATCTTTTATTTTGGAAGGACATTCTTTGCACACATCTCTGCAGTGCAGGGGCTGGGAATGGACGGAAATAATGATAATTATATGATAATTCTGCCCATGGTTCTGATGTCCCCAGCATCAGAAGGACATGGGACTGTTGGAGCAGGTCCAGAGGAAGCCATGAAATTGATGAAGGGACTGGAGCACTGGGATGGCTTCAAACTGACAGAGAGGAAATTTAGGTTGGATATCTGGAAGAAATTCCTCCCTGTGAGGGTGGGCAGGCCCTGGCACAGGTGCCCAGAGCAGCTGTGGATGCCCCTGGATCCCTGGCAGTGCCCAAGGCCAGGCTGGGCATGGCTTGGAGCAGCCTGGCACAGTGCAAGGTGTCCCTGCCATGGCAGGGCTGTGGAATAATCTGGGCTTTAAGCTCCCTCCCAGCCCAAAGTCACTGTGATGCTGTGATTTTATTCCCAATTTGCAATCTCCTGGGACCTCTCAGAACAAACACAAAATATGGAGTGAAAGACACCAATGCCACAGCTCTGCATCCCTCTGCCATAAAAACTGGTAAGGCAAAGGCGCTTGCAGCACCTGATCCCAGAGCTGTACCTATGGAGGCTGAAGGAAGGAACAGCCTGGATTCCTCTGAACAGCAAATTTTGGTGCTGATCATGAAGGATTTGTCCAAACAGCTGCACTTAACAGGAATTTGCAGCCTGGATCCAGCTGGACACTGCTGAGAGCAGAAGCAGCTGTGTGGGGAATGGGGGAGCCTCGGCACCCCAAATCCAGGGCACAGGGGGTTCGCTGTGCCCACCTCCAGGCCTGGCACTCACAGGGAAACCCCTGAGTCAGCATGGCACCGCCCTGAGCCTGCAATCCAACGCTCCTGGAATTCCCTGGGGCAGGCTCTGAGTGCCAGAGAGTCACTACTGACTGCTAAAGCCTTCAGAGAGCTTCCTCCTCCTCCTCCTCCAGCCTGAAATTCTGACAGGAACTTTGGAAGAAAAATCTCCTTTGTTCAGCAGACTTCAAAAAAACCACCTAAATACTGACTTGGGAATTCAGCTCCTCATGCCTGTGTTTACATTCCACATTATTTATTCTTTTTCCTGCTCCTCCTGGTGCTGTGCCAACCCCGGGCCAGGTTCTGCAGTGCCCTCACTGGGTGTCCAACGCTTCTTGGCAGGCTCTGCTTTTCCCTGCTCGCCTCCATTTCCAAACAAAGGCCTTGCAAGTTCGAAAAGACACTTCGATAATAAATACATAACTAACAAAACCCTTCCAAACAGCAGCTTTGATCTGAGCGAGATGCCAGGATTCTGAAAACGAGATTTTAGCATCAAACACAGATCCTTTGAAAGCTGAAGGAGTGTGCCCTGGAAAGTTTTCTCATCTAAGGGTGAGTGAGCTTTCCAAGCACACTGAGAATTATTTCAAAGAACATGAAGCATCTAGTGAGATGGCAGACAAGAAGTCAAAAAACTCTGTCATTTTTAAACCCAAAATTCTCATTGGGAAATTTTTTTCCCCTATAAATCTACTTAATAATCAGCACGATTAACAGAAACATTTTGGAGGGAAATTTTGAAGAACAAAATTTCATCCAGTAACTTTTAATAGAAATATTTTGAGATGTTTCCTTCGGAGAAGGTTGCATAAAAAACGAAATAAAAAATAAAATATACTCAAAATTTTAAGTTACAAAACTCAAAAAGTACAAAATAAAAAAATTAATAAAATATACTCAAAAACGTAAAAATAAAATAGAAATGAAAATATAAAATTAAATTAAAAATAAAAATGTAAAAATTAAAAAATAAAATATAGACTCAAAAATTTAAAAAATAAAATAAAATTTAAAATATAAATATAAACATAAAAATAAAATATAAACTAAAAAAATTAAAAATTAAAAAATAGCCTCGGTTTCCAGCACCTGATGTAGTTAAAAGGACCCAGCCTGTTCAGGAAAATGTTGTTTGGGATTTCTCTTGAGAGCCACTGGCAAGCAATGAGGATTTTTAAGGATTTTTTCTGCACTAACACAGATTTATCCATTATTGTTTTGGCTGTTGTATTTCAGGCCAATGCTCAGAGCAGAATTCAAAGGAGCATTCTGAGAAATCACAACAATTGTTCTGTAGTCGTGGCAATCCCCCAAATAAAAATTCTGTTTATTCTTCACCTCTAAGACGTTTTTATTTTTTAGCCTTTTCTAAAAGTAAAACAACAATTCTGTGGAATTAACCAAAAACAAACCACTTTTATCCCAGATCCTGCAGGAAATACTCTCGAGCTACGCAAGAAGAAAATAAATCAATTTTTTCATCTTTTTAATCATTTTTTTTGTTTGAAACTCTTTACTAATTTTTATGTCTATGTAAAATTAATTTTAAAATTTGATTAATTTAAATAAATATTAACAGTAATAAAATAATTTATTTAAAAATAACAAAAATTATTATTATTATTATTATTATTATTATTATTATTATTATTATTTTGTTAAAATATTTATTGTTTTTAATGTTTACACATTTCTGGAGGACAAATTGTAAATATATAAGGAAAAATGTCTCTGCTGAAAGGGTGGTGAGGCAGTGGAAGAGGCAGCCCAGGGAAATGTGGAATTGCCATCCCTGGAAATGTTCAAAAATTGTTCCCATTTATTGATATAAAGTTACTTATATTTATCTTTTATATATTTGTATTATTATTATTATTATATAATATATTATTTTATTTTACATTTATATTATTATGGTTAGTTATTTATATTTATAATGATTATGGTTAGTTATTTATGATATGATATGATATTATATATAGCATATTTATAGACTATGTAAATATAATTTATTTATATAAAATTGCTTATATTTATGTTTTTATGTCTTTATATTATTACTGTATATTATATTATTTGATATTATATTGATATTTATAATGATTATGGTTAGTTATTTATATTTATAATGATTATGTAATAATATAATATATAATATAATTATATTATAAATATATATTTTATATTTGTATACTGTATAAATACAGTTTATTTGTATAAAATTACTCATATTTATTTTTATATATTGATATTATTATTGTATATTATATTATTTTATATTATATTTATAATTATTATGGTTAGTTATATTTATATTTATGAGGATTATGTTGCCATATAATATACAATATAATTATATTATAAATATATATTATATATTTATAGACTATATAAATATAATTTATTTATACAAAATTACTTATATTTATCTTTTTATATCTTTATGTTATTGTTGTATATTATTTTATATTATATTTATAATGATTATGGTTAGTTATTTATATTTATGATTATGATATCGTAATATAATACATTATTATATTATATTATATTATATGTGTATATATTTATAGACTATATAAATATAATTTATTTATATAAAATTACTTATATTTATCTTTTATATATTTATGTTATTATTCTATATTATTTTATATTATATTGATATTTATATTGATTATGGTTAGTTATTTATATTTATAATGATTATGTTATAATATAATATATAATATAATTATCTTATAATTATATACTATATATTTATAGACTATATAAATATAATTTATTTATATAAAATTAATTATATTTATTTGATATATTTATATTATTATTATATATTATATTATTTTATATTATATTTATAATGACTATGGATAGTTATTTATATTTATGATTATGATATCGTAATATAAGATTCTATAATATAATATAAGATTCTATAATATAATATAATATAACATAATATAAATTATATTAAATTGATTATATTATATTAATTATATTATATGTATATATATTTATTGACTATATAAATATAATTTATTTATACAAAATTACTTATATTTATTTGATATATTTATATTATTATTCTATATTATATTATATTATATTATATTATATTATATTATATTTACAATGATTATGGTTAGTTATTTATATTTATGATTATGATATTGTAATATAATATAAGATTCTATAATATAATGTAAGATTCTATAATATAACATAACATAACATAATATAACATATTATATTATATTATATTATATTATATTAATTACATTATATTAATTATATTATATGTATATATATTTATAGACTATATAAATATAATTTATTTATACAAAATTATTTATATTTATTTTTATATATTTATATTATGCATTATACATTGTATATTGTATATCGTATATTGTATATTATATATTGTATGTTATATATTGTATATTGTATATAGTATATTGCATATTGTATATTGCATATTGCATATTATATATTGCGTATTATATATTGCGTATTAGATATTGTATATTGCATATTGTATATCGCATATTGTATATCGCATATTGTATATCGTATATTGTATATTGCATGTTATATATTGCGTATTATATATTGCGTATTGCATATTGTATATTGCATATTGTATATTGCATATCGTATATTGCATATTGCATATTGTATATTGCATATTATGTTACATATATTACATTACATATATAATATATGTAAGATAAAAAACCCCACCCTTGGGTATTCTATTCCAAACAAGTGATGGTTCAAAGCCATCATTCCCGTTTATTTCCACCCAGACACCTCCAGTCCCACTGCAGCCATCAGCAGGACGTTGTTTGGTGTCACTTCCAACAATGCCAAGTGCAAAATGGCAGCAGGGAGCAAAGAGCCTCAAACACCCCCTCAGAACCAGCCAGGAGAGAGCAGAGGATGTGGAGGGATTATCATGAGTCAGGGATTGAAACTCTTGGAAATAATGTAAATTTAATTTAACAAATCTGCATCCTCTGCATGCAGGAGAGCAGTGAGAGCCCTGAGAGGAGCTGCAATCTAAAACTGAGGTGATATCAACACCACCACATCAAAAATATTCCACACCATCACTAATATTTGCCTCCCTTTCTGCTTTCCATCTTAAATGGGATGCATCTCTAAAAAAAAATAAAAAATCCTGGTGTATAAACAAAGATGTCAGGGATGAAGAATCCCTGCTGTCACCATGAGAATTCAAATATTGATTATTTTCTCTGGTAAAAACTCCCAGGGCACGATCTCTTGCTGCAAAGGGAAAATCTCCAGACACTGTGGTGCCTTTTGAGAGAAAAATCAGGGAATTATGGAATGTCCTGAGCTGGGAGAGACCCACAGGGATCAGCCAGTCCAAGTCCTGCACTGACACCCCAAAATCCAACCTGGGAGCATTTCCCAAACCCTCCTGGAACTCTGGCACCCGTGGGGTAAAAACCTTTTCCTGATATCCATCCTAAACCTCATGAATTCAACATCAAACCTCCCCTGAATAAGAGATTTTCAGCTGCAGGAGCCACCTCAATTCAGACCTCAAGAGAAATCAGTGCTTGGATATTCCAGAGTGTTCCAATGCTCAACTCATTGCAACAGTCTTGGCAAAAAAAAAAACCAAAAAAGAAAGAAAAAGTTAAAAAAAATAAAAGAAAATCATCAGCGTAATAACAAACTGCCATCAACTCTTCTGATGTTTTCAAGCCAAAGTTAGAAATATCATTAGAAATAGTAAGCTTGTTCTGAAATGGAAGAATGTGAAATAAAAACCGCTGCCAAAATGTGAAGTTATGCAATGAACACTTGAGAGTTTTGTGTTCAATGGGCTGGATGCAAACACCTCTGTTTGCAGGGAGGAAAACCCCAACGTGAGAGCACTGCAGAGTCTGGAAAAGGCAATTTTAGCCCTCACACATCACATCCAGCACACTTGTTTTGTAAGCACATCATTAATTACTCAGAATCCCAGAATGGTTTGGGCTAACGGGGATTTTAAAGATTTCATTCCACACTTTCCACTACCCCAGGCTGCTCCAAACTGTCCAACCTGGCTTTAAACACTTCCAGGGATCCAGGGGCAGCCACAGCTGCTCTGGGAAATCTGTTTAATGTGTTTATTCCCAGATTATTTAGCTCAGGAATTTCAGCTCCTCACCCCACAGTTTAGGTGCAAGGGGATTTTTGGTGGGTGGAATTCTCCTGAGCAATGTTCTCACAGAACCATGGAATGGTTTGGGTTAAAATAAACCTTAAAATTCATCCAATCCCTTCCACCATCCCAGCCCTGTCCAACCTGGCCTTGGGCACTTCAGGGATCCAGGGGCAGCCACAGCTGCTCTGGGAAATCTGTTTTCATGAATTTAATCCCAAACATCCAAAGACTGGGGAGCTCAGAAGTTTCAGCTCCTCACCCCCCAAGTTCAGGTGCAAGGGGATTTTTGGGTGGGGAGAATTCTGAGCAATGTTCCCATAGAACCATGGAATGGTTTGGGTTGAAATAGATTTTAAAATTCTTCCAGTGCCATGGCAGGGACACCTTCCACCATCCCAGCCCTGTCCAGCCTGGCCCTGGGCACTGCCAGGGGCAGCCACAGCTTCTCTGGGAAATTTGTTTTCATGTATTTAATCCTCAGCATCCAAAGATTGGGGAGCTCAGGAGTTTCAGCTCCTCACCCCTTCAGTTTAGGTGCAAGGGGATTTTTGGTGGGAGGAACTCTGGGTGATGTGCTCATAGAACCATGGAATGGTTTGGGTTAAAATAAACCCAAAAACTCATCCAGTGCCATGGACAGACACCTTCCCACCATCCCAGCCCTGTCCAATCTGACCCTGGGCACTTCAGGGATCCAGGGGCAGCCACAGCAGCTCTGGGAAATCTGATTTCATGTGTTTAATCCCAAACATCCAAAGACTGGGGAGGTCAGGAATTTCAGCTCCTCACCCCTTCAGTTTAGGTGCAAGGGGATTTTTGGTGGGGGGAATTCTTCTGGGTGATGTGCTCATAGAACCATGGAATGGTTTGGGTTGAAATAGACCCAAAAACTCCTCCAGTGCCATGGGCAGAGACCCTTTCCACACCCCAGCCCTGTCCAGCCTGGCCTTGGGCACTTCAGGGACCCAGGGGCAGCCACAGCTGCTCTGGGAAATCTGTTTAATGTGTTTATTCCCAAATATCCAAAGATTGGGGAGCTCAGGAGTTTCAGATCCTCACCCCCACCAAGTTTAGGTGCAAGGGGATTTCTGGGCAATGTTCTCACAGAACCATGGAATGGTTTGGGTTAAAACAGACCCAAAAACTCATCCAGTGCCATGGCAGGGACACCTCCCACCATCCCAGCCCTGTCCAATCTGGCCCTGGGCACTCCCAGGGATCCAGGGGCACCCACACCTGTGCCAGGGCCTGCCCACCCTCCCAGAGAACAATTCCTAATTCCCAAAATCCCATCCAGCCCTGCCCTCTGGCAGGGTAAAGCCATTCCCCCTGTCCTGGCACTCCAGGCCTTTGTTAAAATTCTCTCCCTGGCATTGGAAGGGCACAATGAGATCATCCCCAAATTTCCCTTCTCTTTAAGGTCTTCCTCAAAGGCAATTCCAGTCTGGGTATGCCAGGGGAAAGAAAAAGATCTGGGTGTGGCAGGGGAAAGGGTTTGAGTGTGCCAGGGGAAAGGGTCTGGGTAAGTCAGGGGACAGGAAAAGGTTTGGGTGTGCCAGGGGAGGGGAAAAGGGTCTGGGTATGGCAGGGGAAAGGAAAAGGGAATGCCAGGGGAATGGAAAAAAGTCTGAGTAAGTCAGGGGACAGGAAAGGGTCTGGGTATGCCAGGGGAAAGGAAAAGGGAATGCCAGGGGAAAGGAAAAGGGTCTGGGTATGCCAGGGGACAGGAAAATAACTGGGTGTGTCAGGGGAAAGGGTCTGGGTATGTCAGGGGACAGGAAAAGGGAATGCCAGGGGACAGGAAAAAGGTCTGGGTATGTTAGGGGACAGGAAGAGGTTTGAGTATGTCAGGGACAGGAAAAGGTTTGGGTATGGCAGGGAACAGGAAAAGGGAATGCCAGGGGACAGGAAGGGGTCTGGGTATGTCAGGGGACAGTAAAAGGTCTGGGTATGGCAGGGGACAGGGTGTGGGTATGGCAGGGGAAAGGAAAAGGGTCTGGGTATGGCAGGGGAAAGGAAAAGGTTTGGGTATAGCAGGGAAAAGGAAGAGGGAATGCCAAGGGACAGGAAAAGATCTGGGTATGCCAGGAAAAAGGAAAAGGTTTGGGTATGCCAGAGGACAGGAAAAGGGAATGCCAGGGGACAGGAAGAGGTCTGGGTATGTCAGGGAAAGGAAAAAGGAATGCCAGGGGACAGGAAGAGGTCTGGGCATGGCAGGGCACAGGAAAAGGTCTGGGCATGTCAGGCACACACCACCTCAGCACAAGGTGAGGAATTTTCCTCCCCTGGGCAGGCTCTGCCAGGACTGATGGATGCAGGCAGCCCTGAGAACAGGACACAGGCTGGAGAAATGGAAATGCTCCAGCCTTGGGAAGCTCTGGAGCAGGAACAGCCTGCACAGAAAATCCCTGCAAAGGAAGGACTCCAACGTGCAGGGATTCCCTGGATTCCCCTGGCACTACCACACGGATATATTCTAACCTTAATTACCACAACTTTTATATTTATGGGGAAAAAAGAGCAGGCTGTAACCAAACCCTTCAAAAATTTGGCATCTCTGCAATTATATTTGTAATCCTTGCCATTTATCCTGTTTTCCCTATCTGCTCTGATTACATCATGGAGATCAGAAAAATCCTCAAGGCAGGGCTACTTGCTGCTGTTTGGAAAAGCCCTGGCACATCTCTCCATGCAGTTATCACCAGGCTGGTTTTTAATTCATTTGGAAAAGTTTATTTTACTTTTCAGCCCCTGCCTGAGCAGTGACAGGTGAGACACAGCAAAACAAGTGCTGGTAACGGGTAGGAAAAAATAGAAATTCAAGCACAGCACATCCAGAGCCCCATCTCAAGAGAGACAAGACATCCAAGCCTCTCCACTTTGTTACAGAAAAGAGACTGAAAATCTCCCCAGCACTTTTCAGAAATGAACACGGGAATCATCTTTCACTGCTGTTCAAACAACGAATTGGCACGCTGTCAAAGAGCATTTTTTCCTCCTAATGGCCACAAAATAAAACCATTTCTAACTCCAGCCACCTCAGTAGCAGAGGTTACACAGAAAAGCAGCAGAACACAGCGCTGCAGAGACGAGGAAGCTTTTAAACCCAAGTTTAAATGTACCACGACTTGCAAACGACCCCAGAGCCACACCACTCACTTGCTTTGAAGGACAGTGCTCGTTCTTCTCCTCTGTCATCTTCCCACTCTTGGGAGCCCTCCTTGGCTGCTTGATGCTGGTTTTTATGGCAGGCCTGCAGACATAATTCTCCAGGTTCTTGGGAGGCTTTTTTGTCCTCTTGGCTTGCAGGCCAATCTTCAGTTTGAGGTTTCCCTCGGAGAAGTTGGTTTCCTTGACGGAGAACTGCTGCTGCGCATCGCCCAGAGCGCCGCTCTTGCCGCTCTCTGCGCCGCCCTCCCTGCTCTTCTTCCTCCCCTCCTCCTCCTCCTTGGTGCAGCCCTCGAGCTCCGCTTCCCCTGTGCCCACCAAGGTGCCGATGTTTGCCACGGAGGGGCTTTTGCCAGCAAACCCTTCAGAATCAGCACCCAAGCCTAACATAGCAGTACTGCGAGGGTCCATCACACAATATTTGCCTTCTGGTGATTTCTGGTTTTTGTTTTAGGGAAGATTTACAGAGATCTGTTCCTCAGGAGAGCTGGTCCGCTATGGGCAGTCAGCATCTTTCACTCTGGGGGAGGAAAAGACAGAAAGCATAAACTTGGATTTTCTAGCAGAAATAAAATTAATGTTAAATAAGAACAATATATAAAATATAAATATAAAAATATAAAACCAATGCAGAAGAAATAATAATAATAATAATAATAATAATAATAATAATAATAATAACATACGAAACCAATATATAATATATAAACCAAATATATATAATATATAAACCAAATATATATAATACATAAAACCAATATATATAATATATAAAACCAAAAATATATAATATATAAAGTCGATGTATAATATATAAAATCAAAATATAAATAATATATAAAACTAATATATAAATAAAATATAAAACCAATATATAATAACATATTAAACCAATATATATTATATATAAAACCAATATATATAATATATAAAACCAATATATAAATATATATAAACCAATATATAATAATATATTAACCCAATATATATACCCAAAATTATATATTTTATATATATAATAATATATATAAAACCAATATATAATAATATATAAAACCAAATATATATATAATATATAAAACCAATATATAAATAATATATAAATAATATATAAAATCAATGTATAAATAATATATTAAACCAATATATAAATAATATATAAAACTAATACAGAAATAAAATATAAAACCAATATGTAAATAATAATATATGAACAAACACATAAATAATGATATATAATCAATATAGAAATAAGACATATAACCAATATATAAATAATAGATATAAACCCAAATAGATATAATAATATATACAACCAATATTAAGATAATAACACATAACACCAATAAATAAATAATAATATCTAAACCTATATATAATATATAACCCCTATATATAAATAATTATATATAAAGCCTATATATAATACCTAAAACCAATATATAATACATAAAACCAATATATAATACATAAATAATATATATGCAACCAATATATAAATATCTACCCCAAATATATAAACAATAATATATAAACCCTATACATAATATACTAAACCAATATATAAAGAATACCTACCCCAAATATATAAATAATAATATATAAACCCTATATATAATACATAAAACCAATATATAAATAATACCTACCTCAAATATATAATAATATATAAGCCCTATATATAATATATAAAACCAATATATAAATAATGTCTAACCCAAATATATAAATAAAGCCTATATAAACCCTATATAATATATAAAACCAATATATAAATATCTACCTCAAATATACAAATAATAATATATAAACCCTATATATAATATATAAAACCAATAAATAATGTCTAACCCAAATATATAAACAATAATATAAAAACCCTATATATAATATACCAAACCAATGTATAAAGAATACCTACCCCAAATATATAAATAATAATATATAAACCCTATATATAAAATATAAAACCAATATATAAATAATGTCTAACCCAAATATATAAATAAAGCCTATATAAACCCTATATAATATATAAAACCAATATATAAATATCTACCTCAAATATACAAATAATAATATATAAACCCTATATATAATATATAAAACCAATATATAAATATTATCTACCCCAAATATATAAATAATAATATAAAAACCCTATATATAATATACCAAACCAATATATAAAGAATACCTACCCCAAATATACAAATAATAATATATAAACCCTATATATAATATATAAAACCAATATATAAATAATAACCTCAAATATATAATGATATATAAACCCTATGTATAATATATAAAACCAATATATAAATAATGTCTAACCCAAATATATAAATAAAGCCTATATAAACCCTATATAATATATAAAACCAATATATAAATATCTACCTCAAATATACAAATAATAATATATAAACCCTATATATAATATATAAAACCAATATATAAATAATATCTACCCCAAATATATAAATAATAATATAAAAACCCTATATATAATATACCAAACCAATATATAAAGAATACCTACCCCAAATATACAAATAATAATATATAAACCCTATATATAATATATAAAACCAATATATAAATATTATCTACCCCAAATATATAAACAATAATATATAAACCCTATACATAATATATAAAACCAATATATAAAGAATACCTACCCCAAATATATAAATACTAATATATAAACCCTATATATAATATATAAAACCAATATATAAATAATGTCTAACCCAAATATATAAATAAAGCCTATATAAACCCTATATAATATATAAAACCAATATATAAATATCTACCTCAAATATACAAATAATAATATATAAACCCTATATCTAATATATAAAACCAATATATAAATATTATCTACCCCAAATATATAAATAATAATATAAAAACCCTATATATAATATATAAAACCAATATATAAATAATAATATATAAACCCAAACAATGGTACTTCAGACAAGCACAGCAGCTGAAGTTCCAAGACACCAACACTTCCATTCACCTCCTTCAAAACCCCAATTTATCTGTGAAACTCTTTTAAATAATAAAAAATAAAAAGTATGTGATTATTATAATTCCCAAATTATCCACGTGACATTTCAAATGATGGCTACAGATTTTAATATTGACCATCAAATTAATTTTTTTTTATTTATAACCAGAGCCCGGTTAGTCCCGGTCTTGCAGGTTGTGGATTCACTGGGAGAGCTGCAGGCAAATGAAAGCCAGGAGAAAGCACCCAAATCCCAGCAATATTCTGGATTTAATTATCTGAGGAACGTAATTAATTAATTAATTGTCTGGAGGAAAATAATTTCATTCTTTTGCACCAGGAAAGCTGAGCCTGAGCCACGTGGGCATCAGTTTACAAACACAGCTCAGGGAGAAGGAATGGGGGAACAGATGCCAACCCCAAACACTCGCACAGATTGTGCTTCCTGAGGCAGGGGAAGAGGGAAGGCCACACTTCCACCAGCACAGACATTGGTAGGAATATAAAATTGATTTATTTAGCAGAAAATAATAGAGGGAATCATCCTAACTACAGCAAATTGGAGTCAGCTCTAAGGTTGTGAGGGTGCCCAGACCCTGAGCCCTCCCTGCCACAGAACAAACCAAACCTGGCTCCTTGGCATTTTAGCATGCAGACAAAAATCAAAAATCCCAAAATCCCAGAACTGTTTGGGCTTTGAAGATCACCTCATCCCACCCCTGCCACCTTCCACCAGCCCAGTGTGCCCAACCTGGCCTGGAACCCTCCCAGGGATGGGCACCCTGTGCCAGGGTCTCAGCACAAAGCAATTCCCCCCATCCCGTCCCCAAACCTTTCTAAATTCTCTCTCCATCCTCCTTGCAAGCTCCTGAAAAATTATTTGTGAGGATGCCCAGGCCCTCATGCAGCACTGACCCTGAGCCCTCCCTGCCACAGAACAAACCAAACCTGCGCTCCTTGACATTTTAGCATGCAGACAAAAATCAAAAATCCCAAAATCCCAGAACTGTTTGGGCTTTGAAGATCACCTCATCCCACCCCTGCCACCTTCCACCAGCCCAGTGTGCCCAACCTGGCCTGGAACCCTCCCAGGGATGGGCACCCTGTGCCAGGGTCTCAGCACAAAGCAATTCCCCCCATCCCGTCCCCAAACCTTTCTAAATTCTCTCTCCATCCTCCTTGCAAGCTCCTGAAAAATTATTTGTGAGGATGCCCAGGCCCTCATGCAGCACTGACCCTGAGCCCTCCCTGCCACAGAACAAACCAAACCTGCGCTCCTTGACATTTTAGCATGCAGACAAAAATCAAAAATCCCAAAATCCCAGAACTGTTTGGGCTTTGAAGATCACCTCATCCCACCCCTGCCACCTTCCACCAGCCCAGCGTGCCCAACCAGGCCTGGAACCCTTCCAGGGATGGGCACCCTGTGCCAGGGTCTCAGCACAAAGCAATTCCCTCCATCCCGTCCCCAAACCTTTCTAAATTCTCTCTCCATCCTCCTTGCAAGCTCCTGAAAAATTATTTGTTGTGAGGGCATTCTAAGGAGAAAATGTTTAAATACCTTCAACGCTTATCGTTTTTGAAATGAAATGGATCAGCAACAGGTCTGAAAAAACCTAAAGTGCATCACAGGGCACCAAACCAGCCCGAATCTTCTGTCCTCACCTTCCCTACAGTCATTAAATCATTTATTAAGTCATTAATTGTGAGCAATGGCATGGGAAGATGTCATGAGCTCAGAAGGAGTTTCAGATCGAGGTCTCAGCGCTTTTCTGGGATTTTTGGCACCCTGGGCAGACAAAACCTGGGGAAGCAGCAGCAAGGAGCTGGTTTGGGGTGGAGAAAGGATCAGGAATGTGAAAGGCGACACCAAGGCAGCTGCAGGGGACACAGGTTGGGGACAGATGCCAGGATTAGTGGGGACACAAGAAATGCAGCCAGTCACAAAGCCAGGCTTCCCCGGCTACGTCCTCAGAGAAAATAAATTTATTTCCATGTGTTCTGTGCACATTATTCACGGGGTTTGCAGCTGCAGCTCTGGATTTCCAGCTCCACACATCCTCAGCAATCAAACCTGCAATTATTACTCATAAGAGCAGAGGTAATTAGATAAAATCTCCATTTTACAAGGAGGGAAAAAAGGGCAGAGCAGCGTGACATGGCCACAGAAAGTGAGCCAGGGCAATGTCAGTCCAACAGGATTCACCATGTCACTAAAAACGGATTTTTTCATGCACATCAACGTGCAAAGAAAAGTGGCCAGCAGGTAAATAACTCAGAGCAAAAGCCTGAATTTGTATTATTCAAGTCCAAGAAAAAGAAAAGGAGCCCCACAAGCCATCAAATCTGTGCTCACACAACTTTCCTTCTCTAGTGCCTGCAGTGCAGAGCAGGGCAAATAATCCAGATATTTCCTAACAAATAAAATTAATTAATCTGTGCTCACACAACTTTCCTTCTCTAGTGCCTGGAGTGCAGAGCAATGCCAATAATCCAGACATTTTCTAACAAATAAAATTAATTAATCTGTGCTCACACAACTTTCCTTCTCTAGTGCCTGGAGTGCAGAGCAATGCCAATAATCCAGACATTTCCTAACAAATAAAATTAATTAATCTGTGCTCACACAACTTTCCTTCTCTAGTGCCTGGAGTGCACAGCAATGCCAATAATCCAGATATTTCCTTCCAAATAAAATTAATTAATCAGCTTCAAACACAAAACCAGCAGCTAGACTCACACACTGACCTTCAGAAACTCAAAATGAGAGTGGGAAAGAGCAAAGGAAAGGAGCTCACAAGAGGATCAGAAACTATCCCAAAACAAAGGGATGGCTCTCACAAACACAGAGCAGCTCATTCATTTATCCACTAATTACTCTCAACAAAATGCTAATCCAGGTCCTAATCAGTTAATCTCTGATTATAATTTTAACATCTATATTCCAAGTCTTGTTCTGAGTTATCCCTCATGGTGGTGTCAGATTAAACCATTATAATATATTGTAGCCAAGAAATAGTTAATTTCTGATTATAATTATATTCCACGTCTTGTTCTAATATCCCTCATCCAAAGTGTCAGATTAAATAATATAATATATTGCAGTTAAGAAATAGTTAATTTATAACACTTATATTCCAAGCCCTGTGCTGAATTAACCCTCATGGTGGTTTCAGATTAAATCACTATAATATATTGTAGTTAAGAAATAGTTAATTTCTGATTATAATTCCATTCCAAGTCTTGTTCTGAGTTATCCCTCATCCATGGTGTCAGATTAAATAATAGAATATACTGCAGTTAAGAAATAGTTAATTTATAACATTTATATTCCAAGTCTTGCTCTGCATTATCCCTCATCCAAAGTGTCAGATTAAATCATATAATATATTGTAGCTAACAAATAGTTAACTTCTGATTATAATTATATTCTAAGTCTTGTTCTGAGTTATCCCTCATGGTGCTGTCAGATTAAACCATTATAATATATTGTAGTTAAGAAATAGTTAATTTCTGATTATATTTATAACCTCTATATTCCACATCTTGTTCTGAATTATCCCTCACCCAAAGTATCAGACTAAATAATAGAATATACAGTAGTTAAGAAATAGTTAATTTATGATTATAACATTTATATTCCAAATCTTGTTTTGACTTATCCCTCATGGTGCTGTCAGATTAAACCATTATAATATATTGTAGTTAAGAAATAGTTAATTTCTGATTATATTTATAACCTCTATATTCCACATCTTGTTCTGAATTATCCCTCACCCAAAGTATCAGACTAAATAATAGAATATACAGTAGTTAAGAAATAGTTAATTTATGATTATAACATTTATATTCCAAATCTTGTTTTGACTTATCCCTCATGGTGCTGTCAGATTAAACCATTATAATATATTGTAGTTAAAAAATAGTTAATTTATGATTATAATTATATTCCAAGTCTTGTTCTGAGTAATCCCTCATCCACAGTGTCAGATTAAATCATATAATATATTGTAGCTAAGAAATAGTTAAATTCTGATTATAATTCCATTCCAAGTCTTGTTCTGCATTATCCCTCATCCATGCTGTCAGATTAAACCACGATAATATATTGTAGTTAAGAAATAGTTAAATTCTGATTATAATTATAACATTTATATTCCAAGTCTTGTTCTGAGTTATCCCTCATCCATGGTGTCAGATTAAATAATAGAATATACTGCAGTTAAGAAATAGTTAATTTATAACATTTATATTCCAAGTCTTGCTCTGAATTCTCCCTCATCCAAAGTGTCAGATTAAAACATATAATATATTGTAGCTAAGAAATAGTTAATTTCTGATTATAATTATAACATGTATATTCCAAGTCTTGTTCTGAGTTACCCCTCATCCATGCTGTCAGATTAAACCATTATAATATACTGTAGTTAAGAAATAGTTAATTTCTGATTATAACACTTCTATTCCAAGTCTTGTTCTGAGTTATCCCTCATCCAAAGTGTCAGATTAAACCATTGTAATATATTGTGGTTAAGAAATAGTTAATTTCTGATTATAATTATAATCCAAGTCTTGTTCTGAATTATCAACCATTCATGGTGTCAGATTAAACCACTATAATATACTGTAGTTAAGAAATAGTTAACTTCTGATTATAGCCATAACATGTATATTCCAAATCTTGTTCTGAATTATCCCTCATCAACGGTGTCAGATTAAACCATTATAAAAAACTGTAGTTAAGAAATAGTTAATTACTGACTATAACTACAACATTTATATTCCAAGTCTTGTTCTGAATTATCCCTCACCCAAAGTATCAGATTAAATAATAGAATATATTGTAGTTAAGAAATAGTTAATTTATAACACTTATATTCCAAGTCCTGTTCTGAATTATCCCTCATGGTGGCGTCAGATTAAATCACCATTATATATTGTAGTTAAGAAATAGTTAATTTCGGATTATAATTATATTCCAAGTCTTGTTCTGAATTATCCCGCATCCATGGTGTCAGATTAAATCACTATAATATACTGTAGTTAAGAAACAGTTAATTTCTGATTATAACATTTATATTCCAAGTCTTGCTCTGCATTATCCCTCATCCATGCTGTCAGATTAAATCACGATAATATATTGTAGTTAAGAAATAGTTAAATTCTGATTATAATTATAACATTTATATTCCAAGTCTTGTTCTGAGTTATCCCTCATCCATGGTGTCAGAATAAATAATAGAATATACTGTAGTTAAGAAATAGTTAATTTATAACATTTATATTCCAAATCTTGCTCTGCATTATCCCTCATCCATGCTGTCAGATTAAACCACGATAATGTATTGTAGTTAAGAAATAGTTAATTTCTGATTATACCTTTAACATCTATGTTGTCTCACCCTTCACACGAGACTGAAAACAAAATAAAAGTTTTTTAAACATCTCTCACTTGCCCATCTCTAGGTCAGAAGAAAGCCTTAATGTGACAGATGGGATTTCAGGGTGACAAAACTTTTGCTGATTGGAAACCACCCAGTCCCAAATCCCTGCAAGGGCTCTCAAATCATAAACCAGACACGTCCTCGCCACCAAGGAAATCACCTCAAACTCCTGCAGATCTCAAATCCCTCCTGAAATTGTTCTTCCCCCCAAAAAAATCACCTATGGAACATTTCCACATCCATTTCGACACGTGCCACTGGAGCTGAGTGCTGCTCATTAATGATTTCCCTTATGCCTGCTTTAAAATTCCAGTTTTAATTCCTGGAGTTCATCTTTATTCCCTTGATATCACATCCCAAACCCTTTCTGCCCATATCTGTTGTTCTGCTTTCCCAAAACCAAAATCCCACACCCCAGATTTGTGTCCCCACACCCCTCAGCAAAATGAACTGAGATTTCCCCCTCTGTTCATTCCTCTGCTGCTTCTCTTGATGAAATCTCACTGTCAAGGCATATTTGGAAGGTGAAAATTTTTCTTTTGGCTCTTTTCATTGCTTCAGCTCCAAGGGACATGAAAACCAACGGAGCTAAGTGTTAGAAATCCCAGAATATTGCTCCTAAATCTCAGAATATTACTACTGACGCTGTGGCCTCCCACAGCCCCCTCTCAGATTTCTTGTCTTCTTTTCTTTGCTAAAGAAGACAAACCACACTCAGAAAAGAGAAATAAAAAGTGGAATAAACCCTTAAAATATTTATCTATATCACAATTCCTGAAAAGGGGAAACAGGAGCTCAAGGCACCTGCACAAGCATCCTGGAAATGTTTAAAGCTGAAAACATTTCTCAGGAATAAAGTTCCTGTCCCCTCTCAAATTCCTTGTCTTCTTGTTCTGGATAAAGAAGACAAACCACACTCAAAAAAAAAAAGGAAATAAAAAGTGGAATAAACCCTTAAAATATTTATCTATATCACAATTCCTGAACAGGGGAAACAGGAGCTCAAGGCACCTGCACAAGCATCCTGAAAATGTTCAGAGACGAAAACATTTCTTAGGAATAAAGTTCCTCTCCCCTCCCAAATTCCTCCTTTTCCTTGCTAAAGAAGACAAACCACATTCAGAAAAGAGACAAAAAAAGTGGACTAATGTATTTATCTACATCACAATCCATGAATAGGAGAAACAGGAGCTCAAAGCCCTTGGATCACCTGCACAAGCATCCTGGAAATGTTTAGAGATGAAAACATTTCTCAGGAATAAAGTTCCTCTCCCATCTCAAATTCCTTGTCCTCTTGTTTTGGTTAAAGAAGACAAACCACACTCAAAAAAAGAGAAATAAAAAGTGGAATGAACTTTTAAATTATTTATTTACATCACAACCCCTGAACAGGGGAAACAGGAGCTCAAGGCACCTGCACAAGCATCCTGGAAATGTTTAGGAATGAAAACATTTCTCAGGAATAAAGTTCCTGTCCCCTCTCAAATTCCTTGTCTTCTTGTTCTGGATAAAGAAGACAAACCACACTCAAAAAAAAAAGAAATAAAAAGTGGAATAAACCCTTAAAATATTTATCTATATCACAATTCCTGAAAAGGGGAAACAGGAGCTCAAGGCACCTGAATAAAGTTCCTGTCCCCTCTCAAACTCCTTGTCTTCCTTTCTTTGCTAAGGAAGACAAAACCACACTCAAAAAAGAGAAATAAAAAGTGGAATAACCTTTCAAATTATTTCTTTACATTACAATCCCTGAAAAGGGGAAACAGGAGCTCAAGGCACCTGCACAAGCATCTTTAAAATGTTTAGAAATGAAAACATTTCTCAGGAATAAAGTTCCTATCCCCTCTTAAATTCCTTGTCTTCTTGTTCTGGATAAAGAAGACAAACCACACTCAGAAAAGTGAAATAAAAAGTGGAATGAGCTTTTAAATTATTTATTTACATCACAACCCCTGAACAGGGGAAACAGGAGCTCAAGGCACCTGCACAAGCATCCTGAAAATGTTTAGAAATAAAAACATCTCTCAGGAATAAAGTTTTCCTGACAGGAGGTAACAAATAAACCACTTCCCAATCAGAAACTGCTGGGTTTTTTATTTCTGACAGACAGAAATCCCAGGGGATCTGTCCTGTCAGGAGGAATATTGCACAGGAGCAGAGGAAATCTCATGGAAAGCACCTGGAACAGGACACAGAATTTTTTGGGGAGAAAAGCAGAGGATGGATCCAAAAACACCCTGGAAAAATGTTCCAAAGGGAGGAAAATTGGGAAGCAAATCTCAGAGTTTCTCCTGATTTTTAAGCTGGCCTCAGGTTCAATCACAAGGCTGGATTTGGAGGTGCAGGGTGGCTCTGTCGGTTCCTTATTCATATGGAAATAAAGGCAAAATTGCTAAAATCTGCATAAAAATCTGTGTGGAGCAAAGTTCCTCCACCCTCAGGCTGAGAGTGCCAGCATCAGTGAGGGAAAAGCAGTTTGGGAATTGTCCTAAAATGTGATCCCAGCTGCTACAGGAGGTGTCTCCACACCCAGGGGTTTTTTCTGGATAAAATCCATTTATTTCTACCCATCCTGTAAAAGATAAGGATCCCAACAAACCAGAACTTCCCTTTTAAATCCTTTGGTTATTCCCAAGCCACCTGTGCCACAGGTAAGGGACACAAATCCAGGGACAAACACAGATTTTTGCTTTCTCAGAACAATCACAAAAAGTCTCATGACTGATTTTTTTCCCTTTGCAAGGTGGAGATTGGAGGGGGAGAACGTGGCCACAACAGCAATTAAATTAAATTAATTTAATTTTAAACCAGCCAACAATCCCACAGACAACAACACCTATTTTAAAATAACTTTAACTCAGTGACTCCATGTGCTATTGCCACTTTTGTCCTGCCACTGCCATTTTTACCAATCTGTCTGTCTCTTCCACCAAGGAAAAAACTTGCTTTTTATATCCTTTAATAAGGATATAAAGCTTGCTTTTATATCTTTATTAAACCAGAACTTCCCTTTTAAATCCTTTGGTTATTCCCAAGCCACCTGTGCCACAGGTAAGGGACACAAATCCAGGGACAAACACAGATTTTGTCACAAAAAGTCTTTTTTTTCCCTTTGCAAGCTGGAGAGGGGACTCAAGGCCTCATTGGAGGGGGAGAACGTGGCCACAACAGCAATTAAATTAAATTAATTTAATTTTAAACCAGCCAACAATCCCATAGAAAACAACACCTATTTTAAAATAACTTTAACTCAGTGACTCCATGTGCTATTGCCACTTTTGTCCTGCCACTGCCATTTTTACCAATCTGTCTCTTCCACCAAGGAAAAAACTTTTTATATCCTTTTTATATCCCTTTTTATATCCTTTTTATATCCTTCAGGAGACTTTAAACTTTTGAAAACAACTTCAAAAAAAAAAAAAAAAGCTTCTTCTGGAAATTGTAACTCAAATTTTGTCACTGGTTGTTATCATCACTCAAACCTTTTTAGGAGACTGCAGCAATGAATTCGAGCCCAAAAAGAAACTGTGGTAATTTTGTCTTTTAAAACCAAGATGTTTCAGACTTAGAACTGTTTCAAATGATAAAAAAGAAAAGGGAAAGCATCTCTTTTATACTCTCAGCCAGCTGAGAAAAGCTTTGGGTAAGAACACTCCTCAAGAACTCAAGCAGGCAGACAGATGATGATTTTAGAGCCCAGCTCTCCCCATATGCTCAAGCAGCTGCCAGAACTTCCCTGCTTCCCACAGAGGCACCAGGGATGATCCCAAGGTTCTCAGGATGACCACAGGATTCACCCCAAACAAGTGCAGGTGGAATTTGAATTATTTAGCAAGGAGGACAGCTGAAACAAAGCAGGGAAAAAGGGGCTGGAAATGAAAATTGAGGAGATTTGATGGGATGGGGGCAAAGCCACAGGTTCTGTCAAGGATAGCTGAAAGAAAGCAGGGAAAAAGTGCTGAAAATGAAAATTGAGATTTGAAGGGATGGGGGCAAAGCCACAGGTTCTGTCCCTGCTCCCAGAGCTGCCACCAGCACCAGGGATGATCCCAAGGTGACCACAGGATTCACCCCACACCCCTGGAAAACAGGTGCAGGTGGAATTTAAAATACTTAGCAAGGAGGATAGGGGAAACAAAGCAGGAAAAAGGGGCTGAAAATGAAAATTGAGATTTGAAGGGATGGGGGCAAAGCCACAGGTTCTGTCAAGGATAGCTGAAAGAAAGCAGGGAAAAAGTGCTGAAAATGAAAATTGAGGAGATTTGATGGGATGGAGACAAAGCCACAGGTTCTGTTGAGGACAGCTGAAAGAAAGCAGGGAAAAAGTGCTGAAAATGAAAATTGAGGAGATTTGATGGGATGGGGACAAAGCCACAGGTTCTGTCTCTGCTGCCACCAGCTCCAGGGATGATCCCAAGGTTCTCAGGATGACCACAGGATTCACCCCAAACAAGTGCAGGTGGAATTTGAATTATTTAGCAAGGAGGACAGCTGAAACAAAGCAGGAAAAAAGTGCTGAAAATGAAAATTGAGGACATTTGATGGGATAGGGGCAAAGCCACAGGTCCTGTCCCTGCTCCCAGCAGCTCCAGTTCTCCCCAGCGGCTCTGACAACACAGAAAGTGAATTCGTGTCCCCAGGCCATGGGATGGAAACCCACATTCCAGGCAGCTTCCAGCTCCCTGCTCCGCAATTAACAGCGTGCAGAACCACAAACCAAGGGCCAAAGCAGGAGTTAGGAAGTCAAGAGACCAAGGAAGAGAGGGACAAGGATGGGAACACGTTTTGGATTTTAATGGGAAATGCCAAGATAAGGCTCAACCACCTGAACCCAAATCACCGCCAATAAAGCTAAAACAGGATTAAAATCGCAATGAAATGATAAATAAAACGGAATAAACTTCAGAAGCAGCATTTTGGACAAGGAAGATCACAAAGTCTACAAGGCACTGACCCAACAAACCAACCGATATCCCAAAAAAACCCCAAAAAACCCAAAACCACCACATCAATATTTGGCAGCGAGATCCGCCCGTCACTCGGGGCAGGACCGCGCCGTGCCCGGGGAAACTTCGGGGATGCGCAGCCCCGGGGCACGGCCCCGCTCCGCGGGGAACCGGGACCCACGAGGGGCCCCCGGGGCTGCCCCCGGAGCCCCCGGAGCCGCCGGGCCCGGCCGAGCGCGGCTCCCGCAGCCCCGCCGCTGTCAGCGGGCCCGGCCGCCAGCGGGGATCCCCCGCCCCTCGCCGCGGTGCCTGTCAGGGCTCCCCGGTGCCTCCCGGCGCCTCCCGGTGCGGGGACTCCCCGGGCCGCCCCCGGCCGCCGGGGACGCCCCGCGCCGCTCCCGCTCCGCTTCCACGCCGCGCTCCGGGCCCTGCCGGGGATCCCCCCCCGCCGCCGCCCCCAGGGATCCCCCGCCCTCAGCGGGGATCCCCCGCGGCCGCCGCCGCGGCCGGAGCGGGGCTGCGGAGCGCGGGGGATACCGGGGAGATGCGGGGGGGGTGCGAGGCGGCCCCGCGGCGGAGTCCAGCGCGCCTCCCCTCCCCCCGGGCCGCGGGCCTGAGGCGGTCCCAGTCCCCGCCCGCTCCTCACCGTGTCAGCGGCAGCGCGGCCGGGGCCGAGCACGGGCTGCTCCGCGCCGCATCCCCGCGGCCGCCCGGGCGCGGACGGGGCCGGGGCGGGACCGGGACCGAGCGGCCGCCGCGGCGGGGCCTGAGCCGAGCGAGGCGGCGGAACCAAAATGGCGGCGGCTCCTGCTCCGCCGCGAGCGAGCGCACGGCCACGCCCCCGCCGCCGGACACGCCCCCTCCGCGCCCGGCCACGCCCCCAGCGCGGCCACACCCCCGCGGGGCAGAGGGCGCGGCGGCCACGCCCCGTCTTGACCACGCCCCAAAATATGTAAACACGTGTTAAACCACGCCCCTCGTTATTCAGGTCACGCCCACCGGGAAAAGGGGTCGGAAAAGGGAAAAAAAGGAAAAGGAGAGGAAGGAAAAGGAGGGGAAGGAAAAGGGGAATTTTTGCCCCAAAATGGTGCAGGTGGTTTTTTCATCCCCAAAGCCATCTTTGCCTGAATGCCACACCCACGCGCTTGCCGGTTCTGGGTCGTTTGAGTGAATGTGGAATCGTGGGATCTTCAGGGGTTGGGATGGACCTTGAAGGGTATTTAAGGCACAACCTTCCTGCCCTGGGCAGAGACATCTCCCACCAGACCAGATCACTCAAGGCTTGTCCAGCCCGGCCTTGGACACTTCCAGGGATCCGGGGGCAGCCTCTGCCAGGGCTCCCCACCCTCACAGGGAGGAATTTCTTCGTAATAGGTGACCTCACTTCTCCCTCTGTCAATTTGTACCCATTACCCTTTTTCTATCACTAAAGATCCTGATGAAGAGTCCTTCTCCACCTTCCTGGAGCCCCTTTTAGATCCTGCTCTTCTCCAGGTTGAATATTCCCAACTCACCCAGCCTTTTTAATTGTGTTGTTGTCCCCACTAGAATTCCTCCAACAATTCCACATCCTTCATATTTTGGGAACGATGCTCACAATATCTGATGGGAATTTCTACAGCCATTTGTAATTGCTGCTAAATAGTGTTTTATTTAGTGAAATAGTGTTTTATTCAGCTATATAGCGTTTTATTTGCCGCCAGAAATAGGAGAAATTAATTTTAAAATTTACTTTTAAACATATTTTTAAGCATACATATTAAGCAATATGTATATGTGTATGTATATGTGTATGTGTATGTATATGTATATGTATACATATACATAAAATCCAAATGAACAAAAATCCCTGGCACTAAACAGCAAAAAGAAATGTGAATTCTTTGCAGAAGCAGAGATTTAAGTTGTCAATACCTGAAAACCTGGCAGTGAAACCATGAACAACAAATTGCTCCTGCACTACACATGCAAAATTCAATCCTGAGGACCCAGATGACCCCTCAGAAATGAAAAACAGCCTGTCCCCGAGCCAGCACTGTGACCTGGAGGCCAAGAAGGCCAACAAAATCCTGGGCTGGGTGAGGAAGAGCATTCCCAGCAGGTCAGGGAGTGCTGCAGGCAGTGCTGACCCTCTGCAGGGCTGTGCCCAGCTCTGGCACCCTCATCACAGCAGGGACAGGGAGCTCCTGCAGGGTGACAAAGGTGCTGAAGGGCCTGGAGGGTCCCTGCCCAGGAAAGGCTGAGGGAGCTGGGGCTGCTCAGCCAGGAGAGGAGCCCCAGGGAGAGGGACCTCAGCCCTGGGTGTGCCTGGGTGTCTCTGGGTGTCCCCAGATGTCCCTGAATGTCCCTGTATGTCCCTGGGTGTTCCTGTCTGTCCCTGGGTGTTCCCAGGTGTCCCTGGGTGTCTCTGGGTGCCCCTGGATGTCCCCAGGTGTCTCTGGGTGTCCCTGTCTGTGAGTGTCCCTGGCTGTCCTCAGGTGTCCTGGGTGTGTCCCTGGGTGTCTCTGAATGTACCTGAGTTTCCTTATCTGTCCCTGTGCCTCTCCCAGTCTGTCCCAGTCTGTCCCAGTCTATCCCAGTCTGTCCCAGTCCATCCCAGTGCGCAGAGGTCAGAGCAGCCCCAGGCTCTGCTCCAGGCCCGGCAATGGCCCCAGAGCCACGGGCAGGGCCTGAGCCCAGGAGCTGCCCCTGCCCAGGAGGCAGAACTGCTGCCCTGGGCAGTGCCCAGCCCTGAGCAGAGCCCAGAGAGGCTGTGGGGGCTCCGTGCCTGGGGATCCCAGAGGCACCTGGAGCAGCCCTGAGCCCTGGGGTGTCCCTGTTTGGGGACCCCAGACCCACCTGGAGCAGCCCTGAGCCCTGGGGTGTCCCTGTTTGGGGACCCCAGACCCACCTGGAGCAGCCCTGAGCCCTGGGGTGTCCCTGTTTGGGGACCCCAGACCCACCTGGAGCAGCCCTGAGCCCTGGGGTGTCCCTGTTTGGGGACCCCAGAGGCACCTGGAGCAGCCCTGAGCCCTGGGGTGGCCCTGTTTGGGGACCCCAGACCCACCTGGAGCAGCCCTGAGCCCTGGGGTGTCCCTGCCTGGGTACCCCAGACCCACCTGGTCCCAACTCTATGCCCTGGGATGTCCCTGCCCTCACACAGGATGACCCCAGATGTGCCCCTCAGCGCTCCCTCCCATCCGCCCCATCCCGGCGCTCTGATTTCATTTCCCCATTCCTGCAAACCTCCCCACAAACCCGCTCTGTCCCCGCCGAACGCGGCGCGGAGGGACGAAATCAATTAAATCAATTAACAGCGCTCCCTCAGAAACCCCGACAGCGAGACCACGCCCCTGACCACGCCCATGTAACCACGCCCTTCGTGACCACGCCTTTTTTGTCCCTCAGCGCTTCCCGTAGCGGCGCCGTCACCGCGGCGGGAGCGGCCCCGGCGGGCCCGGTGAGTGCGGGGACACCGCGGGGACACCGTGAGGGCACCGTGAGGGCACCGCGGGCGCTTCGGTCACACCGGGGCTCCCTCGGGGCTCGGCCGCGCCCTCCCGCCCCCCCCGGGGCTGCACCCGAACGGCCGCGCCGCTCCGGCCCCCGGTGTGACCGGGAATGGGGAGCGGAGCCCGGCGGGCAGCACGTGGGGGGCACCGGGGGACCGGACCGCGCTCGGTTGGTTTTGTTTAACTGGGATAAACGGGGCGTTCTGGTGCCTGTAAAGGCACCTTTGGGGTGCATTGTGTGTAATTTTTGGTGGTTAACCCACGGAAATCCACGCGTGGCGCTCCCGGTGCTCTCCCGGTGCACCGGGGATGTTCTAACCCGGCCCCGGTGCGCTCAGGGCCGTGATTTCCGTTCTCTCCCCCCGGTACTGAGTCCCAGAGCTGCGCTGGTCGTTCAGGGATTCTGTCAGAATTTGACAGAATTCTGTCAGACTGCTCAAAAGTAAGCGCGGGTTTTAAAGGAGCCAGCAGCAAATTAAAAAAAAAAAAATCAAATTAAAAAAAGAATCAAATTTAAAAAATCAAATTTAAAAAAAATCAAGTATTCATATAATTCAGGCTTCGTGACTCCTTAATTTTCCTGGCTGTGTCTGGGAAATAAGATTTTCTATCCCTGCTTTCTTTGCAGCTAAAACTGCTGTGAATTCAGTGGGATCTGCAGGATTTCTCCTTGCTGTGCACCACCAAAATTCCCTTTTTGCTCACTGCTGAAATAGCAGGACTGGGTTTTTACTTTTTTTTCCCCATGTTTATTTGATCTGGAGGAATAAAAATTCAAATTTCGAGGGTTCACAGCCTGCCCTGCGGGGTTGTTTTCCTGCTCCCTGCAGTAACAGTGCAAATGTTCTTTTGTGCAGGTGAACCAGCTTGGTTTGCTCTCCAATTCCACCGAGGCAGCAGCTCCTGCTGAGCAAAATTCAGGTAATTTATTCTCCCTTTGGATCCAAATCACTGCACCCAAGAACTCTCAAAGCATCAGAGGCAATATCAGGTTTTTCTCCTTGGAAGGTTCTGGGAAAAAGCCCCTAAAAAAGGGGGTTTAAAAAAAATTAAGATTGTATTTTCCATTAAACTATTTATTTTCTGTTAAGCTATTCCATAAAAATTTTCAAATTTAATTTTCAAATTTAATTTTCAAATTTAAAAAATATAAAATTTAAAATGTATTATTATTATTACTATTATTGTTATTATTATTATTATTATTATTTTATTTTATTTTATTATTTCATTATTATTATTATTATTATTTCATTTTTTTAATAGTTTTTCCTAAGCAAGCAGTGCTGATCACCAGTCTGTGTTATTGCTGAGCATTAAACTATTTATTCTCTGTTAAACTATTCCATTAAAAAATTTAAAATTTAATTTTAAATTTTTAAAAATGTCAATTTTTAAAATTTAAAACTATCTGTAATTTTTATTTTAATGGCATGCTATATTATTATTATTATTATTATTATTATATTTTATTATTGTTTCATTTTATTATTGTTTCATTTTATTAATAGCTTTTCCTAAGCAAGTGGTGCTGATCACCAGTCTATGTTATTGCAGAACGTTAAACTATTATTCTCTGTTAAACTATTCAATTAAAATTTATTTTAAATTTTTTTTAATTTTAATTTTTAAAATTTCAAACTATTTGTAATTTTTATTTTAATGGCATGCTATTATTATTGTTATTATTGTTATTATTGTTATTATTGTTATTTCATTTTATTATTATTCTTTCATTTTTTATTATTATATTTCATTTTATTAATAGTTTTTCCTAAGCAAGTGGTGCTGCTCACCACTCTGTGTTACTGCAGAGCATCTGACACTTGCTCTGAATTATTTCTGTGCTTTGTCATGAAGGTCTTTCAACACAAGCAGTTCTGTCTCAGCATAAAATAATCAGAATATTATCACAATTATCATAAAATTAAAAAAAAACCCAACTAAAATATCCACTTTTGTTCCTTCAGGAAAATGCTGAGGAGCCTGAAAGGACTCGTGTGCCATTCTCTGAAGGTAAGCCCTGGAAGAGCCTGGTGCTATTTCCAATATTTCTGATTTCCAGTGGCCAGGAATGACAATTTCCAGCATAGAAAATGAGTGAATTCCCATTGTGGGCTGAGGGAAAAGCAGCTCCAGCATTCCCACGTTTCCCTGAGGGGTCTGGGAGGCAGAGCCTGGCTGGAGCCAGTTCTGAGATCCTGCACCTTCCATTCAGGTGTTTCTCAGGAAAAATGATGATTCCACAGCTCTGCATGGCTGGGATGTCCAGAGGAACAACCCAGCAGCCTTGCACAGGTGCTGTGGGAAGGGTTTTGCCAAAAATCACAGAATTATGGGATATTCCCAGCTGGCCCTGCAATCCCCCCTGTGCTGGGATCTCCCAATGCCCTGGAGCTCTGGCAGCCTCTGGGACAAAAACCTTTTATTTTTTTTTCCATTTTCTGAGCCAAAAATGGCTCAGTGCTTTGTGTGGGTGTGGTGATGCACTCTGCCCCAGCTCACAGCATCCCTGTGCCGTCCAAGAGCCTCCTTAAACCCTAAACAGCATCAGGAGCCCATGGAGCAGGCCTGGAATTTTTTCCTGATGGAGAAGAGCTCCAGCTGCGTGGTTTGCTGCTGCCTTTTCCAGGCTTTTCCCCTCCAGCACAGCCAGGTGGCTGCAGCTGTGGCTGTGCTGTGCTTCCCTTCCTGGGCAGGCTGTGGGAACAGCCCAGAATTCCTGGGACATTGGGAAGAGCCCAGAATTCCTGGGACATTTGGAACAGCCTGGGATACCCAGAGATTCCTGGGACATGCAGGAACAGCCCGGGATTCCCCAGCCTGGGATCCCCAGAATATCAGGAACAGCCTGGAATTCTCAGAGATTCCTGGGACATGCAGGAACAGTCCGGGATTCCCCAGCCTGGGATCCCTGGAAGATGCAGGACCAGCCTGGGATCCATGGAACATGAAGGAAGAGCCCGGGATCCATGGGACAAGTGGGACCAGCCCGGCATTCCCAGAGATCCCTGGGACATTGGGACCAGTCTGGGATCCCTGGAAGATGCAGGACCAGCCTGGGATCCATGGGACAAGTGGGACCAGCCCAGCATTTCCTGAGTATTTCATTTCCAGGGATCCCAGCATTTCATTTCCAGGGATCCCAGCATTTCCAGCCTGGGATCCCTGGATCATGCAGGAGCAGCCTGGCATTCCCCAGCTCAGGGGTCCTTGGAACATGGGGGAGCAGCCTGGGATCCCTGGAAGATGTGGGGACAGTCCAGGATCTCTGGAACATGGGGGACCAGCCCAGCATTCCCAGAGCTTGGAATCTCTGGGAATGCAGGAACAGCCCGGGATTTGTGGGACTGTGGGAACAGCCTGGGGTGGAACATGCGGGACCAGCCCGGGATTCCCAGAGCCCAGGATCCTTGGGACATCAGGAACAGCCTGGGATCTATGGGACATGAGGGAACAGCCCAGGATCCATGGGACAAGCGGGACTGGCCCGGCATTCCCAGAGATCTCTGGGATATGTAGGACCAGCCTGGGATCCCTGGGACATTGAGACCAGCCCGGCATTCCTGAGCCAGGGATCCCTGGAAGATGCGGGACCAGCCCAGGATCTGTGGGACATCGGGAACAGCCCGGCATTCCCAGAGATCCCTGGGACATTGGGACCAGCCAGGGATCCCTGGAAGATGAAGGACCAGCCTGAGATCCATGGGACCAGTGGGACCAGCCCGGCATTCCTGGGATCCCTGGATCATGCGGGAGCAGCCCGGCATTCCCCAGCCCCGGGGTCCTTGGGACAGGGGACACCAGCCTGGGATCCCTGGAAGATGTGGGGACAGCCCAGGATCTCTGGAACATGGGGGACCAACCCGGCATTCCCAGAGCTTGGGATCCCTGGATCATGCAGGACCAGCCCAGGATTCCCAGAGCCCAGGATCCTTGGGACATCAGGAACAGCCTGGGATCCCTGGCACATGTGGGAACAGCCCGGGATCCATGGGACAAGTGGGACCAGCCCGGCATTCCCGAGCCCGGGACCCCTGGAACATGTGGGAGCAGCCTGGGACCCCTGGAACACGTGGGAGCAGCCTGGGATCCCTGGAAGATGCAGGAACCAGCCCAGAATCTATGGAACGTGAAGGAAGAACCCGGGATCCATGGGACAAGCGGGACCAGAGCCGGAATTCCCAGAGCCTGGAATCCCTGGAAGGTGCAGGAGCAGCCCGGCATTCCCCAGCCCAGGGTCCTTGGAACATGGGGGACCAGCCCAGAACCCCTGGATCATGCAGGACCATCCCGGGATCCTTGGAAGATACAGGAACAACCCGGGATCCGTGGAACATGAGGGAGCAGCCCGGGGTCCCCGGGAAGGTGTGGGAGCAGCCCAGGATTCCTGGAGCATCGGGACCAGCCCGGCATTCCCAAAGCCCGGGATCCCCGAAGATGTGGGAGGAGCCCGGATCCTTTGATCATGCAGGAGCAGCCCGGGATCAGTGGGACAAGCAGGAAGAGCCCGGGATTCCCCAGCCCGGGCTCCCTGGAAAGTGCAGGAGCAGCCCAGGATCCCTGGAAGATGCGGGAGCATCCCGGGAAGATGCAGGAGCAGCCCGGCATTCGCAGAGCCCGGGATCCGTGGGACATCGGGAACAGCTCGGTATCCCTGGGATATTGGGATCAGCCTGGCATTCCCAGAGCCCGGGGTCCTTGGAACGTGAGGGAAGAGTCTGGAATCCCTGGAAGGTTCTGGACCAGCCCAGTATCTGTGGGAGATGTGGGACTAGGCCGGCATTCCCAGAGCTCGGGATGCATGGGACATCGGGAACAGCCTGGGATCCCTGGAAGATGTGGGACCAGGCCAGGATCTGTGGAACGTGAAGGAAGAGCCCAGGATCCGTGGGACAAGTGGGACCAGCCTGGCATTCCTGAGCTCAGGATCCCTGGGACATCGGGAACAGCCGGGCATTCCCGGAGATCCCTGGAAGATGTGGGAACAGCCCGGGATTCCCAAGCCCAGGATCCCTGGATCGTGCGGGACCAGCCCAGGATCCGTGGAACATGAAGGAACAGCCCGGGATCTGTGGGACAAGTGGAACCAGCCTCGCATTCCCAGAGCCCGGGATCCCTGGGACATGCGGGAACAGCCCGGGATCCCCGGGAAGATGCGGGAACAGCCGGGGACACCGGGAACATGCGGGAACTCCCCGGAACATGCGGGAGCAGCCCGGGATCCGTGGATCGTGTGGGAGCAGCCCGGGATCCCAGGAAGATGCGGGAACACCCCAGGAAGATGCAGGAACATCCTGGGATCCCGGGAAGATGCAGGAACATCCCGGGAAGATGCGGGAACAGCCCGGGATCCCGGGAAGATGCGGGAACATCCCGGGAAGGTGCAGGAACATCCCGGGATCCCCAGAAGATGCGGGAACAGCTCGGGAAGATGCGGGAACATCCCGGGAAGGTGCAGGAACACCCCGGGAAGATGCGGGAACATCCCGGGATCCCGGGAATGTGCGGGAACAGCTCCACCTCCCGGCTCGGCGCTCCCGGTTCAGCTCGGGCGCCACGTGATGGTTTCGCTGCCATTTCAGGGATGCCGGAGAGGCGGCTCCTGCCCTTGGGCAGATGGAAACTCAGCCCCAAATCCGCTCCCTGCTCCGGGAAAACGGCGCTGGGGAGGCTGTGGGGATGGGAATGGGCTGGGGGTGGCTGTGCAGGGCTGCAGGGGAGCCCTGCGGATGTTCCTGGCATTCCAAAGCCCAGGGATGGCTGTGCAGAGCTCTGTGGATGTTCCTGGTGTTCCAAAGCCCAGGAATGTGCTGGGGATGGCTGTGCAGGGCTGCAGGGGAGCTCTGTGGATGTTCCTGGCATTCCAAAGCTCAGGGATGGCTGTGCAGGGCTCTGTGGATGTTCCTGGTGTTCCAAAGCTCAGGGATGGCTGTGCAGAGCTCTGTGGATGTTCCTGGTGTTCCAAAGCCCAGGGATGGCTGTGCAGGGCTCTGTGGATGTTCCTGGTGTTCCAAAGCCCAGGGATGGCTGTGCAGGGCTCTGTGGATGTTCCTGGTGTTCCAAATCTCAGATTTGTGCTGGGGGTGGCTGTTCAGGGCTCTGTGGATGCTCCAAAGCTCAGGGGTGTGCTGAAGGTGGCTCTGCAAGGCTCTGTGGATGTTCCTGACATTCCAAAGCTCAGATTTGTGCTGGGGGTGGCTGTTCAGGGCTCTGTGGATGCTCCAAATCCCAGGGATGGGCTGGGGGTGGCTGTGCAGGGCTGCAGGGGAGCTCTGTGGATGCTCCTGGCATTCCAAAGCTCAGGGATGGCTGTGCAGAGCTCTGTGGATGTTCCTGGCATTCCAAAGCCCAGGGATGGATGCTGAGCTTTTGTTCAGGAGGAGGGACCAAGCACCTCGGTGCTCTAAACTCAGGGTGTCATATTAATTTATAAACTCAGGGTATATTCCAAACTCAGGGCTGGCATTTTCTGGGTGATCAGGTGGCAAGAGTTGCCTTCTGTATTTATTCATGTATTAAACTGGCATCTTTGTGCCTTGCTCAAGGCTGTAAACTGTCACCTCCGTGGATTTTCAACTAAAATAAGCCGTCCTAAAGGATCATTTGCATTTGAGGAGGAAAAGGGCAACGTGGGAACAAGATGTGCTGGGTGATCTCCCTGTTTGCACTTGCAGCTGTTTGTCCCAGAGGCTCCAGGCTGGTTTCATTCCTTCCCTAACAGGAGGCCAAGTGCCCAAATGCTGATTCAGGCATCTGGAATGTGCCTGATCCCGCTTTCCCCGGAGCCCTGGTGGCTTTGCAGTGGCTCCCTGAGGTGGCAGCAGAGCTGTGGCACGCCACAGCTGTCCCTGCTCTGAGCTCTGCATTCTGCTGCTCTCAGCCACACACACAAAACCAGAAACTGCTGCCTCTGTTCAGCCCTGTCAGTGCTGCTGAGGGGCTCTCAGAGCCCGTCTGGAGGATGCACTTTGCAGATCATTGACAAATGTTTGTGTTTTCTTTCAGCACAGCATAATAAAATGCTTGTCCTGCCTCGCCTGTTTTGGCTGGGCTTTGCAGGCAGGCTTCAGCAGTCTGGCTGGGGAAAAAAAAAATGAATTAATCAGCTTAGCTGGCTTGGTTTGGTGTCTCAGCCACGTCTGGGTCCTCGTGCCAGAGTCTGGATGCAGGGAAATCAGTGTGGGGAGTGTGATTATAAATATCAGATAGTGGGCAGAGCTGCACTAATCCCTGGGTATTTGATTATGGATTGTTAGACTGAATTTTCAGGGTGCTGCCACTCCTCAGTGTGGAGTGAGGCCTTCATGGTTTCTTGTGGCATCTTAAGGAATTTTGTGTAAATTGGTTGAAAAACTCCTCAAATTTTGTGTTTTGGGTAAAACTCAGGGTTTGGTTCAGTGAGGTGGAATATCAAATAGTGGGCAGAGCTGCACTAATTAATCCCTGGGTAATTGAGGTGATTATGGATTGTTAGACTGAATGTTCAGGATGCTGCCACTCCTCAGTGTGGAGTGAGGCCTTCATGGTTTCGTGTGGGATCTTAAGGAATTTTGTGTAAATTGGGTGAAAAACTCCTCAAATTTTGTGTTTTGGGTAAAACTCAGGTGCAGGGTTTGGCTCAGTGAGGTGGAATATCAAATAGTGGGCAGAGCTGCACTAATTAATCCCTGGGTAATTGAGGTGATTATGGATTGTTAGACTGAATGTTCAGGGTGCTGCCACTCCTCAGTGTGGAGTGAGGCCTTCATGGTTTCTTGTGGCATCTTAAGGAATTTTGTGTAAATTGGGTGAAAAAACTCAGATTTTGTGGTTTGGGTAAAAATCAGGGTTTGGCTCAGTGAGGTGGAATATCAAATAGTGGGCAGAGCTGCACTAATTAATCCCTGGGTAATTGAGGTGATTATGGATTGTTAGACAGGCTGGATTTTCAGGGCGCTGCCACTCCTCAGTGTGGAGTGAGGCCTTCATGGTTTCGTGTGGCATCTTAAGGAATTTTGTGTAAATTGGGTGAAAAACCTCAAATTTTGTGTTTTGGGTAAAAATCAGGTGCAGGGTTTGTGAACATAAAAATTATTAATGTTTAACATTATAGCACAGTTTCTATTTTAACATTATGTTATAACCTAAAACTGTATTTAACACACTGCTTAAGAAAATTAGTACATGTTTAACATAATACATGTTTATGTGTTATGTAAACATAAAATTAATAATGTTTAACATTATAGCATCATTTCTATTTTAACGTTATATTATAATATAATTTTAGATTATGTTATAATCCAAAACTATATTTAACACATTTCTTAAGAAAATTAATACATGTTTATGTGTTATGTAAATATAATACACATAAACATAGTAAATATGATACACATAAACATAAAATTATTAATGTTTAACATAGCATAGTTTCTATTTCAACATTGTTATAACCTAAAACTATATTTCACACACTACTTAAGAAAATTAATACATGTCTAGCATAATACATGTTTATGAATTATGTAAACGTAATACACGTGAACATAAAAATTAACAATGTTTAAAATTACAGCAGTTTCTATTTTAACATTATGTTATAAACTAAAACTATATTTAACACATTCCTTAAGAAAATTTAAACATGTTTAACATAATACATGTTTATGTATTATGTAAACATAATACATGTGAACATAAAAATTAATAATGTTAACATTATAGCATAGTTTCTATTTTAACATTGTTATGACGTAAAACTATATTTAACACATTACTTAAGAAAATTAATACATGTTTATGTATTATGTTAATATAATACACATAAACATAAAATTATTAATGTTTAACATTATTTCATAGTTTCTATTTTAACATTGTTATAATCTAATTTTAGATTATGTTATAACCTAAAACTATATTTAACACATTACTTAAGAAAATTAATACATGTTTATGTATTATGTAAGCATAATACATGTAACCATAAAAATTAATGTTTAACATTATAGCACAGTTTTTATTTTAACATTGTTATAACCTGAAACTATATTTAACACATTCCTTAAGAAAATTGATACATGTTTAACATAATACATGTTTATGTATTATGTAAGCATAAAATTAATATTGTTTAACATTATAGCATTGTTTCTATTTTAACATTGTTATAAACTAAAACTATATTTAACACTTTACTTAAAAAAATAATACATGTTTATGTATTATGTAAACATAATACACGGGAACATAAAAATTAATAATGTTTAATTATTTTATATATATATAATAATTATATGTTTTATTATATATAAAGATATATTATATATAATATATATAATTATATATATATATAATGTTTAATTATAGCATAGTTTCTATTTTAACATTGTTATAACCTAAAACTATATTTCACACACTACTTAAGAAAATTAATACATGTTTATGTATTACATAAACATAATACAAATGAACATAAAAATTAATAATGTTAACATTATAGCATAGTTTGTATTTTGACATTATGTTATAACCTGAAACTATATTTAACAGACTACTTAAGAAAATTGATACACGTTTAACATAATACATGTTTATGAATTATGTAAACATTATACATATAAACATAAAAATTAATAATTTTTACATTATAGCATAGTTTCTATTTTAACATTGTTATAAACTAAAACTATATTTAACACATTCCTTGGTTATGGTTTCTATTTTAGCGTTGTTATAACCTAAAACTATATTTCACACACTACTTAAGAAAATTAATAGATGTTTATGTATTATGTAAACATAAAATTAATAATGTTTAACATTATAGCATCATTTCTATTTTAACATTGTTATAATCCAATTTTAGATTATGTTATAATCTAAAACTATATTTAACACATTCCTTAAGAAAATTAATACATGTTTAACATAGCACATGCTTATGTATTATGTAAACATAATACATGTGAACATAAAAATAATAATGTTTAACATTACAGCACAGTTACAGGTTATGTTATAACCTAAACTATATTTAACACATTCCTTAAGAAAATTAATACATGTTTAACGTAATACATGTTTATGAATTATGTAAACATAAAATTAATAATGTTTAACATTATAGCATCGTTTCTATTTTAACATTATAACCTAAAACTGCATTTAAGGAATGAATACAGGATAACTTTCCAACACAGCACATCTATCGTTCATTTTAATGTTTGTCACCGCTCTGTCCCCAGCGTGAGCGTGGCTGTGCCCTGCCCGCGGCCAGGGCTGCCCTGAGCTCTGTGCCCGGCCCGGCTGTGCCAGCAGCGGCGCCCCGAGAGATCTTCCACACCAGCGAGAGCGACCCGGTGAGTGACGCCTGCCACCGTGTGCCCTGGGTGCCACCGTGTGCCCTGGGTGCCACCGCTGTGCCCTGGGTGCCACCGTGTGCCCTGGGTGCCACCGCTGTGCCCTGGGTGCCACGAGTGTGCCCTGGGTGCCACCAGTGTGCCCTGAGTGCCACCAGTGTGCCCTGGGTGCCACCGCTGTGCCCTGGGTGCCACCGTGTGCCCTGGGTGCCACCGCTGTGCCCTGGGTGCCACCAGTGTGCCCTGAGTGCCACCAGTGTGCCCTGGGTGCCACCAGTGTGCCCTGGGTGCCACCGTGTGTGCCCTGGGTGCCACGAGTGTGCCCTGGGTGCCACCGCTGTGCCCTGGGTGCCACGAGTGTGCCCTGGGTGCCACCAGTGTGCCCTGAGTGCCACCAGTGTGCCCTGGGTGCCACCGCTGTGCCCTGGGGTCACCAGTGTGCCCTGGGTGCCACCGTGTGCCCTGGGTGCCACCGCTGTGCCCTGGGGTCACCAGTGTGCCCTGGGTGCCACCGTGTGCCCTGGGTGCCACCGCTGTGCCCTGGGGTCACCAGTGTGCCCTGGGTGCCACCGTGTGCCCTGGGTGCCACGAGTGTGCCCTGGGTGCCACCGCTGTGCCCTGGGTGCCACCGTGTGCCCTGGGTGCCACCGTGTGCCCTGAGTGCCACCGCTGTGCCCTGGGTGCCACCGTGTGCCCTGGGTGCCACCGCTGTGCCCTGGGTGCCACGAGTGTGCCCTGGGTGCCACCAGTGTGCCCTGAGTGCCACCAGTGTGCCCTGGGGTCACCAGTGTGCCCTGGGTGCCACCGTGTGCCCTGGGTGCCACCGCTGTGCCCTGGGGTCACCAGTGTGCCCTGGGTGCCACCGTGTGCCCTGAGTGCCACCGCTGTGCCCTGGGTGCCACCGTGTGCCCTGGGTGCCACCAGTGTGCCCTGGGTGCCACCGCTGTGCCCTGGGGTCACCACTGTCCCCATCCTGCCACCACTGTCCCCATCCTGCCACCAGGGTGCCCTGGGTGCCACCGCTGTGCCCTGAGTGCCACCGGTGTGCCCTGGGTGCCACCGGAGTCATCCTGCCACCACTGGGGCCGTCCTGCCCTGCCACCACTGTGCCCTGGGGTCACCACTCTCCCCATCCTGCCACCACTGTCCCTGCCACAGCCAGCCCTGACTGCCAGCAGGGGCCATCCTGCCCTGCCACCACTGTCCCCTGCCTGCCACCACTGTCCCCTGGGCCATCCTGCCCTGCCACCACTGTCCCCTGCCTGCCACCACTGTCCCCTGGGGCCATCCTGCCCTGCCACCACTGTCCCCTGGCTGCCACCAGGGCCATCCTGCAGCCACTGGGGCCATCCTGGCACCACTGTCCCTGCACACAGCCCTGGGACCATCCTGCCACCCACCACTGTCCCCTGGGTGCCACCAGGGCCATCCTGCCGCCACTGTCCCCTGCTCAGGATGCAGCCTGACAGCTCCTGGGGCCAGGGGTTGATCCCCTCTCCAGAGCTGCTCAGATGAGGTTGCAGCAGCTGGGACGGGCTCAGCTTCTCCTCAGACACCTTCAGTCTCAGCTCCAGGCTCATTCTTCCCTGGAAAACCCTCCCTGGGTGTCCCGTCCTTGGCTGTTTTTGATGGCCTGGAAAGGCTCGGGGAGGCCTTGGGACAGCTCCAAAGGACGAGAAGAGTCTTCAGGTTTTTTCTCTCTCTTCAGTGTTTATTAGTTTTTATCTACAAGATTTTCTCCCGGCCCGACAGAGGTGCGCACAGCACGTCGGCCATGAGCACACTGAGAGCCCTCGGGGCGGTCACTTATCTTTATACCCAAAACTACGTGTAAGATATTTACCTATTTTCCCCAATACCTTTCACCCCTATTGACAAGTGCACTTTTAGTAAGAGCCAATCCCAAAGTGCCACCACCACCACAGAAGATGGAGGCCAAGAAGAAGAAGAAGAAGAAGGACAGGACACGCCCCAATTCCTCCATCTTGTTTCTCTAGACCCCCCTGTACTGAAATTCTAAACCCTGTGTTTCACACTATAATTAACCTATCCCTTCACCATTTATCCCCGTGAGATCCTCCCATCCTCACACAGGTGTCGTCTCCTGTGCAGGGTCAGAGTCCAGCCACCAGACACTTCTGGCAACATTCCAGGACCTCCGAGCCCCCCAAGGGTTGTCTCGGTGACTCTGCACATCAGGGCTGATGTGCTGAGATCCCACAGGGCTGGGTGGTGGCTGTGGCAGCGTGGCTCACGGCTCTGTGTCCTCCTTGTCCTCCTCAGGACGCCTTCTATGAGTTCCGACTGGTGGCCTTTGCTGGCAGCTACGTCAGGGCTGATGTGCTGAGATCCCACACCTGGGCTGGCTGTGGAGGGGATAAAGAGATAAAAAGCACAGCCCAGATGCCCCGAGCACAGCTCTGCAGCACCACAGCTGCAGCCTCACGCACTCTGGGTGTGTCTGGAGCACAAAATGGAGGGCAGGGAGTGAATGCAATGAGCTTGGAGGTGCTGCTGTGTAATTGGAGCCTCTGTGATTCCTCTGGGGTCTCTATGGAAACAGCAGCAGGAGATGATTTCACACGTGACCCCCGAGGATTGCACAGCACAGGCCAGATGGCCACCATTGTCCCCATTGTCCCCACTGTCCCCTCTGTCCTGTGCCTCCTTTTGGGTTGCCAGGCAACTGGCTCTGCCACTGGGACCTGTGCAAAGCTTTGGCTGGGGCACCCCAGCTCCTGCACCCCACGGTCCCCTTGAAATGGGGCTGAGAGAGCCACTAAAAATCACATTTTTCATCAAAGCCTGTGTACCCTGCCATTAGCAAAGCTCCAAGTGAGGAAACATGAGTATGAAAAACCCACATTGTGCAGGAGAGTGAAGGAATTTGCCCAAAATCATGCAGCAAGTCAGGGATGAAGCTGAGAATGAAAATGGAGTCCTGCTCTTCTGGAAAACCACAGCTGCTGTGTCCAGAACTCCAGGAAATCCAGTTTGAAATGAGCTTGGGAAAAAGAAGTTTGTGACACCTCCTTCCAGCAGGGCACCTCTAGAACAGCCAGGATTCAACATTTCCCCTCTGTTCCAAAGATTTCCTGACTAATGAACTCTCAATTTGGCATCTCCAGCAGGTGACACTTCCTTACAGCCAGGATTTAACATTTCCCCCTGTTCCAAAGATTTCCTGACCATTGAACCCCCAGTTTGGCATCTCCAGCAGGTGACACCTTAGATGACACGTCCTTACAGCCAGCAGGTGTCACCTGAGGTTTTCTCTCCCAGAATGCCAATTGCCATTTTCCAGGATGCCAATTGCCATTTTCTTTTCCAGGATTCCAATTCCCGTTTTCCAGAATCCCAATTCCCATTTTCTCTGCCAGGATGCCAATTGCCATTTTCTCATTCAGAATCCCAATTGCCATTTTCTCTTCCAGGATGCAAATTCCCCTTTTCCAGGATGCCAATTGCCCTTTTCCAGGGTGCCAATTCCCATTTTCTTTTCCAGGATTCCAATTGCCATTTTCCAGGATGCCAATTCCCATTTTCTCTCCCAGGGTGCCAATTCCCATTTTCCAGGGTACCAATTCCCATTTTCCAGGGTGCCAATTCCCATTTTCCAGGGTACCAATTCCCACTTTCCAGGATACCAATTGTCCATTTTCCAGGGTGCCAATTCCCATTTTCCAGGGTACCAATTCCCATTTTCCAGGATGCCAATTCCCATTTTCCATGATGCCAATTGCCCTTTTCCAGGGTACCCATTCCCATTTTCCAGGGTGCCAATTGCCTTTTCCAGGGTGCCAATTCCCATTTTCTCTCCCAGGGTACCAATTCCCACTTTCCAGGATGCCAATTGTCCTTTTCCAGAATACCAATTCTCATTTTCCAGGGTGCCAGTTCCCATTTTCCAGGATGCCAATTCCCATTTTCCAGGGTCCCAATTCCCATTTTCCAGGGTGCCAATTCCCATTTTCCAGGGTACCAATTCCCATTTTCCAGGATGCCAATTGCCCTTTTCCAGGGTACCAATTCCCATTTTCCAGGGTACCCATTCCCATTTTCCAGGGTGCCAATTGCCATTTCCAGGGTGCCAATTCCCATTTTCCAGGGTACCAATTCCCACTTTCCAGGATACCAATTGTCCTTTTCCAGAATACCAATTCCCATTTTCCACGATGCCAATTCCCATTTTCCAGGGTGCCAATTCCCATTTTCCAGGGTACCAAATCCCATTTTCCAGGGTGCCAATTCCCATTTTCCAGGGTACCCATTCCCATTTTCCAGGGTGCCAATTCCCATTTTCCAGGGTACCAAATCCCATTTTCCAGGGTACCAATTCCCATTCTCCAGGTTACCAACTGCCCTTTTCTCCTGCAGGCCAAGCACACGGAGCAGCACGAGGGCCGCCTGTACAACATCCCCCTGGAGGAGGTGAAGGCTGTGTTCCCCCATGGGCTGCCCCATCGTTTCCAGCAGCAGGTATTGCAGCTCTGGGGCAATTCCTGCATCCCTGCAAGTGCCCAGGGCCAGGCTGGAGGGGGTTTGGAACAACCTGGGATCAGGGGTGTGATGATCTTCAAGGATCTCCCACCCAGCCCAGTTCCATGATTCTGTGCGGGGAGAACCAGGTCTGTGATGTTTTCCTGTTGGAATGAGGGAGAGCAGTTATTCCTTGCCCTTACTGTTGTTTTCAGCATCTAAAAGAGATGAGTCAACCACACCCAGGGCAGCAGAGTTTGAGGGTTCCACCTCAGGCAACTTTTGTTCCAGTGTTTTTCATCTCTAACATCCAAGCACAAAATGAACCACAGAAATATTTTCTACAAAGCAACACTCTCCATTTTCAGAAGGTTTCAAACCTGGTTTTATTCCATCATGGATGCTTTTCATACATTTTTACAAAACTCAGAAGTTTGCATTTACTCATTAGTCAGCAAAGACAAACAAAATGCTTATTGGAATAATTGCAGGTTTCTCTTATTTATCCTTCTTTCTTTCTTGGTTTCTGTGCCAACAGCCTTGGTAGAAAATTCTGATTTGTGTGAGGCAGATGGGGCTGTGCCAGGCTCTGCAAAGTTGTTCTTCTTCACCTTCTTCTTCACCTTCTTCTTTCTTCTTCATGGGTTTGGGTGATGTCTTGTAATTGGACAGAAAAGTCCACATTGCAAGCTTCACAGGACTAGTTATTGGGTTAAAAGGGAAATAATCCAGGTGTCCTTAAAAGGGAAATAATCTAGCTGTGAAGAAGGCTTCAAAATTGATTAATAATACTAAAATTACAGGTGTGTAGTTGGTTAGAAGTGTGTAACATCACCAAGTAGGAAACTTAAAGTTTGGGGTTTTAGAATATAGAAATAAATATGAAGCAAGATGGAAGTTTTAGAGCAGAGACAGGTTGTTCTTCTTCCTTCCTCTTCCTTCTTCTTCATGGGTTTGGGTGATGTTTTGTAATTGGACAGAAAAATCCACATTGTGGGCTTCACAGGACTAGTTATTGGGTTAAAAGGGAAATAATTAGGTGTCAGTTCTTAATTGGCACAGACCCACAAGAGAACACTGCATTTGACCCAAGGCTGTGAAGAAGGCTTCAAAAATTGATTAATAATACTAAAATTACAGGTGTGCAGTTGGTTAGACGTTTACTTTGTGATATTGAAGTTTACTTTGTGTAATATCACAAAGTAGAAGAAGACTTAAAGTTTGGGGTTTCAGAATATAGAAATAAATATGAAGCAAGATGGAAGTTTTAGAGCAGAGACAGGTTGTTCTTCTTCCTTCTTCTTCCTTCTTCTTTCTTCTTCTTCATGGGTTTGGGTGGCATTTTGTAATTGGACAGAAAAATCCACATTGTGGGCTTCACAGGACTAGTTATTGGGTTAAAAGGGAAATAATCAGGTGTCAGTTCTTAATTGGCACAGACCCACAAGAGAACACTGCATTTGACCCAAGGCTGTGAAGAAGGCTTCAAAAATTGATTAATAATACTAAAATTACAGATGTGTATTTGGTTAGAAGTGTGTAACATCACAAAGTAGGAAACTAAAGTTTGGGGGTTTAGAATACAGAAATAAATATGAAGCAAGATGGAAGTTTTAGAGCAGAGACAGGTTGTTCTTCTTTACCTTCATCTTCACCTTCTTCACCTTCTTTCTTCTTCGTGGGTTTGGGTGGCATTTTGTAATTGGACAGAAAAGTCTGCATTGTGGGCTTGGAGAGATCAGTTATTGGGTTAAAAGGGAAATAATCCAGATGTCATTAAAAGGGAAATAATCTAGCTGTGAAGAAGGCTTCAAAAATTGATTAATAATACTAAAATTACAGGTGTGTAGTTGGTTAGAAGTGTGTAATATAACAAAGTAGGAAACTTAAAGTTTGGGGGTTTAGAATACAGAAATAAATATGAAGCAAGATAGAAGTTTTAGAGCAAAATTGTTCTTCTTCACCTTCTTTCTTCTTCATGGGTTTGGGTGGCATTTTGTAATTGGACAGAAAAATCCACATTGTGGGCTTCAAAGGACTAATTATTGGGTTAACAGAAAAATAATCTAGGTGTCAGTTCTTAATTGGCACAGACCCACAAGAGAACACTGCATTTGACCTGAGGCTGTGAAGAAAGCTTCAAAATTGATTATTAATACTAAAATTACAGGTGTGTAGTTGGTTAGAAGTGTGTAACATCACAAAGTAGGAAACTTAAAGTTTGGGATTTTAGAATATAGAAATAAATGTGAAGCAAGATGGAAGTTTTAGAGCAGAGACAGGTTGTTCTTCTTCCTTCCTCTTCCTTCTTCTTCCTTCTTCTTCATGGGTTTGGGTGATGTTTTGTAATTGGACAGAAAAATCCACATTGTGGGCTTCACAGGACTAGTTATTGGGTTAAAAGGGAAATAATTAGGTGTCAGTTCTTAATTGGCACAGACCCACAAGAGAACACTGCATTTGACCCAAGGCTGTGAAGAAGGCTTCAAAAATTGATTAATAATACTAAAATTACAGGTGTGCAGTTGGTTAGACGTTTACTTTGTGATATTGAAGTTTACTTTGTGTAATATCACAAAGTAGAAGAAGACTTAAAGTTTGGGGTTTCAGAATATAGAAATAAATATGAAGCAAGATGGAAGTTTTAGAGCAGAGACAGGTTGTTCTTCTTCCTTCTTCTTCCTTCTTCTTCCTTCTTCTTCATGGGTTTGGGTGGCATTTTGTAATTGGACAGAAAAATCCACATTGTGGGCTTCACAGGACTAGTTATTGGGTTAAAAGGGAAATAATCCAGGTGTCAGTTCTTAATTGGCACAGACCCACAAGAGAACACTGCATTTGACCCGAGGCTGTGAAGAAGGCTTCAAAAATTGATTAATAATACTAAAATTACAGATGTGTATTTGGTTAGAAGTGTGTAACATCACAAAGTAGGAAACTAAAGTTTGGGGGTTTAGAATACAGAAATAAATATGAAGCAAGATGGAAGTTTTAGAGCAGAGACAGGTTGTTCTTCTTTACCTTCATCTTCACCTTCTTCACCTTCTTTCTTCTTCGTGGGTTTGGGTGGCATTTTGTAATTGGACAGAAAAGTCTGCATTTTGGGCTTGGAGAGATCAGTTATTGGGTTAAAAGGGAAATAATCCAGGTGTCATTAAAAGGGAAATAATCTAGCTGTGAAGAAGGCTTCAAAAATTGATTAATAATACTAAAATTACAGGTGTGTAGTTGGTTAGAAGTGTGTAATATCACTAAGTACAAAACTAAAGTTTGGGATTTTAGAATATAGAAATAAATGTGAAGCAAGATGGAAGTTTTAGGGCAGAGACAGGTTGTTCTTCTTCCTTCTTCTTCATGGGTTTGGGTGATGGTTTGTAATTGGACAGAAAAGTCTGCATTGTGGTATTGGAGGGATCACTTCTTGGGTTAAAAGGGAAATAATCTAAGTGTCATTTCTTAATTGGATGGTTTGGTCTTAAAAGACCTTGTAACAAGAGATATTTAACCATTTTGTGCCTGGCTAATGAAAGGCTGCAGAGCTCATGGTTGTGAGGCTGTAACACAGGTAAGAAATAATAATAAAACACCTGAGTGTGGCCATGAACAACCATCTCAGGTGCCTTCAATCCCCACCTGGAGAACAGCTGGGGGTCCTGCAGGCGGGTTTGGAGCAGGGCTGGCACAGCTGGTGGCACTTTGGTGACAATGTCCCTCCTCAGATCCAGACCTTCAACGAGGCGCGGGTGATGGTGCGGAGGCCGGCGCTGGAGATCCTCACCTACCTCAAGGGCTCCAACTTCGCCCACCCTGCTGTCAGATACGTGATCTGTATCCTTCACCTGGGGTGGAACCTGGAGAAACACAAGGAATTCCTGCAGTGGGGAGGGTGGTTGTGAGCCTGAGCTGCTCTGGTCTCAGGAGGTGGGGACTTTCATTCCAGTCTAACATCCAAGCACAAAATGAATTACAGGAATATTTTCAGAACTTACAGAAATATTTTCAGAACTTACAGAAATATTTTCAGAACTTACAGGAATATTTTCAGAATTTACAGAAATATTTTCAGAACTTACAGGAATATTTTCAGAACTTACAGGAATATTTTCAGAATTTACAGGAATATTTTCAGAACTTACAGGAATATTTTCAGAATTTACAGGAATATTTTCAGAACTTACAGGAATATTTTCAGAACTTACAGGAATATTTTCAGAATTTACAGGAATATTTGGCTGTGTTGTAGCTGAAACAGAGACAAAGCAGCACACTCCATTTTCAGAAGGCTCCAAAGCTGGTTTTATTACAGCATTCATGTTTTTTGTACATTCCTGTGCCACGTGGTGTGTGCTCAGTGCAGGGACTCCGGGCACTTCAGGGAGCTCAGAGCTTGGGTGTCTTTAATTTTAACTCCTAACTTTAATTTTAACTCTTTCATTTTAACCCCTAATTTCAATTTTAACTCTTTAATTTTAACCCCTAATTTCAATTTTAACTCTTTCATTTTAACACAGAGCTTCAAACAGGGTCAGCACACAGGGCAGTGGGGTGGGGGACAGGGAGAAGGAGCTCTCTGGGTGTGCTGGGTGAAATCCTTGCTCTGAGCTCCCTTTCTGCACGAATCACAGCCAATACAAACTGAAGTGGTTTTTTCAGAGCCTTTCCTTGACAGATCTTGCTGGAGATGGTGAGAGGGGAACAGGCAAGACCATGACCCTGTGCCACGTGGTTCACTACTGCTCCAGGCAGGGCTGGCTGGTGGTGCACGTCCCCGATGGTGAGAAAAACAGGGCTCTGCTACCACACCAAACACCCAAAGAGGCTGCTTCAGCAGCTCTAGGATATCCCAGCACAATCCATCCTTGTTTTTCTGTGGTGGAAAAGGCTCATAAAACACAAAAAACCCAAATAAAGTAGAGCATAATTAGTGATTTTCACCTGCTCACATGTCCTTGAGGCCAGTTTGGTTTTCTCCATTGTTAATGAGCATGGGAAGACATTGTTTTGGAGTTGTAGGATATCCCAGCACAATCTACCCTTGTTTTTCTGTAGTGGAAAAGGCTCATAAAACACAAAAAAAAGCCCCAAATAGAGTAAAAAATATAGTTAAAAAGAGTATAATTAGTTATTTTCACCTGCTCACGCATCCTTTGGGCCAGTTTGGTTTTCTCCATTGTTGATGAGCATGGGAAGAGATTGTTTGGGAACTCTAGGATATCCCACCAAAAACTATCCTTGTTTTTCCATAGTGGAAAAGGCTCATAAAACACAAAAACCCCCAAATCAGAGCATAATTAGTAATTTTCACTTGCTCACCTTTGGGCCAGTTTGGTTTTCTCCATTTTTAATGAGCATGGGAAGAGATTGTTTGGGAGCTGTAGGATATCCCACCACAATCTACCCTTGTTTTTCTGTGGTGGAAAAGGCTCATAAAACACAAAACATAAAACACGAAAAAACCCAAATAAAGTAAAGCATAATTAGTAATTTTCTCCTGCTCACACATACTTTGGGCCAGTTTGGTTTTCTCCATTGTGATGAGCATGGGAAGACATTGTTTGGGAGCTCTAGGATATCCCACCACAATCTGTCCTTGTTTTTCCATAGTGGAAAAGGCTCATAAAACACAAAACACAAAACCCCCAAATAAAACAGAGCATTGCACGAACACCCCACCTCCTACCATTATTTTTCCTAAAAAAAAAACCAAAATAAAATCCAAACCAACATTTTTTTTTTTTTTTTTTTGCTGACAGCTCATCTGTGGGTGAAGAACTGCAAGGAGCTTTTTCAGTCTTCCTACAAGAAGGCCAGGCTGGATCAGCCTCTGCAGGCCTCTGTGTGGCTCAAGAACTTCAAAACCTCCAATGAACGTTTCCTGGACGAGGTTTGTGGCTGCAGACCCCAACCCCTGCCCTGGGCTGGTGCAGGAAAAGCACTTGAGATCCCTCTGGTGCTTCTCCCACATTCTGCCATCCAGCCTCTGTCACCCCCAATCTCATCGTTGTTTCCTCCCCAACAGATAAAAACACAAAAAAAATACATTTGGGGCAAAAGAGAAAGCACAGAGGAGGGCAGACCTTTGAGGGAAGTGGTGGAGCAGGTAAGGAGCAAACTCTGCTGCTGGTGTGGCCTCACCTTGGACCAGAGCATCCCGACTTTGTGGCACAGATTGCTCCTAAAAATCTTAAAAATCTGAGTCCTGGGAAATAGGAGGTGTCTCCCTGTGCACAAAAGATGATGTGGTGGATCTGGAAAGAAAATTGTACAGAGAATTTGGGTAGGTGGCCAAGTTAGAATTTGAAATTCCCGTGTTTTGATGCTCAAGCTGCTCCTGGGAGAGGTTGTGGACTTTCAGTTTGTCTTCCCCTGGAGGGGCTGCCCAAAAGTCACCCCCTAGCAAGAAATCCTCTCCCTCTGAATTATTATAATTATTTACAGCAGACAACTGCCCCACATGGTTTTAACAGTGTTAATTTTAATTAATAGCAGCTAACTGCCCCACCTGATTTTAACGGTGTTAATATTAACAATTAACAGCAGAGAACTGCTCTACATGGTTTTAACAGTGTTGAACATTGTTAATTTTAATTAACAGCAGATAACTGCCCCAGCCTGGTTATAACAGTGTTAAACTGTTAATTTTAACAATTTACAGAAGATAACTGCCCCATATGGTTTTAACAGTGTTAAACACAGTGTTAATTATAATTAACAGCAGATAACTGCCCCACCTGGTTATAACAGTGTTAAACAGTGTTAATTTTAACAATTTACAGAAGATAACTGCCCCATATGGTTTTAACAGTGTTAAACAGTGTTAATTATAATTAACAGCAGATAACTGCCCCAACCTGGTTATAACAGTGTTAAACAGTGATAATTCTAACAATTTACAGCAGATAACTGCCCTAACCTGGTTTTAACAGTGTTAATATTAGGAATTAACAGCAGATAACTGCTCTACCTGGTTTTAACAGTATTAATTTTAACAATTTACAGAAGATAACTGCTCCACCTGGCTTTAACAGTGTTAATTTTAACAGTTAACAGCAACTAACTGCCCAGCCCAGTTTTAACAGTGTTAAACTGTTAATTTCAATTAACATCAGACAACTGCCCCAACCTGGTTTTAACAGTGTTAATTTTAGTTAATAGTAGCTAGCTGCCCCACATGGTTTTAACAGTGTTAAACAGTGTTAATTTTAATTAACAGCGGATAACTGCCCCAACCTGGTTTAAACAATGTTAAACAGTGTTAATTTTAACAATTTACAGAAGATAACTGCCCCAACCTAATTTTAACAGTGTTAATTTTAATTAATGGCAGCTAACTGCCCCACACAGTTTTAACAGTGTTAAACAGTGTTAATTTTAATTAACAGCAGCTAACTGCCCCACATGATTTTAACAGTGTTAAACAGTGTTAATATTCACAATTAAGAGAAGGCAACAGCCCCACCCGGTTTTAATAGTATTAAACAGTATTAACATTAACAATGAACAAAAGATAACTGCCCCACCTGGTTTTAACAGTATTAATTTTAACAATTTACAGAAGATAACTGCTGCACCTGTTTTTAACAGTGTTAATTTTAACAATTTACAGCAGACTACTGCCCCACCTAGTTTTAACAGTGTTAATATTAACAATGAACAGCAGCTAACTTCCCCGCCTGGTTTTAACAGTGTTAAACAATTGTTATTTTTAACAATGAAAAGCAGCTAACTGTCCTACATGTTTTTAAAAGTATTAAACAGTGTTAATTATAATTAACAGCAGCCAACTGCCCCACCTAGTTTTAACAGTGTTAATATTAACAATTAACAGCAGCTAACTTCCCCACCTGGTTATAACAGTGTTAAACAGTGTTAATTTTAACAACTAATAGCAGCTAACTGCCCCACCTGGTTTTAACAGTGTTGAATAGGGTTAATTTAACAATTAAGAGCCGATAACTGCCCTGTCTCTAACAGAGGGCAAACAGAACCCAACGTAAGACAGAAGCAGCTGAGCTGTGCCTTGTCTCCCTGTTTTAACGGTGTTGAATAGGCTTAATATTAACAATTAATAGCAGATAACTGCCCCACGTGATTTTTACAGTGTTAAACAGTGTTAATTTTAACAATTTACAGCAGCTAACTGCCCTGTCTCTTAACAGATGACAAACAGAACCCTGCACAGACAAGACAGAGGCAGCTGAGCTGTGCCTTGTCTCCCTGTTTCAACGGTGTTGAATAGGGTTAATGTTAACAATTAATAGCAGATAACTGCCCCACATGATTTTTACAGTGTTGAATAGGGTTAATGTTAACAATTAAGAGAAGACAACTGCCCTGTCTCTAAAGAGGGCAAACAGAGCCCGGGACAGAGGCAGCTGAGCCGTGTTTGTGTCCCTGTTTTAACGGTGTTGAATAGGGTTAATGTTAACACTTAAGATAACTGCCCCGTCTCTCACAGATGACAGAGCCCGGGACAGAGGCAGCTGAGCCGTGTTTGTGTCCCTGTTTTAACGGTGTTGAATAGGGTTAATGTTAACAATTAAGATAACTGTCCCGTCTCTCACAGATGATAGAGCCGGGACAGAGGCAGCTGAGCCGTGTGTGTGTCCCTGTTTTAACGGTGTTGAATAGGGTTAATGTTAACAATTAAGATAACTGTCCCGTCTCTCACAGATGACAGAGCCCGGGACAGAGGCAGCTGAGCCGTGTCCGTGTCCCCGCGTTTGTGTCCCCGCAGGGCCTGGCGCGGGTGCGCAGCGCCAGCGATGCCGTGGGGGCGCTGCTGCGGGAGCTGAGGCTGCAGGGCCAGCGCGGCCCCCGCCCGCTCCTGGTGGCCGTGGACGGCGCCAACGCGCTCTGGGGCAGGACCACGCTGAGCAAGGAGGACAAGAGCCCCGTGAGGATGGGCCTGGGGGGCTGAGATGCTCAAAATGCCAAGAAACATCAATTTTCAGAAGGCTTCGAACCTGGTTTTGTTCTAGCCATGCATGCTTTTTATACGTTCTTACATAACTCGGAAGTTGACGCTTTACTCATTCTTCACGAGATTCAAAGTGCTCCTAGTTTCTCTTATTTCTCCTCCTTTCTCTCTTGGTTTCTGTGTCAACAGCCTTGGTAGAAAATTCTTTCAGGTTTCTATTATTTCTCCTTTTTTCTTTCTTGGTTTCTGTGCCAACAGCCTTGGTAGAAAATTCTTTCAGGGGTAAACACGGATCCTCTTCTCAAACTTTTCTCTGGCTCACAAGTCACTGTAAAACCTCTTCCACAGGTGCCTTTTTGGGTTACCTAAAAACAAACAAAACTTAAAAGTTTGGGGTTTTGGAATATAGAAAGAAATATGAAGCAAGATAGAAGTTTTAGAGCAAAGTTGTTCTTCTTTAGGCCAGATAAAATTAAGAGAATAAAAGCAGTTCTATTTATTGAGGGGCCTTCAGGTACATTTTGGGCAGACAAAGGCCCCAGGGGCTGCACACAAAATGGACAACACAGGTTTCACACTTTTAGAAATTTGGTTCATTTGCACATTGGGGGTTAATCTTTCAATTACAGCTTCAGGTAATGAAATAATTTACCCCAAATTTGCTCCCCCCAACTCACTTTTATTTTACATTTCTCAAGGCTTGAGACAGTGACGTGTCCTTGATTGCCAGGCCTGGAGAGGAATTGTTGTGTCTGCCCAAAATGGGAGAACTGGAGCTAGCACTGTATATGGAATTTAGAGTTATACACCAAAGAATTGCAGGATTACAGATATATAAAATTTATAAAATATAAATTTATATATATAATATTTTAAAATTATAAATATATATTTTAAATATATATAATTTATATATAATTTTAAAACATATTTAAAAAAAAATATATATTTAAGTATATATATAATTTTTAGAATTATATATATAATTTTTAGAATTATATATATAGTTTATATATATATATATAAAATTTATGTATAATTTTAAAACATTATATATATATTTTAAAATATATATATATATATATAATGTTTTAAAATGATAAAAGCTAAAATCCTAAGGCATCATTCCCCCAGAGCTCTGCCCTGGGGGATTCCTGCTGCAGGGGGGAGCTGTTTCATTTTAGTTCTGTGGCAATCCCTGAAAATGTTCATGCTCTGGAGGGGCCTGAAAGGTTCATATTGTGCTTTAGACAATTTTCCTGAGTTTTCCCTGTCTCTCCCTGAGGCAGAAGTGCAGGTGGGTGTTGTTGGAGGGGCAGGGCCTGGCTGGTGCTCAGTGCATGACTCAGGCTTGCTTTGAGGGAAAGCAAAGATAAAAACGTGCCTGAAGGATAGAAATGATCCTCCAGGCTGGCTGGAAGGAGGGGAGGGGAATTTGAAGCTGCTGGCAATGCAATAGTGATGCAGACATCTCCACCAGGTCTCTCCAGAGGAGCTGACACTCGTGCACAACCTGCGCAAGATGCTGAGGAACGACTGGGTGAGTTCCAGGCTCTGCCTCTCCAGCAGAGAAATCCCAACAATGAAATCCCAGCAGAGAAACCCCAGCAGCGAAACCCCAGCAGTGAAATCCCAGCAGAGAAACCCCAGCAGCGAAATCCCAACAATGCAATCCCAGCAGTGAAATCCCAGCAGCGAAACCCCAGCAGTGAAATCCCAGCTGTGAAATCCCAGAAATTAAATCCCAGCAGTGAAATCCCAACAATGACACCCCAGCAATGCAATCCCAGCAATGAATCTGCCACAAGCCCAAAGCCACGAGTGCAGCCGTGCTGAGGGAGAGCTGCAGTGTCTCAGCAGTGTTTGTGAGCAGAGTGAGCACAGCTGGGATCTGCAGCAGCATTTCCTGATCCCCTGGCAAGCTCTGCTGGGGGACCCTGAGCTGGAGGTGTCTGACAGCTCCAGCCCTTTGGGTTGTGAGTGCTTTGAGCTAGTGAGAACTTCTGCTTTCTCAACATTTTGCTGTAGGAGATCAACTCCTCCTGCTTTTTCAATCCCCAGAGCTAGAACGACTAAAGCTGTGTAGGAGAGTCCATTTTAAATTATTTCACTAGTTGGCATAGAAAACCCATAATAAGTAAGAAAAGTTTTAATACCAGCTCTGGGAACGTGAGCTGTACATTCATTTTCCCTGTGCTCACATGGAGCAGCCTGGTTAGTGTGGTCTGGAGCATTATAAAAAGTTAATCTTGCAGAATTTGTGAAGAATCCAGGTCCCAGAATGGGATTTTAAAGCCCACCCAGTGCCACCCCTGCCATGGGCAGGGACATTGCCCACTGTCCCAGGTGCTCCCAGCCCCATCCAGCCCGGCCTTGGGCACTGCCAGGGATGCAGGGGCAGCCCCAGCTGCTCTGGGCACCTGTGCCAGGGCCTGCCCACCCTCCCAGCCAGCAATTCCATCCCGATATCCCACCCAACCCTGCCCTATTGCTGTGAAACCATTCCCCCTGTCCTGTCCCTCCATCCCTTGTCCCCTGTCCCTCTCCAGCTCTCCTGGAGCCCCTTCAAGCCCCGGAGAGGCTCTGAGCTCTCCCTGGAGCTTTTCCTTCTCCTCAGGGGCTCCACCATGGAACCCTGCTCTGGACGTGCTCCAGCAGCTCCATCCTGCCATAAAAAGACGCCTCAGGGGTAGATCCCAAGCCAGCAGTGGGTTTGCAGCTGACAGGATTTTTATTTCTGCTCTGCTTTCCAGAGTGGAGGTGCCATTGTGACCACCCTGAGCCAGACCGGCTCTCTCTTCAAGCCCAGCTCAGCCTACACTCCCCAGGAGCTGCTGGGAAAGGTCAGTCACGGCCTCTTTGGGGGCTTTTTTTCCCTCTTCACATTGGGAAACAAACAAAAAAATTGCGTGGTGAGCTGGTTCTGTTCAAGGGGACACCGGTGAGGGTCGGTGGGTCACACACACCTTTGGGTCAGCAGTGCCCTGAGTGCCAGGGGAGCCAAAAATGCCCTGGGGTGTGCCAGGCACAGGGACAAAGCAGGGACTGTCCCTGCCCTGGGCTGGGGCAGTTTGGGCATCACAATCTGTGAAAGGTCTGAGGCTGCTGAGGGTGTCCCAAGGAGGGACTGGAGGATGAGGAGCATCTGAGGGCATTTCTGTCCAGCTGGAAGAGACCAAAAGGAGATCTCAGGGACCTGCAGCTCCTCCAGAGGGGCAGCTCTGATTTCTGTGAGCAGGACAGGACCCAAGGGAATGCCTGGAGCTGTGTCAGGGAGGGTTGGGCTGGAGAGCAGGAAAAGGTTGGATCTGGATGGACTGGGATGGAGAGCAGGAAAAGGCTTTTCTCCTGAAGGGAATGTGCACAGCCCCAGGGCTGCCTGAGCTCTGCCAGAGCTCCAGGAGCACTTGGACACCACTGCCAGGCACAGGATGGCATCGCTGGGCTGTCTCAGGGCCAGGACTGGGGGATCCCTGTGGGTCCCTCCCAACTCTGGATCCCCCAAAACTCCACGGCTGAGCTCTGGGCCGTGTCCCCAGCCACCCCCCAGCACTGACCGTGCCTGACCTCCCTTCCCAGGAGGGTTTCGATGCCTTGGACCCCTTTGTGCCCATCCCGGTCCCCAACTACAGCCCCAGGGAGTTCGAGAGCTGCTACGGCTACTACCTGGAGCGGAGGTGGCTGCAGCACGAGAAAGGTCGGTGCTGGGAGAGGGGAAATCCGGAGTTGTTTCCTCCATCCCTCCATCCCTCCTCCAGCTCAGTTTTTCTGTTTTTCTCCCTCGCAGCGCACACCGAGGACGGCAAAGCGGAGCTGCAATTCCTCAGCGGCTCCAACCCGCGGCAGCTGGACCGGCTGGCGGGGCCCCTATAGCGCAATAAAGGCTCCGTTCCCCCGCTCTCCGTCTCCGTGTCCGTGTCCTGTGTCGGTTCCCGCCCCCGCTGGCGTCCCCGCCCGTCCGGGGCGGGCCCCGTGACGCGCTCCCGGTTCCGTTCCTGCGGGGCGATGCCGGGGGAGGCGGTCACGCTGCAGCTCGGGCACTACTCGGGCTGCGTGGGCGCGCACTGGTGGGGGCTGCAGGTGCGGGACGGGCCGGGGGTCGGGCCGGGGGTCGGGCCGGGCCCGGGCTCGCTCTGATCGCGTCTCGCTCGCCGCCGTTCCCCGCAGGCCGCCGCGCTGCGCAGCCCCAGCGAGCACACCGAGCTCCGCGCGGCCGCGCTGCTCCGCTTGGCGCGGGGCCCGGGCGGCACCGAGAGCCCCGAGCCGCGGCTGGTGGCGCTGGAGCTGAAAGGTACCGCGGGAGGGGTGCGGGCACCGGGAGGAATGCGGGGCACCGGGCGGGATGGGTGCGGGCACCGGGATGGATGCGGGCACCGGGCGGGATGCGGGCACCGGGTGGCATGGGGCACCGGGCGGGATGGATGCGAGCACTGGGAGGAATGCGGCGCACCGGGCGGAGTGGGTGCGGGCAGCGGGGGGAATGCGGGCACCGGGCGGGATGGATGCGGGCACCGGGATGGATGCGGGCACCGGGATGGATGCGGGCTCCGGGCGGCCCCGCCGTGACCGGGCTCTGTTTGCAGGCGGCGTGGGCGCGCTCAGAGCGGACGGGGCGGACACGGAGCCGCCGGTGAGCTGGTGAGTGCGGGGTGGGACGGGATGGGACGGGGCCGCCGGTGAGCTGGGGAGTGCGGGACGGGACGGGGCCGCCGGTGAGTGCGGGACGGGACCGGACCGGAGCCTCCGCTAAACGGGTGAATGCGGGACGGGACGGGGCCGCCGGTGAGCGCGGGCCGGGCCGGGCCGGGGTCCCGCAGCTGCCGCCGCTTTGTGTCGCAGGGACGGCGCTGTCGCCGATTACCGGGAGCGGGGCCGCGCGCCGCGGGACACCGGGAGCCGCAGGGTGAGCGGGGCCCGCACCGCTCCCGGCCCGGGGCCGAGGCGGAGCGCCCGGTAACCGGGCCGGGATTGTTCCCGCAGGGAGACGCGGCCGGGGACGCCAAGGGGAACCCCGGTGCTGCGGGGCCAGGTTTGTGCGGGCTGGGTTCGTTCTCTGGGATCGGCTCCAGAAAGGCAGAAATCAGAATTCCCTGGTTCCTGCTGTGGGAGAAGGAAAACGGCGGGATAACAGAGCTTGGCTTATGGAGAGCTGGGCCAGATGGGCTGAGCCAATTTTTAAACTTATCCAGGTTTTCCAGCCCAGCAGATGGGCTAAAAAACCGTCCCTGGGTAAGTTAAAAAATTGCTTTTGCATTTTGGGGATGGTCAGACCTGAAAAGGGATGGTCAGGAACGGAAAGGGGGTGCTCAGAGCATGGTAGAAAACTGATTTTACATTCATGGGGATGCTCAGAGCATGTTAAAAAATTGAATTTACATTCATGGGGACGCTCAGAACTCAAAGGGGATGCTTAGAGCAGAAAGGGGATGTTCAGAGCTCAAAGAGAACGCTCAGAGCAGAAAGGGGATGCTTGGAACACGTTAAAAAAATTGATTTTACATTCATGGGGATGCTCAGAGGAGAAAGGGGAGGCTCAGAGCTCAAAGGGGATGGTCAGAGCAGAAAGGGGATGCTCAGAACATGTAAAAAAATTGATTTTACATTCATGGGGATGCTCAGGGCTGCCAGCACCTTTGCTCTCCCCTCTGTCCCCTGCAGGTTCCTCTCCTGCAGGGTCCCAGGACGCTCCCTCCACCAGGCTCTGGTCTGATTACCTCAGTGTGAACCTGCACCCCAAGAGTCTCCACGTGATCCGGCAGTACCTGCACGATGGGTACGGCCAGGGCTTCGCTCCTGAACCCAAACAGGGCTGAGATTTGCCTTTAAGGGCGAATAAAAGGGATAAAATAACCCCTCTTTACCCCTTTTTCCCTCAGGGATTGTGGCTGTCTCGAAGGCTTTGGGCAAGGTGAAAGCCTCCTGCAGGACCCTGCCTGTGTGGAGGAGCTGGAAGATCGGCTGCACTTCTTTGTTGAGGAGTGTGATTACCTCCAGGTCCTCACCTTGTCCCAGCTCCCTTTGCTTCCAGGAAACTTTCTGCTCAAGCTGAAGCAGAATCTGAGGTGCTGCTGGTTTCCCACAGGGGTTTCAGGTGCTCTGTGACCTCCACAATGGATTCTCTGGGGTTGGTGCCAAGGTGACAGAGCTGCTCCACGATGAATATTCACGCAAGGGGATCCTCACCTGGGGCCTGACTCCGGTCCTGAGTGCTGTGGGAGTGAGTGAACACTGAGAGAGCCCAGCCTGGCTTTGGCAGGTTCTTGTTGGTTCCAATTGTTGGATTTTTCCCCCCCCAGGACCCTCAGAAGAGTTTTTACAGACTGATGAACACAGCCCTGGGCATTGCCCACCTGTCCCGTCACAGCTCTCTCTTCTGCCCTTTGTCACTCAATGGGAGCTTGGGACTCAAGCCAGAACCTCCTGTGACATTTCCATACATAAAATACAATGTAAGTGCTGGCCTTGAGCTCCTGCAGCTTCACCCCTCTCTCAGTGTTTCCCGCAGTTCTGTATTTTGGTGGTTTTTTCTTGGTGCTGTTCTGCTCAGCAGAGACCTTTTCCTTCTTTTTCACTGGGACTTTGAGCCGCCAACTTTTCATTTCTGTAATTTTCTTCCTGCTTTTGAAAATATTAACACATTTCCTTGGCCCTTGTGCTTTCTGGTGGGTGCTGGCACTGAGGAAAAGGCTTTACTACAGTTATTCCCCATGTTTGGAGTAACTCCAGCCTCACTGCAGCTTTAAGGAGCCAAAAAAGATAAGAAAAGTGGCAGCAAAGAATTTGTTAACCAACAGCTGGGCTGGAGCTGCAGTTCCACCCTGGCTGCTTATCCCAACCATGAAATAACTGCAAACCACCTCTTTTAAAGGCACAATTTACAACCCACCTCTTCTAAAGGCACGATTTACAATCTGGTTTAATTTAAACACACAAACTGAGCTGTCCTGCGATTCCTGCCTTGTCTCCTCCCCAGGCATCCCTGAGCTACCACAGCAGCGCCATTCTGGCTGCAGCCCTCGACTCCCTCACGGCTCCCTACAGGCTCTGCTCCTCCCAGGCCTCCATGCTGCACCTCGCTGACTCGCTCACCTTCTCTGGGAGGAAGGTGAGGATGAGGAGGGGCCCTTCCAGCTGTGCTGCACGGCCCCGGCTGTGCCAGGAGAGCGTCCCAGCCTCTGTTCTGTCACCCGAATCAGGTTGTGGCTGCCTGGGCAGCTCTGCCCCTGCCTGCCCTGGCTGGCTCCTCGCTGCCCGACGTGCTGGGTGCCCACCAGGACGTGCCCTGGCAGCTCCTGTCCTCCTGCAAGGAGCAGGAGAAGTTCAGCTCCTGCTTTGCTCAGTGTGCCGTGCTGCGGGGGATGCGCCGGGAGGAAGGCAGCAGGTAACCCAGCACCTGAGCTGCACCTGCTGCGGGATGGGAACATCCACTGAGGAGCGGTCCAGGGACTGATGCTGCTGGTTTTAGAGCAAAACAGGTAAAAAAGAGCTGGGAAATGCTGGGTTTGCTTTGCAGGGACAGAGAGAGCCCTGAGCAGCTGCTCCAGCAGTACCTGCACTCCCGGTTCCCTGGAGCCTTCAGGTGGGTTTGGGGCTTCAGGGGGAGCTGGATCAGCGCAGGGGACACTCGGGGGGCTCTGGTGACTTTATTGATCTCCCCACAGCACGGCCCTCGTGCTGCAGCAGCCCTGCCACACCCAGGCTCCCTTCCCTCAGTTCTTCTCTCCTCTGCTGAGCGCGCGGGGGTTCCTCCAGGACAGAGCCCGGGGCTCGGCCTCAGCAGGTGAGGAACAAAGGAACAAACAAACAGCCCTGAAACTGCACAGGGAGCAGGGCCTGGCAGGGGGGAAGTTATCAACGACAACGCAAAGCTATCAATCACAACCCAAAGCTATCAATCACAACCCAAAGCTATCAATCACAACCCAAAGCTATCAATCACAACCCAAAGCTATCAATCACAACCCAAAGTTATCAATCACAACCCAAAGCTATCAATCACAACCCAAAGCTATCAATCACAACCCAAAGTTATCAATAACAACCCAAAGTTATCAATAACAACCCAAAGCTATCAATCACAACCCAAAGTTATCAATAACAACCCAAAGTTATCAATAACAACCCAAAGCTATCAATCACAACCCAAAGTTATCAATAACAACCCAAAGCTATCAATCACAACCCAAAGCTATCAATAACAACCCAAAGCTATCAATCACAACCCAAAGCTATCAATCACAACCCAAAGTTATCAATAACAACCCAAAGCTATCAATAACAACCCAAAGCTATCAATCACAACCCAAAGTTATCAATCACAACCCAAAGCTATCAATCACAACCCAAAGTTATCAATAACAACCCAAAGCTATCAATCACAACCCAAAGCTATCAATAACAACCCAAAGCTATCAATAACAACCCAAAGCTATCAATCACAACCCAAAGTTATCAATAACAACCCAAAGCTATCAATAACAACCCAAAGCTATCAATCACAACCCAAAGTTATCAATAACAACCCAAAGCTATCAATAATAACCCAAAGTTATCAATAACAACCCAAAGTTATCAATAACAACCCAAAGCTATCAATCACAACCCAAAGCTATCAATAATAACCCAAAGTTATCAAGAACCAGAGAGCAGGGCCTGGCAGGGGGAAAAATTATCAAGAACTACCCCAAATTATCAATGACAACCCAAAGTTATCAATGACAACCCAAAGTTATCAATGACAACCCCCAATTATCAATCACAACCCTAAATTATCAATAACAACCCAAAGTTATCAATGACAACGCAAAGTTATCAATGTCAACCCCAAATTATCAATAACAACCCAGAATTATCAATGACAACCCAAAATTATCAGTAACCAAAATCATCAATAACCAGGATTATTAATAACCAAAATTATCAATTAATAAAAGTATTAATGACCAGGATTATCAATAACCAAGATTATTAATAACCAGGATTATCAATAACAAAAATAATCAATAACCAGGATTATAAATAACCTGGTTATTGATATTATTAATAACAAAAATTATCAATAACTGCAATTATCAATAACTGGGATTTATCAATAACCACAATTATCAATAACCAGGCTTATAAATAACCAAAATTATTAATAACCAAAATTGTCAATAGCCACAATTATCAATAACCAGGGTTATTAATAACCAGAATTATTAATAACCAGGGTTACTGATAACCAAAATTATCAATTAATAGAAGTATTAATAACCAGGATTATCAATAACAAAAATTATCAATAACCAGCATTATAAATAACCTGGTTATTGATGCTATTAATAACCAAAATTATCAATAACCGCAGTTATCAATAACCAGGATTATCAATAACCAGGCCTACAAATAACCAAAATTATTAATAACCACAATTATCAATAACCAGAATTATTAATAACCAGGATTATTAATATTCAAAATTATTAATAGCCAGGGTTATTGATAACCAAAATTATCGATTAATAAAAGTATTAATAACCAAGATTATCAATAACAAAATTATCAATAACCAGGATTATCAATAACCAGAGCTATTAGCCAGGATTATTAATGGCCAAAATTATCAATAACCAGATGTCTGTTTAACCCTTGCCGTGCCTGGGTGGTGGCTGATGTCTGGTGGTGTTTAACCCTTGCTGTGCCTGAGGGGTTGATGTCTGTTTAACCCTCGCTGTGCTGGGCTGGTGACTGAGGGTCTGGCACTGTTTAACCCTTGCTGTGCCCGATGTCTGGCGCTGTTTAACCCTTGCTGTGCCTGATGCCTGGCGCTGTTTAACCCTTGCTGTGCCCGATGCCTGGCGCTGTTTAACCCTTGCTGTGCCCGATGCCTGGCGCTGTTTAACCCTCGCTGTTCCCGATGTCTGGCACTGTTTAACCCTTGCTGTGCCCGATGCCTGGCGCTGTTTAACCCTCGCCGTGCCCGATGCCTGGCGCTGTTTAACCCTCCCCGTGCCCGATGTCTGGCGCTGTTTACCCCTTGCTGTGCCCGATGTCTGGCACTGTTTAACCCTCACTGTTCCCGATGCCTGGCGCTGTTTAACCCTCGCTGTGCCCCATGTCTGGCGCTGTTTAACCCTCACTGTTCCCGATGCCTGGCGCTGTTTAACCCTCGCTGTGCCCCATGTCTGGCGCTGTTTAACCCTTGCTGTGCCCGATGTCTGGCACTGTTTAACCCTCACTGTGCCCGATGTCTGGCGCTGTTTAACCCTCCCCGTGCCCGATGCCTGGCGCTGTTTAACCCTCGCCGTGCCCGATGCCTGGCGCTGTTTAACCCTCGCCGTGCCCGTCTCCCCGCAGCTGTTGGCAGCATGCCCGTGCTGGCAGCCCTGCAGAGCTGCCCTGCCCTGCTGGGGCTGCTCTCGGGGCTGTGCCGGGAGCTGCGGCCGCGGCGCTGGGGCGGCTCCTGCACGGCCGGGCTGGAGCTCGACGACGTCCAGGAGGCCCTGGAGGAGCTCAGGAGCCTGGCCCAGTGCTATGAGACAGGGTCTGCGGCTGATGGATGCCAGGATGAAGCAGATTCAGACTAATCCACACTGGGAGTGGCTTTGAGATGGCTCCCACAATAAAGAAATGGTTTTGGAGATGCCCATCTCATTTTATTACCAAAAAAAATCTTCCGTTCCTTCTTCTCACTTTATTACCAAAAAAAATCTTCTGGGTGGAGCTTTCCACCTACTCACAGCTGTGTGGCAAAGGAGAAAAGTTGCTTTTTGGTTGGGTTTATTTTCTTTTTTTCAGCTGCGCAAATTGGATTTGCTCTGCCTGCTCAAATAAACCCACACAATAAATAGAAAATTCAGACTGTAACTATTTCACAAACAATCAGCACAAGAGGGGAGAACTTAGAAAAAGCCACGTGAAAAGTGACATTTCAGGGTACAATATTTACAGTTCCTGGGCAGAGGCCCCAAGGCCAGATCAGTGTCCACAAGTTCTGTTATTCCACTGCTGAAACTCCCCAGGGGAGTGAGCTCTAAAGAATTTTCTCATTTTAATTCCTGCCTTTGGTTTGGTACAGGCTGGAAATTGAACCAAAAAAAAAAAAAAAAAAATTAAGGTGCTGTCTCAAGTACCTGTGCAAACATTTTTCCACAGCACCTGTCTAGCAGCAAAAATAAATCCTTTTTCTGGAGCAGTCAGTAGCTTGATCACCTCAGTCATCAGGTTCCTCCTCAGAAAGCAGAAGGTCTTTGTCTGACAGCTGGTCGGTGTTGCTGGTGCTGGTGGCATCCTCCTCATCCTCAGAGCTGCCATCACAGGAGGTGTGGAAGAGCCTCATCAGCTCCCTGAACCTGTGCGACACCTGGGGAGCAAAGGGGAGCCAGGGTGACCTGGGGGCTCCATGGAGCTGCAATTTCAGGAATTTCAGGAATTTCCACCAAAATTCAACACCACAAGTGGCATTTCACACAAGACTGAGGCAAAAAGGAGGAGAAATGGGAGAGCTCTGGGGTTTGTTTGCTCTGGAGGAACAGTTTCATTCTCCAGGTGCAATCTGGCGCTTTGGGAGGATTCAGAGACAAAAGCAGATTTGTACAGAGGGAGGAGCTGAGGAGCAGCCACCGAAACAACTCCAGTGCCAGAGGTGCAGCTCAAACATCAATGCTAACCCTGGCAGAAGGAGCAGGGCACAGAGGATTTTTGGCACCACTAAAACAGAGTTTGGTTTGGTTTTGACTTTTTTATTTGCAACTGAGATGATTTTTTCATCAAACTGAAATTTGGGAGAGTGATGGGACAGCACCCTGAGGGTCCCAGCCCTGCCCCAGAGCACCCTGAGGGTCCCAGCCCTGCCCCACAGCACCCTGAGGGTCCCAGCCCTGTCCCACAGCACCCTGAGGGTCCCAGCCCTGCCCCAGAGCAGCCTGAGGGTCCCAGCCCTGTCCCACAGCACCCTGAGGGTCCCAGCCCTGCCCCACAGCACCCTGAGGGTCCCAGCCCTGTCCCACAGCACCCTGAGGGTCCCAGCCCTGCCCCACAGCACCCTGAGGGTCCCAGCCCTGTCCCACAGCACCCTGAGGGTCCCAGCCCTGCCCCACAGCACCCTGAGGGTCCCAGCCCTGCCCCAGAGCACCCTGAGGGTCCCAGCCCTGTCCCACAGCACCCTGAGGGTCCCAGCCCTGTCCCACAGCACCCTGAGGGTCCCAGCCCTGCCCCACGGCACCCTGAGGGTCCCAGCCCTGCCCCACAGCACCCTGAGGGTCCCAGCCCTGCCCCAGAGCAGCCTGAGGGTCCCAGCCCTGCCCCACGGCACCCTGAGGGTCCCAGCCCTGTCCCACAGCACCCTGAGGGTCCCAGCCCTGCCCCACGGCACCCTGAGGGTCCCAGCCCTGCCCCACAGCACCCTGAGGGTCCCAGCCCTGCCCCAGAGCAGCCTGAGGGTCCCAGCCCTGCCCCACAGCACCCTGAGGGTCCCAGCCCTGCCCCACGGCACCCTGAGGGTCCCAGCCCTGCCCCACAGCACCCTGAGGGTCCCAGCCCTGCCCCAGAGCAGCCTGAGGGTCCCAGCCCTGCCCCACGGCACCCTGAGGGTCCCAGCCCTGTCCCACAGCACCCTGAGGGTCCCAGCCCTGCCCCACGGCACCCTGAGGGTCCCAGCCCTGCCCCACAGCAGCCTCACCTCGCTGGCAGTTTTGTTGCCCAGTTTCTGGGAGATGGCGTGGAAGGTGTCCAGGTGGGCTCCCTTCTCCTGGCACGTGGTGAGGATGACCCTGTCAGCCTCCCTGCAGAGCAAAACCCCTGTGAGAGCAGCCCAAAAACAGGGGGAGGCTCAAGTACCCCAGCTCTGATCCCAGCCCAGCAATCCCAGCTCAGTTTAAATTCCCAGTTCAGTTCCCAGCTCAGCAATCCCAGTTCAGCAATCCCAGTTCAATTCCCATTTCAGCAATCCCAGTTCAATTCCCAGTTCAGTTCCTATTTCAGCAATCCCTAACAAGGCTCCTCCTGCCACCCTCAACCCCAGGACCCTTCTCTAAGCTACCCTGGCTTTATTTTTGAAGGAGATTTTAAGAGAGGTTTTAAGGGTTTTTGAGGAACCTTTTGAAAAGGTTTTAAGTTTTTTTTTTTCCAGTCTGAAGTGCTCCCTGCCAGGAGCAGCTCATGGGGCCAAGCATGGACTGAGCAATGTGCAAAGGGAAGGGTCAGAAATCAGGGACACAAACTGAAAATAAACGACCCAGGAGGCAAACAGGGGGCACAGCAAGAGGAGCTGAGGCAGAATTACCTGGTCCAGAGCACAACCTTCTCCCCAGTGGAGCTGACTTTGCTGTTCTTGGCACACACGGTGGCCTCTGTCACTCGCTGCTGCTCCTCCCTGTGCCCTGGGGCCGCTGCTCCTGCCCTGGGCTCCTCCTGACGCTGCTGCTGCTGCCCCGGGGAGCTGCTGCTGGCACCTGGCCCTGGCCTGGCCTCAGGAGCAGCTCTGTGCTGTGTGCCAGGGCAGCCTGAGCTGCTGCTCTGCTTGGCCTCAGCTCCTCCTGCTCCCTCGAGTTCTGTGCCACCCTCGGGAGCGAGGGCAGAGCCCCCATGCCCAGAGTGAAGCCCCTCGGGCGGGCAGGGATGGGGCCCTGGGCTCCACAGGTCCCTGCCCAGCCCCTCTGTGTCCCCCCCCGGCTGCTCCAGGGCCCCAGGGCCAGGGCAGCCTTTGGTTTCCTGAGGTAGTTCCAGAGCAGCTTTCGGTAGCTGTGCCCATCTGGGGTCACTGGCAGCAGGGTCTCTGTCCTCGGCAGCGCCCACAGCTGCCCTGGAACCTTCTGGAAGCCGGGCATCAGCAGGGGCAGGCTTTGCACAAGGCCTGCTGGGGGCCAGCCTTGCTTCCAGCTGGGATCCTGTGAGAAACACAAACAAGGTCACACAAGCTGGAAGGACACTTCATTCCCTGACTGTTAAATACATTTTTATTTACAGAGCCTAATGCTGCGCAGGAGAACAGTTTGGGAGCAGCTCTGTGACTCCAGCTCTGCTTTAAAGAAAATCTGCGCCTATTTTCTTGCTGAAACCAACTGCTGGGTGAAGTGATGGAGATTTCAAAAGTGCCTTGCCCAGAGCAAAACCCTCCAGTGAATATGCATTTATATTATATATTTATATATAGATATAGATATAGAGATATAGATAGATATAGATATAGATATAGATATAGATATAGATATAGATATATACTATATATATAGATATAGATATAGATATATACAGATATATAGATATATAGTTAAATATATATATATTTACATAGATAGATAGATAGATATATAGATATAGATATATATAATATATCTATAAATGGAGTAATCATTGTGAAAAGAGCAGAATATTCTCTAGGCAGGAAAGATTTTTTTTAAGCTTAAAACATCCAGAGTGGAGGAACAAGTGAAAAACAAAGTGAAAAGACAATGATTAGGACTTCTCATTATATTCAGTAAATATGCATTTTTGTATACGTATATGTATATATATATATGTATATATATATGTATATATATATGTATATATATATATATATATATATGTATATATATATATATATATATATATATATATATATATATATATATATATATATATATAAATATATATATATATAAAATATCTATAAATGGAGCAATCATTGTGAAAAGGGCAAAAAAGGCAGAAAATTCTCTAGGCAGGAAAGGGTTTGTTGAATTTAGAGCATCCAGAGTGGAGGAACAAGTGAAAAAAAAGGGAAAAGACAATGATTAGGAGTTCTCATTATACTCAATAAATGTGCATTCAAAATATATATCACATATACATATATATGTGTGTGTGTATATATATAATATTTAAATATATATTATATAGAAACATATATATAATAGAAATATAACATAATGTATATTATATTATATTATATTAGTACATTATAGTATATTGTAGTGTGTTACATTATAGTATACTATGTTAATGAAATATAATATATATACATAATATCATATTAGTATATTATAGTATAATATATTTAGTACATATATTATTAGTATATTATAGTATAGTATAATTTGTATATATATAATATAATATTAGTATATTATATTAGTACATTATAGTATATTGTAGTGTGTTATAGTATAGCATAATATAATATAATATAATATAGCATAATATCATACAATATAATATAATATAATATAATATAATATAATATAATATAATACAATATAATATAATATAATATAATATAATATAATATAATATAATGTAATATAATGTAATGTAATGTAATGCAATGTAATGTAATGCAATACAATACAATGCAATGCAATGTAATGTAACGTAATGTAACATAATGTAATATAGTACTGTAATGTAATATATATTTAATATATAAATATAAATAAATAAAGAGCAGTGCCTGAGCCTCCCCTGGTCCATGAGCAGAGGGTCCCAGAGCTGCCAGCAGCAGGCAGGAGCTGCACACACCTGGGGACAGCGACTCCCCCCTCCTGGAGCCGGGCTTTGTCCTGCCCTGGGGCTCCTCTGCCTCCTCTCTGCTCTCCAGGGTTTCTTCTCCAGCCTCCCTGGGCATCCCAGGCTCCTTCCCCTCGGGCTGGGGACTGGATTCCCTCTGGGCAAGGCTGGCAGGAAGCTCCTGGCAATCTTTGTTTTTATAAAATTTGCCTTCACACACCTGCAAAGCAACCAGAGGCACCGTCACCCACAGGGCTGTCCTTCCCAAGCACACCTCAGACTGTGCTGGCAGCTGTTCCTGCCAGGGGCTTCCCTTTGGCATTGTGCTTGATTTAGAAATTTATTATTATTATTATTATTATTATTAGTAGTAGTAGTAGTAGTAGTGTCATTAGCATTAATACCATTATTATTACATTTTAAAATTATTACTATTATTATTATTATTACTATTATTATCATCATCATTATCACTGTTATTAATACAATTATTATTACATTTTAAACTTATTATTATAATTACATTATAATTGTTATTAATACCATTATTATTGCTATTATTTTATTTTTATTAATTTATTATCATTATCGCTATCACTGTTTTTAATATCATTGTTATTTTTATTAATTATTGTTATTGTAATTATAAATATAATTATTATTGTTATTAATACATTATTGTTGCTATAGTAATTTTATTTTTATTATTGTTTTTATTATAATCATCATTATCATTGTCATTAATACTGTCATTATTGTCATTGTTATTTTATTTTTATTAATTTTTATGATTATAGTTATTATCATTATAATTGTTATTAATACCATTACTACTATTGCCATTGTTATTCTATTGATAATAATGATAATGATGATGATGATGATAATAATAATAATAATAATAATAATAATAATAATAATAATAATAATAACAGTAGTAGTAGTAGTAATGAATCTTTTCTCTTAGTGGCCATGCCACCATCCTCCACTCAATAAACTTCTTCTTAAGCAAGCAGAACACCAAAATTCAAAATTGACATTTAGCAGAGCAAGGAGGATGTGGTAGATAGGGAAAGGCACTGCGGAAGATCTCGCGATGTCACAGAAAGCCAGGACCCTCAGATCCCCTCAGATAAGACCATCTGCTTCCCATAGATAAGAAACTAACATAAGAATGTAACCCTCCTAACCAAATTCCAGTAACTTTCCATCCCCTACCCAGTAACAGTCCACCTCTTACTAACCATAGATGGTAAAGACAGACCCATGCTGACGTAGAGACCCCTTAGACTATAAAAACCCAAGAGATTAGACAATAAACGCCTTTTGACCGTCCATCACATTGATGTCTGCGTGTGTCATTGGCCCGAGTGGCCCTAGTGAGAAGGCTGCCGTGCCGTTTCCTCAGAACCAAGTCGCCTACCTTGCTTCAGAAGGCAACAGGAGGGGCAGCAGAAAGTGAGGAGGAGAGAGATGGGAGAGGGCAGGGAGGTGCAGGCAGGGAGGCACCTCTGGATGGACCCCCCTGCTCACCTCTGGATTTGGGATTCCCCTGCTCACCTCTGGATTTGGGATTCCCTCCCTCACCACTGGATTTGGGATTCCCCTGCTCACCTCTGGATTTGGGATTCCCTTCCCCACCTCACCCAGAATTCGGGAGGCTGAAGGATCCCCAGGAGGATCACCAGGACTCTCCTCACCTCTGGATGGATTCCCTTCCTCACTTTTGGTTGGATTCCCTTCCTCACCCCAGGATTTTGGAAGCTCAAGGATCACCAGGAGGATCCCCAGGACCCCCCTCACCTCTGGATGGATTCCCTTCCTCACCCAGAATTTGGGGGCTCCAGGATCCCCAGGAATCCCCTCAGCTTTGGATGGATTCTCTTGCTCACTTTTGGATGGATTCCCCTCCTCACTCAGGATTTGGGGGGGCCCAGGATCCTCAGGAGGATCACCAGGACCCCCCTCACCTTTGGATGGATTCCTTTCCTCACCTCTGGATGGATTACCCTCCTCCCCCAGGATTTGGGAAGCTCGAGGATCAGCAGAACCCCCTCAGCTTTGGATGGATTCCATTGTCACTTTTAGATGGATTCCCTTCCTCCCCCAGGATTTGGGAGGCTCAAGGATCACCAGGACTCCCCTGAACTTTAGATGGATTCCCTTCTCCACTTTTGGATGGATTCCCATCCTCACCCAGGATTTGGGGGACAGGAGGATCACCAGGACTCTCCTCACCTCAGGATGGATTCCCTTCCTCATCTCTGGATGGATTCCCTTCCTCACCCAGGATTTGGGGGCTCCAGGATCCCCTCACCTCTGGATTTGGGATTCCCTTCCTTACCTCTGGATGGATTCCCCCTCTCCCCCAGGATTTGGGAGGCTCTATGATCCCCAGGCCTCCCCTCACCTTTGGATGGATTCCCTTCCTCACCCAGGATTTGGGAAGCTCAAGGATCAGCAGGACTCCCCTCATCTCTGGATTTGGGATTCCCTTCCTCACCTCTGGATGGATTCCCCTCCTCACCCAGAATTTGGGGGCTCCAGGATCCCCACGACCCCTTCACCTTTGGATGGATTCCCTTCGTCATCTCTGGATGGATTCCCCTCCTCATCCCCAGGATCACCAGGACTCCCCTCAGCTCTGGATGGATACTCTTGTCACTTTTGGATGGATTCCCCTCCTCCCCCGGGATTTGGGGCCCCAGGACCCCCAGGACCCCTCACTGACCTTGCTGCCACAGTGGCTGCAGCTCCTCCTCTTGCTCTTCTTGAGCTTGGGGTCACTGCTGCCCTCATGGCAGGAGCAGGGGCAGGAGCACTCCTTCAGCCCCTCCACCCACTCCACCTCCTGTGGACGGACAGACAGACAGACAGACACAGACAGACAGACAGACACAGACAGACAGACACAGACAGAGACAGACACAGACAGAGACAGACAGACACAGACAGACAGACACAGACAGACAGACACAGACAGACAGACACAGACAGACAGAGACAGACAGACACAGACAGACACAGACAGACAGACAGACACAGACAGACAGACACAGACAGACACAGACAGACAGACAGACACAGACAGACAGACACAGACAGAGACAGACAGACACAGACAGACAGACAGACAGACACAGACAGACAGACAGACACAGACAGACAGACAGACAGGGGACACGGGGGCTGAAGTGCTGCTGGCAAAGCAAAGCTCGACAGAAACATCCCCATCAACTCTTCCTCCGCCTCTGCCGCACCCTCAGCAACACAACCCAACCCCAATTCCATCCAAATTTCATTTGCTCAGAGGCGAGAAATAGCAGGGAAATACCCCAGGCCCAATTTAATCCAAATTTAATCCCAATTTAATTTGCTCACAGGTGAGAAATACCAGGGAGATGGCCCAGGCCCAATTTAATCCCAATTTCATCCCATTTAATTTGCTCAAAGATTAGAAATACAGAGGAAATACCCCAGGCCCAATTTAATCCCAATTTAACCCAAATTTAATCCAAATTTAATTTGCTCAGAGGTGAGAAATACCAAGGAAATACCCCAGGCCAAATTTAATCCCAATTTAATTTGCTCACAGGTGAGAAATACCAGGGAGATGCCCCAGCCCAAAATGAATCCCAGTTTAATCCCAATTTAATCTACTCAGAGGTGAGAAATACCAAGGAAATACCCCAGGCCCAATTCAACCCAAATTTAATCCCAATTTGCTCACAGGTGAGAAATACCCCAGCCCCAATTTAATCCAAATTTAATCTCAATTTAATTTGCTCAGAGGTGAGAAATACCAGGGAGATGCCCCAGCCCAAAATTAATCCCAGTTTTTAATTTCCTCACAGATGAGAAATATCAGGGAGATGCCCCAGCCCCAATTCAAACCCAATTTAATCCAAATTTAATCCCAATTTAATCCAAATTTAATCCCAATTTAATATTTCTCACAGATGAGAAATACCAAGGAAATACCCCAGGCCAAATTTAATCCAAATTTAATCTCAATTCAATTTGCTCAGAGATGAGAAACACCAGGGAGATGCCCCAGCCCCAATTTAATCCCAATTTCATCCTAATTTAATCTCAATTTAATCTTCTCACATATAAGAAATAACAGGGAAATAGCCCAGGCCTAATTTAATCCAAATTTAATTTGCTCAGAGGTGAGAAATACCAGGGAGATGCCCCAGACCCAATTTAACCCAAATTTAATCCCAATTTAATTTGCTCAGAGGTAAGAAATACCAAGGAAATACTCCAGGCCCAATTTAATCCAAATTTAATTCCAATTTTTAATTTGCTCAGAGGTGAGAAACACCAAGGAAATACCCCAGGCCCAATTTAATCCAAATTTAACCCCAATTTCATTTGCTCAAAAATGAGAAATACCAGAGAGATAACCCAGACTCAATTTAATCCAAATTTAATCCCAATTTTGAATTTGTTCACAGATGAGAAATACCAAGGAAATACTCCAGGCCCAATTTAATCCAAATTTAATCCAAATTTTTAATTTGCTCCAAGGTGAGAAATACCAGGGAGATGACCCAGCCGCAATTCAATCCCAATTTAATCCAAATTTTTAATTTGCTCAAAAGTGAGAAATACCAAGGAAATACCCCAGCCCCAATTTAATCCCAGTTTAATCCCAATTTCATTTGACTCAGAGGAGATGCCCCAGCCCCACCTTGTCGTGCTGTTGGCCTCCAATCTCCTTCCTCTTCTTGCTCCTGCTGGCCCCATGAATTTTGGGGGGCTCCTCCTCCTCCTCCACATCAGGCAGAGACACCTCCTCAAAGCCATCGAACTGCAGCACAGCAAACACACATCAGCTCCTCTCAGCTCACCCCAATTTCCCAATTTTGGTTTTTCCCCGCCCAGAAAACAAAAAATTTTTTTTTTTGCTGTTCCAAAATTTGAAGGTTTTGCTTCAGCGCTTCTAGAACTGCACCCTCTAATTGAGTTGTTCCAGCTCAGATATGATTCTTATCTCTGTTTTTATCATTTTTTTGGGTTTGGGGAGAAGGTTGGGAGCACCTCATATTCCTTCTCCTCTGTCCAGTTGATCTCCTCAAAGTCCCCCATGCGGCTGGCAGAGGGACGGAGGTGGTCAAAGAAAACTGAGAACTCATCCTGCAGGTGGTCATGGCCCTTCAGCAGCTGCCACATCTGGGTCTTCAGCTGGAAAAAATGGGAAAAAATGCAGAAAGATCATCCCAAGCTCATCTCCCTGTGCTGCTGAGAGCGAGGGGAGCAGCAGGGATCGTCACAGAGCCAGCGAGGAAGGTGGGGAGGGAACAAATTCCGGGCTGTTCTGAGATCACTCCCCACCCAGCTGTCAAATTAGCCGGGGAATTGTCAAATTAGCCTGGGAATTGTCAAATTAGCCTGGAAATATCCCTCCAGAATTCCAGACAGACTCTGCTAAGTCTCAACTGCAAGGTGGAGGTGGGAGAAAGGAAACACAGACTGAGAGTTTTCTGTCCAATTCTCCTTAAATCCAAGGCCAGGTTGGATGGGAACTGGAGAAACCAACTGGTGGGAAGTGTCCCTGGGGGTGGAATGAGATGGGCTCTAAAGGTCCTTCCCAACCCAAATGATTTTGTCATCCATCCATCCATGAATTTGAGCTGTGAGCCCAGGCAGACTCTGCAGATGACACAGAGAACTGGAGAAACCAATTGATGGGAAATGCCCTTCAGGGTGGAATGAGATGGGCTCTAAGCTCCTCCCCAACCCAAATCACTTTGTGACCAATCGATCAATCCATGAATCTGAGCACGAATGGAGGATGTGCTGGCCAGCTGCCCTGCTCTCCAGGAGCTCAGGGCCAGGCTTGGGGCTCCCTGCCCACCTCGGCGATCTCCTGGGGCACGCAGTCTGCGCAGCTCTGCAGCACCTTGATGATCTTCTGGTGGTGGGCAGGGTTCTCAGCAAAGCAGATCTCCAGCTGCCTGAGGAACTTCCTGCTCTTCTCAAAGGCCTGCTGCTCCTCAAACTGGCCACGAGAAAGAAGATTCACCCTCGTGTTCAAGCACATATTGACAAGCATCTGGAATGGACTTCAACAAATGAAATTCCTGTCCTGGGGTTTGCTTTCCATTGTGTTGATGCCTTTCACAAAAGGCACCACTTGGAATAATCAACAATATTGATAGCATATATATATAATAGCATCCATATAATATAATATAATATAATATAATATAATATAATATAACATAATATAATAATAATATAATATAATATAATATAATATAATATGATACTATGATACAATATGATATAATGTAATATAATGTAATGTAATGTAATACATAATATAATGTAATGTAATTAATGTAATGTAATGCAATGTAATTAATGCAATGTAATGTAATATAATATAATATAATATAATTCTATATATTATATATAATGCCATATAAAATCATAAAGTATAAATATATAACAGTTACATGTCATACTATGTTATATTGATTATATAATGTATAATAATATATATAATAATTATATCATCTACAGTATAACTGCATATTATATTATATTATACTATATTATATTATATTATATTATATTATATTATATTATATTATATTATATTATATTATAATATATTACATTACATTACATTACATTACATTATATTATATTATATTATATTTATAATATAATAGCATCCCTAGTTGCTCAAACAGCCAGGGTGTTTATAAACCTTTTTTGCTCTGTCTGCAGAACCACCGCCTAAAGATTATTGTGCAAAAAGATTTTCTTTCTGGTGGTTTACAGCCTCTAACTTCCACTGAGCTATAAAGTTTGGCTTTGCACATAAATCAGGGAAATTCAGGAAGGATGGAAGAGGTGAAACCTCAATCCTACAACCTGCAAAGTGCAAGGGAGATTTGGAGACAGGGGAATCACTGCTTGCTCTATCTGCAGCCAAATGGGAAAGGCTGATCCTCCACGGCCACACTGAGCAGGAGATTCATAAAAACCACCAAAACCTTTCCAATTCTGATTCATAAAAGCAAATTTGCAGCAAGGCAAAACTGCCAATTTTGCTGCTTCTCCTTGCCTTGGGAAGAATTCTTTACCTTCCCACTCCCACAAACTTTTCCATCGCCTCAAACCCGACCTCCTCCTCTCACCCCACCTACCAGCCCGCACTCCAGAGCCTGCTCGGGCAGGAGGAAAGCGGCAAAGTCCGTGAGCAGCTGTGGCCAGTCGCGCAGCAGCTTCTGCAGGGTGCAGTACAGATCCACGGCCGTCCGCCTGTCCGCGCCCATCTCGAACTCGTAGATGACGCGCAGGAAATCCTCGTATTTCCCTGGGATGTGCTGCAGGGTCTCACGGACCTGGGGGGGCATTGGGGACACCCAGGAGGAGAAATGAACTGGTCACAGAGTAATTTGTGCGGGAGGGATGATAAAAATCCTTCCAAGGCCGTGTTGTGGGCACTTTGCACCGCGCCAAGCTCTGTCCAGTCTTGCCACGGTCTCACCACCCTCCCAGGGAGGAATTTCTCCCTAAATTCTGTTAACCTATTAATATTTGATCTCCTCTACTCACAATTTACATAATTTTGCAATTTTGTTGAAGCAACCAAGCGATTTCCTAAACATGAACCAAAGCTGCACATCCCAGTGCAGACTGGGAAGGTCAGAAATTCAGAATTTTCTGCTGTGGATTGAGCACCCTCAGCCCCTGAATCCTTCAGTTCCAGCTCCCACTCTTAAGAAAGGAGGAGGAGGAGGAAAAACAACAGCAGGAATCTGCTGAAATTTAATTTTAGAATTTTAAGCAGCTCTGGAGGGGTTGGAGTTCTGTTCCTTAACAAAATCCTTGAGCTGGGCAGGTGCTGATCAGTGAAACTGGCTGTGAGGAAGCTGCTGACGGATACCAAACCAAATTAAAATAAAAAAATGGTATATTTTTTTGGTTATTTCTAAGGAGATAATGGAAAAACTGACTTGGCTTGCAACAGAGAGCCAAGTTCAAACCAAGAAGAGAATTCCCAGGGAGAGAACTCAGAGCTTGAGGAGGAGCTGCTCTCCTCCTCTCAAGAAAGGAACACTTTGGGAAGTGAAGCACCACATGTAGGAACAAATAACTCCACCCCAGGCAGACCCAGCAGTTCTGTGGCAGAACGCCTCAAGTTTCTGATGTTCTGCATCAGAAAACCCCAAATTTCTGATGTTCTGTGGTAAAAAAACCCAAATTTTTCAGGTTCTGAGGCAGAAAACCCCAAATTTCTGATGTTTTGTGGCAGAACACCCCAAATTTCTGATCTTCTGTGGTAAAAAAACCCAAATTTTTGATGTTCTGCATCAGAAAACCCCAAATTTCTGATGTCCTGCATCAGAAAACCCCGAATTTCTGAGGTTTTGTGGCAGAAAAACCCAAATTTCGGATGTTTTGTTGCAGGACACCCCAAATTTTTCATGTTCTGTGACCGAACAGCCCCAAATTTCTGACTTTCTGTGGTAAAAAACCCCAAACTTTTGATGCTCTGAGGCAGAAAACCCCAAATTTCTGATGTCTTGTGGCAGAAAACCCCAAATCACTGACATTCTGTGGTAAAAAACCCCAAATTTCTGACATTCTGTGGCAGAAAACCCCAAATTTCTGAAGTTCTGCATCAGAAAAACCCCAAATTTCTGACATTTTGTTGTAGAAAACCCCAAATTTCTGATGTTCTGTGGCAAATTTCTGATATTCTTTGTTAAAAAACCCCAAATTTCTGACGTTTTGTGGCAAACTTTTGATATTCTGTGGCAGAACACCCCGAATTTGGGATATTTTGTGGTAAAAACCCCAAATTTTTGACGTTTTGTGGCAGAAAACCCCAAATTGCTGATGTTCTGCATAAGAATGCCCCAAATTACTGATGTTTTGTGGTAAAAAACCCCAAATTTTTGATGTTTTGTGGCAGAAAACCCCAAATTTCTGATGTCCTGTGGCAAATTTCTGACATTCTGTGGTAAAAAACCCCAAATTTCTGATGTTCTGTGGCAGAACACCCCAAATTTCTGACGTTCTGTGGTAAAAAACCCCAAATTTCTGATGTTTTGTGGCAAACTTTTGATATTCTGTGGCAGAACACCCCAAATTTGGGATATTTTGTGGTAAAAAACCCCAAATTTTTGACATTCTGCATCAGAAAACCCCAAATTTCTGATGTTCTGCATCAGAACACCCCAAGTTACTGACGTTTTGTGGTAAAAAAACCCAAATTTTTGATGTTTTGTGGCAGAAAACCCCAAATTTCTGACATTCTGTGGCAAATTTCTGACATTCTGTGGTAAAAAACCCCAAATTTTTGACGTTCTGTGGTAAAAAACCCCAAATTTCTGATGTTTTGTGGCAAATTTTTGATATTCTGTGGCAGAACACCCCGAATTTGGGATATTCTGTGGTAAAAAACCCCAAATTTTTGACGTTCTGTGGTAAAAAACCCCAAATTTCTGACGTTTTGTGGCAAATTTTTGATATTCTGTGGCAGAACACCCCGAATTTGGGATATTTTGTGGTAAAAAACTCCAAATTTCTGATGTTCTGTGGTAAAAAAACCCCAAATTTCTGACGTTTTGTGGCAAACTTTTGATATTCTGTGGCAGAACATCCCGAATTTGGGATATTTTGTGGTAAAAAACCCCAAATTTTTTACGTTTTGTGGCAGAAAACCCCAAATTCCTGATGTACTGCATCAGAACACCCCAAATTACTGATGTTTTGTGGTAAAAAACCCCAAATCTTTGACGTTTTGTGGCAGAAACCCCCAAATTTCTGACGTTCTGTGGCAGAAAAACCCCAAATTTGGGATATTTTGTGGTAAAAAAACCCAAATTCCTGACGTTCTGTGGTAAAAAATCCCAAATTTCTGACGTTCTGTGGTAAAAAATCCCAAATTTCTGACGTTCTGTGGCAAATTTCTGACGTTCTGTGGTAAAAAACCCCAAATTTCTGACGTTTTGTGGCAAATTTTTGATATTCTGTGGCAGAACACCCCGAATTTGGGATATTTTGTGGTAAAAAACTCCAAATTTCTGACGTTCTGTGGTAAAAAAACCCCAAATTTCTGACGTTTTGTGGCAAACTTTTGATATTCTGTGGCAGAACACCCCGAATTTGGGATATTTTGTGGTAAAAAACTCCAAATTTCTGACGTTCTGTGGTAAAAAAACCCCAAATTTCTGACGTTTTGTGGCAAACTTTTGATATTCTGTGGCAGAACACCCCGAATTTGGGATATTTTGTGGTAAAAAACCCCAAATTTTTTACGTTTTGTGGCAGAAAACCCCAAATTCCTGATGTACTGCATCAGAACACCCCAAATTACTGATGTTTTGTGGTAAAAAACCCCAAATCTTTGACGTTTTGTGGCAGAAACCCCCAAATTTCTGACGTTCTGTGGCAGAAAAACCCCAAATTTGGGATATTTTGTGGTAAAAAAACCCAAATTCCTGACGTTCTGTGGTAAAAAATCCCAAATTTCTGACGTTCTGTGGCAAATTTCTGACGTTCTGTGGTAAAAAACCCCAAATTTCTGACGTTTTGTGGCAAATTTTTGATATTCTGTGGCAGAACATCCCGAATTTGGGATATTTTGTGATAAAAAACTCCAAATTTCTGACGTTCTGTGGTAAAAAACCCCAAATTTCTGACGTTTTGTGGCAAACTTTTGATATTCTGTGGCAGAACACCCCAAATTTGGGATATTTTGTGGTAAAAAACCCCAAATTTTTGACATTCTGCATCAGAAAACCCCAAATTGCTGATGTTCTGCATCAGAACACCCCAAATTACTGACGTTTTGTGGTAAAAAAACCCAAATTTTTGATGTTTTGTGGCAGAAAACCCCAAATTTCTGACATTCTGTGGCAAATTTCTGACATTCTGTGGTAAAAAACCCCAAATTTTTGACGTTCTGTGGTAAAAAACCCCAAATTTCTGATGTTTTGTGGCAAACTTTTGATATTCTGTGGCAGAACATCCCGAATTTGGGATATTTTGTGATAAAAAACTCCAAATTTCTGACGTTCTGTGGTAAAAAAACCCCAAATTTCTGACGTTTTGTGGCAAACTTTTGATATTCTGTGGCAGAACACCCCGAATTTGGGATATTTTGTGGTAAAAAACTCCAAATTTTTGGCATTTTGTGGTAAAAAACCCCAAATTTCTGACGTTTTGTGGCAAATTTTTGATATTCTGTGGCAGAACATCCCGAATTTGGGATATTTTGTGGTAAAAAACTCCAAATTTTTGGCATTTTGTGGTAAAAAACCCCAAATTTCTGACGTTTTGTGGCAAATTTTTGATATTCTGTGGCAGAACACCCCGAATTTGGGACATTTTGTGATAAAAAACTCCAAATTTCTGACGTTCTGTGGTAAAAACCCCCAAATTTCTGACGTTTTGTGGCAAACTTTTGATATTCTGTGGCAGAACACCCCGAATTTGGGATATTTTGTGGTAAAAAACTCCAAATTTTTGGCGTTTTGTGGCAGAAAACCCCAAATTCCTGATGTACTGCAACAGAACACCCCAAATTCCTGACGTTCTGTGGTAAAAAATCCCAAATTTCTGACGTTCTGTGGCAAATTTCTGACGTTCTGTGGTAAAAAAACCCCAAATTTTTGACGTTCTGTGGTAAAAAATCCCAAATTTCTGACGTTTTATGGCAAATTTTTGATATTCTGTGGCAGAACACCCCGAATTTGGGATATTTTGTGATAAAAAACTCCAAATTTCTGACGTTCTGTGGTAAAAAAACCCCAAATTTCTGACGTTTTGTGGCAAACTTTTGATATTCTGTGGCAGAACACCCCGAATTTGGGATATTTTGTGGTAAAAAACCCCAAATTTTTGGCGTTTTGTGGCAGAAAACCCCAAATTGCTGATGTTTTTGGGCTGCCTTACCCTGGTGAGGTAGGCCTGGGCGAAGGCCAGGTCCTTCTGCTCCCTCAGGGGGTCCCTGTCCAGGATGTCCTCGTCGTAGAGCAGCAGCAGCTTGGCCGTGTCCTTGCTGCCCCGAGCTCGGCCCCTCCTGCTCCTGCTCCTCAGGGAGCTCCTGCTCCTCCCCGGGGCCTTCAGGGCCTCTCCTGGGGAGGATTCCAACAGAAATGGTCAAATTTGTGCAAAATATACGTTTTCTGTGCTGCCTGGAAGGGGAGGAGAGATATACTTCCCAAGTGGAAGTGTGGGTATAATCACTGCTGGTATCCCCAAAGAACTCACCTGCTGGTATCCGAAAAAAAAAAAAAATACCCGCAGACCTCACCTGCTGTCCAAAATAACCCAAAAAATTCACCTGCTGTCCATAAAACCCCACAGAACTCACCTGCTGTCCATAAAACCCCACAGAACTCACCTGGTGTCCCAAAACCCCAAAGAACTCACTGCTGGCATCCAAATAATCCCAAAATAACCCACCTGATGGCATCTAACAAACCCCAAGGGATTCACCTGTTGGCATCCAAAAACCCCAAAAAACTCACCTGGTGTCCAAAACTCACCTGCTGGCATCCAAAAATCCCAAAGAACTCACCCGCTGTCCATAAAACCCCACAGAACTCACCTGGTATCCAAAAAAACCCCAAAGAACTCAACTGCTGTCCCCAAACCCCACAGCACTCATCTGGTAGCCCAAAACCCCAAAGAAATCACTGCTGGCATCCAAATAATCCCAAAATAACCCACCTGATGGCATCCAAAAAACACCCAAGACGTCACCGGCTGGTATCCAAAAGAAAATACCCACAGACCTCACCTGCTGTCCAAAATAACCCCAAAAAACTCACCTGCTGTCCCCAAACTGCCCCGTGTCCCCAAACCCACCTGCTGTCCCCAAACTGCCCCGTGTCCCCAAAGTCCCCTGTGTCCCCACACCCACCTGCTGTCCCCAAACTCCCCTGTGTCCCCAAAGTCCCCTGTGTCCCCAAAGTCCCCTGTGTCCCCAAACCCACCTGCTGTCCCCAAACTGCCCTGTGTCCCCAAACTCCCCTGTGTCCCCAAACCCACCTGCTGTCCCCAAACTGCCCTGTGTCCCCAAAGTCCCCTGTGTCCCCAAACTGCCCTGTGTCCCCAACCCACCTGCTGTCCCCAAAGTCCCCTGTGTCCCCAAACTGCCCCGTTTCCCCAAAGTCCCCTGTGTCCCCAAATTCCCCTGCTGTCCCCAAAGTCCCCTGTGTCCCCAAAGTCCCCTGTGTCCCCAAACTGCCCTGTGTCCCCAAACTGCCCTGTGTCCCCAAACTCCCCTGTGTCCCACACCCACCTGCTGTCCCCAAACTCCCCTGCTGTCCCCACACCCCCTGCTGTCCCCAAACTCCCCTGCTGTCCCCAAACTGCCCCGTGTCCCCAAACTGCCCTGTGTCCCCACACCCACCTGCTGTCCCCAAACTCCCCTGTGTCCCCAAACTCCCCTGTGTCCCCAAAGTCCCCTGTGTGCCAAACTCCCCTGTGTCCCCAAACTCCCCTGCTGTCCCCAAACTGCCCCGTGTCCCCAAAGTCCCCTGTGTCCCCAAACTCCCCTGTGTCCCCACACCCACCTGCTGTCCCCACACCCACCTGCTGTCCCCAAAGTCCCCTGTGTCCCCACACCCACCTGCTGTCCCCAAAGTCCCCTGTGTCCCCAAAGTCCCCTGTGTCCCCACACCCACCTGCTGTCCCCAAAGTCCCCTGTGTCCCCAAAGTCCCCTGTGTCCCCACACCCACCTGCTGTCCCCAAAGTCCCCTGTGTCCCCACACCCACCTGCTGTCCCCACACCCACCTGCTGTCCCCAAAGTCCCCTGTGTCCCCACACCCACCTGCTGTCCCCAAAGTCCCCTGTGTCCCCACACCCACCTGCTGGCCTCCTGAGGGTCTCCACCTGTGGGGACGCCGCCTTGGCCGTGGTGGCAGCAGATTTGGGCTCCTCCGAGGGGTCCCCACACGTTTCATCCTCCTTGTGGGAGCTCTCCATCCCCTCCCCTTCCTCCTCCTCCTCCTCCTCAGGCTCCGAGTTCTCCTCCTGGGAATTCTCCTCTTCAGAATCTCCCTCTTGGCTCAGACGTCTCTCTGTGGCCAGCCAGGTCAGCTTTTCCATTGTTTCCTTGGAAATAATAATTTAAAAATCCCATTTTTAAATTTTATTTGGCCTAAAAATATAATTTTTTTAAATCATTATTTCCTTAGGAATAATAATTTAAAAATCCCATTTTTTAAAACTAAAAAAATAGAAAAATATATAATTTTTAAAATAGATATTTAAAAATATTTTTTAAAATATAATTTTTTAAATTTTATTTGGCTCAAAAATATAATTTTTTAAATTATTATTTCCTTAGAAATAATAATAAAAAAAATCCCATTTTAAAATTTTATTTGGTTCAAACGTCTCTCTGTTGCAGCCAGATATAATATAATATAATATAATATAATATAATATAATACAATACAATATAATATAATATAATATAATATAATATAATATGATATTATATAATAAAATATAATATAATGTAATGTAACGTAATGTAACATAACATATAACATAACGTAACATAACATAACATAATATAATATAATTTTTAAAATGTTATTTGGCTCAAAAATAGAATTTTTAAAATTATTATTTCCTTAGAAATAATAATTAAGAAATCCCATTTTAAAATTTTATTTGGTTTAAACATCTCTCTGTTGCCAGCCACATCAGTTTTTTCACTGTTTCCTTAGAAATAATAATTTTAAAAATCCCATTTTTTAAAATTTCATTTGGCTCAAAAATATAATTTTTAAAATTTTATTTGGTTAAAAAATATAATTTTTTAAATTATTATTTCCTTAGAAATAATCCCCAGTGGGATTTCCAGTGGGATCTCCATTGGGATTTCAGTGGGATTATCAGTGGGATCCCCAGTAGGATTTCCAGTGGGATTTCATTGGGGTTCCCAGTGGGATTTTTAATGGGATCCCAGTGGGATTTCCAGATCCCCAGTGGGATTCCCAGTAGGATTTCCAGTGGGATCTCCAGTGGGATTTCAGAGGGATTCTCAGTGGGATTCCCAGTGGGATTTCTATATCCCCAGTGGGATTTCCATTGGGATTTCCATTGGGTTCCCAGTGGGATTTCCAGATCCCCAGTGGGATCCCCTGTGGGATTCTCAGATCCCCAGTAGGATTTCCAGTGGGATCTCCAGTGGGATCCCCAGTGGGATTTCCAATGGGATCCCAGCTGGATTTCTAGATCCCCAGTGGGATCCCCAGCAGGATTCCCAGTGGGATCCTCAGTGGGATTTCCAGATCTCCAGTGAGATTCCCACTGGGATTCCCAGCGGAGTTTCCATTGGGATTTCAGTGGGGTCCCCAATGGGATTTTCAGTGGGATTTCCAATGGGATCCCCAGTGGGATCCTCAATGGGATTTCCAGTAGAATTTCCAGTGGGATCTCCAGTAGGATTTCCCGTGGGATTTCCAGATCCCCAGTGGGATTCCCAGTGGGATTTCCAATGGGATTTCCAGTGGGATCCCCAGTAGGATTTCAATTGGGATTTCAGTGGAATTCCCAGTGGGATCCCCAGTGGGGTTCCCAACGGGGTTCCCAGTGGGATCCCTGACTCCACAGGCTGTTTTAGGACACTCACAACTGCCCCTTTTTAGGGACTTTCAAGTTTTATCTTTCCAACTTTTATCTTTTCAACTTTTATCTTTTCAAGTTTTATCTTTACCTGCAGCTCCGGCACCGACAGAATCGACTCCTCCGAGGCTGATGACATTTCCTCATCCTCATCTTGCGTAAAATCATCAAAATCATCTTCCTCCTCCTCCTCCTGCCCTTCCCTGTCCCCTGCGGCCTCGGGGCCGGCCGGTGTCCCCACGGAGAGCCCATCGACGCTGGAGGAGTCCCCTGGGGGGCTGCTGAAGCCTGCCTCCCTCTCAGCCGGGCACTGGGGGTTCCTCGGGGAGTCCCCGGTGCCCGGGGGCCCTGCAGCCCCCCCAGGCTCCCCCTGCTGCTCCCCCTGGGCAGGGCAGGGCCCAGCCTGGCCTGGCTCCTCTCCCTTCTCCTCACAGGGGATCTGCTCCTTCTCGGGCTCGTCCCCACAGGAGCAGGCGGCCTCCATGCTCAGCTCCTGGCCAAGGCCCAGCATGAACTCCTCCTTCCTTTCAGCACATAAAATTTCCCTCTTTTGGGCCAGGCTGGCTTCTTTGGGAGCATCACTTAAATCTTCAGACTTGATTTCCGCCGGTGCGTCGGGATTTTCCAAGCGAGGCAAAAGCTCCACCACGGGCAAAGGCTCTGATGTGTTCCCATCTCCCTCTGCCACTGCCCAGCTCTTCCCCTTGTCCTGAGTGTCCCCACGGGCAGGGTTGGCGCCGCACTCCTTCTTTGGGGACAAAGTGGAGCAAGGGACAAAGAGCTCTGAGGGCTCCACCTTGGGCTCCACCGCAGGGAAAGCTCCTGGAGCAGGGAGCAGGGTCAGCTTCTCCTCCCCTTCTCTCCCAACAGGGCTGGGGGACACAATCAGGGACGGGATGGACGAGGTCACCAGGGGCTGGTTGAGGGGGCAGGGGAAGGTGGAGGGGTTCACCAGCAGGGTGGTGACAGGGATGGCCTGCGCGGCGCGGCCCACGGCCGTGCTCAGGGGCTGGATGACGTTGCAGCCGTTGCCAATGTTGAGCACCTTCACCGTGGTGGCAGGGACGGTGAGGATGACAGGGGAGGGCTGGAGCACAGGGGGAGCTTTGATCGCCGGGGATGATTTGGGCCCTTTTTTCCTCTGGTAGCCCTTCCTCACGCACGGCCTGCGCGCCCTCGCGGCGCCCGGGGCCGGCAGCATCACCTTGGCCTGGGAACCCCCCGGCTCCGAGGCCACCACAGCGCCTGGGAAGGCTTGCCTGGAGCTCGGCTGCCCAGCGGGCAGAACATTCTGGAATTCCAAGGCATCCCCAGCCGCCAGCACTGCCGGGACCCTCAGGGGTGGCGGGGCCGGCTGGATGGGCCGAGGGACGCGGCCGCGGACCCTGCTGGGGGCGGCCTCGGCCTGAGGCGATTTCTGGTTTTTCTGCAGGCCCGGGGGGCTGGAGCTGGGCTGCAGGCAGGGGCTGGGCCGGATCAGCACGGGTTTCAGAGCTGCACATCTCTGCCTCCTCCAGGGCCTCCTGGAGAAGCGGTTTCCCAGAGGTTTCAGGGTGAGCACGAGCCCCTTGGGCATCAGCAAAGGATATTTTTCATCACATTCCCTGCCTGGAGTTTCCTTCTCTGCCCCCACCAGGGCAGATTCTCCAGCAGGTGAAGCTGGCGTCTCCTTGGCATCTTCTGCCAGCTGCTTCAGTTCCCTCTGGATGGAGGGCAAGCTTGCCTGAAAGGAGCAAGGATTTATTTTAATTATTTTATTTATTATTTATTTCTGTATTTTCACCTTCACACAGCAGCACAGAAGGCAACTCTGCGAGCTGGCAGAGCTTCCTCTGCCTGCTTCTACAAGCGGGATTTATTTCCTTTCTACTACTCCATGTTACTTAATAGTAACATAATAGTACTCCATGTTACTTAATAGTAACATAATAGGACATAATAGTACTTTAAATTCATGAGTTGCACTGCAAAGCCTTTAGGAGACTGAGATCCTGAGGAAAAACGAAGTTTTTTTTGGCTTTATAAAGGTTGCTTTAGTAAAAATCAGATTTTGTGGGAAGGAAAGTTCCCTGTGGAACAGGCGGTGATGAAGAGAAATGGATTTTATGGCATTCGAGTGCAGTTGTTGCCTTGGGGACAGGGCTCCCTGACTGCCTGACTCATAGGAATGGTGTCTGTGGCTCCAGGAAAAATCCAAAAGGAAAAAATCCACAAAAGGAAAAAATCCAGAAGGAAGAAAACCAGAAAAAAAAATCCACAAAAGGAAAAAATTCAAAAGGAAAAAATCCATAAGGAAAAAAAACAGAAGGGAAAAAAACAGAAGGAAAAACTCCACAAAAGGAAAAACTCCACAAAAGGAAAAAATCCATAAGGAGAAAATCCACAAGGGGAAAAATCCACAAGGAAAAAATCCACAAGGGGAAAATCCATGAGGAAAAAATCCACAAAAGGAAAAAATCCACAAAAGGAAAAAATCCACAAGGAAAAAATCCATAAGGAGAAAATCCACAAGGGGAAAAATCCACAAGGAAAAAATCCACAAAAGGAAAAAATCCACAAGGAAAAAATCCAAAAGGAAAATCCACAAGGAAAAAATAAAATCCACAAGGAAAAGAAATCCACAAGGGGAAAATCCATAAGGGGAAAATCCACAAGGGAAAAATCCAGAAAAGGGAAAAAATCCATAAAAGGAAAAAATCCAAAAGGAAAAAAATCCACAAAAGGGCAAAATCCACAAAAGGGAAAAATCCAAAAGGAAAAAAATCCACAAGCGGAAAATTCCACAAAAGGAAAAAACTCAAAAGGAAAATCCAGAAGGAAAAAATCCAAAAGGGGAAAACCCACAAGGGGAAAATCCATGAGGAAAAAATCCAAAAGGAAAATCCACAAGAGGAGAAAATCCAAACGGAAAATCCACAAGGAAAAAATCCACAAAAGGAAAATCCACAAGGGAAAATATCCACAAGGGGAAAAAAAAAAAAAACAGAAGGAAAAAAACCACAAGGAAAAAAATCCACAAGGGGAAAAATCCACAAAAGGAGAAAATCCACAAGGGGAAAAATCTACAAGGGGAAAATCCATGAGGAAAAAATCCAAAAGGAGAATCCACAAGGGGAAAAAAAATCCCCACAAAACCCAAAAAATCCCCACAAAACCCAAAAAATCCCCACAAAACCCAATAAAACCCCAAAACCGACCCAAAGCCCAGCTCCCCCGAGGAAATACCTTCAGCCAGAAGGGCAGGCGCTGCTCCTCCCGCTCCACAGGCGCCTTCCACTCGTGCGGCGGCAGCTCCTCACAGCACCGCAGCAGCACCGGCAGCTGCTTGGTCCTCTTGTAGTGCTGAGGGGACACGGACACAGGTGACAAAGGGACACAGGTGACACTGCAGCTCCTCACAGCACCGCAGCAGCACCGGCAGCTGCTTGGTCCTCTTGTAGTGCTGAGGGGACACGGACACAGGTGACAAAGGGACACAGGTGACACTGCAGCTCCTCACAGCACCGCAGCAGCACCGGCAGCTGCTTGGTCCTCTTGTAGTGCTGAGGGGACACGGACACAGGTGACAAAGGGACACAGGTGACACTGCAGCTCCTCACAGCACCGCAGCAGCACCGGCAGCTGCTTGGTCCTCTTGTAGTGCTGAGGGGACACGGACACAGGTGACAAAGGGACACAGGTGACACTGCAGCTCCTCACAGCACCGCAGCAGCACCGGCAGCTGCTTGGTCCTCTTGTAGTGCTGAGGGGACACGGACACAGGTGACAAAGGGACACAGGTGACACTGCAGCTCCTCACAGCACCGCAGCAGCACCGGCAGCTGCTTGGTCCTCTTGTAGTGCTGAGGGGACACGGACACAGGTGACAAAGGGACACAGGTGACACTGCAGCTCCTCACAGCACCGCAGCAGCACCGGCAGCTGCTTGGTCCTCTTGTAGTGCTGAGGGGACACGGACACAGGTGACAAAGGGACACAGGTGACACTGAGCCACAGGTGACACTGAGCCACACAGGTGACAAAGGGACACAGGTGACACTGAGCCACAGGTGACAAAGGGACACAGGTGACACTGCAGCCACACAGGCAACAAAGGGACACAGATGACACAGGTGACACTGAGCCACAGGTGACACTGCTGGGGTGACACTGCAGCCACACAGGTGACAAAGGCACACAGGTGACACTGCTCAGGTGACACTGCAGCCACACAGGAGACAAAGGGACACAGGTGACACTGAGCCACAGGTGACACTGCAGCCACAGCCACACAGGTGACACTGCTGGGGTGACACTGCTCAGGTGACACTGCTGGGGTGACACTGCAGCCACACAGGTGACAAAGGCACACAGGTGACACTGCTGCCACACAGGAGACACTGCCCAGGTGACACTGCTGGGGTGACACTGCAGCCACAGAGGTGACACTGAGCCACAGGTGACACTGCAGCCACAGCCACACAGGTGACACTGCTGGGGTGACACTGAGCCACACAGGGACACTGCTGGGGTGACACTGCTGGGGTGACGCTGCAGCCACACAGGTGACAAAGGCACACAGGTGACACTGCAGCTCCTCACAGCACCGCAGCAGCACCGGCAGCTGCTTGGTCCTCTTGTAGTGCTGAGGGGACACGGACAGAGGTGACAAAGGGACACAGGTGACACTGAGCCACAGGTGACACTGCTGGGGTGACACTGCAGCCACAGAGGTGACACTGAGCCACAGGTGGCACTGCAGCCACAGCCACACAGGGACACTGCTGGGGTGACACTGCAGCCACACAGGTGACACTGCAGCCACACAGGTGACACTGCAGCCACACAGGGACACTGCTGGGGTGACACTGCTGGGGTGACACTGCAGCCACACAGGTGACAAAGGCACACAGGTGACACTGAGCCACAGGTGACAAAGGCACACAGGTGACACTGCTGCCACACAGGTGACACTGCAGCCACATGGGTGACACTGCTCAGGTGACACTGCTCAGGTGACACAGCAGCCACACATGTGACAAAGGCACATGGGTGACAAAGGCACACAGGTGACACTGCTCGGGTGACACTGCTGCCACACAGGTGACACTGCTCGGGTGACACTGCTCAGGTGACACTGCAGCCACAGGTGACACTGCTCAGGTGACACTGCTGGGGTGAAGGACTGGGCTCTCTGCAGGTGTTCATGTCAATGAAGGGATTTTTTAATAAGGTTTTACCCACAGGAATATTAAAAATAATAACCAGGAGCTCAGTGCCGTGCTGGCTGCTCTCACAGATTCAGGCAGCTGTGCAGGTGTTGTTCTGTTTTATCTGCTTTTGTTTCATGCAGGTGTTGTTTTATCTGGTGTTGTTTTATGTGGTTTTATGCAGGTGTTGTTTTGTTTTATCTGGTTTTGTTTTATCTGTTTGTTTTACAGGTGTTTTATGTGGTTTTGTTTCATGCAGGTGTTGTTTTATGTCATTTTATGCAGCTGTTGTTTTACCTGGTTTTGTTTTATGCAGGTGCTGTTTTATCTTGTGTTGTTTTATGTGTTTTTATGCAGGTGTTGTTTTATGCATTTTTGTTTTATGTGGTTTTGTGCAGGTGTTGGTTTATCTTGTTTCTGTTTAATACAGGTGTTGATTTATGTGGTTTTGTTTTATGAATGTGTTGTTTTATATAGGTGTTGTTTTATCTGATTTTGTTCTATGCAGCTGTTGTTTTATGTGATTTTATGCAGGTGTTGTTTTATGTGTTTTTGTTTTCTGCAGGTATTGTTTTATCTGGTTTGGTTTTGTTTTATACAGGTGTTGGTTTATGTGTTTTTGTTTTGTGCAGGTGTTGTTTAATCTGGTTTTGTGCAGGAGTTGTTTAATCTGATTTTGTGACTAAGGGAAATAAAAGGTTAAATCCTCACTGCCACCCCAAGGATGACATTTTATTTGAAATAAGAAGCCCCTGGAGCACAGAGCAGCTGCTGGAAGGGTGTTTTATCTGGTTTGGTTTTGTGCAGGTGTTTTTTAATCTGGTTTTGTGCAGGAGTTGTTTAATCTGGTTTTATGCAGGAGTTGTTAAATCTGGTTTTGTAGGTAAGGGAAATAAAAGGTTAAATACTCACTGCCACCACAAGGATGACTTTTGGTTAAATAAGAGGCCCTAGAAATAATTCACCTGGATGAATTTTTAACCAGGATCACTGAGTTTTACCAGGACTATCTGAGCTCTAAAGAGTCCAATCAGTATTCTAATGGAAATAATCCTCAATTTTAAAAGTTAAATCCTCACATCTGCCCCAAGGATGACATTTTATTTGCAATAAGGAGCCCAGGAGGTGCCCTTACCCTGATGATGTTGTCAGGGGCTCTGTTCATGTTCAGGTTCTTGATCCTCACTGCCAGCTGGTGGGCAGGAGCTGTTTTATCTGGTTTTGTGCAGATTTTGTTTTATCTGGTTTTGTTTTATGCAGGTGTTGTTTTGTTTTATCTGGTTTTGTCCCCACTAGTTTATGGCACGGCATTACTGCCCAGTTGGCTGCAAAAACCACTTTTATTTCAATTTTGCTACTCAAAAGCTCACTTGGATCAACTTTTCATCAAGATTTATTGAGTTCTACCAGGACTATCTGAGCTCTAAAGAGTCCAATCAGTATCTAAGGGAAATAGAAGTTTAAATCCTCACTGCCACCCCAAGGATGACATTTTATTTGAAATAAGAAGCCCCTGGAGCACAGAGCAGCTGCTGGAAGGGTGTTTTATCTGGTTTGGTTTTGTGCAGGTGTTGTTTTGTCTGGTTTTGTGCAGATTTTGTTTTAACTGGTTTTGTTTTGTGCAGGTGTTGTTTAATCTGGTTTTGTGCAGGAGTTGTTTAATCTGGTTTTGTTCCCAGGTGTTTTATGCAGGTGTTGTTTAATCTAATTTTGTGGCTAAGGGAAATAAAAGATTAAATCCTCACTGCCACCACAAGAATGACTTTTTCTTGAAATAATTCACCTGGATGAATTTTTAACCAGGATCACTGAGTTTTACCAGGACTATCTGATTGGATAGTCCTGGTAAAACTAAAGAGTCTCTAAAACTAAAACTCTCTAAAGAGTCCAATCAGTATCTAATGGAAACAAAAGGTAAAATCCTCACTGCTACCCCAAACATGATAATTCATTTTAAATAAGAAGCCCCTGGAGCACAGAGCCCAGGAGGTGGCCCTTACCCTGATGATGTTGTCAGGGGCTCTGTTCATGTTCAGGTTCTTGATCCTCACTGCCAGCTGGTGGGCAGTTTTGGTGGGCAGCAGGTATTTGCTGATCAGAGGCTTGGGGAAATCCGTCCCTTCGAAATGTTTCAGCCCTAAAGCCAACAGGCTGCACAGGGAAAGAGGGAAGGGAAGGGATGAGAAACCTCTCAGCTCTCCCCGAGGATTGAAATCCTCTTTAACAAACCCATTTCCACCCGTTTTGTGCAAGAATTGTGCAATAATTGTGCGATAATCACTCACTTGTCCTCTGCCTTGGTGAACACGATCTTGTCCCGGGGAGGGTTTGCCCTCAAGGCACAGATGGGCAGCAGCTCCGGGTACATGAAAACTTTCCTGGTTGCCAAAATCCAGGCCACTTGCTTGGGCAAACACGAGAATTCGTTTGCTGGGAAAAGAATGAACAGGGAAGGGCAGTTTGGGGTGTGTGGATGGGTGTTTTTCACTGCTCACTCCTTGAAAAATCTGTTTCTTTTACTCCTTTCACTGCAAAAATAATTCCTTTTGGTTTTTAGAATTCGCAGATTTCCTAGTTTTCCCCTTTATGTTTACACCAGCAAAATGTAAAATTTGTTTCCCTTTCCATCTTTTCTTTTGCTCTGTAGCAAGGCAAAGACCAAGTGGCCACTCTGAAACACTTTTAGTATATTGTAATTAAGAAATAATTAACTTCTGATTGTGATGGTGTGACTTATGATATCTAGATTGTCTCACCCTTCACATGAGACTGAAAATAGAATAAAAATTGTTTAAAAGAACTCTAAATTGCCCCAAATCTGGGTCAGAAAAGGGAATAATCCACCCTGCCCCTCACTTATATTTCCTCACAGCCTGCTCATGCTTTGCCAACCCTGTCCTTGTGGAAAATGGATTTATAGGAAATTGGTGTGGAGGCCAAAAAACACTTTTAGAATATTGTAATTAAGAAATAATTAACTTCTGATTGTAATGCTGTGAGTTATGACATTTGTATTATCTCACTCTTTACATGAGACTGAAAATGGAATAAAAACTGTTTAAAACACCTCTAAATTGCCCCAAATCAGTGTCAGCAAAGGGCATAATCCTGTCCCTTCACTTATATTTCTTCATAAACTGGTACTTGGTGTGGCTAAAGCTGAGAGATAAATAAACAGTTTTAATATATTGTAATTAAGAAATAATTAACTTCTGACTGTGATGGTGTGAGTTATGACATTTGTATTATCTCACTCTTCACATGAGACTGAAAATAGAATAAAAACTGTTTAAAACACCTCTAAATTGCCCCAAATCAGCGTCAGAAAAGGGAATAATCCTGTCCCCTCACTTATATTTCCTCACATCCTGCTCATGCTTTCCTCACCCTGTCCCTGAGGGAAATGGACTTATAGGAAATTGGTGTGGAAAATTGGTGGTGTCATTAAGAAATAACTAACTTCTGATTGTGATGGTGTGAGTTATGATATCAGTACTGTCTCACCCTTCACATGAGACTGAAAATAGAACAAAAATAGTTTAAACCACCCCTCAGTTGCCCCAAATCGGGGTCAGCAAAGGGCATAATCCTGTCCCCTCACTTATATTTCTTCATAACCTGGTACTTGGTGTGGCTAAAGCCGAGAGACAAATAAACACTTTTAGTATATTGTAATTAAGAAATAACTAACTTCTGATCGTGATGGTGTGAGTTATGATATCCGGATTGTCTCACTCTTAGCCTGAGACTGAAAATAGAATAAAAACTGTTTAAAACACCGCTAAATTGCCCCAAATCGGGGTCAGCAAAGGGCATAATCCTGTCCCCTCACTTATATTTCTTCATAAACTGGTACTTAGTGTGGCTAAAGCTGAGAGACAAATAAACACTTTTAGTATATTGTAATTAAGAAATAATTAACTTCTGATTGTGATGCTGTGAGTTATGACATTTGTATTATCTCACTCTTTACATGAGACTGAAAATGGAATAAAAACTGTTTAAAACACCACTAAATTGCCCCAAATCTGGGTCAGAAAAGGGAATAATCCTGTCCCCTCACTTATATTTCTTCATAATCTGGTACTTGGTGTGGCTAAAGCTGAGAGATCAAGAAACACTTTTAGTATATTATGATTAAGAAATAATTAACTTCTGATTGTGATGCTGTGAGTTATGATATCTGGATTGTCTCACCCTTCACATGAGACTGAAAATAGAATAAAAATTGTTTAAAAGAACTCTAAATTGCCTCAAATCAGGGTCAGAAAAAGGAATAACCCACCGTGCCCCCTCACTTCTATTTCCTCACAGCCTGCTCAGGCTTTCCTCACCCTGTCCCTGTGGAAAATGGATTTATAGGAAATTGGTGTGGAAAATTGGTGGTGTCATTAAGAAATAATGAACTTCTGATTGTGATGGTGTGAGTTAAGATATCTGTATTGTCTCACCCTTCATATAAGACTGAAAATTGAATAAAAATTGTTTAAACCACCCCTCAGTTGCCCCAGATCAGGGTCAGCAAAGGGCATAATCCTGTCCCCTCACTTATATTTCTTCATAACCTGGTACTTGGTGTGGCTAAAGCCGAGAGACAAATAAACACTTTTAGTATATTGTAATTAAGAAATAATTAACTTCTGATCGTGATGCTGTGAGTTACGATATCTGTATTGTCTCACCCTTCACCTGAGACTGAAAATAGAACAAAAATTGTTTAAAAGAACTCTAAATTGCCCCAACCGTGGCTCAGCAGAGGGCACAGCCCACCCTTACCGCTCTTGCCCGCCTTCCTGGGGCTGCACTCCACGGGCACCCGCGCGTGGAAGTCGTGCAGGAGCTGCAGCGCCCCCTGCAGGTTGCAGGGCTGGAACACGCTCTGGAAGCGGGGGTTCTGCGGCGCCCGGTGCAGGCGGGAGCTGCAGGCAAAGCTGCCCAGCTCGCTCTGCGGGGGCGGCGCGCACAGGCACAAAGCGGAGCGGAAATTAGAAATGATCCCATCACAAAATGGGAGACAAACGGTCAGATTATAAATCCAATTATATCGTTATTGCTATTATAATAATAATACCATTATTTACAGAAATAATAATATTTATGGTTCTAAATAAACAGATTATAAAACAAATTATTGTTGTTATTATCATTATTATTATTATTATTATTATTATTATGCAAAAAACAGATTGGAAATTATAAATGATCAGATTATAAAATGGGATATAAATATTCAGATTATAAATCAAATTACATTATATTATTATTAATGTTGTATTTATACTAATATGATTATTTATATAAATAATATTTGGTGCTATAAATAATCATATTGTCGATTATCATTATTATCTATTATTATCTATTATTATTATTATTCACTATTATCATTTATTATTATTATCATTATTATCATTATACAATATTATATTATATTATATTATATTATATTATATTATATTATATTATATTATGATGTTATAATGATATAATAATATAATGATATATTATTATTATTATTATTATTGTTATTGTTATTATTAACATGCAAAAAATCAGATTGGAAATTATAAATGATCAGATTATAAAATGGGATATAAATATTCAAATTATAAATCAAATTACATTATATTATTATTCATGTTGTAATTATAATAATACTATTATTTAGATAAATAATAATATTTGGTGCTATAAATAATCATATTCTCTATTATCATTATTATCTATTATTATCTATTATTATTATCTATTATTATCTATTGTTATTATTATCATTATTATTATACGTTATTATATCACATTACATCATATTATATATTATATTATATTATATTATATTATATTATATTATATTATATTATACTATACTATACTACATTATATTATATTGATATAATGATATTATAATGACATTATTATTGTTATTATTATTAACATGCAAAAAATCAGACTTTAAATTATAAATGATCACATTAAAAATGTGACAAATACTCAGATTATAAATCAAATTACATTATATTATTATTTATGTTACATTAATAATACTATTATTTATAAAAATAATAATATTTGGTGCTATAAATAATCATGTTGTCTATTATCATTATTATCTATTATTATCTATTTTCTATTATTATCTATTATTATCTATTATTATTATTATACATTATTATATCACATTATATAATATTATATTAATATTATATTGTATTACATAACATTATATTATATTAATATTATATTATATTATATCATATCATATTATATTTCAATATTATAATTATATAATGATATGATTAAGTTATTATTATTATTATTATTATCATTATTATTATTATTATTGTTGTTGTTGTTGTTGTTGTTGTTGTTGTTATTATTAACATGCAAAAAATCAGACTGGAAATTATAAATTATCAGATTATACATGTGATATAAATAATCAGATTACAAATCAAATTACATTACAATATTATTGATGTTGCAATTATAATAATGCTATTATTTATATAAATAATAATATTTGGTGCCATAAATAATCATATTGTCTATTATCATTATTATATTATTATTATTATTATTATTACCATTATTATCTATTAATATTATTATTTTACATTGTTATATTATATTATATTATATTATATTATATTATATTATATTATATTATATTCGGATATTATAATGATATTATTATGATATTATTATTGTTATTGTTATTATTATTATTATTAACATGCAAAAAATCAGACTGTAAATTATAAATGATCAGATTAAAAATGTGATATAAATAATCAGATTATAAATCAAATTACATCACATTATTATTGATGTTGTAATTATAATAATACTACTATTTATAGAAATAATAATATTTGGTGCTATAATAATAATAATATAAATTATTATTACTATTATTAATTTTACATTATTATATTATATTTATTATATTATATTATATCACATTATATCACATTACATTACATTACATTACATTATATTACATTACATTATATTACAATATTATCATGATATTATGATGACATTTAGTAGTAGTAGTAGTAGTAGTAGTAGTAGTAGTAGTAGTGGTAGTAGTATTACTATCTGATTATAAATCTTCATTTGGGGCATCACAAATCCAGGGAAATAATAATAACAATAAATTGATTATCCATTGATTATCCATAAATTTATTATTCATTCCAGTATTTATCCCACTAAATCCATTATCCATTCCAATATTTATCCCATTTAATTGATTATCCATTCCAATATTTATCCCACTAAATCCATTATCAATACCAATATTTATCCCATTAAATTGATTATCCATACCAATATTTATCCCATTTAATTGATTATCCATTCCAATATTTATCCCATTATCCATTCCAATATTTATCCCATTAAATTGATTATTCATTCCAATATTTATCCCAATAAATCCATTATCAATACCAATATTTATCCCATTAAATTGATTATCCATTCCAATATTTATCCCATTAAATTGATTATCCATTCCAATATTTATCCCATTATCCATTCCAATATTTATTCCATTAAATCCATTATCCTTTCCAATATTTATCCCATTAAATTGATTATCCTTTCCAATATTTATCCCATTAAATTGATTATCCATTCCAATATTTATCCCATTATCCATTCCAATATTTATCCCATTATACATTCCAATATTTATCCCATTAAATTGATTATCCAATCCAATATTTATCCCATTATCCATTCCAATATTTATCCCATTAAATTGATTATCCATTCCAATATTTATCCCATTATCCATTCCAATATTTATTCCATTAAATCCATTATCCATTCCAATATTTATCCCATTAAATTGATTATCCTTTCCAATATTTATCCCATTAAACCCATTATCCATTCCAATATTTATCCCATTATCCATTCCAGTATTTATCCCATTAAATTGATTATCCACTCCCATATTTATCCCATTATCCATCCCAATATTTATCCCAATAAAGTGAAAATTAAGATTCCTATCCAAACCCTTAATTCTCAGTTTAACGGGATAAATAAAACAATTCACCTTTCTAAGTAAATTAATTACAAATAAATTAATATTTCTAAGTTTGCCCAGAGACCAGGAACAATTTGAATTTCTGGAAATCTGATTTTAGGACATTTCTTACCAAAAACATCTGGGTGGTGCTGGCCTCTGAACTCAGGGCAGGGTTGAAACTTGCCAGGAGATGGATTTGAGTCAGGAGCTGAACGTGCTTGAGGAATAAAATCAGAAAAATTGGATTTTTTTTTAAAATTTTATCACAAACCCAAAGGCACAAGAAATATCCCCTGAGCACAGCAAAAATCTCTGCAAAAAAACCTTAAAATCAACAGAGAACTGAGGGGAAATGTTAAAAGTTTATTACAGAAATTTTGAAGATATCAGAAATTTTTGGGCCGTTTCGCAGCTTTGGTGCCAAATTCTCATCACAGCCAATACAGAAATTAAATTTTTTCCTATAAAAACACATAATTATTTCTTGAACAGCAAAGATTTCAGCTTTTAGAACTGCCCATTTCTGAATTTGGTGTGGTGGCAGGAGGACACAAAAAATAACCCAAACTAGATCGAGAATAATACCGTTAAATAGTAAAAAAATGGATAAAAATGGGATTTTTCCAGAATAGAATCGTTACATTTCGTACCTGCTGCGATAATACCGTTAAATAGTAAAAAATGGATAAAAATGGGATTTTTCCAGAATAGAATCGTTACATTTCGTACCTGCTGCGATAATACCGTTAAATAGTAAAAAATGGATAAAAATGGGATTTTTCCAGAACATAATCGTTACATTTCTTACCTGCTGCGATAATACCGTTAAATAGTAAAAAATGGATAAAAATGGGATTTTTCCAGAATAGAATCGTTACATTTCGTACCTGCTGCAATAATACCGTTAAATAGTAAAAAAATGGATAAAAATGGGATTTTTCCAGAATAGAACCGTTACATTTCGTACCTGCTGCAATAATACCGTTAAATAGTAAAAAATGGATAAAAATGGGATTTTTCCAGAATAGAATCGTTACATTTCGTACCTGCTGCGATAATACCGTTAAATAGTAAAAAATGGATAAAAATGGGATTTTTCCAGAATAGAATCGTTACATTTCGTACCTGCTGCGATAATACCGTTAAATAGTAAAAAATGGATAAAAATGGGATTTTTCCAGAATAGAATCGTTACATTTCGTACCTGCTGCGATAATACCGTTAAATAGTAAAAAATGGATAAAAATGGGATTTTTCCAGAACATAATCGTTACATTTCTTACCTGCTGCGATAATACCGTTAAATAGTAAAAAATGGATAAAAATGGGATTTTTCCAGAATAGAATCGTTACATTTCGTACCTGCTGCAATAATACCGTTAAATAGTAAAAAAATGGATAAAAATGGGATTTTTCCAGAATAGAACCGTTACATTTCGTACCTGCTGCAATAATACCGTTAAATAGTAAAAAATGGATAAAAATGGGATTTTTCCAGAATAGAATCGTTACATTTCGTACCTGCTGCGATAATACCGTTAAATAGTAAAAAATGGATAAAAATGGGATTTTTCCAGAATAGAATCGTTACATTTCTTACCTGCTGCGATAATACCGTTAAATAGTAAAAAATGGATAAAAATGGGATTTTTCCAGAATAGAATCGTTACATTTCGTACCTGCTGCAATACCGTTAAATAGTAAAAAATGGATAAAAATGGGATTTTTCCAGAATAGAACCGTTACATTTCGTACCTGCTGCAATAATACCGTTAAATAGTAAAAAATGGATAAAAATGGGATTTTTCCAGAATAGAATCGTTACATTTCGTACCTGCTGCGATAATACCGTTAAATAGTAAAAAAATGGATAAAAATGGGATTTTTCCAGAATAGAACCGTTACATTTCTTACCTGCTGCGATAATACCGTTAAATAGTAAAAAATGGATAAAAATGGGATTTTTCCAGAATAGAATCGTTACATTTCGTACCTGCTGCAATACCGTTAAATAGTAAAAAATGGATAAAAATGGGATTTTTCCAGAATAGAACCGTTACATTTCGTACCTGCTGCAATAATACCGTTAAATAGTAAAAAATGGATAAAAATGGGATTTTTCCAGAATAGAATCGTTACATTTCGTACCTGCTGCGATAATACCGTTAAATAGTAAAAAAATGGATAAAAATGGGATTTTTCCAGAATAGAACCGTTACATTTCTTACCTGCTGCGATAATACCGTTAAATAGTAAAAAAATGGATAAAAATGGGATTTTTCCAGAATAGAATCGTTACATTTCGTACCTGCTGCGATAATACCGTTAAATAGTAAAAAATGGATAAAAATGGGATTTTTCCAGAATATAACCGTTACATTTCGTACCTGCTGCAATAATACCGTTAAATAGTAAAAAATGGATAAAAATGGGATTTTTCCAGAATAGAACCGTTACATTTCGTACCTGCTGCAATAATACCGTTAAATAGTAAAAAATGGATAAAAATGGATTTTTCCAGAATAGAATCGTTACATTTCGTACCTGCTGCGATAATACCGTTAAATAGTAAAAAAATGGATAAAAATGGGATTTTTCCAGAATAGAACCGTTACATTTCTTACCTGCTGCAATAATACCGTTAAATAGTAAAAAATGGATAAAAATGGGATTTTTCCAGAATAGAATCGTTACATTTCGTACCTGCTGCAATAATACCGTTAAATAGTAAAAAATGGATAAAAATGGGATTTTTCCAGAATAGAACCGTTACATTTCGTACCTGCTGCGATAATACCGTTAAATAGTAAAAAATGGATAAAAATGGGATTTTTCCAGAATAGAACCGTTACATTTCGTACCTGCTGCGATAATACCGTTAAATAGTAAAAAATGGATAAAAATGGGATTTTTCCAGAATAGAATCGTTACATTTCTTACCTGCTGCGATAATACCGTTAAATAGTAAAAAAATGGATAAAAATGGGATTTTTCCAGAATAGAATCGTTACATTTCTTACCTGCTGCAATAATACCGTTAAATAGTAAAAAAATGGATAAAAATGGGATTTTTCCAGAATATAATCATTACATTTCTTACCTGCTGCAATAATACCGTTAAATAGTAAAAAATGGATAAAAATGGGATTTTTCCAGAATAGAACCGTTACATTTCTTACCTGCTGCGATAATACCGTTAAATAGTAAAAAATGGAGAAAAATGGGATTTTTCCAGAATAGAACCGTTACATTTCGTACCTGCTGCATTTGCTGCTGCAGCCTCTTCCTCTGGGCAGTGTCCAGGACCAGGCTGAGCTGGGGTTTCTCATTTGGATTTTTGGATTTTTCGCTTTCTTGGGGGGCTTTGATTGAGGATTTTTTAATTCTCAGCTGCTCCAGCTGCTCCTTCACCGTCTGGTGCTGCTTGTTCAGCAGATTGGCCAGAGGCTCCTCAAATCTGATGGAAATCAAAATTGAAATCTGGAATTAAATGGAATAAATCCCTAATTCAATAATGCTTCACGTTTACTTAGAATTTTATTTATATATATATATAAAACAAAATATATATATATAGATTTTTTTTTATTTATTTAGAAATATACTGATTATATATTAAATATAATTAAATATTAAATATATATTTAAATAGATATTTCATATATATAAATATAATATATATTAAATATAAATATAAATATACATATATATAGAGATATATATATATAAAAATAAAATTATATATTAAATATAATTAAAATATATAATCACTGATTATATATTTTATTCTATCTGGGTTCGGTTTTACCATCTCTATACGAAGTCCAGCTGGAAGGTCTCCACAAAGACCAAAACTGATGCAAACCCTGCTAATTGATTAAAAAATTAATTTAAAATATTCAAAAATACTAAAAAATTTAAAATATTTAGGTATATTGAATATTTACTTATAATTCTATATTAAAATATTTTATATCAATTTTCATAATATGCTAATAATATTAAAATATTTTATTATTAATATTTATTAAAATACCATAATAATATTTTATATTATTATAATATTTAACATATAATTAACTTTAAAATAGTTAAGTATGTTTAACTTTTTAATAAGTATATTTAATTTATAATTTAGGTTTATATTTATTTATATAAGTTATATATTTATTTATGTAAGTTAAATACTTATTTATAAGTGTACTTAATTTTTAAAGAATATTTAATTTTTTATATTGAATATTTATATAAATATTAAATACTTATATAAATATTTAATATTTTTACTTTAAAAAATTTAAAAATATTATTTACTGAGAATATTGTTGATATATTTTATTCTATCTGGGTTCGGTTTTGCCATCCCTGTGCTAATCAATAACTTCAGCTGGAAGGACTCCGGAAAGACCAAAACTGATTCAAACCCTGCTACTTGATTAAAAAATTAATTTAAAATATTCAAAAATACTAAAAAATTTAAATATTTATGTATTTTGAATATTTACTCATAATTCTATATTAAAAATATTTTATCTCAATTCTCATAATATTCTAATAATATTATATTTTGTTATTTATATTTATTAAAACACCATAATAATATTTCATAATATTATTATAATAATATTTAATATAGAATTAACTTTAAACTAGTTAGGTATATTTAACTTTTTATAAGTATATTGAATTTATAATTTAGGTTTATATTTATTTATATAAGTTATATATTTATTTATGTAAGTTAAATACTTATTTATAAGTGTACTTAATTTTTAAAGAATATTTAATTTTTTATATTGAATATTTATATAAATATTAAATACTTATATAAATATTTAATATTCATACTTTAAAAAATTTAAATATATTATTTACTGAGAATATTGTTGATATATTTTATTCTATCTGGGTTCGGTTTTGCCATCCCTGTGCTAATCAATAACTTCAGCTGGAAGGAGTCCGGAAAGACCAAAACTGATGCAAACCCTGCTACTTGATTAAAAAATTAATTTAAAATATTCAAAAATACTAAAAAATTTAAATATTTATGTATTTTAAATATTTAGTTATAATTCTATATTCAAAAATATTTTATAACAATTTTGGTAATATTTTAATGATGCTATTATATTTTTGTTATTTCTATTTATTAAAAGAACATTATATTATTTATAACATTATTATAGTAATATTTAATATTTCATTATAATATTATATAATATATATTTAATTATAATATCTATTAATATTTAATGTATTATAAATATATAAATTATATATATAAAATTTATGTATAATATATAAATATATATATATTTATATATTCATGTATAAATTATTATATAGAATGTATTTTATATAGATTATATATAGATATATAAAAAATATATATTTATATATTGTAAATATAAATACAAAAAATATATATTTATATATTATAAATATATATAAATATATATAAAATAAAATATTGTTATATATTATATATATAATATATAATTTATATAAACAAATATATAAAAACTTTTATATATTTACATATGTAAATTATTATATGAAATGTATTTTATATAAATTATATCTATAAGTATATATAAATATATATATTACAAATATGAATATATATAAATATATATTTATATATTATATATATAAGTATATACAAAAATAATATATTTATATATATTATATATGATAGAAATAATTTATGCATATATATAAAATATATATAAGTATTTATATATTTACATACATAAATTATTGTATAAAATGTGCATATATTATATATAAATATATATATACATTATAAATAAATATAATATATATTATATAAATTATATATATAAATATATATTATATAAATTGTATATATAAATATATATAAATATATATATATATATATAGTAAATATAAAAATATATAAATATATATTTATATATTTAAATAATATATTTATATATTATATAAATATAAATATATAAGTATATAAATATAAAATTATTAAAATATAAATATAAATATATAAATATAAAATATAAATATAAATATAAATAAATATAAAATTATGAAAATATATAAATATAAATATAAATATATAAATATATAAATATATAAATATAAATATAAATAAATATAAGTATAAAAATATAAAATTATAAAATTATAAAAATATAAATATATAAATATAAGTATAAATAAATATAAATAAATAAAAATAAAATTATATAAATATAAATATAAATATAAATATATATAAATATAAATAAATATATATAAATATAAAAATATAAAATTATAAAAATTAATATATAAAAATATATAAATATAAATATAAATAAATATAAATATAAATATATAAAATTATAAAAATATAAATATAAATATATAAATATATAAGTATAAATAAATATAAATATATAAATATAGAAATATAAAAATATAAATATATAAATATATAAATATAAATAAATATAAAATATAAAATTATAAAAATAAATATATATAAATATATAAATATAAATAAATATAAATATAAAATATAAAATTATTAAAATATAAATATTAATATATAAATGTATAAATATAAGTATAAATAAATATAAAAATATAAATATAAATATAAATATAAAAATATAAATATAAAATATAAATCTAGATATAACTCCAAACACATATGCTACAGATCGAGTTTCTGCATTTCTCTGGCTAACCTCCCCTTTGCAGCCGGCCGTGCCTGGCAGTCTGTCGCTGGCTCTGCCCTGCCCGGCCCTGTGGCACTGCCCAGCCCAGGGCCGGCACTCGGCCCCCCCAGCCTTCGCTCTGGCTCCTTTCCCAAACAGAGCCAGCCGCGCCTCGAGCTGCTCTGCCCCATGCGTGAGGAGCCGCCCCCACCCCGCAGCTCCTCCTGAGCTGCTGCAACATGGAATTGTTATCTGGAGAGAAATCACAGAAATATTCCGTGCTTTGGGTTGGAGGGAGCTGAAATTTCATCTCATTTCACCCCCATTGCCGTGGCAGGGAAACTTTCCACCGTGCCAGGGTGCCCCAAAGTGTCCAAAGGAACAAAACAGCTTCTCTGGAAATCTGGTTAATGAATTTAATCCCAAATGCCCAAAGATTTCTGAGTTCAGGAGTTAGATCCTCATCTCCTCAAGTTTGGGTGCAAGAGGGTTTTTGGTGGGAGCAATGTTCTCATTGAACCATGGAATGGTTTGGGTTGAAATAAATCTTAAAACTCATCCAGTGCCATGGGCAGGGACACCTCCCACCATCCCAGCCCTGTCCAATCTGGCCCTGGGCACTTCAGGGATCCAGGGGCAGCCACAACTTCTCTGGGAAATCTGATTTCATGGATTTAATCCCAAATGTCCAAATATTGGTGAGCTCAGGAGTTTCAGTTCCTCACTCTCCAGTTTAGGTGCAAGGGGATTTTTGGGCAATGTTCTCATAGGATCATGGAATGGTTTGGGTTAAAACAGAATTTAAAACTCATCCAGTGCCAAGAGCAGGGACATTTTCCACCATCCCAGGGTGCTCCAAAGTGTCCAACCTGGCCTTGGGCACTCCCAGAAACAGCCATAGATTCCCTGGAAAATCTGATTTAATGTGTTTAATCCAAGTATCCATAGTTAGCTCAGGAGTTCCAGCTCCGTTTACAGCTTCTCACCTCCTCAGTTTAGGTACAAGAGGATTTTTGGGCAATGGAATGGTTTGGGTTAAAACAGACCCAAAAACTCATCCAGTGCCAAGAGCAAGGACATTTTCCACCATCCCAGGTGCTCCAAGCCCTGTCCAACACTGCCAGGGATCCAGGGGCAGCCACAGCTTCTCTGGGAAATTTGTTTTAATGAATTTAATCCCAAATGTCCAAAGATTGGGGAGCTCAGGAGTTTCAGCTCCTCACCCCCTCAGTTTAGGCGCAAGGGGATTTTTGGGCAATGGAATGGTTTGGGTTAAAACAGACCCAAAAACTCATCCAGTCACAAAAGCAAGGATATTTTCCACCATCCCACGTTGATCCAAGCCTTGTCCAGCCTGGGCCTGGACACTGCCATGAAGAAAAACGGCTCAGAGCTTTCAGAACAGCGCCCTGAGCTGCCAGGACACTTTTCCTCTTTGGTGGCTGCCACAGAGGCTTTCCCTCAGAGGAAATCGGGACAGAAATAAATAAATAAATTCTCCTACCTGAGGGCCTGGGGGGTGTTGAAATTTGGCCTGGACTCTGTAACAGCATCTCCATCTTCTGGCCTCTCATCTTTCATGCTGGAGAAGCCCATCTCCCCCTGGAACTGCAGAGACACGCAGCAGCTCAGAGGAGGGAGCTCAAGGAAGGGATTTAACTTTGGATAATCAAGCTTATGATGGTCTGCTCAGCACAGAGCCTCCCTTCAGGAAATCCCTAAAGGCCTTCACTTTACAGATCTTCACTTCAGGAAATCCCTAAAGGCCTTCATTTTACAGATCTTCACTTCAGGAAATCCCTAAAGGCCTTCACTTTACAGATCTTCACTTCAGGAAATCCCTAAAGGCCTTCACTTTACAGATCTTCACTTCAGGAAATCCCTAAAGGCCTTCATTTTACAGATCTTCACTTCAGGAAATCCCTAAGGGCCTTCATTTTACAGATCTTCACTTCAGGAAATCCCTAAGGGCCTTCATTTTACAGATCTTCACTTCAGGAAATCCCTAAAGGCCTTCATTTTACAGATCTTCACTTCAGGAAATCCCTAAAGGCCTTCACTTTACAGATCTTCACTTCAGGAAATCCCTAAAGGCCTTCATTTTACAGATCTTCACTTCAGGAAATCCCTAAAGGCCTTCACTTTACAGATCTTCACTTCAGGAAATCCCTAAAGGCCTTCATTTTACAGATCTTCACTTCAGGAAATCCCTAAGGGCCTTCATTTTACAGATCTTCACTTCAGGAAATCCCTAAGGGCCTTCACTTTACAGATCTTCACTTCAGGAAATCCCTAAAGGCCTTCACTTTACAGATCTTCACTTCAGGAAATCCCTACAGATCTTCACTTTAGGAAATCCCTACAGATCTTCACTTTAGGAAATCCCTACAGATCTTCACTTTAGGAAATCCCTGCAGATCCTCACTTTAAGAAATCCCTGCAGATCTTCATTTCACAGAGCTTCACTTTAGGAAATCCCTACAAATCTTCACTTTAGGAAATCTCTGCAGACCTTCCCTTCAGGAAATCTCTGGAGATCTTCACTTTAGAAAATCACTACAGATCCTCAGTTCAGGAAATCCCTGCAAATCTTCACTTCACAGACTCTCCCTTCAGGAAATCCCTGCAGATCTTCCCCCTTCAGGAAATCCCTACAAATCTTCATTTCACAGAGCTTCACTTCAGGAAATCCCTGCAGATCTTCCCTTCAGGAAATTTCTACAAATCTTCACTTTAGGAAATCCCTGCAGATCTTCAGGAAATCCCCACAAATCTTCACTTCACAGACCCTCAATCCAGGAAATCCCTGCAGATCTTCACTTTACGAAATCCCTGTAAATCTTCCCTTCAGGAAATCCCCACAAATCTTCCCTTCAGGAAATCCCTACAAATCTTCACTTTAGGAAATCCCTACAGATCTTCAGGAAATCCCCACAGACTTCATTTCGGGAAATCCCTACAAATCTTCACTTCAGGAAATCCCTGCAGATTTTCATTTCACAGACTTTCACTTTAGGAAATCCTTGCAGATCTTCACTCCAGGAAATCCCTGCAGATCTTCAGGAAATCCCTGCAGATTTTCATTTCAGGAAATCCCTACAGACCTTCACTCCAGGAAATCCCTACAAATCTTCACTTCAGGAAATCCCTGCAGATTTTCATTCCGCAGACCTTCACTCCAGGAAATCCCTACAAAGCTTCACTTTCGGAAATCCCTGCAGATCTTCAGGAAATCCCTGCAAATCTTCCCTTCAGGAAACCCCTGCAAATCTTCAATTTAGGAAATCCCTGCAAATCTTCATTTCAGAAAATCCCTGCAGATTTTCACTTCACAGATCTTCCCTCCAGGAAATCCCTGCAAATCTTCCCTTCAGGAAATCCTTACAGACCCTCAGGAAATCCCTGCAAATCTTCACTTTAGGGAATCCCTACAGATTTTCACTTCAGGAAATCCCTACAGATCTTCATTTCACAGAGCTTCACTTCAGGAAATCCCTGCAAATTTTCACTTCAGGAAATCCCTGTAAATCTTCACTCCAGGAAATCCCTACAGACCGTCAGGAAATTCCTGCAGATCTTCCCTTTAGGAAATCCCTGCAGATCTTTACTTCAGGAAATCCCTACAGATCTTCAGAAAATCCCTGCAAATCTTCCCTTCAGGAAATTCCTACAAATCTTCACTTCACAGATCTTCATTCCACGAAATCCCTGCAGATCTTCCCTTCAGGAAATCCCTGCAGATCTTCAGGAAATCCCTAGAGATCTTCACTCCAGGAAATCCCTGTAGACTTTCCTTCACTCCAGGAAATCCCTGCAAATCTTCCCTTCAGGAAATCCCCCCAGATCTTCACTTCAGGAAATCCTTGCAGATCTTCAGGAAATCCCCGCAGACCTTCATTTCACAGACTTTCACTTCAGGAATTCCCTGCAGATTTCCACTTCACAGATCTTCACTCCAGGAAATCCCTGCAGATCTTCCCTTCAGGAAATCCCTACAAATCTTCAATTTAGGAAATCCCTACAGACTTTCACGTCAGGAAATCCCTGCACATCCTCACTCGTGGCAATCCCTGCAGACCTTCCCTTGCCAAGGCCAAACGTGCCCCAGCAGGGGCAGAGCCCCTGGCACGCCCCAGCACCCTCCAGTGCCACGTGCCAGCTGCCAGCCCTGATTTGTGCCACTTTATTGTCACTTACTGTCTCAAACAGCTCCTCCATCAGCTCGTTCACCTCCTTTTCTGCAAGGAAAATGAAAAGGGATTATCAGGATGCCTTTTCCAAGAAACACTCAGCAAATCCTGTCATAATATCAGCAAAATTAAAGGAATTGCTCTCACAAAGGGAAATCCTCCTCCTACAAACAGAGGACCAAAAAAAGAAAGGCCCCTGATAATTCCTTTTTTAATGCTGGGCCCTAAAAAAATCTTGAGCTGAGATTGTCTGGATTTTAAAATATCACATAAAAACTCATATTTTATATTCATAATATTATATATATATATATATATATATATATATATATATATAAAACATAATATATAATATATAATACATAATATACAATATATAATGTATAATATCCAATATTATACAATAATATACAATATATAACGTATAATATATAACACATAATGTATAATATATAATATATAATATGTAATATATAATATGTAATACATAATACATAACATATAATACATAATACATAATATATAATATATAAGGTATTATATACAATATATATTGTATAATATACAATATACAATATACAATATATAATGTATAATATATAACATACAATATATAATATATAATATATAATATAATATATAATACATAACATATAATATATAATGTATAATATACCATATATAATGTATAATATATAACATATATTATATATTTTTATATATTTTATACATTTTTATATATTTTATATATTATATATTTCATCTCATCTAAATATATTTTATATTTATACAATTGCATATTTATAATTCATTATTACATTTAAAGTTATGTAAATCTGCAGTAAGACCTAAAGCAAGTGTGGCTTTTTGCAAAGCCAGAAAATGATATGTTTATAAAACTAAAGTCTGCGAGGACTTTAAAATCTAATTAAATTTAAACACAAGGCAAACATTCAAATCTGAACTGCCTGAAGCTTTCAGAATTTATTATCACTTAATTTCAGGTTTTATTGTCACCTAAATATTGTTTTTCATCTAAATTTTGTTCTTCACCTAAATTTTGTTTTTCAGGTTGTGCTGAGCACAGCAGCTCAGCCCAGATCCCCCCCATAGCACTATCCCAGAGAGCCAAAAGCTCTTTAATTAAATAAATCCTTATTTAATATCCTGCACCACAAAAATTCCTTGCCACAAAACAATTCCCAAGGAATTCCTGAGGAACTCACTGGTGATTCTCACAGCACGGTCATTCCTGAAATCCTCTGTGTCTGGTTCATCCAGATCTTCCAGGAAATTGTACTCGGGGTCATCATCATCATCAGCTTCATCTGCAACAAAGCAGGTTTTAATCAGGGTTTAATCAGGTTTTAATCAGGTTTTGAGCAGGTTTTGAGCAGGTTTTGAGCAGGTTTTGAACAGGTTTTGAGCAGGTTTTAATCAGGTTTTACACAGATTTAATCAGGTTTTGAACAGGTTTTGAGCAGGTTTTAATCAGGTTTTGAGCAGGTTTTGAGCAGGTTTTACACAGGTTTTACACAGATTTAATCAGGTTTTGTGCAGGTTTTGAGCAGGTTTTAATCAGGTTTTGAGCAGGTTTTAATCAGGTTTTGAGCAGGTTTTGAGCAGGTTCTGAACAGGTTTTGTCATCATCCTGCCCCAGCACCAAGCCAGGAGTTTTATTTATTCACTGTCACAAAGAGGAATTTTGTATTTATGGAAACAAGAACAAACCTGACAGCTCAAACTGAGTTCTGCTCAAGTTCTGACCAAGTTCTCACCAAGCTCTGCTCAAGCTCCAACCAAGCTCCTACCAAGCTCTGCCCAGGGAGGTGGTGGAGCCACCATCCCTGATGTTTTTAAACAAGCCTGGATGTGGCGATTTTAACACAAATTCATGGTGTTTGTCACACCAGTGACCCCTCCAGCTCCACCTCTCCCAGGTACCTTCGTTCTCCACGTCATCATTCATGAGCAAGTTCGGCTCAAGTTCTGGCCAAATTCTGGCCAAGTTCTGGCCAAGTTCTGACCAAGTTCTGACCAAGTAAGTTCTCACCAAGTTCTCACCAAGTCCTTCCCAAGTTCTCACGAAGTTCTGCTCATGCTCTGCTCAAGTTCCAACCAAGCTCTGACCAAGCTCTGACCAACCTCTACTCAAGCTCTGCTCAAGTTCCAAGTTCTGCAATGGCCATTCATGGTGTTTTACACACCAGTGACCCTCCCAAGGTCCACCTCTACCAGGTACCTTCGTTCTCCATGCCACCGTTCCTGAGCGAGTTCTGAGCAAGTTCTGAGCAAGTTCTGAGCAAGTAAGTCCTCACCAAGTCCTCACCAAATAAGTTTGCACCAAGTTCCCACCAAGTTCCCACCAAGTTCTGCTCATGCTCTGCTCAAGTTCTGCTCAAGTTCTGATCAAGCTCCGACCAACTTCTGCAATGGCCTGCCCACTGGAGGTGGTGGAGCCACCATCCCTGAATGTATTTAAGCCTGGGTGTGGCGATTTTAACACAAATTCATCGTGCTTTTCACACCAGTGACCCCTCCAGCTCCACCTCTCCCAGGTACCTTCATTCTCCACGTCATCATTCATGAGCAAGTTCTGCTCAAGTTCTGGCCAAGTTCTGGCCAAGTTCTGCTCACGTTCTGCCCAAGTTCTGCCCCAGTTCTGCCCAAGTGGTTCTCACCACGTTCTCACCACATTCTCGCCAAGTTCCCACCAAGTTCTCACCAAGTTCTGCTCATGCTCTGCTCAAGTTTTGACCAAGCTCTGACCAACCTCTACTCAAGCTCTGCTCAAGTTCCAAGTTCTGCCATGGCCTGCCCACTGGAGGTGGTAGAGCCACCAACCCTGAATGCATTTAAGCCTGGATGTGGCGATTTTAACACAAATTCGTGGTGTTTGTCACACCAGTGACGCTCCCAAGCTCTCCCAGGTACCTTCGTTCTCCATGTCATCATTCATGAGCAAGTTCTGGCCAAGTTCTGCCCAAGTTCTGAGCAAGTTCTGGGCAAGTTCTGCCCAAGTTCTGAGCAAGTTCTGGGCAAGTTCTGGCCAAGTTCTGGCCAAGTTCTGGCCAAGTTCTGAGCAAGTTCTCTCACCAAGCTCTCTCACCAAGTTCCAAGTTCTGCAATTGCCTGCCCAGGGAAGTGGTGGTTTCACCATCTCAGAATGTGTTTAAACACGACTGATGCGGCAATTTCAACACAAATTAACGCCGTTTGTCACACCGGCGACCCTCCCAAGCTCTCCCAGGTACCTTCGTTCTCCACGTCGTCGTTCATGAGCCCCCTGAGCCACCTCTCCCACTCCTCGTCGTCGCCCGTGCTGGGCTCGTACATGTCGGGGGTGATGTCGGGCGCGCGCAGCTCGGCCTCCAGCTGCCCCAGGGGCACGTCCTTCAGCGGCCGCTTGGAGCGCGTCCTGAAGGCAATCAGGCTGTCCTCCAGGGGCTGCGGGCACAGACGAAACATCCCTGGGGTTTAATGTCCCAGAACGTCCCAGAGAAAACTCAGAACGTCCCAGAAAAAATACACAAACTCTCCCCCAAAGAAACCCCAAAGTCCCAGGAAAAAGCCCACAAAGTCCCCCCAGAACTTCCTTAGAAAAAACCCAGAACGTCCCAGGAAAAAACCCAGAACGTCCCAGGAAAAGCCCAGGAAAAAGA